>NW_026991713.1:82430055-83076305 GCF_029215605.1 Mirounga angustirostris | reverse complement strand
AAGTGTATACAAATTCAGCACAAAGCACACAAAGTTATTCTGGTGAGATACAGAATTTCTGTTAGATGGGCAGATAACAGAAAATATAAAGAATACCTTTTTACTACCTATTATTAAAAGCAAACTAAGTACTCTGAGGGAGAATCATTTCAGAGAGAAAACTCAACTCTGGTGTTTTATAAAAACATCATATTTTGAATTAGTGCATCAAACTAAGCATTTGTTGATCTTCTTTTTACATATTTCATTTCTTCTTTTTAGGTTCCTTGCTTGCAAATATTCAAAACCAAAGCAAATAAAGCTTACTTTCTGAAACCTTCTGCAACTTTCTATATCCATTTAAATTTTGTCTTTCACTATTCCCTTCCATATTCAGGAACAACAAGACACTTTACTTTAAAACAAAACCACTCTTTTTTTTCTTTTGGAAGAAAAAAACACACTGGGGTGCCTGGGTGGCGCAGTTGATTAAGGTTCTGACTCTTGGTTTTGGCTCAGGTCATGATTCAGGGTCATGAGATCGAGCCCCATGTGAGGTTCCCCACTCAGTGCCAGGTCTGCTTGAGATTCTTTCCCTTCCCCCCTGTCTCTTCCCCTGCGCACTCTCTCTCTCTCAAGTAAGTAAATAAATAAATCTTTTAAAAAACACACACACATCCCAATTTTTCCATACACATTTGTACTTCTCTGCTGTAATTGTTCTAGTATAGCTTCAACAACTCAGCATTTAACCAAAGGAACTAACTTCTGTTAATCAGAGAGAACCTGCAGGTAAGTCATTGTGAACTGTCTATGATACACAAACATTTTAGTGACCACAAAACTCATGAGCACACACATCCTCTACAGTCACACACAGCTTTTTATACCTTCTGAAAGTAGCAAAAACATACACATTTGTTAACAGCACAGAGGCATAGCCTCTCTACAATGTGCAAGAAAAAGAAAAAAAATCACATATATTAAAACTATACCACAACTGGAACTAATGTGACATTGTGTGTCAACTGCCCTCAAATAAAAGAAATTGAAAAGAAATAAAACTATGCTTACTTAGTTAGATATTATATAAGTATCCAAGAATTATCCACTAGTTAACTCAATTTCATATTCATTTTTTGTCTTAAAGTTAAGAAAAGATCTTGAAAAACAAGCTGCAGCAGACATTATAGGACATAATTACTGTTGATACAAAATGTTTATCAGCTTTATAATTATAATTCTATTTAGTTGAACATATAATTTTCCTCAATTTAAAAAACTATATAAAGTGAAAGTAACTTATCTGAATTTATAAATCAGTATAAAATGTCTAGAATCTTCAGATTCCTAGTTTCTTTGTGAGAAGAAAATAGAAATCTGAAAAAAAGTATGCTTTATTATATTCCAAATTGATAAAATTAGGGAAAAGACATGAAGCTCTTTTTAAGCAAAATTATGAAAATCTGTTGTGATTTGCTAATAATATTCACTTTAATTACATGAACTTGAATCATTATAAAAAAATGCTTCTGGGGCACCTGGGTGGCTCAGTTGGTTAAGCGACTGCCTTTAGCTCAGGTCATGATCCTGGAGTCCCTGGATCGAGTCCCACATCAGGCTCCCTGCTCGGCGGGGAGTCTGCTTCTCCCTCTGACCCTCCCAACCCTCCCCCCTCTCATGCGCTCTCTCTCTCTCAGTCTCTCTCTCTCAAATAAATAAATAAAATCTTAAAAAAAAATGCTTCTGAGCTAGCAGTATCTGTGAAAAGTTTTGTTTTGTTTTTTACAGGGGGAGGGGCAGAGGGAGAGGGGAGAGAGAATCACAAGCAGCCTCCATGCCCAGTGCAGAGCCCGACTCGGGGCTCAATCTCGCAATCCTAAGATCATGACCTGAGCCGAAATCAAGAGCCAGAACGCTTAACTGACTGAGCCACCCAGGCACCCCAGTTTTTTGTTTTTTAAAGGCTAGCACACTCAGAGTATTAGAAGTTCAGTTTATTTTATATGAATTTTAGAAATATTAAATTTATGCAAATCCTTATTGGTCTATATAACCAAACAGAACAGAGCTTCTTTAAGAGGTTTTGTAGTTTAATGTATTAATACCCTCCAGAGGTAGGAAAATATTTCATGCTTACACATGAAAGGAAAATGCTTTTCTCAGTTTTTGATACAGAGACAGAAAGCTTGCATCTTCAACTCTATAACTAGACATAGGTCTGTAGTAAAAAGAAACAAAAAAACTCACCAGTCTAGATCTTAAAGATATTTTCTCCTCTCAGTTTTTTTCCTAATTAGGTTGAACTCAAAAGTACACAAAACAATAATCCAAAAAGTCAAACAAACTAGATTTTCTGTCGTCACTCACTTGACAAAAAGTAAGTCCCATTATATAGACAGAGATCCAAATTGGTCATACAGTGAAATCAGATTTCCAGTCACTGTCTGTACCAGTGGGGAATAACTAATCAGCCATGTGAACACCAGACTCCTCTATATGTGGAATGATTTCTAGTTACTTAGTTGAGATTGATCTCATGGTTAATTATTTGATAATCCTTGGGTTGCATGGTAGAAGAAGACATGACCCAAACCACATAATGGATAAAATACAGAAAGAATAACAGCCAGAAACAAAAATAAAGACATAAAATCAGAAGAATAAAAACCAGACTCAATGAAGGAATAGTTACATTATTGCCCTTGGGATTTACTCCAGGACTCAGAAAGAGATGCTTCCTGGGGAAGTGGGGGGAGAACTCATAGGTTGTACTTCTTGGATAATACAGTAGAATAGACTCCAGCAGATGAGTCCGTTTCAGTGGAGAAAACTCACAAATTATTGAACATATTTATCAAAAAGTTAAAAAATGATTCTTTTGCAAACATAAAGTAAGAATGTATCAAAGATTTATTTAACTCATTAATGAGGGATCCAGCTGGAAGGTAAAGTTGGTTAATTAATTAATTAATTAAAAAGATTTTATTTATTTATTTGACAGAGAGAGACACAGTGAGAGAGGCAACACAAGCAGGGGAGTGGGAGAGGGAGAAGTAGGCTTCCTGCCAAGCAGGGAGCCGGACGGAGGTGGGGCTCAATCCCAGGACCCTGGGACCATGACCCGAGCCAAAGGCAGACGCTTAACAACTGAGCCACCCAGGTGCCCCTAAAGTTGGTTGATTTAAAGAAGAATTCAAGGAACAAAGATTTATATAGTCATTTCATGAAAGGCATGATGAAATAAACTTGCTATTAAATAAGAGACAGAACAAGTTATGTCTTATGGAGAAATACAACTATAAGCATTAGGGTTATTTTTTTCTATTGTAGAGAATCACCACTTATCAGAGAGAAATCCACAAATTAAATGTATCTTCATAGAGTATGGGCTATAATGAGCAGTAAATAATGAGTCAAACAAAGATATATTTCCCCAGAAAATTAAATAGATTTTGGGCAGATCTGTTGGACAATGTTCCAGTATGACATTGAAAAGTAATTCTGGCTTCTTTTGCCTCATTTCCAAGTTTTGGATGATTTCCCTGAATAGTTCTAACATCTTAGAGTGTTTATAAATTTTAGTCAGCATTTTTCAATATTATAAAGGCTTACAGAAATGATTGAATAGTATTTGTTTGCTACATCATGACATACTGCTTTTATGTCCTTGAAATTCTTTGTTAATTTACAAAGACATCAAACAAACAAAAAACACTCTTAAATACAGAGAATAAGCTGGTGGTTGTCAGAGGGGAGGTGCAGGAAGGGATGGGCAAAATAGGTGAAAGGGATTAAGAGGTACAGACTTCCAGTTATAAAATAAATAATTCACAGAGATGAAAAGTACAGCACAGGAAATATAGTGGATAATATGGTAATAATGTTGCATGGTGACGTGACTACACTTACTGTGGTGAGCATTGAGTAATGTAGAGAATTGCTGAATTATTGTGTTGTACACCTGAAACTAATATAATGTTATGAGTTAATTATACTTCAATAATAAAAAAAATTAATTTACACAGAAAGTTCCAAAATTTGATATGGCATTTGATTTGTTAAACTTTATGTTGATCAAGGGAGGTCCATCACTTATTTGTACTATTTAAATTTTCAGTGGTCATTTTAAAAAATGTCCACAAATTCTTTGATCCTTCTTTCACTTTAAGAGGTTGAGGTTAATTGCCCTCATCTTGGGTATGGCCTGGACCTAATGACTTGCTTATACTATAAAAGGTATTTATTTGGCTTCCTTTCAAATCACTTGTTCTGGGGGAAGCCAGCAGCCATGTTGTGAGGACACTCAAGCAGTCCAAGTAGTGAGGAACTGAAGCCTTTTGCCAAAAGCCAGCAGAAAGCTGAGGCCTCTGACCAATATCCATGTAAGTAAAATAGAGCCTCTGGCTCTAGTCAAACTTTCAGATAACTGCAGCCCATACTGACATGTTTTTTGAAACTTCATGAGAGACCTTGAACCATACCTCTCAGCTAAGCTGCTACTGAATTCCTGACCCACAGTAACTATAAAATGATAAGTGTTTGTTGCCTTAAGCGGCTAAGTTTAGAAGTAATTTGTTACATAGCAATTTATATTTAACATAAGACTTAATAAATTTTTTTTCTCCTTTTTTTGGAAGCTGGCAAAGTAGAATTTTGTTCCTGCTATTAAATAAACCAATTTTCTCAAACACTAGAGATAAGGAGCTTATAATATCTTGTGTGACTTACTCATCACTTGGTTCTCAGCTGACTTTGAGTATGGTGGCCTCCTGGTTATAACATGCTCACTGGGCATTGCTCTAGGTTAGTTAGGATGGACTTCTGAGTCTACATCCAGAGCATATAGGCTAAGAGGATGCACATCATATTCTTTCAGACAAAACCCCTATAGTGGTTATCTGTTATGACATGAAACACAGCTTGGACACTAAAGCTGGGTTTGATTCCCTTGTCTGAAGTTTGAGCCTTGTGTTCTTTTGGACAACTTTTATACCCCCAGCCCCATGCTTAATAGACTGAAACATGTATCCATTTATTAAATGTGACATATTTACACTGGTAGAAATGTATTTTTGGGCCACTTATGAAAGTAGATTCAGTTTTCCCATTTATTTATTAGACTGGGGAAGATCTATTTAATGCAGTAGAAAAATAAAGAAGTTCCTGACCAGGTGATGAATGAGCTTGGGCTGCTGTCTCCCTCCAGTCTAACCCTGGAGAATCAAATAAAGAAGAAACAGTGTATGAATAAGTAAAGTAATAACTGTGAGAAATTCTCAAGAAGGTAGTTGTGACCTGGTGTGTGTGTGTGTGTGTATGTGTGTGTGTGTGTGATTGTGTATTGGGTAATAAGTTGGGAGGGAACTTTTGAATTTTTGATGTTTTCTCTTTGGATACATTGCCCTGGATAATTATTGTTTACTTCCATTTAACTCTGAAACAGAAAAAAATGATAGTGCCAGTCTAGTATCTCAAGGGCTTGTGGGGCAACATCAGGGCAATGCCAGAGACTGGCTTGAATGAAGAACAGATAACAAAGAATGACTTGTTGCCCCTCAAGCATTCCTTCCTGCTCATTTGTCCATCCCTATGCACTCCAAATTATGTTAATATGTCAAGAAAGAAGAGCTGTCAGAAGAGAGCAGTTTCAAGGTTGGAGGAGTAGAAATATTCTCTGAGAGCTGGGGTCACAGGAAGGAGGGCTGGTCAAGATACTGAACTCCCTCGCCTGGGGTGCAATCACCCCTTCTTCATAAACCTAAGAACACAAGCTGAGTTATAATCTTTGCCCTTCTCACATTTCCACTAAGACAGATAATACCTATAGGGTAAAGTAAGCTTCAATGGCAGGTAGTTGAAAGCACAAAATAGAGTGCCTAAAGGAGAAAACACACTGGACTATCTATAATAGGCAAATCAGAATTAACAAAATGGATTAAGAATTTAAAATAAATGTAATAAATGTTCTCAAAGAGAGGAAAAAATATTGGTTGCATGAAGCATGAGGAGCAATTACAATAAAGAGCCAAGTAGAAACTGTGGGTATAAAAATTAACAATGGAAATAAAGAATTTCAATGAGGGGTAATTAACACAAGGGTCATAGGCAAAGAATAAATTAGTAAACTGGAAGATCAGGCTAAGAGTATCTCCCAGAAGAACAGGTAGGAATAAGAAACAACAATGAAAAATATAAGAGAAAACATTGTGAGACGGGAGATGAATAAGAAGTGCTAATATACCTATTGTAGAGTCTCAGAAAGACAGAAAAGGGGAGGAATTTAACAGAGATGAGGAAACAATTGAGAAATAATAACAAAGGGTTCACTAGAGTTAAGAAAAAAATGAATGATAGTTATATGAAACAGCTTATGGAATACCAAACAGGTTAAAGAAGGAAAACCTCATACCTAGAAGTGTGAAATTTAAGAATATCAAATTTAAAGAGAAAAATGTAAAATTCTAAAAGTTTCTTAATATGAAGATGATCCACAAAATTAAAAATATCACACTTGAAAGTACACTTCTTGATAGCAACACTGGAGGCAAGAAGACAATGAAGTGTAAATAGTGTCAATATATTAAAGAAAAATGACTTCAAACTATAGTGTTTTTAAAGATTTACTTATTTATTTGCAAGAGAAAGAGCACGTGCAAGCAGGGGGAGGGGTAGAGGGAGAGGGAGAGAGAGAATCTCAAGCAGACTCTGGGCTGGGGAGGCCATTGGGGGGCTCTATCCCATGACCTTGAGGTCATGACCTGAGCTGAAACCGATTCAGACATTTAACTGACTGAGCCACCCAGCCACCCCTAAACTATAGCGTTTTTTTAAAAAAAAGATTTGTTTATTTGACGGAGAGAGAGAGAGAAAGTGAGCACAAGCAGGGAGAGAGAGAGAGAGCACAAGCAGGGGGAGCAGCAGAGGGAGAGGGAGAAGCAGGCTCCCCACTGAGTAGGAAGCAGGACTTGGGATCATGACTTGAGCTGAAGGCAGATGCTTAACTGACTGAGCCACCCAGGTGCCCCAACTATTGTGTTTTTAAAGAGCAACTATCATTTATTAAGTCCTTGGTTAATACAATATTTCAGTAATGTGCATGTATCATCAATTGCCCTGACAATGCTGCATGTTAGATGTTAACATTCTTTCATTACAAGTAAGGAAAGTGAGGCTCACAGGTGTTAAGCAATTTGCTTGAGGTAACCCAGATGGGTGAGGGAGGATGAGGATTGAAGCTCAAATCTAATTCCGAAGTTTTTCAAACTATAATTTTATATTCAGCTAAACTACCTTTTAAATATAAGATCATCACAAAGATAGTTTAATTTTTTTAATTTTAATTTTTAAAATTTTTATTTTTGACAAAGATCGTTTTAGTCATGACATGGCCTTAGAAATTTTGACACCTAAAGGCCATGTTTTAAAGCTGTCTTGGAAGAAATGCTCTAGGAGGGAGAGAAATAAATTCAGGAGGGTGCTTTGATTGATATATGAAGTATGGGTCATGAATAACTTAGGAAAGTTTATTACGAATCAAACAAGAAAAGGCTCCTCATAAAGAAACAGAAGTATATCATTTGTAATTCACAATTAAATTCTAGGCTGTATCAACATGCTCAGGGATGGGAGGTAGGGTACAGCAACCAGAGGGAGAATATGATAAAATACTTTTTCATTTTGTGGGAAAATATCCTCCTCTACTCAGCTGTATTGAGATATAATTGACATGTAATACTGTGTAAGTTTATGGTGTACAGTGTGATGATTTGATATATTGTGAAATGGTTATCACAGTACAGTTAGTTAACACATCTATCACCTCACTTAGTTGCCATCTTTGTGTGTGTGTGTGTGTGTGTGTGGTGAGACTTTTTAAGATTTATTCTCTTAGCAGCTTTCAAGTATACAATACAGTATTAATAACTATGGTCACTGGGCTGTGCAATAGGTTCTCAGGACTTACTCATCTTATAACCGGAAGTTGTCCCTTTGATCACGGTCACCCATTTCCCCCACCCCTTTGCTCCTGGCAACCGCCAATCTACTCTGTTTCTATGAGGTTTTCTTTTTTCAAGAGTCCACATATAAAAGAGATCATATGGTATCTTTCTAACCTATGTTACTCAGCACAGTGCCTTCAAGTTTCATCTATGTTGTTGCAAATGGCAGGATTCCCTTGTTTTTATGGCTGAATAATATTTTTATTATGTTCAGTTAGCCACTGTATAGTACATCATTAGTTTTTGATGTAGTGTTCAGTGACTCATTAGTTACATATAGCACCCAGTGCACATCACAACACATGCCCTTCTTAATACCCATCACCCTGTTACCCCTTCCCTCCACCTCCTCCCCTCTGAAACCCTCAGTTTGTTTCCTGGGGTCCATAGTCTCTCATGGTTCATCTCCCTCTCTGATTTTTCCCCCTTCAAATTTCCCTCCCTTCCCCTATGGTTCTCTGTGCTATTGCTTATGTTCCACATATGAGTGAAACCATATAATTGTTTTTCTCTGCTTGACCTATTTCACTTAGCATAATTCCCTCCAGTTCCATCCATGTCGATGCAGATGGTGGGTATTCATCATTCTGATGGCTGAGTAATATTCCATTGTATATATGTACCACATCTTCTTTATCTATTCATCTGTTGAAGGGCATCTCAGCTCCTTCCACAGTTTGGCTATTGTGGACATTGCTGCTATGAACATTGGGGTGTATATGGCCCTTCTTTTCACTACATCTGTATCTTTGGGGTGAATACCTAGTAATGGAATTGCTGGGTTGTAGAGTAGCTCTATTTTTAATATTCTATTACATATATATATATATATATATATATATATATGTATACCAACAACTACTTTATCTATTTATCCATTGACTGACACTTAGGTTGCCTCTATGTTTTAGCTATTGTAAATAATGTGGCAATGAACATGGGGGTGCAGGTATTTCTTTGAGATAATGATTTTGTTCCCTTTGGATATATACCCAGAAGCAAGATTGCTGAATCATATGGTGGTTCTAGTTTTAGCTTTTTGGGGAACCTCCATACTCTTCTGTAGTGGCTCCACCAGTTGACTTTCCCACCAATAGTGTACAATGGTTCCCTTTTCTCTGCATCCTCACCAAACTTGTTCTTTATTGTTTTTTTGTTAACAGTCTATCTGACAGGTGTGAGGTGGTATCTCGTTGTGGTTCTGGTTTGCATTTCCCTGATGATGAGTGATGCTGAACATCTTTTCATGTACTTGTTGCCATTTGTTTGTCTTTTTTGGAAAAATGTCTATTCCAGTCCTTTGCCCAACTTTTAATCAGATTATTTGTGTTTTTGTTATTGAGTTGTATGAGTTCCTTATGTATTTTTAGATATTAACCTCTTATCGGATGTATGATTTGCTATTTTCTCCCACTTTATTTTATTTTTATTTTTTATTTTTTTTAGATTTTATTTATTTAATTGACAGAGACAGAGATAGCGAGAGAGGGAATACAAACGGGGAGTGGGAGAGGGAGAGCAGACTTCCCACCGAGGAGGGAGCCTGATGTGGGACTCGATCCCAGGACCCTGGGATTACGACCTGAGCTGAAGGCAGACGCTTAACGACTGAGCCACCCAGGTGCCCTATTTTGTTGTTTCTTTTGCTGTTCAGAGCTTTCTAGTTTGACCTAGTCCCACTAGTTTATTTTTGCTCTTGTTGCTTGTGCTTTTGGTGTCATATCCAGAAAATTATTGCCAAGACCAGTGTCAAGGAGCTTTTGCTGTAGGGAAAATTCTTAAGTATTGAAAGTTTAGTAAATTGATGTGGATGAATGAACGTGAATATGGATCTTAATAAGATAAGGTTATCCACCAGAAATACAAATAAATGCATAAAATTTTTTTTAGCAGAATAAATTTTGACTTATGAAATAAAAGTCAGTAAAGTAGGGAAAGAAGTATAAAAATATAATGAACAGAAAATATGAAATAAGGTGGCAGAAATATCTTAGATTATATTAAAAATACAGCAGTATATTGTCAATAAGACATAGAAGTTATAAAGAAGTGAAACTACTTATTAGGTAAATGTGACCTAAAATGATTAGGAGGAAGCAACTTTAATATCAGACAAATAGAATTCAAGACCAAAGTCATAAAAGATGAAGAGATATTGTACATGGCAAAAAAGGAAAAGAGACAAAAATGATATGATAATAAATATATATTCATACTTAACAATGTAGATTCAAAATATACATGGCAGCAACTGATAGATTTATGAGGTGAGACAGATGGGTCAATAATCATAGTTTGAGATTTTAATTCACTGTTCTTAGAAAGAGAATTAAGGTTAAGTGTGGAAAATTTGAATAGTAAAATTAATTTGCTTAAACTTATATAAAAGATGTATTATTGGATATAAAGTTTTTAAAATGTCATACATATTATTTGTATGTTATAAATCTACATATCTACATAGATTTATTCAGTAAGCAGGAAGTACACATTCTTATAGAAACACAAGGAACATACAAAAAAACCATGACTTTTTAAGGAAATTTTATTTTTATTTTTATTTAAAAGATTTTATTTATTTGAGAGAGAGAGAGAGAGCATGAGCAGGGAGAGGGGCAGAGGGTGAAGCTGACTCCCCACAGAGCGGGGAGCCTGATTCAGGGCTCCATCCCAGGACCCTGAGGTCATGACTTGAGCTGAAGGCAGATGCTTAACCAACTGAGCCGCCCCTTAAGGAAATATTAGTAAATTAAGATCACAGTGACCATATCCTCAGTCCACCAATCAATAATAAAAATGTGCTAAAATAAAAAACACAAGAGACAACAAGTGTTGGCAAGGGTATAGAGAAAAAGGAACTCTTGTGCATGGTTGGTGGGAATGCAGACTGGTGCAGCCACTGTGGAAAATAGTATGGAGGTTCCTCAAAAAATTAAAAATAGAAGTATCCTATAATTTAGTAATTGCACTACTGTGTATTTACTCAAAGAACACAAAAAACTAATTCTAAAGGATACATGCACTCCTATGTTTATTGCAACATTGTTTACAATAGCCAAATTATGGAAGCAGCCCAAGTATCCATGGATAGATGAATGGAAGATGTGGTTTATATATAAAATGGAATATTATTTAGCCAGAAAGTGAATGAAATTTTGACATTTGCAGCAACATGGATGGAGCTAGAGAGTATTATGCTAAGCAAAATAGGTCAGAGAAAGACAAATACCAAATGATTTCACTCATGTGGAACTTAAGAAATAAAAATGAACAATGGAACAATAAAGGGACAAAGCAAGAAACAGACTCTTAACTCTAGAGAACAAACTGATGGTTACCAGCAAGGAGGTGGGTCAGGGGATGGGTGAAGTAGGTGAAAGGGATTAAGAGTACATTCATAATGATGAGCACTGAGTAATATACAGAATTGTTGAATCACTATATTGTACACATGAAACCAAGATAACACTATGTTAACTACACTGGAGTTAAAGTAAAAAAATAAAATAATAAAAGAGTAACTTTCAAATGTACATAAATTTGGAACCAGTATTACTGCACATATCCTTATAGTAAGTATAAAATATTAATAAAATAGAAAGATAATTAGAATTGATGAATATGAAAATGTACATAATGGAATATGTATAATGCAGTTAAAATAGTACTTTGAGGGAAGTTTTATTAAAAACAAGTGAGCTAGGGAACCTGGGTGGCTCAGTCGATTTAGTGGCTGACTTTTGATCTCAGCTTAGGTCTTGATCTCATGGTTGTGAGTTCGAGCCCCACATAAAAAAACAAAAAACAACAAACAAAACAAATAATGAACTAAACACTTAGATCAAAAAATTGGAAAAATACTGAGAAGACCTTTCTAAAGGAAAGAAAATAAAAAGCATAAAGGCAGAAATAAATAGGTGACAAAAAAATGAGATTAACAGACCCAAAACTATTTCTATGAAAAAATTAGTAAGGTAAAGAGAGGCGCAAATAAAATAAAAATTAAAAATGAAGACATGACTATAGATATGAGGTTTAAAAAATGTGAACTGGGGGCACCTGGGTGGCTCAGTTGTTAAGTGTCTGCCTTCGGCTCAGGTCATGATCCCGGAATCCTGGGATCGAGCCCTGCATCTGGCTCCCTGCTCCGCGGGAAGCCCACTTCTCCCTCTCCCACTCCCCCTGCTTGTGTTCCCTCTCTCGCTGTGTCTCTCTCTGTCAAATAAATAAAAAAAAAAAATGTGAACTGTATGATAATAAGTTTGATAATTTAAAGTAAAAAAAATAAATGAAGGAAATAGAGCAAGAAAAAAGAAGAAAATTAAGTTGCTAATAATTATAGAAAATGGAAATAGAACTCATACATCTTATCTCCCAAAATCTTCTCACTCAATTTTTTAGATAAGTTTTACCAAAATGTTAAGGATCTGATAGTCCCTATCTTATTGTTCCATGCTAGAAAACAATTTAGAGTTACCTAATTTATTTTATGCAACTATAATAACCTTAATTTCAAAACTGCATAATGTGGTAATATTTATTTATATACTCTATACACACACACACACACGTGTTAATATAGATGTAAAAATCCTAAGTAATGCGTTAGCTAGTTGAATGCACTAAAACTGTTATTATTATTTTATCCTAGGAATGCCACAATAATTTAATATTAGGGAAACAGTATAATTTACCATATATATGGAACAAAGAAGAAAATTTTTTTATCTCAACAGATGCAGAAAAAGCATTTGACTAAGTTCAATATTAACACATAATACAAACAAATCTTTTAAAATCAGGAATGGAAGGGATTTCTTTACTTTGATAAAGTATATACATTGAAAACTTTTATACATTCTGGAGAAAATTCAGCTATATGTCCATTAAGGTTAAGAATAAGACAAGATCACTACTATCACTATAACTGAGTAACATGATTTTGGAAATCACGTTTAACACTATAAGACAAGAACAATGTATAAGATTTGAAAGGAAATTGTTATTATTTGCAAATGATGTGATGATCTTCATAGAAAACGCAACAGGACCAACAAAAAAAAGCTATTAGAAATAATGCTAGTAGGCGTTCAACAAATTTGCTAGGTAAAAGTTCTAACAAAAGTTAGTAGTATTCTTCAAATAAGCAATAATCAACTAAAAATGTAATAAAATATAAGATAACATATGCAGCACAATAAAGACTATGTTATATCTATGAATCAAACCATCAGGGAATGCATAAGAAATTAGAAAATTTTATAATCCTATTAAAGGACATAAAAGATTAAAATAAATGAACAATATTCCATGTTGATAGACAAGAGGACTTATCTAAATAGTTCTGTATAAACTTACTGCTGAATTCCAATTGGCTTTTTCAGGAACTTGCCAAGCACATTCTAAAATGGATAATACAGTTAATAAACAGTGACATCAAATCTGAAAAAGAACAAAATGAGGATTCTTGTCCTACAAGATATTAAGTCATACTACATAGATATCAGAAATAAAATAGTTTGTCTGACTCATGAATAAGCAAATTGGCCATTGGAGTATAAAGAGCTCAGAAATAGATTTATTTAAGTATGGGAACTCAACATATAGTAAATGTAGCATCACAAATTAATGGAGGAAAATACGAACTATTTGGTACCAAATGCTGTAAAAAAGCTCACTGAAATGGAGAAAAATATTGCTAGGTCCTTATCATACACCAGTTATAAAAGCAGATTCTGGATAAATTCAAGTAAAAACTTAATGAAATAAACTATATCAAAATTACGGATTTCTGTTCAGTAAAGGACATTGCAGACAATATTAACAGATAATGGAATGGAAAAAAAAAAACTTTCCAGCATCTTAAACTGACAAAGGCTTAATACACAAATATAGAAAGAACTCCTGAAAAGCAATAAAAATAAACAAAAAACTGAGAAAAAATAACACATAAAACACATAAAACACATAAAAGTGGTATAGAGTCTATATGGCAGAAGTTTTATGAACTCATCTATAATCTAAGATATGCAAATAAAAATACATGAAATACCACTTTACACATATCAGAAAATGAAAGTTAAAAAGGAGGGTAAATATTGAGTTTTGGCAAGAATATGAAGAAACAGGAACTCCCTTGTATTGTTTATGGTAGGGTCAATGGGCACCATCATTGTGACAGTAATCCTGCTGTGTTGGGCGAACTATGTGTATGTTCTATGACCTAATGTTCCCCTCTTGGGTGCATATCTCTTGGGAACTCAACAAAGATTTATGAAGGAACACATTCAAGAAAGGTTTTTGTTCCATTATTTTTGGTAGCCGAGAGCTGGAGGTAAACTCATCTGTCATAGATTGAATTATTGGTCCCTAAACTTCATTCTTCTATAGCAATGTAATATATCCACCTCCTTGCCAGGCCTAAGGTAGACAGGGTAGACTTCTTACTTGGCTTTGAGTTAGAACATGTGACTTACGTTCACACAAAAACCTCTCTGTGGATGTCCATACCAGCTTTATTTGTAGTAGCCAGAAACTGAAATAATGAAAATGTCCTCCATCATGTGTGTGGTTTAACTGTGGTACATTTATACTATGGGATATTATTCAGTAATGAAGAAGAACAAACAACGACCTGGATGAATCTCCAGAGTTATGTTGAGTGAGAACAGCCAATATCCAAAGGATTACATATTATATGAGTCCATTTATGTAACATTCTTGAAATGACAAAAGTATGGAGATGGAGAACAAATTAGTGGTCATCAGGGCTTAAGGAGGAGGTGTGGACAAGAGGCAAGTGGGTGTGATTCTAAGTGGGCAACAGGAGGGATTCATATGATAATGGAAATGTTCTGTATTTTGACTGTATCAGTGTCAATATCCTGGTTATGATATTGTACTTTAGTTTTGCAAGATGTTGAAATGAATAAAGAGATCTCTATTATTTCTTACTACTGCATATGAACCTACAATTATCTGAAAATAAAAATTTAATTAAAAAATACATTAAGCTCCCTCCTATTTTGAGGAGGGGATTGTGAAAGGGACAGAGAAATGCAGGGGAAAACAGAGTAAAAAATGAGCATGACTTTAAATGGATTGACTAGGAATATGAACTATAGGATGCCAGGAGTGATTTGCTTATTTCTGTGCCTGGATTTATTTTTTAGGGGGAAAAAAGGAAGGAAAATATATAAAGCTCAAAATTGGGATGCCACCTTTTTTTCCTTTTGGAAATCCAGTAGATGTCATCATTTAACTACTTATTCAACTAATGTAATTTTAAGAACCAAGAATATGCCAAACTGCATACTTTAGAGATGTTAGTGTACAAAATAAGAAATAGTCTCTGCCCTGATGGAGATTATAGTCAACTTCTATTTCTGGCTTGATAGCTTTAACCAAAATAATGGTCTAAAGGAATCTTCTTGAGTTCAATTATCCCCTAAATTAGAATGTGGTGATTAATCGTAAGTGTGCATATATAAACTTATAATCCGTGGCATAATGTTCTTGATATTTTGAGACTAATTGAGTGGAATAATTGTGGAATTTTCTTGCAAAGAGAACTTCTTAATAATTCTGGCCCTGAATACATCCCCTTATTCTCACACCTGCCCCCCAGAAAAGTTAACATATAAAGAGAGAATTATTTCCTTTGGCTTTGAGAACCAAATCACCTGGGAGGAGCATGTATAGGTTGTCTGAATAGGGCCAGGAGATTGGGACTGGATGGAGGGGAGATATGTCCAGGAACCAGCCCAGAGTGTCCTTTAGCAGAGTGCAACTTGGGCTGGGTGGAAGAAGTTGTGCAAATAGATCAGGGAGAGTGGAGAGTAGATCTCTGATGGTGGGGACTAGGCAAGGGAGTGAAAGAACAAACAAGGTATGTCCGTGTCAAAAGGGGAAATTAGGATGTAATTGTTGCAGCTTCATTTTTATGCATGGCCTGATTTGCTTTGGTAGCTTGGGAATGGAAGGTACTAAATAGTACCATGGTGTGGTGGAATTTTGAAGAGTTGAGGGTGACTTCTTTTCCATTTTTGCCTCCAGATCTACACACCACCCTTCTCTGTGCCCCAGGAGGTTGACTTTATGGGCTGCATTCAAAGATTTTCTTACCTTTTGGCTTCCAGTTGGATTTGGACAACGGGAGTCACCAGCAGGATATGGGAGGGAAAAAGAAAAGTGAGATTGGGGTGTTCACTTCCCTGGATTCTTCACTTTTGGGTCACTGTGGGATGCTTATTTCCTTGGCAAAAACCACATTGCTGTCAGACAATCTTTTCCATGCTGTCTCTCCACTGGGGCTAGTGGTCGTCCCTCTCCTTGCCACTTCAGACCTAGAGATAGTAAGTTTGCTGCTGTTACTAACTCCAGGGGCCTACACCACTCCTATTCCTTTCCTAAATGATTGTAAGAGTTTCTTTGTTAATCTCTTCTTAGTTACCCAGTTGAGCATGCCATCTGTTCCTTGCTGGTACTCTGATATAGAAGTCATTTAGTCCAGCGTTCCTCCCCAACTACAAACCTCTGCAGTAAGAGGAACTCACCAGCTCCACTGGGTATCAGGCTATTCTCTTTGTCCTCATAGGTTCATGCTCTTCCTTCCCAGCCAACATTAGTTTTGTGTTTCTCCTCTTTTTTGGATAAGCCCTTGAAAACCTGAAGCACTTAAGTGCCTCTGGTGCTACTACTTGGAGTTCCTTTAAGACACTCTCTTTCTTCTTCATTGGGAATTACTTGACATTGTGTCATTTGACTTATGTTTTAGAACTTCTCATTTCTTTTAAATCAATTTTCTTTTAGTTCTTAGGCCTATTAAATCGCATCTACCTTTCCTCTGAAATTTCTCAAATCTGGTTTTCTCAAGAATGCTATCCTCAAAAAGGGAAAAGCAGCTCCTGACAGCTAGGAACTGACCTAACACTCTCAGCTAGGATGTGGTGTTTCTATGAACTGACTGGGCACTCACTGTGGGGCCATGATGTTGTCTTGTTGAACATAGTAATTTTACAGAACATTAATATCAGACAAGGTCACTCTGTGACTGTGATGGATCAAGACAAAACAAGACCACTTCGTAATCATGTCTAAAAGATGAGCATTGTCCAAACCACAAAAATGACCAAACATCCCTTATAAGTGATCACTGCTTTTTTTTGCCAGTCACAATATTAGACTCTGTTCTTTTCACCTTTAGATTATAATTATTAAGATACCCAATCACAAGAATTAGCTCCGCTTTCTGACAGCTTCTAATCCAGAGCAAAGCCCCTCTTCTTGAATCCTCCTACAAGCACTCAAGACAAGCCCAAATCCTATGACTTCCTCTAACAGCTTCTTACTGAGATGACCCATGGTTCTCCATGGTATGTGTTCTCCTCCATTGCAATATGTAATAAACTGAATTTATTTAACTGCCAAGCGCAGTTCTGGTGGTCCTTTGATTGGAGGCCATGGACATACATATCTGACTATTCCTAGTATCCATTCCCTTGTCTTTTCTGGATTCCTACAAGACATGATCACTTTCCTATAAGATTCCCATTATTACTTCTTTGCTCATGAGAATTAAGCCTAGAGAGGTGTTTCCTTTGTTGCCTTTTCAATCTGTGAACAATGAAAAGCCTTCTGAGGGATAAAGTGTCAAGATTAAACTCAACCCACCAATGTTGCTGAACATTGGTGATTACTTCAGCTCTGAATAAGAAAGTCCTTTTAAACATTTTTTCTTTCTACTGAGCCTTCCTCAAGCACTCTTATTCCCCAACTTTCATCCCTCTCGACACCTCCTAATAAATGTGGTTAGGAGGTAAGTACCTCCAGATCTCTGTGTTAACCATTGAAGAATAAAAAAGTAAGGAAGGGTTGGGATGTGAGATATAGGAGAGGGTAGAGAGGTGTTAATGAGGTAAACATCCCGTAGTGAACTTCAGTCCTTAGGGCTACTCATAGGCTGTGCTCTACCACATGGGGATTTGTTTCATTTGAATCTTTTCATTGACACTCCCATCATCTTTCTAATATTTTGAATTTGTCTGTTTCATTGACTAAAGGGAGAGTGCTGTACTTGTTTTAGATAACATTTGTTTTTGCTGGATCTCTTTGGTTTCAATGCACAGACTGTGTTGCTCACTTATATCTCTAAGGTGAAATTTTGGACAGTGAGAGGGATTTGTAGACATTTCAAAAGGTATGAAGCTGACTTATCGCCCCAGATTTAGGGCAGACCCTGATTATTGGCTACTTGAAGACAAGGAGCAGGAACAGTGACAAGAAGCATCTATGATAATTGTCTGCCTGTACTCTTACCCCCAGTCTTGGCTTTCTTCAGTTTCACTTCAAGGATTTCTACATATTAGCTCTGGAGGACTTCAAGTGTTGCCCACTCACTCTACTCAGGAAAATCTGATAAGGGATCTGGCCAAGGACATGTTTCTTCCTGGGTACTAAATGATGGAGCTATTGTGCATCCAGCAAATATATTAAATTATTTTGTTTTTACTTCATATAATCTTTTGGGCTGTCTTCTTCTTGTACTCATTGAGTTCTTGGAGTCTTCCCTATAGGTAATATAGGCCTAAGATTGCCTCTCCTTAGGTTGGCTATCCTCTTTCCTTGCTAGCACACTGGTCACTGGATAGCTAAAGGTAAACTCTGGTGTGGGGCCTATGGTAATGAGCCATTGTGTAGAATTAAGGTCAGCAAACTATGACACGTGAGCCAAATCCAGCTTAATGCCTGTATTTGTAACTAAAGTTGTATTAGAAAGTAGCCATGCCCATTCGTTTACATATTGTCCATGACTCCTTTTGTACTATAATGGTAGATCTGATGAATTTTAACAAAGACTGTACAGCCCCCAATGCCTAAAATATTTACAGTTTGGCCCTTTACAGAAAAAAATTGATGATGCCTAGTTTAGAACATTGTTTCTTAAGTATGGTGTATGGAGCACTAATTCCAAGAAATATTAATAGCTAATTCATAAAAATGAGCTCCATGGTTAAATAAGTTTATGAGTTACCATAGTTATAAAATTCAAGCACATTTCTTAATTGTGCATCTTTTTAGTGTCTTAAATGTATGTATATTTAATTAATATGCCCTTATTTATGTATTTAAATAAATATAAATATATAAATAATATAAATATAACTATATAAAATAAAAATAGTAATGATTTAATGAATTAGATAAAATATATTTAGTTAAATATATGTAGTGTGATTTATGATTCTCTAAGAGATAGCAATAATATTCAAAGTTTTCCAAAGGCATTTGGTCATATAATCCTTTCGACATGGATTATTCATTCTATGAGACTAGTGATCCATGGAACATACTTTGGTAAATGCTAGTCTAAATTGCTTAAGAGCTTATCATCCAAGAAGAAAGTATTACTCTGCTCACATGGATGAAGGTTTCCACATAGTTGTTTAGGATCAAGACCCTAGCTAGTAATAAATGATGTGTATTTCCCTAACTTCCTCTATCATACTCTCTTTCATGGGTCTAGTAGGTGTCATTGAACATGGATCTCCTGAATTTCTCCCAGGTTCTTTGCAACAGATCAGACTTGGATCTAGCTTAAGCTTAAACAGAAGTTCTTCCAGTGAGGTCTTTCCCAACACCCTCCCCTCCCAGCCTTGGGCTAGATTAGGGACTCCTGCTAGTCTATGACAACATTTTCATACTTTATTATTGCTAGTGACTTTTAGGGATCTTTCTACGCATTTGTAAACTCTAGGATGGCTGAAACCCTCATTATTGTAGTATACATTGCGGGCATTTATTAAATGATTGTTGAATGAATGATTATGACTCTGCAGGTGAGTTGGCCTCTGGTTGCTCCCGCAAGTCATAGCTGGTCTTCTCTTGTGTGCTCCAGTGCCCCAGACTGGACTAATTCTTTGGTTTCTTTGAGCTTGTCTTATAATCTCTTCCCGTGGTTCTGGGGTCTTGCTCTTGAACCTCAGCAAGGTGATTAGGCCCTTGCTGTTCTTGCTATTCTTGGTTCTCTTTCCTCCTTCCCATTGCCTATAATTTAGGTGGATAGATGGCCTTAGACTAGAAACAGTTGATCTTAAAACTTCCAAATATCAATGGTCCTCTGGATCCCATTCATTGTGCTGGGATCTTGTACCATCTGCTGCAACCCTAGTGCTGACAGTTGGCTAAATCAAGACAGAATTTGCCACTCTTTCTGGACATTTGCCTTGCTTGACTGCTGGAGCCCCTGCTGTTGGCTGGGTTTGTGTCTTGGCCCTGGAATGTTGCTGTTGTACAGACTCTGGCTTCTTCACCCTCCTGTTTTACTCAAGGAACCACTGTTCATCCATCCTTAGTCCACCCCTAAAATAATAATATGAGAAAAGAGATTCAGACTTTCTAAATGTATCACTGCTGCCTTAATAGTTTTCTTTCCTGATTACCCCTAGGGGTCATGACTCAGGTTCAGTGAATACTTATTATACTTTTTATGAATTCAGTAAAAGTTGGTTTAAAGAAAACCCTGCCTTAAAATTAGGGCACTGAATCACAAAACTTACAGTCTTGGGTTTGAAATATGGGAACTCTAATTTGGGGGCGTTGGGGGGGGGAAGAACAGGAAGCCTTGGAGGGGTTAGATTAACTTTTACATTCCATGCAGTATCTTCAAAACGAACTGGTGAAGTGTAGATTTGGGAATAACAATAATTCAATTCAGTTCAATAATTTAGTAATTCAAATATAGTGAATAATTCAATTAAATATGATGATATTCAAAATGAATAAAAGAAGGGGGTAATACTGCAAATTACTTTATTGATGGATATTCTGCTACATGTTTGATATTTAGCTTCATTTTGCTGTATAAACTCAACCAATAGATTAGTGATAGAGTCTGGCTTAAAGACATTATCTTCTCATAGAAAATTTCTTCTGTGCTGCTTTTTTTAGTTTTTTTTTTTTTTATGAAGTATAATTCAGTCCAATAAGAATTTCTTATATGTGTTGTAGCCTTAGGGATATATGTTGGCACTGGCACTGTACCTGAACTCAAAGAGCTTATTCTTTATTCTCACCAGGGAGTCAAAAATACATAATAAAACAAAAAAAATTTATGAAACCATGAAAGGCTAGATCAAGGTCAAGAGCTCTATGTTAAATTCTATTGCTGCCCTGAGCCTCAGCAACTATTATGGTGCCAGAACTATTTAGAAGACCAAGAAAGAACTACATGTTTTAATTAAATAACACATGGCAGAAAGCACAAGATACCAGCTTGGGTTTATCAGGCAGAACAGGAGCTATCCTTGTGCTAAACAGACAGGCACTAAGGAAAAGAGAGAACCCGAGAGACAAGTCTAAAAAAGCTTGGGAGCTATTTAATATAACATCCTAGGACGAAATCTAACGCTACCCGTAGACGTGAGGGGAGCCACATTTAAGAAAGGCAGCCTGGTGTAGAATAATGATGGAGTAAAGTAAATGACACGGAACTATGACAAATTCAAAACCCAACTGGAAAATTAGGAAAGAGAATGAAGTGTCGTGTATAATGACACCCTGACAATTACCCTTAAGCAGCGGGGCATGTCCTGACACATTTACCTATCCTGGTGCTGCAGGCAGTGGTGTCTAGGCTTTCTGTTTGCACAATGAGGCTTTGTGCACCACTGTGGCCCATTTTCCATCTCTGTATCTCTGTCAGGCGTGGGGCTTAGAATGGCTGGCTTCTGCTGCTTGTTAAAAGGAGTTCAGGAGAACAGACACCATAGGACCTGCAGGTCAGCCGTATTCATATCTTTCTAAATGAAGACAGGATGTTTTAAAAATGGAAATCACTAATACTAAAAGTCATATATGAAATTCTACAACAAGGAAAAACCCCAAAAAAGAAACTGACTCCTAGACCTAGACAAGGTGTCAAAATTTAAGATTATTTTATCCTCCTGTATACAAAATTGCAGAGAAAAACAAAGCAGCAGGAGGTCCAAACATGTCAATCAAAGAGGAGACAGCACATTCTAGACTGGGAATATAATTAAGTAGAAGATATAAAAATAGGATTTCCCAACCTGGCAAGTGGAAATATAAACCAACTGGCAGAGGAATAGTGGAGAGGATAATCCTACCCTTTTGGAATAACTATAGAAAAACATTAAGAATCACAAAATGGAAATTTGTGAAAGTAAAGAAAGGCAAGGCGGATGAAGGAAACCTATCAGGTGTGTGGAAGTGATGAGATCACCGAGATGGGAGACAAGCCTCTAGCAAACTAATGTGGGGGCAAAGATATTGACGTTTTGGGTAAAAAAATTAATAAATGATCATCTTTTGAGTTTATCTGATATAACTTCAGCCACTAATCAAGGAGCTCGTCCCTTTGTTTGAAAGAATATGAAATATAATCACATCTCGGGAAGACAAGTTTTGCTTCATAGTAACCATGAGTACGGAATGTTAGCCCTTGAATATAAACTGTAGGAATCCGCAGTACAGACTCTGCCTTGCTTTTACAGACCTGCGTTGCACACTGCAGTTTGTTCTATTAATGATATTAAATTAACTACACTCCTCCCTCCTTATATTAATTGCATTAAAAAATAAGTACAGATATATGCATTGTGTTCCTTAAAAGAGGCTGTGATGAAATGAAAAAGCTGCTTAATAAAATATAATAAAAGTATTTCACATTCATTTCTCAACCGTAATAAGAGGAATTACAGTAGGAGGAGGCAACCTCTCACAGCTGGACAAGCCCTAAGACTCCTTCCGTTATTCTCTACTTAAAAGCTATCAATTTAGAGCTGTCCTATGTATTGCCCTGTGAATTGAACAAGCCTTTTCAGTCTTTAATTAAGGGTGAAAAACTCTTTGAACATCACAGCATTCATCTGTTCATGTGTGGAAAGCCTGGCGTAACAAAAGAATTTAATCAAACTACAAGCCTAATAAAGACTACATTGCCTGAACTAAATGATGTTATTGCAGTAGCGGCTCATAGTTTTACATTTAAAAAAGCGGGTCAGAGTGTTCATTCATCTTGATTAGCAATGCCAACCTAATTACTTCTGGAGGAAACAGTAATTAGCTGGAGTCTCACCTCATTAATCATGACATTCTTGTAGCAGACTATTTTTATCTGATAAATGGCTTGGATTGGAACAAGGTGTATATTTGAATTCTAGTTAATTGTACACAGCTTGCTGCATAACATTTCACGTTTTTATCATTTAACTACTTCCTTTCTGTGAACCTCTTGAGGAGCTTTTGTTGGTTACTTGCATTCTGGTAGTGAAAAAAATCTGACTTAATGAAAGGGTCAGTTCTTGTTAGTTAACATATCAGAAACCGTGTCTCAAGGAAGTAGAGGAGAGGATGAAAGATATCCATGTGTAGCTTAAGCCATTCAAATTTCTGTGGGACAGACACTTACTGTAAATGAAATTTCTATAGGGAATTCAAAGTAATGGCATTTTGTAATGGCACAATATCTTCTATATGATCAAGAACAATCATGGACAACATGCAGAGCTATTACATATTAGGCAGAGGTTATAATAAATTCATTCTGATTCTCAGTGTTCCCAAACCAGTGTCAAAGAGTTCTCCATGTTTAAAAGAGGTGGTAATTAGAATCCATAGTGTCCTTAGCTATGATTAGGGTTGTTTCTTCTGCAGTCACATGACTGTGACCATTTCTCTGTTCCCCTCAGTCTTGGATTTCCCAGGATTAAAAGACATAGTTAATCACAGTATCATATTTGTTCCTTTCCCCTGCTTCCTTCCCAGTTTATGACTCTTTAAATGGAGCCTGAAATGAACACCATTGACTGCAGAGAGAATTCTTGATTTGTTCTTTGTAGAAATGTATAATGCTAACAGCAGTATCAGGGCATTACTACCAAGGAAGATCAGTGGGGATTATACAGGATGACCTTAGTTACTTATGCCTAAAGTCAGGTTCCTCAGTCTTACATTGTCTCCCTAAGAAGAGTGGATCTATCTCTTAAGGGTTGACTTACATTAACCAAGTTTAGGAAGACTGATGTATAAAATAAGAATGCCAGTTTAAAAAAATGTAGTGAGAAATAGCTTCCCATATATGAACATAGAATTAATATGGATTTTCTCTGTCGTTAAACTAGACAGAAAGCAAAATAGTAATCAGACATTTTAATAATGTACATTGTAAAATTATGATCACAAGGACTATAATGTTTATCATGGGCTTTGTCAACATAACATATGTCTCTATAGGAATATCTCCACAGGAAACCAGCTCATAACTTGAGGATTACTTGTTGATCAAGTAAATAGGACGGAAAGAGTTAGATGAACTCCATGTTTAATGGAATCAACCTGATATAATCAGATGTATCCATCTTTCCATTAGAGTTTGCCTGACCAACAAAGTTAGAATACTGATACTCAAAATCCATTAGCCTCAATTCTTTCCTGGACAATGCTAGGATGGATTCTGCCAGCTTTTACCGCAATGACTCTTATTTCTAGACTGAACACTGCTTTTTTGCCTAATTTGTTCTTTGTTTTGATATGTTAAAATAATTAGTCTCATTATAATTGAGTCTTGCTGGCTTGGGAACAATTCTGCTTCCTCCAGGTGACTTTGCATATCTATGCATGATGGTTTTATTTTTCTTCTTTCCTAGTTTTCTGGGCACCTCACTGAGGCTAAGTACAGAAGTCCCCCTACTTACAAAACAGTTGTTCCTAAATCCGTTTGCACATAAATTAGAATGACACAATACTACTTTAAGCTTGAAAAGTATAATAGAGGGTGTAGGATTGGCTTTAAAATTAATAACAAAGTCATAGTAATATTCCTAAGAAGGGCTTAAACTTGCATTTTCCTAGTGCATTCCTACAAAATATAATTTTGGAGAGTTGAAAGAAGCATGCTATTCTCTCAATTAACAGGCAATCTAACAGACAGCTTACCCTAAAATATTGGTTTTGTCTACATCACAACTCTACTAAGGCCATTAAGAGCCTGCAGCCTGATTCTCTCCAAAACTACTGTGGGGGAACTCCTTAATGCTTCCCGTAAAATTCTGACCACTTCATGACTCCATAAGGAAATTGGGTAGATTCAAACAAGCCCTTGACTGATGGACTCATCCATGGTTTATAACAAAGTTTTCATCAGTAGTGTATTGATCATACTTAGCATTTAAGTTCTCAAGCAAATAGACAGTTACAATAAATTACCATTAAGTTGCCAGATGTCTAGTATTGATACGCATCATCTGGCCACATCCTCAAAGTTGTTTATTGTCCTTATTCACTTTTCCTCATCTGTTGCTGATTTCCTCATCTGTTGATACTGTGGATCAAATAAATCTGGCATTTTTCAAATGTCATATGATTTTTTTCCCTAAAGACTTTTCTGATGAGTCCAGTGATTCATATTACCTGTATGTGTAATATTTCATCATCTTCCCACTAATCCCATTTAAAAAAATGTTTTCTCTTTATTTCCATCATAATCATATGCCTGTTATTACTGTACTTTATTATTTTTATTTTTTTTAAAGATTTTATTTATTTATTTGACAGAGAGAGAGAGACAGCGAGAGAGGGAACACAAGCAGGGGAAGTGGGAGAGGGAGAAGCAGGCCTCCTGCTGAGCAGGGAGCCCAATACGGGGCCTGATCCCAGGACGCTGGGATCACGACCCGAGCTGAAGGCAGATGCTTAATGACTGAGCCACCCAGGCGCCCCACTATTACTGTACTTTAAACTTACTGCTTTTTAACTGGACATGATGTGGCTAATAATAGCTGTATAACTATAAAATACCTCAAAACCAGACACAGACACAACAAACAGGTGCTCTCAGAATGAAATAATGGTGTAACGACCACCTACACCATCTCTCGGTAACAGGCAAAATTGATTTTTTTTCTTGTTTGAAGTGGAGTGTTGCTTAGTTCTTATCTATGAGAATTCATAAATATAAACACCACTTGTTTGGTGATACTATTTTTGTTGTTGTTGAGAATTTGTTTAATGCTATAAACAATAATAGTTGTTACTAATTCCTTTGATGTTTGTCAAGGTCCGGGCACTGTGCTAAGTGCTTTACCTATATTAATTTACTGAATTCTCATATTAACCCTGTGAAGTGAGTACCATTTTTATTCCCATTTTACAGATGAGGAAATTAAGCAACTTACCCAACATCACTCAGTGAGTAACAGGTGAGCTGGGATTTGGACTTGAGATGTTGGCTCCAGAACCCACTCTCAGCTACACTCTTAACTACTTCTCATGTAACAGGCTCCTTGTCACAATATCCAAAATTATAGAAAACTCCAAAGGAAGGCAGTAACATTAACTGACAATCCCACCATACAGATAAATTATCTTTTTTATTTTGAAATATACATTTCCAGATTTATTTTCCAGAAAAATTTTCTGTGTGCCTCCCTCAGAAAATATTAGAACTATCTTTATATGTATATATACAGATATATATACTGAAGCATTTTTAGAGACTGTATTACATTTTAGTATTTTTAGTTATCATATTTACTGAAACAATTTGTTTCCCATTACAAGCAATGACACAGTGTGTAATGTGGTAGAGAAACCTTTGTTCACATACTTATTTTTCTTTAGGAAAAGTTACAGAAGTTGGAATTACTGGATCGAAAAAGAGAATGAATAGTTTTAAGCTTTCTTATACCTATTGCCAAATTCCCTTCCAGAAATGCTGTTTTATTGGTTTATACTCCCACCATCAGCATATGAGATGTCTGCTTTCCTGTATCCTGAGCATCATGGGGGCTAGCATTCTCTTCTTTCCTTTTTTAGTATGTGACCCATTTTGAATTTGTGCCTTTTTGGTTTATTGCTTAAGTATATTACCGCTCAGTTGTATTTACCTTGACTACTTTACCTCTCTATGCCTCAGTTTTCTCTCTGTAAAAATGACATAATAACAGCAGCTACTTCAGGGTTGTGGTGGGAATAAAAGTTTTTCACATATATACTGCATAGAAAAGTGCTTCCCACGTAGTGTCTGCTATCATTATTGTCATTGTTCATTACTTTTCCTATTACTGTTATTCTTATTTTTATGTGTTAGATAATCCAGCTTTTCTTGTTTATTTCAAATTTTAATATATTCTCTATAATGTAGCCATTTCAAGTACAATCTATCTATTCTCTTTTATAGTTAGATATTCCATGATTTTTTCAAATATTCCTATGCAAACTCATTTTTGTACCCAAATAAGGATCCATTTTTTTTTTCTGTCTTACGTCTAGTCTTAAGTCTACAGTTGAAATAGAAAGTACCTACTGTTTAATCTGAATTTGTAACATTGGAGATAACATTCCTTACAGATAAAAATTATAGGTCCCTGATTCATAAAGTAATGGATTTATCTTTCCCCAGCATTTGCTTGCTTCTCCCGATTGGAGGGTTCATGACCTCCCCCAACCTATATCCGCTGAGAGACTCAGTTTTGTTTCAGTTGCTGGGCTAGTTCTGGTGGAGGGAATGGATATCTAGAGGCAGGTCAACATCCTCAAATTCACATGAAAAGATTCTCAACATCACTCATCACTAGGAAAATGCAAGTCAAAACCACAATGAGATATCACCTCACACCTGTCAGAATGGTTAAAATAAAAAATATAAGAAATAACAAGTGCTGGTGAGGATGTGGAGAAAAAGGAACCGTCGTGCACTGGTGGTGTGAATGAAAACTGGTACAACCACTGTGGAAAATAGTGTGGAGCTTTCTCAAAAAATTAAAAATTAAAAATAGAACTACCTATGCTCTAGTAATTGCGCTACTGGTTATTTACCCAAGGAATATGAAAAACTAATTTGAAAGGGTACATGCACCCCTGTGTTTATTGCAGCATTGTTTACAATAGCCAAATTATGGAAGCAACCCAAGTGTCCATTGACTGATGAATGGATAAAGAAGATGTGGTATATACACACAATGGAATATTATTCAGCCATAAAAAAGAATGAAATCTTGCCATTTGCAACAACATGGATAGAGCTAGAGAGTATAATGCTAAGTGAAATAAATTAGTCAGAGAAAGACAAATACCATATGATTTCACTCATATGTGGGATTTAAGAGACAAAACAAAAAAAAAAAAGGGGAAAAAAAGAGAGAGACAAACCAAGAAACAGACTCTTAGCAAACTGATGGTTACCAGAGGGGGAGTGGGTAGGGGTTTGGGTGAAATAGATGAAGGGGATTGAAGAGTGCATTTATCATGATGAGCACTGAGTAATGTACAGAATTGTTGAATTGTGTATTGTATACCTGAAACTTATAGAACACTGTATGTTAATACTGGAATTAAAATTAAACAAACAATAAAATTAAAAAAAAAATCTCCAAACTCAAACTCTTTGGTAAAGTTTGAGATCTGGTGACCTAATCATAAAGGCTGAGGTCCCATATTGCTACTAGAGTGGCCTGGGTACCCTCAAGCCTGAGACTAAAACCAAGAGATTAAGACTTTAGGACCTATTTTTGTCCTTTAGTTTTATCCTAGTGCACAGGTTCTGGTCTCGGTTTTGATTTCCTTATTCTCTCCAATAACTCTAGGCTAGCAAGTGAGGACCGTCATACCTGTGTCCCAAACCCAAAGTATAAATCTTAAGATTAAAAAAATCCTTTAAACCATGTAGTCCATTTTTCTCCCTCTACCATATTTTCATTAACCATTTGTCAAGCCTCTGTTTGAACACACCAATGACAGGGACCTCACAACCGTCAGAGTTGGCTTATTTTCAAACTGTTCTAATTATAAGAATAGGTTCAGGCAAAATTGTACCTCTGGAGCCCTTGCTGAACACAGTTCTGTCCTATAGCAGTTTATCGTTCTGTTTACGGGAGAGTTCTCCAGGTATTTGGAGACTACTATTGTGCCCCCTTATCTCTCCTTCTGTAGAGTAAGCAGTCTTAGCTTCTGCCTCATTTCTTTCTTTTTTTTGTTTTTTTTGTTTTTATTGTTTTTAACTTTGGGTTCTAACATAGTTAACATACAGTGTTCTATTAGTTTCAGGTGTGCAGTATAATGATTCAGTAATTCTGTACATTACTTAGTGCTCATCATGATAAGTGTACTCTTAATCCCCTTCACCTACTTAGTCCGTCCTCCCACCACCTCCCCTCTGGCAACCACCAGTTTTTTCTCTATAGTTAAGAGTCTATTTCTTGGTTTGCCTCTCTTTTTGTCTTTTTTCCCTCTGTTAATTTGTTTTGTTTCTTAAATTCCACATATGAGTGAAATCATATGGTATTTGTCTTTCGCTGACTAATTTATTTCACTTAGCATTATATTCTCTAGCTCTATCCATGTTGTTGCAAATGGCAAGATTTCATTCTTTTTTATGGCTGAATAATATTCCATTGTATATATACCACATCTTCTTTATCCATTCCATCTATCCATGGACACTTGGGTGCTTGCCTCATTTCTTAATGGTAGGTGACAGATTTTGTGCCCCTTTCTCTTACTGGTAACTTTGTTGGACTCCATCCAGTTTGGTAATGGGTTTTTGAAGTGTGCCTTGAAGCATAATAGGATTCCCAGATGTGATGGGACCAAGAGCAGAGGTGATGTAGCCAACTGCTTCCACTGTCCCAGGTTCTATAACTCTGTTATCTAAGAGCATATTAAAATTTTTTCTAGCTAAGTTGCACTGTTGATTTAAAATGAGCTTTTTGCCACTATCTGAAGTTGTTCCCCCACCATGTACACAGCTATTAACTTTCTCCTCCCTCAATCTACCTCCATTTTGCACTTGTATCTTTTCCCTGTACCATTTGTTAGTACTTTGTATTTATTAGTGAGATAATAATTCATCTTGTTAGAATCAACTCATGGTTGCATCTGATTGAAATTGTTAGGATTTTGATTCTGTTAGAATCAACTTCATCTTGTTAGAATCAGCTCATGGTTGCATCCGATTGAAATTGTTAGGATTTTGATTCTGTAAGGTGACATACTGGTTAACTCTTCCTATTCTGTAGCATCCATAGTTTTGAATAGTGCCACCTAATATTTCAAACAAATCAGTAATGATGATGTTAAGGGCAGCATTAAGGACAGAGCATTGTGTCATCCCACTGGAGATCTCTCTTCAGTTCAATGCTTTGTTATGGGTATGGTTGATCTAATAATAATTAGGATACTTTCTAAATGTGAATTTTATTCAGTACATCTTTCTTGTCTCAATAAAGCAGTTCCCAAATTTTGTTTCAAGAAGATGTTAATAGATGTACCTAAGCAAAGTTGAGTGTCATATTTTAAAAAGTTTGGGAGATGCTGCACACTGCATTCTCTTCTTTGAGCACCACAGTGCACATTATCATATATATATTACTCTTCAAAATTTATATTTTGTTTAACTCATGTTTTCCAAATGTACTTGTGTATGAACCCTGTTCCTTGCATACCTGTGAATATCCTGTATGTTTGTTCTTTGCAGACACCAATTTGAAAAGCATTCCCTCCAAAGGTAAAATGAGAGAGCCTGTCAAATGCCCTGCTGAAATCCAGACACATATGTCCACAGTATTTTCCTTGTCTACTGGTCTAGTAATTTTATCAAAAGAGAAAATGAGCTAGGTCTGGCTTGCATTGTTCATCATAAATCTATGTTGGCTCCATACTGATCCTGTTTGATTTTCTCAATTCCTGCCTTGCCCAGAATCAACACAGAATTTAAGAGTTCAATTAATGAAACTCACTCTCCCCCACTCCTCATCTTTAAGTATATTAAGTCAATATTAGCTCATCTCTATCTGCTGGTACCTTTCCTTTTCTCTGAATTTCCTCAGTGCAAATTCCAATGAGGTTCAGCCACTTCATTTGGTGTGATTTCTTTCAGAATCCTGAGATGGACTTCATTCACCTGGTCAGAAGCACTTAGTTCATCTAATAAAACTGCCTGGCATTTTTGAACATGATACTGCCCAATTTTGGTCTTTTAATTCTACTGTCTGAGGTTCATTCTTGCCTTTTTGGGCTTACTAGCATTTCCCTTGACAGAAGATACACATAGAACAGGAACTGATATCCTGGACTTTCTGTCATTTCTTCCCTTTCAGTGGCCTTAAGCCACCTCTCTCTCTTTTAGTTTCTTCGTTTTTCCTTTATAAGGAAAAAAAAAACCCCATCTTTTTGTTGATTGTTAGCATTTTTGAAAGACTTTTCTCATTCTCAGCTTTTAGCCTGCCTGACACTATTTTTTCAGTTCCATGACACTTATCTGTGGGCGCACCTACTTTTGATTGCCATGTCTTCTCTTGTCTCTTTTTCAGCGGGATTATTTGACACTGTGCTGTCAGAATTTTATGTCTGTGATCCTTTCTTCCCTCTGGAGCCATCTCCTTTCTCAGTTTCTGTCTAAGGAGTCCTACCCAACTACTCTTTCTGACTCTGTTTTCTTAGAGTACTGGTCTTCCCATCACTGTCTGTAACATCCCCTTTGATGAAATGGTTGCATTCTTCTAGGGTTCCTCCATTCTCCATCTAGCTTCACTAAAGCACAGTTAAGACTCTTTCTGTGTCTCCTTCATTATTTCTTCCTTCAGAGAGTGGAAATGTTCGGCTTAGCAAGTCAAGAATCCATTTTATCAATAGGATAAAGGCTTCCAGTGGTTATTTTGGTAGAGGATATTCCTTAGTAATTGCCCAGCAAGAATTTGTTCTTGACAGACAGATTTATATTTTGTCTTACCATAAAGTGTTAAAAAGGTATGAGTCCTGTAAGGGAAATGCAATTAAGAGAGCCACATAAATAAATGAAATTAATTAAAACAGGTTTGTTGTGATAATTAGTTTGTTTTACAATAGGGTACTTGGTTGTTAACAGGCCTTAGAATGCTTCAGGGCAATATCTTTTATTTCTAACTATAGCTCTTCAGGTATTCTGTGAATGTATTACAATGAATGTGTTTTACTAATTGATTTTCATTATAAATTATGCAGTTCTGGAAAACACACAAATGCATTTGATTTACACAATGCATTCATTCTTTTAGTTCTTCTTATTGATCATCCATTGAGCAATGGTGGTTGATGATTTAGCCACCAAGAGGCACAGAAGCTGTCTGATGCCACCAAGAGTAGAAAAAGGGTTCAGCCATGATATCACAGGCCACAGAACCTTCCTTTGGTAATGCGTGATGTTGGCAATGGGGAGGGCTGCTGAGAAAGTGTTATGATTTAATAAAATTCTCACTACTGGATAAATAAGATAGACTAATGTCTTCCAAAATTTGCACCCCCCCCAACAATAATGGGCTTTAGTTTTTCACTCACAGATTTATTTCGAAACATTGTCTTTGGCATTCTTGGTGAAATGATTTATTTTCCCATTATTATTATTATTTTTAAAAGATTTTATTTATTCATTTGAGAGAGAGAGCACAAGCAGGGGGAGAGGCAGAAGGAGAGGGAGAAGCAGGCTCCCCGCTGAGCTGGGAGCCAGATATGGGGCTCGATCCCAGGACCTGGCGATCATGACCCGAGCCAAAGGCAGATGCCCAACCATCTGAGCTACCCAGGTGCCCCTTTTCCCGTTATTTTTAATGATATGTACATATAGTAAGTACCACTTGCTAGTTCTGACTAGCATGAGGTAACTGATGATGGCTCACTCAGTTGATATATTTCTCACCAGAAATAATTAAATTTGATGTTTTATTTAGCTTTTCAGCCTTATCATGAGTAAACTAATCATAAAACTGTTAAGATTTATGGATTATTAGAACTAGGTCATGGTCTCTCAAGGACCCTAATCTAGAAGGATTATATTTCCATTGGTCATTGGGTACTCAGATTCTTGTCAGGAAGCACAGTATGTCCATAACCAGAGATTTTTAATGATTTTAGTCAAGACAGGACAATGTAAGGAGAATTTGGAAAACTGAAAACAGATAATAAAGGAGCCTTAATTTGGCAAATAGTTTCTCCCTCTTCCCAAGGAGTTCTGACTACTTAGCATTTCCTTGTGTACGTTTTGTATGTACTCATCTCCATGACGGAAGTACTAAAAGGAAACACACAAAGCATATGTGGCAAGAGGAAGAGGAAAAGGAAGGCAGAGGAAGCAAGGGGCTAAGGAAGCCAGTGTCACCAGAGGCATGCTGAGTGAGAGACTGTTCATCCCTCTTCTAGGACAGGCTCAAGATGACTGGGAGTCTTTCAGCAGTGATCAAATTAGGTTAATAATTGTGTATTTTTAAGTATATATGGCAGGAACACCTATTTTTCTGAAAAAAACAAAACAAAACAAAACAAAATAAAACTATTTTATTCCAAACTTTCATTATTAAGCCAGATTTTTAATGTATTTTATTGGTGGGTAATTATCCAAGTTGTTGTTAATAATTTAATTTCCAGAAGTAATTGAGCTAGGAATAATGCAGTAATAGCTACCATTTATAAAGTATCCATTATGTACAAGGCATGCCACAAACATTTTTCTTTTTTTTTAAAAAGATTTTATTTATTTATTTGAGAGAGAGAATGAGAGAGAGAGAGAGAGAGAGAGCACATGAGAGGGGGGAGGGTCAGAGTGAGAAGCAGACTCCCTGCTGAGCAGGGAGCCCAATGTGGGACTTGATCCAGGGACTCCAGGATCATGACCTGAGCCAAAGGCAGTCGCTTAACCAACTGAGCCACCCAGGCGCCCCCACAAACGTTTTTCTTGTCCTTGTGTCACAGTGCAAGGCAGTTTTTATGTGCACCTAAACATCAGAAAACTGATTTCAGAAGCTAGCCTGAAAGTTTAGAGTTTAAAATCAACCTCCGCTCTATTTGCTTCGAAGCCCATCTTCTCTGCCTTTCAGGATTCTCTTTCCAACATGGATGGCTGTATAGCTCTGGCTCTTGTTGAAGCTTTTGATTACACATGGGTGTGGCTTTTTGATATAGTCATTTTCCATCCCCAGGGAGGGTTTGCGTTCTTAGGATTTTGAAGAGCCTAGGACTAGATATCTCTAGCATTTTATGAAAAATGCTATTGCTTTTATGAATTTTGATCATAGAACTAAAGTGCTTTTGAGTATGCTGTAGAAAGGAACCTCAAAGGAATTAACTTTGACTTGAAAAAGATAAGCTAGGAGTAAAAATAGATTTGAAGAAAGACTCTCACAGAAGAGCATCACAATACCAAGGGATTCCTGAGTCAACTCTGAAGGTTGTTTGGAAGGGGTAAGCCAGTCTTTTTCTCAATCATGCCTAACTTTTTTACTATATAGATTGTTAGCTTTTGGAGGATAAAGACATGTCTTTTCATCTTTGAATACTCAGGGTCTGGCATAGTGACTCAAACAGATTTGAATGAATGCATCCAACATGTAATAGATGCTCCTGATATGATCAATTTATAGGTCAGTTGTCTTAAAGATTAGGGGCTACAAAACCTTAAGGTTACTCTTTGCATGGAATGAAATAGGTTTTGGTTGCTAGAACCGATGGCCATGCCAGTTATGGGCAAGACCCTCAGTTTATCTAGAGTGACAGAAAATTTCAGATCCAGTATGTGTAATTTATGGGTATAATACATAACCTAATTCTTCGATCACAAACACCCTGGTGACACATCCCTCCCTTCTCCACATACGCATATACACCTCAGTTGCTGTTGAAATATCATGCGTTGGCCGGTTCCTTTTTCTCTACCAGGCTCCTCTGCTCAGCAAAGTGGCATAAAACTCTAAGGAAGATCATGATTGTAGAGAGGAAATAAAACACATTTCTTAAACAGGAACGTTGTGCATTTGAGGTAACTTTTCTAATAGTTTGTCTTGTTTGATTTTTATTTTAATTAATTAATTAGTTAGTTGATTAATTAAGTCAGCCAGAAGTTAGGCAGAACTAAGACCATGTAAATGAGTTGGCCAAAGGCCAAGGTGAGAGGAAGAGCTATGGCTGCTTGATGAATACACTAGAGAGAAGCTAGCTATTTGCTTAAGCCCAGTTCTTCAACAGCGCAGAGCTGAGATGTGCCAGAGGTGGCTGCTCGTGGGCAGAGACCAGTGCTCACAAAGCATGTCTGTGTGAAGTCTGCATTGGCCAAACACCAAATTGAAGAGTGAAGAGCAAATGAATTGAAGAGCAAGACAAAGGGTCTCTTGATAGTTTTTTCTTTTTTTATTATTTTATTTTTTAAAAGATTTTATTTATTTGAGAGAGAGGGAAAGAGAGAGAGAGAGGGAGAGAGACAGTGTGCTTGCATGTGGGGGAGAGGGGGCAGAAGGGGAGGGAGAGGGGACAGGCAGGCTCTGTGCTGAGGCGGAGCCCAATGAAAGGCTCAACCGAGCATTTGATCCCATGACCCTGCGATCCTGACCTGAGCCTAAATCAAGGGTTGGACACTTCACTGACTCAGCCACCCAAGCGCCCCAGTTTTTTCTTTTATTAAACACTAGACAGTACAGCTAAGGACAATGTGATAAAGGCATCGCATACAATGTATAACTTGTGTTTCAATCCCCATTTTTTCGGGATGTGATTTTGCCCCTCACACCTAAAAACCTGTGGTGGGAGAGGTAACTGGCTATCCTGAAGTGCATTTTGTGAAGTAAGAAATCCAATCCAGATCACTTTAGGGGAATCTAATTTCTCACTTAAACAAGTCTTTAAAATGTTTCAGATATTTGGCTGCTGTTCTTCTCATCCATTAGCTGAGTTCTAGGCCAGTGCTTCTCAAGTTTTGGTTGGCATCAGCTTTGCCTGGAGAACTTGGTAAAACTACAAAGGCCCAGGCACTGTCCTTCTCCCAGGAGCCTGGGTGGGCCTCTCTCTGTCCTTGATTAGGTCTCCAGGTGGCTCCCACACTCACCTAAGTTTGAGAATTGCTATTCAAGGCAATGCTGTGGGAGTCTCTTCCTTCTCTCTGCCTTTTATGTTTGATGTACCGTTTCCACACAATTTTGTCTCCTGTCTCGTGGTCCCACACTGTTTATTTTGTATTCACATATTGATTCCCGCTTCCGCTGACCCTTTTCCATCAGACCCCATCCTGACTCTTTTTGCATCTCCTGTCTGCTTTCTGCTGGGGTACCCTTCACAGCCTAGCTTTTTTTCTGTCTGCTTCCCTCACCTGTCTCTTGTGCCTCAAAGAATCCTGCACCTGCTCCTTTAAAGAAGGGTGAGGTGGGGAGTAGCATTCAGATATATCATCACATTTATTTCCTGCACTTGTATTCCATGTTGACCAAAAATGAATTCATGACTTTCTTTCATTTTAAAACTATATCAAACCTGGTATTAATGCAATATCTTAAAATATAATTCTTCTTCTGATTTTAGGTATAAATTAATTTGTATGTAAGTCATTCAGAAAATATTCAGTGGATTCATTATTAGTTAATATAATTTGTCATAGCTAGGTAAATTTCAAAAAGCTAGATGGGCAAATATCCAAAAAGAAGAGACAGGGGTGTGTTTTTCCAAAGTGACTGCTCATGGCTCCTTCCTGTTAACCTCTTGAAACCCAAGTCAATGAGTATTTATTAATTGCCATATAATACATGAAAGATAATTGAGAATTTGAAGTTAAAAGAAAATATTAGGTAGACATAAGGCTTACTCTCAAGTAGCCAGGAGAACCTGCTGAAATAATGCCAAGAAGAATACCATCTAGGTTTTATGTTTAGGAACCATAAATACTGTCATTAAATGTTTGAAATATTCTTTGGTATAAATAATTATCCATCATGATATAAGGTTTAGATTTATTCTTCTTTGACTGAACTATTCTGTCTTCTTGAAGGTTCTTTAGCTGAAATGTATTCAGAATATAGTCTAGAATCTGGACATGTTCATTTGCCATATTCCCCGGAAAAACCTCACTGGAGGGAAGATGGAAGGGGAAAGAATGAAGGAATTGTGAGCCAACTCAGAAGATACAAAGGGCTGGGTCTCTCTTTTCTGAAAAATTGGAAATATCTATTGTGTCTTAATCTCTGTGCTTATAGTTTTAGAGGGCCAGAGCAGAGAGGAAAAAGAAATTCATCCTTCTTGGGGAACCTTGACTCAAGAAGATTTTGTAGGTCCCATATTTAAGTGACATTTCAAATTCAGTTACTAAGGACAAGTAGGCCAATTGCTGTAGTAAATAGTTGTTTATACTTTTTGCGTACCTAACATCTTCTTTCAACAGCTGGGAATTTCCACCTTTATGAAGCAGATACTGCTTCTAACTATAAAGTTGGACATGTCAGATAATCACCTTCCTGGTGTTTCTTGCAGGTAGGGTATGGGCACATGACTTCAAAGTCCCACCAATATACATCTCTTCCCAGATTTGTGTGGGAGGCTGCTGAAGAAAAGAATTTCAGATTCTATCTGATGAAAGTGATGATAGAGATGACAGTTGCAACCTATTCCTAAAGGCAGTGGGGGGCATTAATTAATGTGGTGTTCTGGTCCAGGGCCTCATGTTGGTGGTACTTGACAGTGGTGCCATCTATATAGGGTCCATGCCATTGGAGGGGGGGGTGACAGTAATGATTTCATATTTTGGGAACTATTTCTGACTGATAGAGCCTTGGGCTTGATTCTCCAGTTTTCTCACTCTGTGAATGCCCAATACCCTTTTGAAAATTCCTTTTCTGCTTAAGTGAGTCAGGGTTAGTTTCTGATGCATAGAAATAGGAGGCTTGACCAATACTAGGCAACTCTCCATGCAATGATGATTGGAACTCACACCCTTGGTTTTACGGGGTAATCCTCAGAAAGCAGTCTCTCAAATTTAAAATCTTGGAGAAAATTTTTAGTAGTAAATTTCTGCTTTGTAGACCAAGATAATCTTTCTAAAATACAAATGTTTCCATTTATAATGTAAGATTGGCGTAAAAACTATTTCCTGTTCTAATTAACACACATGAAAGAGAGCAAGAGCTAGAATAGGCGAGCTGCATAGTTGAACAGATCTTCCTTAGCCTGCTTGCTCCTTTAGAGACTCAGAGATGTTTTAGACTGGGGATTTAGGCTTTCAGGTTGGAGATTTCAGTCCTAGGATTCTAATGGTTTCTTTCTTGAGTTACCAAGTTGCAGGAGGCCTGAGAGAAAATTGTCTTCTGTGAGTCCTTGTATAATTGACACTATAGGATGTGGTGGTCCTGAACATGCTTCCAGTGAGCACTGTAGGTGATACAGGAGGGACTTATCATAAAGGCACCTGTAGGAGGGGCCAAAACATTTGGAGGGGTAGCTCTTTGAGTGCCTGGCTTTATAAGGACAACATTTAGAGTGTTTTGAGAAGTACATAGATGGCTCATCCTTTGGGGAAGCCTACTAAAACATTATCATTAAAAAATAAGTTGTGATAAAGAGTGTGAGGTTAACTTGCTGAGAAATAACTGGGAATCGGTTATTCTTTTCTGATGATCAATAAGTAACTAGAGGGAGGCAGGTTTACATCTTCTGCATAAAGAAAGAAACCTGACCAAGTCACATGCCTGAGGAGATGGCCACACCATCTCAGGAAGAAGAGGTCATGGAAGGATCTGGAGTCAGGGCCAATGAAGGGGCAGTGCCCTCCAGGCCACAGCTTTATTCCTTGCAGGGTGAGTTTTGGGGCATCAGCTTCTGTGGTTGTCTTCATTGAGAATGGTGGTTGGCTCTTATCTGTGCTAAAGATAAAGGGGAGGAGGAGAGTGGTAAATCCAAAGTAACAGGTGTCCCCAGACAGTTTAGGCTTACTTTCGAATATCTTTTTGAGAAGTAAAACAATAGAAATCTCAAAAGCCTTGCCTCCTTTCTCTATATTTGGACAAAAGAGCATCTTATTTAGGAATCAAATATAGTATAACATCTCCCATTTGTTGAGTTTCTATGGTGCTCCAGGCATTGGGCTGGGTACTTTTTCTATGATATCTCATTTAGTTCTCACAAAAACTCCATGAGGAAGTCATTATTATTCTCACGTATAATTTTGTAGATTTAGTGGATGACCTTGACCAAGAATCTGTCATTCAGTGTCCCTAGTCATACCAATAAGTCAAATAAGTAGAAAAAACAAAGATGTCACAAAAACTACAAATAAAAAATAAAATTTGCTTCCAATTACTAATTAATAAGCAAACAAGTTTATCTGTTACCATAACACTGCTAGTAATCAGCTTGTAGATAGCTGGAGATTCTTCTTACTGAATATTTTCATAGGAAATTTCATGATAACCAAAGAGGAAAAAAAAATCAAAGCAAACATTTCAGGGAGTATTACCTTGATTGTGTTCAGCTGTGCAGAAACAAAATCATAACCAGATATACTTATGCATTAATTTTTTCTTTCTTAACCACATCAGGCCTGAGCTGGGAGTGTTTGCTGTCTTATCTTTTATGCTCTTTAGTGTGTCTGAGTATCATCTTGACATGTTAGTCCCAAGTTTTAAGTCAGTGGTGATCAAACTTACATGCATAAAAATCAGCCAGAATGTTTCTTGAAAAGGCACATTTGTTGGCTCCACCCCAGAGTTTGTGATTCATCAGCTCTGGGTTGGGGTGCAGCAATTTTCATTTTTAACAAGCAGTACAGCTGTTTCTAATGCAGGTAGTTCTGGGCCCTTTTTGAGAAACTCTCCACATGTGAGAATGACAGTGGCGATGACCGGGGCAACATCTTTGGGTCAGGCAATGGTGGGATGTTCATAGGGCACCTTGTTTATTTGAAACCTTGTCCCTGTCTCCTTCTTGTTCCCCCCACGTCTCTTGTTCTACTTGTCTTCAATCCAAGTTCCCAATGGATTCCTCTCCTGCCACCATGAAATCTGTTTAGGATACCAAGAAGCAATGTCTTGCTGGTTGATTGTCCAGGCTTAGCCTATCAGTGAGGCTGGAAGCTGTGTTCAGGTGTTTCACTTACAACTTGGCCCCAACAACTGGAAATCTCACTTCAAATGAAGAAATTCGTTGAGAGGTAATAAACTACCCTCAGGCCTTTCAACAAGTGTGGGTTCTATTCTGTGGGAAGAGCCTTGTACTGGAGAACACAAAACCCTGAGTGTGAATTTGGTCACATACAAATTGCACAAGTCTGAGCCTGTAGTCGTTCATGCTCTTAGAGAAATAGGTTTGTCATATGCACAATAAAAAATAATAATCTGTTTATAGCCTGGTTGTTCAGATAACTCAGTGTTGTCATTCATTAACAACTATTTATTGTGCACTGACCACGTGTCACATGCTGGTGGGGTCAAGTAACATCAGTTAATTTTGAACTCACCCAATCCTTGTTTCCCGCTCACATTTTTCTCTTTTGTATATATTAAGCACCCTTATCTTTTAATTATCTAATTTCCTACCATAGTCCATATGAAATTAACATTTATAAAACTTTTTAGTAATATGAAATATATATTTCTTGTCTACAGAAAAGAACACATCTTAATTTATGTAATTATCTAATATTTATCAATTACCTAGTAATTCATTACCTAACATTTATTAATTATCTTTATTAGTTATCTAATATTTATTAATTATCTAATATTTATTAATTACCTATGGTATGTCAGGCTCTCTATAGGAATTGCAGATGCAGAGTATAAAACCGATATGGTCTGAATCTTCATTGACCTTACATTCTAACAGAGGTGATGGACATCTGACCAGGGAAGATGGATATTCAACAACTAATTTCACAATTAATTATTGAAACATAGTAAGTTCTGTGAAAATTTAAAAGTGATCTATAAATAATACAACAGGAATATCTGACCTAGCTGGTGGGATGGTGGGAGCAAAAGATATTTCCTTGAGGAAATAAAATGTAAGCAAAGTTTTATTTTTTATTTATTTATTTATTTATTTATTTATTTATTTATTTATAAAAGATTTTATTTATTTGACAGAGGGAGACACAGCGAGAGAGGGAACACAAGCAGTGGGAGTGGGAGAGGGAGAGGCAGGCTTCCCATGGAGCAGGGAGCCCGATGCGGGGCTCGATCCCAGGACCCTGGGATCATGACCTGGGCTGAAGGCAGACGCTTAATGACTGAGCCACCCAGGTGCCCCTGTAAGCAAAGTTTTAAAAGGAGAATGTAATTAACCAGTCCCAAGTAAAGGGGAGTGGGCCAGGCAAGGGGGAGATTTCAGGGAGAAGGTCTGTGTTTGTCTCCCCAAGCAAGAAGGAGCACGACACTTCTAAAAGATTTGAGGAAACTTATCTTTAGAAAGATTAGTCTCCTTGCTTGTGGGGAATGGACTGGAAGAGGCAAGTCTGTGTTGGAAGGAGAACCGGGAGCTTGGACCGGAGAGGTGGTGGGGGATGTGAATTAAAGTGGTTGGGTAGAGAGATTATGTAGGAGCTAAAACAGACAAGTTTTATCACTTGATTGGAGATGGCATGTGGAGGGGAGAGAGGTGTTGAGAAGCTCATGTTCCTGGCTCCCCATGTATAGTTGGACAAAGACCATTCATCACAATGTAGCTATTGTCTAACATTGTCCTGTTGCCATGAGGCAGGAGGAGTAATAATTCCTGTGACTATGTTGTTACTTAACATGGTGACACTAAAAGAACAGTGGTTGGAAGTCAAAGAAATCCATGTTGTAATGCCAATTCTGTCACTAACTGTCTCAGTTTGGGCAAATCTCTTAATCACTTGCTGTGGATTTGGTTTTATAATTTGTAAAATATTGGATTATAAAATGTCTAAAATTTCAGTTCTGACTTTTTATGGTAGTTTATGTTGGTCTAATGAAGTTAAGTATAAAATATAATTCAACAGTGATTTTTTTTAGCGTCTTATTAAGTCATAGTAACCTAGTTAGTCAAACTGCAAATCCAAGAATTATCCTTGAATCCTTCCCCACAAATGCCACATCTGATCTAGTGTCAAGTCTTGTCAATTCTACCTGTAAAACTGCGATAGTATCCTAACTAGTCTCCTTCTTTCTACTCTTGCCTTCTCACAACCCACTCTCCATGCAGTAGCCAGAGGGATCTTTTAAAAATGTAAATTAGATCATGTGACTAATGCCCAGAATTTTTTTTTTTTTTAAGATTTTATTTATTTACTTGACAGAGAGAGTGAGAGAACACAAGCAGGGTGAGCAGGAGAAGGAGAAGGAGAAGCAAGCTCCCCGCTGACCCTGGGATCATGACCTGAGCCAAAAGCAGATGCTTAACCATCTGAGCCACCCAGGCGTCAATGCCCAGAACTTTTTGCTGATTTCCTATCATGCTTAGAATAAAATCTGAGCTCCTTCCTTTTTCTCATGAAGCCCTTCTTTATTGGACCCTGACTGCCTCTTTTTCCTCTTCGTTTAGCACTCCTCTCTCTCACTCTTGGGCTCTTAGTTACAGTATGTTTGTTTGTTGTTCTTGTTGCTTTTTTTTGAACATGCCAACCTCCTTAGTACCTTAGCAAACTGTTCCTTCTGACTAGAAGATGCTTTCTTGGCTCTTTGAATGCGTGGTTTTTCTTCCTCATTCAGCTTCCAGCCTAGATGTTACCTCTTTAGACAGATCTCTCTTAACTACCCAATCTAGTAGCCTCCTGGTCACTCTCAAGTACTTTGCCTCATTTCAGTTCTCTGAAGAGAATTTATCTTCCTCTGCTATGTGAATTGCTTGTTGATTGGTTGTCTTCTCCTAGAATATAAACTCTATGAGAGAAGAAGCTTTATTTATCTTGGTACCATGTCCCTAGTGCAAAATAATCTTTCATATATTAGTTACATGGAAATATTTGATAGATGAATGAATGGGGATATATCAAGAAGCAAGACAGTTCTTATACTCATGGATTTTATAATCTCACAAAGTACATAATTTGTTATACTTGCAGGGTTTATGAGTGGTCAAGGAGTTAATATTTCTTAAATTCAATCTCAAAGTTCTTTCCCACAGTCTTTGCAGCTTCTGTTTAGTTGCTGCCACATCAAACACACATTCCATTTTTTTCTGAGTATGTTAGATCAGCCTACAAAAAAGAAATAGCTCTTAAACTAAGACATTGATGAAAATATTATTGGACTCAGGCAAATAATATGTGTTCCCAAACTGTTAGTATTGCGGCTACTATATTTTTTAGTGCATACAATTTTGGTAGGATGTCAAATATTTTTCCAGTGTTAATGAAATATTAAAGCAAAATGAGCTAAAAGATCCTGTAAGGGATTCTGATTCATTTTGCCTCTAAACTATTCTATGACCTCTGAGCAACTTTGGCTCTTAGTCTCCTGACCTGTAAAGACTAAATAATTTAATAGAAATATCTCATTTTCAGGTTCCATAGAGGCAAGAAGATTCTTCCAGTCTCACAGCTACTCCCTAGAGATCATTGAGTAGCCTTGAAAAAAATCTATTGGCTCAGCTGGTGAGAGTCATTTACTGTACCTCTGTTCTGAGGGTGGACTGCCAACCTCGGATCATGCAAGGGCATTGTAAGGTCTTACTTTTCTTAATGTTGTTTTCCCCACCAGGCTTCCAGAATGTCTGAAATGTCTACCACAAGAATAGCTCCTTTGGGTTAAGAGGTTATCTCCAGGGAGACATGTTTAAAATGAGCTCCTTGTGTAGATACCACATGAGCACCATTTAGCACATCTGCACTGATTGGATTATTAGAATAGAAGTTGCCTTCCAGAAGAAAACTTGAGCTAAGGGAATGGAATATGTTACTTTCTGTTCCTTCCTTCCTTGCATCCATCCATCCTTGAAACAGTACTTCTAAGGTCAAAACTTCCATGAGGCCGGGGCGCCTGGGTGGCTCAGTCGTTAAGCGTCTGCCTTCGGCTCGGGTCATGATCTCGGGGTCCTGGGATCGAGCCCCACATCGGGCTCCCTGCTCGGCAGGGAGCCTGCTTCTCCCTCTTCTACTCCCCCTGCTTGTGTTCCCTCTCTCGTTGTGTCTCTCGTTGTGTCTCTCTCTGTCAAATAAATAAATCTTTAAAAAACAAAACAAAACAAAAACCAAAAAAACCTTCCATGAGGCCATAGGTAGAACTTATGGAAAAGGAACCACCCCTCTCAAGGAACGTTAGTGTAGTGGAGCTGATGAGAATGTAAAAGTTAACTAGATTACACAGGCAAAATGAAATAAACAGATTAGATTATAAGGACAGGAGCGGCTCATGTTGGCATGGAATATTGGGACCAGCTTTGTGGAGGAGATGGCGTTTCATCTGAGCTTGAATTAGGCTTTGAAGAGTGAGGAGGATTTCAATAAACAGAGGTGGAATGATGGGGGGTAAGAATAGGAAAGGAGAGAGCTTCCCCTCTGAGAGAACAGCATAAGCAAAGGCAAAGTAAATTTTGATGAAAATTAGAACTTGGAAATATCTGGAGAGTGAGGTGTTTCCTATGAAATTTTTTCAATTGTTTTATTGAGGCATAATTGACATACAATAAACTGCACATATTTAAAGTGTATGAATTGATAAGTTTGTTATATGTATGAGCCTGTGAAATAATCACCATAGTCTATGTAGTGAACATTATCCATCACCCCCAAAGTCTCCTTATGCCCCTTGATAATTCCTCCCTCTGGTCCCTTTAGGCAGCCAATGATCTGCTTTCTGTCATTATATAAATGGAACTGTACAGTTAACTCCTCTTTCTTGTCTTCTTTCTTTATCCCTATTTAGTGTTTTTTGATGCTATTGTAAATGGTATTTTTTTAAGATTTTTTATTTATATATTTGAGAGAAAGGGAGAGGGAACATGAGTGGAGGGAGGGGCAGACTGAGAGGGAGAAGCAGATGCCCCGCTGAGCCGGGAGTGCGATGTGGGGCTCAATCCTGGGACTCTGAGACCAGGACTCTCAGATCCCAGGACCTGAGCTGAAGACAGATACTTAATCGGACTGAGCCACCCAGGTGCCCCATAAATGGTACTTTTTAAGTTTCATTTTTTGATTGCTTATTGGCAGAACATAGAAATTCATCTGAGTTTTTTTAAAAAGATTTTATTTATTTATTTGAGAGAGAGAATGAGAGAGAGCATAAGAGGGGGGAGGGTCAGAGGGAGAAGCAGACTCCCTGCTGAGCAGAAGCCTGATGCGGGGCTCGATCCCAGGACTCTGGGATCAGGACCTGAGCCGAAGGCAGTCGTTTAACGACTGAGCCACCCACGCACCCCTCATATGAGTTTTATATCTTGACCCTTTAACCTAAAATTTAGCTAATTCTTATTAGTTCTAAAAGCTAATTTTGTAGATATTGTATTTTCTATATAGATGACTATGTTGTCTGTGAGCGAAGAGATTATTTCTTCCTTTTTAAAAAAGTCTAGATACCTTTTATTATTTTTTTCTTGCCTTACTGAAATGACTAGAACCTCCAGTACAATATCAAATATAGTAGGGAGAGCAGACATCCTTGCCTTGTCCTGATCTTGGGAGAGCATTGTCTTTCACTGTTGTTATTGGGGCTGAGTTGTATTGTCCCAAAAGTCATGTATTGAGGTCCTAACCTGTGGTACTTCAGACCGTGACTGTATTTGGAAATAGGGCCTTTAAAGAGGCAATTAAGTTAAAATGAGTTTATGTGGGTTGGCCTTAATCCAATAAGACCATTGTCTTAGAAGAAGAGGAGATTAGGACATAGATACGCACAAGTAGTAGGAAGGAAAGATCAAGAGAAGAGAGACTACCATCTAGGAGTCAAGGAGGGAGGCCTCTGAATGAAACCAATCCTGCCAATATTTTGATCTTTAAGCCTCTAGCCTAGCTTCCAGAACTGTGAGAAAATAAATTTCTGTTGTTGAAGCTACGCAGTCTGTAGTATTTTGTTATGGCAGAATTACCAAACCGATACAACCATTAGGTATGACGTGAGCTGTAGGTGTTTTATAGATATCGTCTACCAGGTTTTGGAAATTCTAAGTTTGCTGAGAGTTTTTATCAGGAATATAAGATTTGTCAAAGCTTTTCTGAATCTTTTGAGAAGATCATACGGCTTTATTTTTTAGTTTGTTAATAGGGTGACTCAAATGGATTGCAGTAGTGATTTAATATGCCATAAAAATTTGTATGTGTAGGAATTAATGATATTCTCCAGCTTTTTCTGTGGTATCAATGAAAAAAAATGTAATTAGCTACAAATCAGGGCTATGCAGGTTGGTAAAATTCTCTGTGGGGTTTTATAAACTAAAAAGGAAGCAGTGATATTGGTTAATAAATAGTAATACCTAAAATTGATTATAATCTGAATCTTGAATTAACTGAAAAACTTCTACGGTTGGCTTTAAAATAGAGAGAGGATGTTAGGAAATGGAGAATGTAGCAACAACAAAACCCAAATATTTAAAATAGAGTCCGGGGCTTGGTCTCCTTTTGGTTAATTTTGTCCATACATCTCTATCCACAATGGAGGTATGAAGAATGGGTAGTTTGTATACATGATATTTAAGGAATTTCAGGAAGGTGTCTTCCTCCTTTGCAAAAGCAGCTGCACTGTTTTCTTAGTAGTTCATTTCTTTGGTTTAGTGTTGCCTCTTAAAATTAGATTTCATTTGGAGAACCATCACTTTGGGCTGTTTAGTGTCCTTACCAGTTTCAGTTGATTTCCTTTCCCTTAGAGCCATTTTTGCTGAGGTCAGAGCACTATGAAGCTAAGAATCTTATTAAATGAGTTAAGGATGATTGTGAGACATGGAATAATCGCATCACAGGACACTGCCTGGTTAGAGTTTTGGTCGTGGGCAACATGAAGGCATAAGGGCTAAGGCAGGTCTGGGGCTGGTGGGAGGAAGAAAGTGACTCACTCCAGGAAACAAAGTGAAGTGCAGAAAGGGCAAGTAGGAGATTATTTATAGTGTTATCTAATAAGACAAATACAAATGAGCACTCTTATGCGCTGGCCTTGGGTCTGGACATAAGTATGAATAAGTTAGTACCTTTAAATGGGAGTAGGGATGGGAGTGGAGATGAGAAATGGCTTGAGGGAGGAGCAGGGAGATGGATGGGAAACAAGGGGTGATGTGAAGTGCCAACAACTGTCAACAAAAGTGCTCAAAGTTGGACAGAGGCAACCTCTGAGAGAGTGGCTGGAGGAGGGAGTCCGTTAGGAAAGCCCTAGGGAGGAGGAGACCAATGAAGAGCTCTATTATGGTTTGATGATACCTGGATATTCCCATAGGATATTTAGTTATAAAGGAAGATCGCATTGTTTTCTGTATTCTGTTTTTGCTAGGGAAAGATGCTAAGAAAAAGAAAAATAGCTTATAAGAAGAATAAAATAGCCACACAACACTTGGGGAACCAAAAAGTCTGTTGGCCCCAGTCTCTGAGCATTTGGTTAATTGAAAATTTCTTGATATGGGATAAACCTTAACCCCTTAATGATGTTTATTGCTAAACATGTGTACAATGAGATAGTATAATGAAATAGGTAAGAGCAAGGGCACTGAGCCATCCTTCAAATTCTGGTCCTACTCTTTATTACTTGCATGATTTTTTGGCAAATTAACCTTTCTTTACTTTGGTTTCCCCACCTGGAAAGTGGGATTAATAGAAGATTTTTTAATGAGGACCAGTTGAGTTAAATATGCAAGGTGCTTAACAATGCCCAGCACTTACGAGAAAGAGAGAGAATGAATATTAGTTTAACATAGAACATGAGTCTGGAAGAAGGGGAGATCCAAATTTCAGTCCTGGCTCTGCTATGTACTTATTGGCCTCAGTTGTTTTTTAATCACACAATGGATGTAGTAAGCTTTGTATGGTCACTATGAGAATTAAATGACATAAGATATATAATATTGCCTAATCAATTATCTGATTATTCATAGGCACTTAGAGGCTCTTGTTTATTATTTAATTTTTAATGGTCATCTATGATCATAGTTCTTTTAGAGTGACCTTTAACAAGCTATTGCCAAGGAGGATTAAAAAAGTATTCCTATGATTAGACAATGTTTGTGGGATGTGTACCTTTTAGTATTATAGAAGTAGATTTTAAAGTGTTTGCTTTTTATGTTTATCATGGAACTTCATGCTTTAATTCCATATCCTCTGCCTTCTTTCTTTTCTAAATCATACTCTATCCATTATTCTGGTATATTTGGCATATGCATATATTTAAACATATGTACTCACTCTTATATAAACAAAAATATTATTTTTAAAAGAATGTTTACATGAATCATAGAAGCAGCTACTTTACCACTTGTTTCTCTTTCTCTACTCTGTCCCCTCTATATTATACAGACTTTGTCCTTTGCTCTAAAGAATAAGGGGATATGTGGAATTACAAAAAAGGAAGCTTAAAATGTATTTTGTATTGTATCCCTAATAAATATGTAAATTCATAAAACAATATGCAAATAATTTAATAAGGCAATTTAATTTGTGAAATACTATGAAGAAAATAATATGGATGTGGCAAGGTTAAAAAAAGTATTCTTATGAATTTAGTAATTTCCTTTATACATCATAGACTGGGCAAAAATCAAGTCTTTTTGAGAATGAAGCTGTTCATTTCTAGCTCTGTTTCAAGGAAGAGAGAACTGAAAATATGATATGTGGCAATATGGTCAGAGTACTTAACTAAAAACTAGCAATGTATTGACTAAATCTTACAAATATCTTCATGTGTTTCTTTAAAAATTTATGTGGCATCTCTAATCAGTAGGGAGAAGATGAGATAAATTTCATTAAATGATATTGGTATTGGGATAATAAGATAGTCTATTGGGAAAAATAAAGTTGATCCATAGCTCAACTATATTCAGTATGAAGTCCAAATGTATTACATATAAAATATGAAATCATAAAAGTAATAGAGGAAGAAAACACGGATGCATTATTTTCTAACTTTGGAATGGGGAAAGGTTTCGAACTGTGACTAAGAATTCAGAAGTCATAAAAGAAGAGACATACATTTGACCACAATAATCAAATATATATTAACACAGCAAAACTATCTATCATAAGCAAATCAAAAGATGAATTGGGAAAAATGATCTGCAATTCTTATGCATAAATAAATAATATCCTTAAAATATACAGAACTTCTAGAGGTTGGTCAGAAAAAGACTAGATGTGTTTTTTAAAGTGGACAAATAGGGATGCCTGGGTGGCTCAGTCGTTAAGCGTCTGCCTTCGGCTCAGGTCACGATCCCAAGGGTCCTGGGATTGAGCCCCACGTTGGGCTCCCTGCTCGGCGGGAACTCCCTCTCCCACCCACCCACCCCCCGCTTGTGTTCCCGCTCTCGCTATCTCTCTCTGTCAAATAAATAAATAAAATATAAAAAAAAAGTTAAAAAAAATAAAGTGGACAAATAATATAAATAGACACTTCACAGGAAAGGAAATACAGCCGGACCTTTACAAAATGTGAAATATATTCGAAGTCATACATATTAAGATAGATAAATGCTAATTAAACCTTTACCAAAAAAGCATTTTTTCACCAGTTTGAAATGGTACCTTCCCTATAAAGTGCAATTTGGCATTATCTATCAAAATTATAAATGCATTTTCCTTGGATCCAGAAATCTCACTTCTGGAATTTATCCTTCAGATAAAATTACACACAAAGAGAATGACTTATATACAAGTTTATTTGTTGTAACCTTGTTTTTTTTTTTTTTTTTAAAGATTTTATTTATTTATTTGACAGAGAGATAGCGAGAGCAGGAACACAAGCAGGGGGAGTGGGAGAGGGAGAAGCAGGCTTCCCGCTGAGCAGGGAGCCTGATGTGGGACTCGATCCCAGGACTCTGGGATCATGACCTGAGCCGAAGGCAGACGCTTAACGACTGAGCCACCCAGGTGCCCTGTTGTAACCTTGTTTTTAATAGTGAATGGTTGCAAATAACCTATGTGTCCACCAATAGGGGATTCTCTAGAACACAATACAAATCAGCTCTAAAAAAGATAAATAAGTTTTCTATGTTCTATAATAGAAAATTCTCCCAGATGAATTGATTTGTAAAAACAAAAGATCTGGAACAATGTATATAATATTCTATATTTTGTATAAAACAGTGGGAAGAAAATAAATATAAACTTGCATTTGATTATAATTGCATAAAGAAACTCTGAAGAGATACATAAGAAACTACTAAAATTGATTACCTTTGGGGGTGGCAGGTGACAAACAGGGCAGAGAGAAACAGGAGTGGGAGTGAGACCTTTTATTGCATTGTTTTTTAATATTGTTTTTATTTATAACTGGTACATTTATTACCTGCTCAAAAATGAAGTAAGATTCTTCTGTCTCTTGAATCGATAGTTACAATCCTTCCAGGATCATGGGAATCTACAGATAATGTTATTTTTCTTGAAAAAAATTTTGTCTTTTCATTTCCCATTTTATCTTATTAATTTCCCACAAAGCCTCAAAGAACATAATGAACCTATGGCCCAATAGGAGATAATGAAGTGCTCTGGTCAACCACAAGCAAACCTAGACCAATTAAGACATTTTCCTCCTATCTCTTAATAGTTTTCATTTCTTTTGTTAATTCTATTTCCCTAAAGAGCAAATAACTCAGATGGTGCTAATCTAGCATCAGTTGTAGATATGCACACTGGATGGGCAGTTGTGTTAGAACAAGTTCTATTATAAGCCGTCTTATGACAAGCTAGATAATTTCTTACATGATTATTCATTTATGATTGGAAATAGTGCTCCATGTCATGTATGAAGTTCAAGAACTGGCAAAGGCAAAAAAGATTTTCACTATAAGATATTTTACTGGAAAAGGCCAAGTGTTTGATATTTTTGGCCTACAAAGCTGATTAGCTCTGAAGAGCCAAACAACAGATTTAATTTTATCAAATTAACCAGTGTTCAATGTACAGAGTTAAAAATGATTTTTTTCCTGTTTATTAATGCCTTCAATGTTACCCCTTGTGCTTTAAAATAAAATGCAAGGTTCAACCTTATGATTGAAAGATTAGACGAGGCTTGAACCAGTAAAAATAGATTTTTTTAAAGGAAAAGTTATTTTGAGTGGAGTGCTAGCTGTACTAGACAAATTCAGTCGGGCCTCCTCTTCAGTCTTGTCAAAGCTTAGCACAGTCCAGAAGGCACTAGTGTGTATGCCAAAAAATCAGAGCAGCAGTTAAAAAAAATAAGTGCACTAAGAAATATTAAATGGAAAGCCAATGCCTATAAATAAAAAGGCAAGTGAGCACTAATCAATCATAAGTAACTCTGAACAGAAAATAGGAGTTGGAAGGGTGAGAGAGATTTCACATACAACATATGAGACTAGATACAAATGATTTAATTAAACTGCATTCCTTTTACACAAGACTCAAAAATCTCTAAATGTTAAGAAAAACTGGAGTATAGAAATGCAACGTCTTGCTTTGCAATCTATAGCGGATGAGTAGCAAGGCATATGCCAACAGCAGAAATAGAAGCAGTTGATGAATCCTGGGTGAGTGGAAGTGTTTCATTATCTGTATCTGTTTCTTGCTATTCATCTCAGCTTTACGGCTCTTACTAAAGGACCAAATTCTTTCCACTACGAACAATAGCAGCTTCTACAAACTTGGAATTTGGGGTAAAAATCATTAAGCAGAATACAAAACTAATTTCAATGAATATTGAATAAATTCAATCAAAAGTTAAAATAATACATCCAATAAATTAAATAAATGTTAGAGGGGCCAGAGAGAAGGTGAGGAAGGAGAGAGGCAGAATGTTGGTAATTACAAGTGTGAGGAGGGGAGAAATGTATGCATGGATGCTTGTTGGCCAGCCACAAAAAAGAGGAAATTAACTCTGGACCTTGGCTAGTTGACCTTTAAGGCCAGTGTTGCCTTAGGAAATTAGTTATGCTGCTCAGCAGAATTGAACTGTCCTTTTTAGAAGAGAACTTGAATCTTTTTAAATAAATGGTCCACTTAAACATTTGGACTTCAAGAAATAGGCTTAGAATGATAAAAATGCTCCACAAGCTTCTGGATATCCATGATTTTATGTCTTGAATTAATTGTAGATAAGTTAGAAAAAAATGAAATTATTTCCCCTTATATACATTTAAGTTTTAAAATAAAGAATATTTGAAATTTGGGAATTAAAATTTGAGAGCTTTTCCAAATTCTGTCTATCTATCTATCTATCATCTCTCATCCATCTATCTATCATCTATCTTTACATTATATACAAAAAAGATATACATCTCAGTACTATTGTTTGTTCTCAATTTTATGAAAATTGAGAATGTAATGATATACCAGAGATCATAAGGAGTTTGTCTCTTATCACAAACATTAGAAGGCATAAATCTAAATCCATATATCAAAAACAAAAATAATTTTTCCAACCTAATAAATGACAGCCAGGATTCTGAAGGAAAAAGGGTTATTTTTAAAATCAAAGATAATTTCGATGGTGGCTCTGGTAATGGGTAGCAAAAATGGCTCATGGGAAAGGCACACATACTGCTAATAGACTGACTGAAAAGAAAAACATTATTATTGGTGTTTTCTCCCCCCCCACCAGATTCAGTGATATCACTACTGCAATCTGTTATTTATGTAGAAAGGCAGTAAACAGTGGAAAGGAGAGTATCTGTTCGGGAACATCTTCTCTGAGAAGTTGCTTGAAAATTAAGCATGTGATGAACATGTGAGAAGCATTTACACAGTTGGCAGCATATAAATTCTCAGAACAGTAGGGGATAAAAATGGGTTAGATAAAGAAAACTAAGGATTAGATCCACATAAACAGTTGGATGTTTGTAACATATTTATTTAACAAAAAATGGGAATATAAGCATTCACCTTAAATGAAACTCAGCCTGAAAAGAAAATTAAAAAAAAAATGAGATTTAGACTAAAAGTTTTAAGACTCTAAAATTTTATATTAGCTCATATTGTAATCTACAACTCATAGGAGGATATGACTCTGTTTTGTCTCCATGCTTTAGAACAATTGAACACGCCCTGTCTATGAAGATCAGTTTATATCGGTTTTTTTTTTTGACCTCGGCACTGTTGACATTTCATAGCCCATAATGCTTTGCTGTGGAAGGCTGACTTGTCCATTGTTGGATGTTTGGCAGCATCCTGTCCTCTACCCACTAGATGCCAGCAGGATCACCTCAGTTGTGACAGCCAGTACTGTCTCCAGATATTGCCAAATGTCCCTTGAGTAGCAAAATCACCCTTAATTGAGAATCATTCATCTATACCTCTTACTAGAAAATAAAGCAAATCTAAAAGTTATAAAATGGCCTCTCAGATGGCATATGTACTTAACTTAAAAAAATATATCACTAATTTAGGTCTAAAATGAATTTGTAAGAACTGTGCCATGACAAAACCAATTAAAATATGGTTGAGAAAATTTTCTATAGCACAAAACAAAACAAAACAAAACAAAAACAAAAACAAACCACACAACACAACAAGACCCAAACCGAAAAAACTCCCATGGAATCTATGCTAAATGCAGTCACTCAGAACCTATCTTGATTTTCAGTTGTTCCCTTTCCCTATTGATTTATACAGGCTAAATTCTCTCTTCCTGATCTCCAGGCATAGCAAAGTGACTTCCAAGTGAGAAAGTCTTTGAGTGCTTATTATTTCTCCCCACGGGGAAGCTAGATTTTCACCTTCCCCTCTCACTTCCCTCTAAGGGTGATTGATATATGTTGACAGTCCTGGCGACAGGGGAATGTCATCAGAAAACCAACCCTATTCCTTTTCCTTACTGCCTGGTAAACCTCTTCTTTCAGGAGAGTCTGAAGACTTTCTTTCTGGTTACTCTTGGTAATAATGGTTGCTCTGATCACTGTATTTTCAGTTTAGTAATTAATATGCTCAGCCCAGGGAAATAATCAGAATGTTTGCCATTTCACTGAAAGTTTCCGCTCTCCCCCAGCTTGCATCTGAACCCTGGCTGCCTGTAGTTAGAAAAGCATGGCCAGTTTTTTTTTTTTTTTTTATTTCCCTGCCTAGAGTTTTTATTCCTCCTTCAACTCTTCACCCACTAGGCGCATTTTTTGGACCCTTTTAGATTTGCAGCAGGAAAATGAAGAGCCAAAGGGAGAAGAAAAGGTTTTACCTGACTGGTACTGTTGTATCATATCAGCCCTCTCTGGGCTTCTTTCTCTTAGGGTGCTTTTTACAAGTTCTTTGGAGAGCCACTCCCCCTGCCCCACCCCTCCAAGCCTTTGACTCTGGCTGATTCATTGTTAACTGTTTTCTTAGCTCCTTGGTATATGGTGGGGCCAAGGGTTCTCTTCAACTGAATCTAAGGCAATTCCTTGTTCCTTCTTGCATAGCCCACATCTGAAAAGTACAAAATGCTTCCGCCTTCTTTGCCCTGACAAATCTTGGATGGATAGGGCACCCCAGTGCTGCCATGTCTCTTCTGTCAACAGCAGAGCAGCCCGCAAGCCACGGTCACTTTCCCTTTAGACTTTACAGGGATGAGTCAAACATCAGCTCCCTATATTCCCCACGCTGCAGGAGATACACATCAAGCACTCTCAGGGACCCTAAGGAAGCCCATTCCCTAGGCTTGAGGGGAGGAGCAGGCTTATGTACCTTCATCCAAGGAAGTGCATGGTGTTCTCATAAGCTAACGTTCTCCACATTCCTACTTTACCCTTTCATACCTGTCAAAGTATACTTTTCAAAAAATTAAGCATAATGCTTATACAAATATGCAGTGAACGAACACATGACAATGATTTACATTGCTCATAAATGAATGATGAAGATGAGGGATGGGTCATTTGAAGGTAAGAGATCCTGAAGTATGTAAGTCTCATACAGTGGTGAAAGAAAGAAGGCTGAAATAATAAACAAAAGTTAGATGCAAAACTGGCTAATGTCCTGCAGTCCAATGAAACAAGACCCTCCGGGGTTACCTTTTTCTACCAGGCAGATCATTTCATTTCTCTGGACAAAAATAATTTGTAGCTTATCACTCTTCTGCAAATTAAAGTCTCATTTCACAGGTTCTGGGTCACAAGTTATAGTAAAGAGGAAAGTTACCTTTCCCTAGAGCAGAGGGAGGCAAACTATAGTCTGCAGGTCCAATAAAGCCAGGCCTTTTTTTTTTTTTTTAAAGATTTATGTATTTATTTATTTATTTGTGAGTAGGGGAGAGAGAGAGAGAGCATGAATGGGAGGGGCAGAGGGAGAGGGAGAATCTCAAGCAGACTCTCTGCTGAGTGTGGAGCCCAATGCGGGGCTCGATCTCATGACCCTGAGATCACAACCTGAGCTGAAACCAAGGGTCAGACACTCAACCGACTGTGCCATCCAGGCACCCCCAGACATATCTGAGTACTTAAAGTTTTATTGGAATATAGTCACTTCCATTCTTTCCTGTATTGCCTATGGTTGTGTTCACCCTGCAATGGCAGAATTGAGTAGGTGAAATGGAGACCACATATGGCTCACAAAGCACCAAATATTTGCTCTGTGGCCTTTTACAGAAAAAAATTGCTGACTTCTACTGTAGAGCATCAGATAACCCCTGGCCAGGCTTGGTAGACCATGCCTTTCTATGACTTTGAAAGGGCGCACAGTCATCTTTTTGCTCTAATTCCAAATTTTGGGTAGTTTTTCTTAATGTAAACTTGATATGGGTGAAGGACTAAATATTGCCAAGCAGGGTTTTGGCCATCTTTCTTGTGTGCTGGTCTTGCCCCTCATTTTGGAATTTGGGAATAGTTCTCAGCCAAAATTGATATTGAAATAGTTCCATATAGACAGTGTGTTAAAATACTGTTCTAAATAACTTACCTGATTTTGGGGATCATGATTTTGTGTTTTGTTAAGGTAAAAATTCTCATAACTTTAAAAAACATTTTCCTTTTTTCTTGGATTGGCGATCGGTGGAGATTAGAGGTGGCAGTAAGAATATCTGATTCAAAATAATTATTGAAAATAATTTAGCTTTAAAAAAATAATTTAGCTTTAATTTTTTTTGTCATTTCAGTTTTAGCTTTCACTTGGAAAACTTGTGATTTGGCATTAGTTAATTACATTTAATTTGACTGAATCTGCTTTTCTACTGCTTACTTTTCGACAGTTTTGTCAGATGGCTGTGATGTTCGTTCGCGAGTAGCTGAATACCATTTTGAAGTATTTTTCTAGAGATATGATATATTTCTTCTTAAGTCATGATGTAGTCTCTAATGATTCATTTAAATTGTGTTCCTCTTCTTAGGAAGTAGTGTGATGGTAAGGGAATTTGGTGAGGGAAGATCTTAGTGACAATTATGTTTCCCTGGTCAGCTCGTCTAACTGATCCTTTTCATAACTCTTTTCATAAGTATTCAATAAGGATAACAGTAAGAGATGTGGTTTTACTTAACTTACAAGGCATTTGAGAGAATGACGGATAGAGTGCTTTGTGAACTATGAGGTTCTGAGCCAGTGTTATTTGTGTTATTATAGGTGACAGCAAAAATTCAAGAATTGTTTCAACTGTATTTCACCAAATTTAGATTTATCAACATTTCTCAGGCTCTGTAGATCTCAGTTACCATTTTCTCTGATGTACCTTCTCAGATCTCCTAGGATTAGGTTAGGAGTTGGGATCTATGCTGATCTCTGCCCTACCGTGCGTCTTTTTTGGGTTCTCTAATAGATTGTCAGTTCCTTAAGGATAAAGTTTTACCTTTTATAAATGCGTGGAATTTGTGTATGCTATTGATCTATGGGATAGTAATTTGTATTAGATAGAAGTAAAAAGAGGTGGGCCAAATGGATTAGGGAGAAAGATGTCCAAATGCAAAGCAAAGACACTTGGACTTATAAAAACTATTCCCCCACAGGGGCGCCTGGGTGGCTCAGTCGGGGAAGTGGATAACTTCCACTCAAGTTATGGTCTCAGCGTCCTGATATTGAGACCTGGGCCTGGCTCCCACACTCAGGGAGTCTGCTTGTCCTTCTCCCTCTGCCCCTTCCCCGCTCATGCTCTCTCTGTCTCGCTTTCAAATAAATAAATAAAATTTTGAAAAGAAGAAAAACCAACTACTCCCCCCCACACAAAAAAATAGAACAGAAACTACAACAACAAACACATGGAAGTCACCATGGCAGAAAAATGCTGTTAAAGTGCTTACCAGAATTAAAGGGGACTGGGGGTAGTAGGGATGGGGTGGGGGGTGGGCAGAGAGGAAGTAGGCATAGCACGAAATACCATACAAGGCTCTTGTTTATTGCCATAATATTCACGCCAAGACTTCTGTTTCTCTTGGTATCCTTTCATCTAATACTATTTTGAACAAGTTCAGTATGCCACAAGGAGAATATGTGTAGAGGCTTTTATCACGGGACCTAACACATACCATAGTTCTAGCTGTTGCTTTAGGAGCTGAGAGGTTACAGTTTAAATCAAGGACTGTGTTCCTTCTGGAATCTCTAGGGGAGAATTTGTTCCTTGACATTTCCAGCTTCTAGAGGCTGCTTGCTTTCCTTGGCTCATGGCTTCCTCACTTGGATGTTTGCTTCCATCATCACATCTCCTTTTCTGACTCTCCCCCTTCTGCCTCCCTCTTATAAGGATTTTGCTGATTACCCTGGGCCCACCCAGATGATTCAGGATAATCTCAAGATACTTAAACTTAATCACATCTGTAAAGTAACATATTCAAAAGTTTCCGGGATTAGAACATGAACATCTTTTGGGTGTGTGGGGTCGGAGAGGGCATTATTCTGTCTATCAGAAATATTTAGAATGTATAAATTTCTGTATTTCTACCACTCCAAGGAATAACATTTTTAGAGTTTTGGGTATATCTTTTCAGTATTTTAAAAATATCTATTTATATATCACATATTCTTTTTAAAAAATGAGATTATATTTTAATATAGTTTTAAATTTTACTTAATACTATGTCATATTTTTTCACATGTTACATATCTTGTATAGCATCATTTTAAAGGCGAATTTATAGTATTCCATTGTATACATTGATAATTAATTTAATATTGATAGATATTCATTATGTTGCTAGGTATTTGTTATGTTGCTAGGTATTTGTTATCCAGTACCCCTCTAATTGTCTTGATTTCTATGTTTTAGTGACTTCAAGAGGCCTTAGCAACCTGGGCAAGGTGTCCAAATACAACTAGAATCTGGGGCCAGTATATACTTGATGAATGAATGGACGAATGAACATAAGTCAGGGGTTGCTAGCAACTCAAGACGACCAAAGAACTAATTTTCATAGTCACATGGGCTAGTTCTTGTCACTAGGCTCCGTCTCCCACCTCCTGTGGTCTATGGGTGATTATAATGTGTCAGTGGTGGTTCCTCAACTTTCCCATCTCTACTATTGCTCTTGGGAAACAAAGACCCCTTAGTTGTACTGATAGGTGACATAGCTTCACAACTCCTTGCTGTTTATGGTGAATCACTTTCAATTCCCTGCAAACATATTAAAATGAATAGAATCAAAATCTGCATGAAATCTTTCTAAATTGTAGCAATTCCTGGCTTAGAAATATAGCTGATTGCGTTCATGGGGAGTTATAGGAGGCAAAACTCTTCATTACTCTTCTATAGAATAATGTTATTATATCATGATTGTACTTTTGCAGCTAAAACAGGGCAGAACATATTCTTTAGATTTTATTACAGACTTTCAAAATTTTGTGATATATGTAATAATGGAAATCCCTGATGTTACTCTTCACTGTGATTAGTAAGAACAAAAATGAAATGTTCTTCCATTTCCTGATGTGGTAGAGTACTGAGGGGCAGAGAGAGACTGCAGATAGAGAACATCTGGGAATTTCCAAAACCAACTTTTGATCAATGTTTTACTTTGTGGTGGTGGTTGTCATTTTCTCTACCAAATTTTTCCTATGAACTACCAATTACTATCCAAATTGTTTGGTTTGATGTTTATGTCTATTTCCATGTCCCTTTTGCTCTTTAATACAAAACTCATAGTGATTGTCATGACTAATAAGGAGGAGAAGCCAAGGGTCTAGGTAAATGGGATAAACTACCTTTGAATGATCAAGAGTTAGTTTATTTTTTTATATCAGTTTTTTTAATTTAAATTTTTTTATTTGATTATAGTTGATATGCAATGTTATGTTAGTTTCAGGTGTACAACATGGTGATTCAACACAAGAGTTAGTTTAAAACATTATTTTGATGGATGGATGGAGAATAATCTGTGAAATTTAAAGAATCATGGTACTTTTCTTTAATAACCACAAAATCTGCATTGCAATGTATAAATACTGAGTTTCATATGGTCTACCTTTAAATGGTATTCGAAACAGCATGGCCTTGTTACTTAAACTGAATCAACACAGCTGTCTTCTTGTTGCTTCCTTTGCATTTTTAGGAAAAGATACTTTTCTGAGTCAGAAGTTTTAGCCCTTGAAGGTTGTCTGACTAGACTTTAGGTATTTACTGTGAAAATTTCATCATTCTATCTATTTGAACTTCTCAGACATTTGCCGAAGTTTGTAACTAGTTTCTTAGTATTACATAATGAATTGGCTTCAGCCTAATTAGTTAGTCCAGGTTTGCTGCAGGACCTTTCATTTTGCACTCAAGTCATCATCTATTTATACAAAGCACACTAAGCATGTAGCACTCGACTACATATTGCAAGGATAAAAAGGAGGATAATGCAGCTGGCAAATGAATGCTGGATCCTCGAAACCGGAGGGGTTTCGCTATCCGAAACGTACTCTTCAACCTTGTAGGAGGGACTGGGAGGCAATGTATTAAGGGAACAACATGGATTTATTTGTCAGAAAGATCTAGTTTCATATCCTTACTTTGTCATTTATAAAGTGTAGGTAATACCTACATTATAGTGTGGCTGTAAGAATTATATAAAATGTTAAAAACAAATTCTCAAAGCAAAACTATTGTGGAGACAGTAAAAAGAAAATCAGTGGTTGCTGGGGTTTGGGGGCAGGGAGGGATGAATAGGTGCAACAGGGAGGATATTTAAGACAGTGAAAATATCCTATATGATACCATAATGATGGATATATGTCATTATATATTTGTCCAAACCAATGGAGTGTACACCGAGAGTGAACCACAATGTAAACTGTGGACTTTGGGTGATTATGATGTGTCAGTCTTGGATCCTCAATTGTAACAAACATACCACTCTGCTATAGGAGGTTGATAATGGAGAAGGAGTACATGTGTGAGGACAGAAGGTCTGTGGGAAATCTCTGTACCTTCCCCTCAATTTTGCTGTGAACCTAAAACTGCTCTAAAAACATAAAGTCTTAATATAAAGAAACACCACTCCTGGTTTAGTGCCTGGCAATTAATCAATTCTTAAAGGTGAAAGTTAAAATTATTAGACTAAGGAGACCTCGGGCTGTTTCCAGAATATCGCTGGGTAGCATGTGCCATACTCAGACAGAAAAAAGTTTGGGTAAGACAACTTTTCTCTGAATTATTCTACTTACCCAATTCTGAGTCTGGGCACCACATTCTTGTCATTATTTATTTTGTAACAATCTTTGTGCTGGAATTAGGGGAAGCTGGATAATTGGAAGAATTTTGAAGATAATAAAAATGATTTCTTGAGAATGACTAAAAATGAACTCTCTAAGGCTTATTAGAAATCGTATTTAGCAAATTACCTGTTATAGTGAGTTTTTATTATCAATCTCTAATTCCTCTTTACTAAATAAATTTTGAAAACCTTTAGTCTAATATTCCTAAGAAGCAGGTCTCCATTCAGGACTGAGCTAAATTCCTCTCATCTTGTACTGTTCAGGTTTTACTAATTTTCTTCTGAACACTCTATTTTGCTCTCGTTCTGAGCTGGTCTACCCTGAAATGTCAATTACTTCTTTTGTCAGTCTCTAGTGAGTTGAATGGAGTCTCCCCCCTCACCCCCTCAAAAAGAAGTGTCTATCAGGAAACTCACAGTGTGACCTTATTTGGAAAAAGGGCTTTTGCAATGTAATTGAAGTAAGGATCTCGCGAGGGGATCGTTCTGGATTAGGGTGGGCTTTTATAAGAGACAGACAAGAAGACACAGAGGGACACAAGGAAGAAGGGTATGTGAAGATGGAGGCAGAGATTGGAGGATGCACCTGTAAGCCAAGGAACATCACAATCACCAGAGACTAGGGGAGAGGCTTGGAATAGAGTCTCCCTTAGGGTCTCCGAAAGGATCCGAACCGGTTCACATCTTGATTTTGGACTTCTGGCCTCCCAAACTGCGAGAAAACAACTGTGTCTCCTGTGAAGCCACATGGTTTGTGGTAATTTGTCATGGTAGCCTGAGGAAACTAATATGGAGTCCTGAATGTGATTTAGAATTTTAGAAAACATTGCTGAAATTGACTTTAAGAATCAAGTCTTGTTCTTAGACTTTTGAATGGGTTTTTCTCCCTCCCAGGTAGTCTCCTAATACTATTTGCATATTGTCCTGATCCACCGCTCTGCTCCTTATTAAATCCTGAGTTTGCCCCCACTACCTCCAGTACCTGCTGTTCTGCTTATGTGTTCCTTTGTGTTTCAATTGCAGCAGGTGGCCAAATCCCAGTTTTGTTTTGTTTTGTTTTGTTTTGTTTTTTTTCAAGGGGAAGAGAATATAGCTTCCTATTGGGAGATGGAGCAGAAAAGAATCAGCCCCAGAGAGAAATATAGGTTCCCAGAGAATGCTCATATAACATGGTGAAACATCCATCTTGGATCTCACAGCTAAAGATCTCAATTTCAAATGGGTTTTTTGCCCACCTTCTTTTGAGTTATGCTTGCTCTGTATTCATCCAATTCTGGTTAAATGTGGCTGTTCTGCAGAGGGAAAGACTTGAGTAGTCAAGGGCTATGTAACCCCAAGGGGCCTGGGGGTGACCTCCCTAGAGCCAGAACATCAGCGATGACTTAGGGAGGGAGTCAGTGAATGGCAGGAGAGCAGAGGAGGTGAATAAATTTGGGTGGTGATAGAATAAATGGAGGGTGGTGATTGGTGATGGAGGAAGATTTGAGGAATATGTACTTATAATTAACACACAAATATTTTCAAGAATAGTAAGGCGAGGGGCGCCTGGGTGGCTCAGTCGGTTAAGCATCTGTCTTCTGCTCAGGTCATGATCCCAGGGTCCTGCGATGGTGCCCCCGGAATCCAGCTGGGCTCCCCGCTCAGCAGGGAGTCTGCTTTTCCCTTTCCCTCTGCCCCTCTGCTCATGCCCTCTCTCTCAAATAAATGAATAAAATCTTAAAAAAAAAACAAAAACAAGAAAGACTAGTAAGGCAAAAGACCTTTCCACTCAGACTCTAAAGCTCTCTTTTTGACTTAATTTTTCCTTCGAGGCAGGAATATTTATTTAATGTTTTAAGGATAGGTATGTCCCAGTGTTGCATGGGACATATTTAAACTAAAAACATATTTGTCCTTTATCTGAAATTCAGATTTGGCTGGATGTCTTATATTTTTTTATTTTTATTGCTACATCTGGCAACCCTACACCCAGGGATGGTTTGCTGTTAACCACTACCCTATGCTATATCCTAATCAGAAAAAAAAAAAAAATCTTTGGGGAAGGAGGAAGAAATATCATCCAGCATGATTAGCCCTTGATTCTGAGGTCCCAATGAAAGTTCCTGAATGCGAAATTTGGGATAGTTTGTCCAGTATATAATATGCATGTTTACCTTTTGGCTCAAACAAGGCTATTATTGTATATTATCATGCAAGTGGGCTTGTGCTGATTTCAAGTAATCCTCTTCCCTTCAATTTATTCATAAGAGATCAAATATACAATTACATATGCCACTGCACTTCTTTAGAGCTTGCCACAGAGGCACTCAGGGTTTCCATATCTAGCCTTTAATGTCAGTTTGACTTTAGGTAATACTAAATAATCACTCCTTATTCTTTTTTAAAGCCCAAATTAATTAAAATGTATGTTTCTACAATGAGTATTGTTTCTAGATTGTTTTTTCAAATTCCCAATATAAATAGCTTTTTATGTAGATAATTAAAACCATCTGCTTCCTGGTAGCTCAGTTATGTTTACAGCAGCCCCTTTTTATTTGGGGAATTAAACTGCCATACGTTTTTATTTTAGTGGATGAAATATCACAAAAAATGCTCATGGCAGTATTATTCCTTGAAAAGAAATGAAGACTATTAAATATTATTGGAAAAAATTGCTTTGCATTAACTTAAAAGGCCTTAGAGTTCTGCATTGTTTCAGGTAAATATATTTGAGTTTGTTCCATCAGAGAATCTAAATGCATAAATAAAGGTTCTAATAAAATTTAGCATTCAAATAATGAAAGCCCTCAAATCACTTTATAACTATTACTCTAGTAAAATTTCTCTGATTCAGTAAAGATAAGGTATCTCCAGTAACAAAAAGAAATTTGGTGATTTCACAAGATATTATAAAATTACCAAATGAACTGAATAAATTGGACAACGCTACACACAAAAAAACAGAAAGTGAGGTAATGATGAAAGTTAAAATAAATGTTCTCAATCTCTGATTCTGATCAAGCCCTTGTCTCCCCCTTTTGTGGCTCAGAAAGTATATCTAAATGAAAGCTCAATAATATATTTAGGATATTTAAATTCTTTTATAGTTCCATATTTTCTTTTATAGTTCCATATTTTCAAATTGAAAAACTCCAGTCACATAATTTGCCATCACAGCAATGTCTCTGAATGCTGATTACATTTATTAGAAAAAAAGAGACCACCTTGTCAAAATGAAGTTTGGTAATTAAGTTGTTCCTCTCAGTTGTTACTTTTGTTCTTTTGTTCATTTCAGTAAGTTCTGTATCACAAAGATTAAGCTACTTGACCCTCTTGTTACTTGGACACTTTAAAGAAAATTTTTTTTGAATGGAGAAATGATACTTGTTTCATAGCAAAGCATAGAATACGCCTTCTCAAAAATTATTCAAGAAACAGAGTGAAATTATGTCCCAGGGATTGCTGGCAAAGTTTGTTCTCTGCATAATTACCAAATTTTGATTGGATTTCCAAACTTTTACATCTTTGTAGCTGGGTGTGGGATGGGGAAATGCTTTTATTTGAATTAAATCTTGAGGAATATATTGTACCTGTGAGACTAAATTCTTGTTCTCTTGCTCTAGTCTGTGTAGGGATCTGGTAAACTTAGTGAAGCCTTACCTATTATCTATTTTAGGGCCTGATCCTATTTTAAGGGCCTTTTTTCTTTTCTTCTTAACTCATTCTGCTAACAGCTGCTGGAACTTGCTGCTAGACCTGTACAACTCTCACGTCCTTCCTGTTAACCAGTGTCTCCAGGTCCTCAAACAGGCCTGCCTACACCCCATGCTCTCTGCCTTTTCACGTTTCCATCTCTACCTTTCCCTCTGCTTCTACTCCATGCCCACTTAACCACTTGCCCGGCAACACTTGCATTTGAATAGGGGTCTTCAGGATCTTCAGTATCTTATGTTAAGATGGGCAAGAGTGCCCTGGATCGAGTGCCGAGGCTGTGAAGGGCATTGTGTTTAAATACTCAGCTCTGTTTGTTTGTTTGTTTACTTATTTATTTAATTTTTTAAAGTAATCTCTATACCCAGTGTGGGGGCTCCAACTCAGGACCCCAAGATCTAGAGTCCCATCAGCTCTACCAACTGAGCCTGCCAGGCACCTCTGCTCAGCTGCACTGACCTCATTGTACAAATGGGGAAGTAGAGGCCACCAAATTTAAGTAAATTATCAATGGAACAACAAATAATAGTTCTGAATATTATTTCATACATAAGTCTAACAGAGAAGTCCATAATTTCTTGGGTATACCATGAATTGAAGACATTGGTAAAAGACCAAGGGGTGAGTTTATTTTGGCACACCTCACACTATGTAGATGGTTCTCTGTATTGTGAAGGGGTCTTGTCTACTTCATCATATTATGACATTATCATATCTAGATAGCTGTTCAGGAAATTTTTAAGAAAATGCTAGTTTTTAGCAAACTTTTTTTTTTTTTTAAGTAGTCTCCACACCCAGCGTGGATAGAGCCCAGTGTGGGGCTTGAACTGATGACCCTGAGATCAAAACCTGAGCTGAGATCGAGAGTTGGATGCTCAACTGACTGAGTCACTGAGGTGCCCCTTTACCAAACATTTTAGTGATTAGATAGGCAAATCTATGGCTGGGGCAGCCTATCCTAGACCTGTGGATCCTTGATATGTCAGAAGTAATTGGATTGCTCAGACAGAATATTCTTCTTCAGAAAAAGATATTCCTCAGTGTGTTCAGTAAAAAATAAATCTTGATATTTATTTAAATTTCATTTTAGGGGTGCCTGGGTGGCTCAGTCGTTAAGCGTCTGCCTTCGGGTCAGGTCATGATCCCAGGGTCCTGGGATTGAGTCCCACATTGGGCTCCCTGCTCCACGGGAAGCCTTCTTCTCCCTCTCCCATTCCCCCTGCTTGTGTTCCCTCTCTTGCTGTGTCTCTCTCTGTCAAATAAATAAATAAAATCTTTAAAAAAAAATTAAAAAAAATAAATTTCATTTTAATGACAAATTTTAATGAAATGGGGAAAAATATTTGAAGTTGTCTCTACCACACAGGTGTATGTTAACTTGGCAACTAGAAGATACTGGTTGGAAATTTTAGACTTGAAATTGTATTTTTCTTTTTTTTTTTTTAAAGATTTTATTTATATCTTTGACAGAGAGAGACAGTGAGAGAGGGAACACAAGCAGGGGGAGTGGGAGAGGGAGAAGCAGACTTCCCGCGGAGCAGGGAGCCCGATGCGGGGCTCGATCCCAGGACTCTGGGATCATGACCTGAGCCGAAGGCAGACGCTTAACGACTGAGCCACCCTGGCGCCCCTGTATTTTTCTTTTTATTCATGGAGAAAAATTTGTCTTCACAGAAAAAGTCATGATCTGGGTAAAGGGAATGACTATATAGTTTACTTTCAGACTGAAGAGAGACTGACAAGCTGATTTATTAACCTTTTTTTTTCAAGACTGACTACTATCCATTAACATATTGTTGTCAGGACTATTAATAATATGGCTGTTGGGACACCTGTGTGGTTCAATTGGTTCAGGACCAGACTCTTGATTTTGACTCAGGTCATGATCTCAGGGTCGTGGGATAGAGCCCTGTGTGGGGGTTCTGTATCGGGCATGGAACCTGCTTGGGATTCTCTCTCCCAATCTCTCTCTCTCTGCCCCTCCCCTCTCCAACTTCTCTCCCTCTCTTTCTAAAAAAAATAAAAAATAAAATAAATAAAAATATAGTGTTGCTGTTAGTAAAATTAGAACACTGAAAAGATTTGATTATGGGATTTTGGATAAGATTTGATTATTTGATTATCATGAGTCATATGCATCAGAACCCCATTCCTTTATTTGGGGGTATTTCCCACTTTAAGAATCTTGGTGGAAGGTGTATCCCACCTCCTACTATGGAGTCAAAATTGCCACTTACGCTTTCTCAGTTTCCTTTGCTGCTAAGGTATGGGATACTTGACATTTGGATGCACTTGCTTTGATGATTGAATTGGGAGCAGCTGATGCAATGAAGCAGGGACCACAGAGAATTCATTTTGATGGTGGTGGCAGAAGATGCAGTGATGCCAAGGTCCAGGGGCACTGTGGCAAAGTGTCAGTTGTGCATTTATGTCCTCACTAGGCTGGTTTTGTCATGTCACTCTGGCTATATTCCTGGAAATCTTGTTTCTTTCCCTCTTCCAAAATTTCCCCTTCATGGAAATTCTGTGAGCCACTCAGGATCTTTTCAAAAAATCCCTCATCTAGAGCATGCTTGTAACTGAGATTGCAATGCACTTTGTTTACATGATATGAGAATTTCCGTATTAACAATAGGAGTACTGTAATTATCAATGTCATTAAAAAAGTACTTAAATACCTTGTTGGTGATTGTACTGAGAAGGTAGAAAAGACTGATCGTTAAATCAGACCCATGTTCAAATTGTCATGTGTTATTTGGTCCATCAGAAAAAATATACACATTGAAATAACCATTAATAGTATCTTGAAAATATAGTACTATACTGTGTCTTTGGTAACATTCTGGGTAACCCTGTGACAATTACACTAATATTGTTTGGAGAACAGCAAAACAGCAGTTGCTTTTAGTCTAAGTCTGAGTTTCCAAAGTTTTACAACACCAAGAGAGAGAAAAGATATTTCCTAGGTGCTTGGAAATTAATTAATTTTAGAGCAATGAGTAAAATATTATGCCTTTTTGGTTATTTTTTTTTTCATATCTGTGGAACAAATGAACTGGACTAAAATATGTAAGATTCAGTCAACTCTAAAAAAAAAAACTATGATTCTGACATATGTGTGTGTGTGTGTACAATCATCTATTCTAAATGGACTTTGAACATGAAAGAGAATAGATGCTCTAAAAGAACTCAGAAAAGAGATTTCTCATTTTAGAAAGGAAAATAGAGAAGTAGAATGAGAAATAAGTCAGATTTTTAAGAGCTGTTTAGTGGAGAGCTATCCTATTGGGGTCCCTATGTAGTTTAGTTGGCTCAGGTGGTTAAATGGATGAAGTTGTGAACAATCAAAATTTACTGTAAATAGTTTTACTTATTTTCTAAGGATACTTATAATTTTTACTAGTTAAATCTACAAAAAAGAATATTCATTTTTAATCTAGCTTTATAAGAAGCTTTGTTTTCCTCAAGGAGAATGAAACTCAGACTATTAGACTTCCCTTTTTACTGTGGCCACCCAGATCTCAGAGCCAAATCTGAGCCTCCATTATTGAAACTATAGAATTCAATATCTATATCTTATCCTATCCAATCCACACCAGCCCAACACATCTTGACCCTTTGTTATATTTATTTTTGTTGATCCTGTATTTTTATTTATGAATTATCATTTTCTATTACATATTTAAAAATAAACTATCCTATATTCTTTATGACATTAGGGAAGACCTTGAGGGGTGCAGACTTAATTTTCTTTAGCACTGAAATTGGCAATTATTAGCTTAATTTAAGTTCTTTGTTAGCTTATCAATATGGGGATAATACAGAATATTCAGTCAGTAATGAAAGCAATGACCTATTCCTAGAAGTACATCTATCTGAATGAAGTCATGCACCATAAAAGAAAAAGCACTGGGATGGGATCAGGATATACTTTTCTCTTGATTCTTCCACTGGCTTACTCTGCAAATGGATGGCTTTTGTTTTTCCACATTTATAAAGGGGTTAGACTTAATATCCTCCACAATTCATGCTCGCTGGAAATCCCCGACTGTGCAGTGAAACTGAGTTGCTTTCTTACCCTCTGCACCTCACCTGAGTGAGACAGAGGAGGGAGGGGTAGTCTTGGCAAGTCCTCACTGCTGGATGAGAGAATCTGTAGTTTAGGTTGATTTTAAAGTCTTTTTTTTTTTTTTAAGTATCTAGGAGAGATATTTTGTGAACCCCAAATTTATTTGCTTTTTTTCCTTTCTCTTTAACAAAAGTAATTTAAGTTCACAAGAATGAAGATGGTGACAGCAGCCTGGGCTTTAACTTTTGAACACTTTCCAGTTTTATGTCTTATTAAGCAATATTGTAAGTAATATGCACATATTTCAATAAAATACATGAAAAACTTTGCACATTGTTAAGACATTTTTCACAGTGTGTTTTGTCAATTCTGAAAGTCTGTGAGAATCTGGCAAACTTCCAGGAAGTGGGGGTACTATGGGAGGACACTAAAAATGAAGAATATCTGATTAGGTGATGGTAGTGACTGGAAGGTTTAGGGAGCATGTTAAAATAAAATATCAAGAACACCAGCATGCATTTCATTTAAAACATATGTCTTGGGATCCTTGAGACTGCTTTTTTATTTTAAAGAAACGGGGATGTATATAAAACAAGTATATTGATATTCATGGCAAAAGATATCTTATTGCAGAATACTGAGATGAAAAATGTTCTTTAAATATAACATTGGGGTATAAAGTCGTGTCAAGAAATTCCTATTATAAAATGTAAAATTACTTAGAACTTCTTCTATGACATATATTATAAAAATCTCACTGTCATATACACAGTGAAATATATCGTTTGTGATGAAAATGGTCACATAAGTTTCACTGAAGCGAATTGTCTTCTTCAATGTTAAGGTGATGGGAGAGCCTTACAAAAAAATATGTATGGGACAGCATTGTGGGAGAAATGTTCCCGGGGGTTTATGGTAGAGAGACACTGTTCACAGTTATGCAGCATTCTTCCCGTGTCATGCAAATTCAATGTTCTATTTGATTCAGGGATATTTAAGAAAAGCGTGTCTTAGGCAAGCTAACTAAGCCTTGCTTTCCTAACCTATAAAATGGAGTGACCACTAGCCCCTGACTCATTGTAGCATAGAAACAATAGGTAAGTTAAAAATAAAAAGCACTTATTATAGGACCTGGCTCATAGAAAGCTCCAGTGGATGCCAGCCACTTGCATTCTTGCCTTATTCTCATTGAAGTAGAAAATAGGTGAATACAAATTTTGGTTTAGTTAGGATACAGTTGTATCAGGTTTGACTGTCATTTTCATACATGTAAATCAATGCTGTCTTTCTTCAAAGAAAAGGATTTCTGCTGACATTAAAAGGATGGCTCAAAGTGTTAGTATTTATTCAGAAATAATAATGATGATGAAGCCACACCACGACGATTGACTCCGTGTTGCCAGCTGTGTTGTTTGCAAACTAATGATCGTCTTTTCTACAAAGTCTGTACATTAAGCAATAGCTTTGATGGCTAGATAATTAGAGAAGCCAAAAATGGATAATGCCTATTTATTTTTCTATATTTAATTATTTCTGAAGAAATTACATGAATGTGCTTTGACCTCAAGGAACATAAATGCTCAGATTTATGTAACAACAGATCATCCATAGTTAGGTTTTGGAATAATATTTTTTCTCATTACCTGACTCTTCCCTAGATATAAACTTCCATACAAATTTATAAATTTAGTCCCACCTCTTCACATGATTGTTAAATGGTTTTAAAAAAACAATATCATCATATCAATAGAAAAAGCTAGAAGGAAATACATTTCTTATCTCTTGATGGAGAAGTGTCTAAAAGAAATGGCAAGGGTGCCAGGTGGCTCTGTCGGTTAAGCATCTGCCTTTGACTCAGGTCATGATCCCAGGGTCCTGGGATGAATCCTGCATCAGGCTCCCTGCTCAGTGGGGAGCCTGCTTCTCCCTCTGTCCCTCTCCCTGCTCGTGCTTTCTCTCTCTCAAATAAATAAATAAAATCTTAAAAAAAAAAAGAAGTAGCAGTAATCACAAAGAGAATACTTGTTAGGTTTTTTTTTTTTTAAGATTTTATTTATTTTTTTGACAGAGAGAGACACAGTGAGAGAGGGAACACAAGCAGGGGGAGTAGGAGAGGGAGAAGCAGACTCCCTGTGGAGCAGGGAGACTGCTGCGGGGCTTGATCCCAGGATCCCAGGATCATGACCTGAGCCAAAGGCAGATGCTTAATAACTGAGCCACTGAAGCACCCCGATAGTTTTGTCTTTTGAAAAATTTTAAACTTCTAAGAGTTCTAGGTATAAGGTAGCTTATATATATATATAAAATTGATAAATATGTATTCGGTAATCATATGTTCAATATGTATAATATATATTATGCATAAATAGAAATCTTCCTAGATTTCTACTGTAATGTTCAAAAGAAAAGACAAATATCAAGCACATTGTATTAATGCTGGAAATACTGGAAAGGTGAAAACCATATGCCACGACTTTGAGGAAAGTTTGCAAGAGAGGGATTGAACTGGGGTAAAGAAGCAAGAGGGAGGGTGAGTTGTAACCCACTGCATGTGAAGGAACAGCAGACTTTGGGAATGAGTGGCAGAAATGTTGCTGAATCCCATCAGAATTCCTAACTCTATGAGGTTGGTGAGATAAGGAAGAGTAAGGACACTTGTTCTGGTGGGTGGGTGGGTAAACTGAGCACTGGCTTGTCTCTATGTTTTTCTGTATAACTAGTTTATAAGCCATGAGACATATATCATTATATAAAATTTCTTTGGCCATCCCCTCCATTACTCCATGGAAACAGCTTTTATTAAGTCATTAAGGGCTTTCACGTGGCTAAACCCGAAGGTACTTTTTCAGTTCTCATCTTACTTACCTTTTGATCATCTTCTTCTTGAAATATTCTTTTTTCTTGTATTATGAAACCACACTTTCAAATTTTCTGCCTCTGTGACCATTCTTTCTTGGGGTCCTTTGTGTCTTAGTATCATCCTTGATATTAAATATGAGACATTAAATAAAACTCCATAAAAGGGAAGCCAAGGCCACTGGAAAAAGTGAATAGAAACTTAGGAATATCTCATATATGTAGGACAACTAAGGGCTCAGATCCCTCAGAGATGATGTTTGCCTCACCCCCTGCTCAGGTGCTGGCTAAGAGCCTTGGGAAACATGGAATGAGTAGTAGAAGAAAGCTTTGGTAGCATGTATTCTTCACCGCTTCCTCCCTTCTACCCTTTGCTCCCTGACTTTGAATTCAGCTATGTGACTTGCTTTTGCCAATAAAATGAGGTAAAGGTGGTGATGTGCTACTTCTAAGACTAAGCCTTGAGATATTTCACAAGTTTCCACTTGTGCTCTTGGACCTTGATCATAGACATGAAAAGAACATGTTTGGGTTTGTCTGCTAGCCACATGGAACATTGCCGCCCCCAGCCACAATTAGCCACAAACATGTGAATGATCCCAATTGAAAGCAGCAAAACTGTCCAGTTAAGATCAACCTAGACCAGCTGACCTTAGTGACCAGGAGACTCATGAAACAAATATGTGCTGCTGAGATTTTGTGAGTGCTTATTATACAGGATTATTGTGAACATAGTCAACTGATACCAATTTCATAAATATCAACATGGACTTGTGAAGAGAAATTAGAAGTAGCGTCTGTCCATATTTTCTTTGCTAGCTCATGTATGTATATATTTTGACTCATTTTCTCATTGCTGATTTCCATGTATTTATATAGTATATTTTGATGGTGGTAAATTAATGTAGCAAATTAATGTAATTTAGCCCGCAATTTACAAAATATCAAGTTGGAATTGAGATGAAACTAAAGGAAAATAAAATATCATTCAAAGAACCTGAATTTGGAGGTAGGTACAGAAACTAGTAATTCTTTCAGTTGGCCCTATTTTGGGATAAAGAGTGAGGGGATTTTCTTACATGAGGGTAGTTGCTTACCATTAGTTGATAGCATTTTGCTGTTGTAGTAGGTGCTGTTAAATTTTTTTTATTAAACTTCTTTTTAAAAAAATGTTTATTTTATTATGTTAATCACCATACATGACATCATTAGTTTTTGATGTAGTGTTCCATGATTCATTGTTTGCGCATTACACCCAGTGCTCCATTCAATATGTGCCCTCCCTTAATACCCATCACCGGGCTAACCCATCCCCCCACCCCCCCTCCACTCTAAAACCCTCAGTTTGTTTCTCAGAGTCCATAGTCTCTCATGGTTCGTCTCCCCCTCTGACTTCCCCCCCTTCATTTTTCCCTTCCTACTATCTTCTTTTTTTTAATTTAAAAAATTTTTTATTTTTAAAAGATTTTATTTATTTATTTGACAGACAGAGACACAGCGAAAGAGGGAACGCAAGCAGGGGGAGTGGGAGAGGGAGAAGCAGGCTTCCCAAGGAGCAGGGAGGCCGATGCGGGGCTCGATCCCAGGACCCTGGGATCATGACCTGAGCCGAAGACAGAACGCTTAACAACTGAGCCACCTAGGCGCCCCCCCCTTCTTTTTAACATATAATGTATTATTTGTTTCGGAGGTACAGGTCTGTGATTCATCAGTCTTACACAATTCACAGCGCTCACCATGGTGCTGTTAAATTTAAGCATGGAAGAAGGATGTAATTGATGTTGGAAATTCAAAGAATAGGTGATGGTAGAAATTTGTCAGGACTTTCTGGCTGGCAAGCCACTTTCAGAAAGCCCTTCTAATATTTGAGAAATTTTTTATCTTACAAGTTCTGTCTTTCCAAGATTTAAGCTTACTTTCTAAGTCTTCTTTGTAGTTGGGGTATTGTCATATGACCACATATTATGAGCCACCAGATACCAAGCATCCTGACTTGGGTATTCATGATCCACCAACCCAAAAGGTTTCACGTGCACACTAGAACTCCATTATCAAATGGAAGTGGTATGTACAGTTGTACTTGAACGAGGCCTAGTAAGTGCTCAAATTCTATTTTCTTCTTTTTTGCTACATTTTTGGTCCCATACTGTGGCTTCATGAAGAGTTTTCTATAACCAATTGAGGAAGAAAAAACTCAGGCCTGTTTTATAGATAGTTCTGTATAACATGCAGGCATCAACTGAAAGTGGACGGATGCAGCATGACCGCCCCACTATGGGGCAGTTCTGCTGGTCAGTGGTGAAGGAAAGTCCTCCCAGTGGACGGACCTTTGAGCAGTATACTTTGTTGCTCATTTTACTTGGAAGGAGAAATGGCCAGATGTGTGATTGGGTACCACTCGTTTGGTTGGATGGCCAGGGTCTTGGAAGGAATATGATTAGAAAAGTGATTACAGGGAGGTCTGGGATGAGGTATGTGGATAGATCTCTTTGAATGGGCACAGAATGTGAAGGTATTTATGTCCTCTATAAATGCTCATTAATGGGTAACCTTAGCAGAGAAACATTTTAATATATATATAGGATGGTCAGTTCTGTGGATTCCTGTAGCCTTTTTCCCCGGCCATTTTTGTCCATTTCTCCATGGACATGAACAAAGTGGCTATGGTGGAAAGAAGGGAGTTATGTGTGCACTCAATGACACATTTTCACTCATTGAGGTTGACCTGGTGATAGCCACTGCTAAGTGCCCAATCTGCCAGTGCAGAGATCGACACTGAGCCAGTGATAGGCACCATTCTGTGGGATGATTAGCCAGTTATTTGGTGGCGTATTGATTAAATTGGACCACTTCTGTCATCAAAGGGGAAGTGCTTTGCTCTTACTGGAATAGAGATTTATTCTGGATGTTGATTTTTCTTCTCTGCCCACAGTGCTCTACCATTCATGGACTCACAGAATGTCTTATCCACTGTCATGATATTGTATCCAACATCACTTCTGATCAAAAATTCATTTTCATAGTAAACAGAGTGTGACAGTGGTCTATGTTCATAAAACTCACTGGTCTTAGCATATTCACCATCCTGAAGCAGCTTACTTGAAAGAATAGTGGAATGGACTTTTCAAAGGGAGAGGGAGAAGCAGGCTCCCTGCTGAGCAGAGAGCCCGACACAGGGCTCAATCCCAGGACCCTGGGATCATGACCTGAGCTGAAGACAGACACTTAATGAATGTGCCACCCAGGTGCTCCAATAGTCAATGATTTTTGAAAGAACTTTGAATAGAAAATTATTTTCTGTTTATCCAGATATTTACTATTTCTGATGCCCTTAGTTCCTTTGTCTAGATCCAGATTTCCATCTGGTATCATTTTCTGTCTGAAAAAATTATTATTTTTTTCTGCTTCAGGTTTATTTATACAAATTGCATAGGAGAACACCAGCCTTCTGCAGACCACAGACCAGGGGGTCACACCTTTCCTTCCTCCTCCCATAGGTAGACAGAGGCCTCTGTTCTGGAAGCCACATGGTGGCTTAGGCATCTTTGGGAATCTGAGCTGGAGCTGGAACCCTAGCCTCAGCTTTGGTTTGAAACTTGATTTTGGTCTTTGGCTGACAGAGCCGAGATCCTTGGTGATGTGGGCATGAGCACGCTTCTGAAGCTTGGGGTGAGCAATGTAGAAAGTCAATTGCACTTGCAGTTCTTTGGGATCTTGAGCTTGATTTCCTTGGGCTATATCAGAGCCTTGATAGCCTCCGCACACGTGTTCATGGTCTTGGCGTTGTTGGGCTGCATCTTCTTTAGGCCCTTTTTGCTGTGCTTCTTGGCAAAGCACCTCAGGAACTTGGGATCCACCTCCGTAAGAAATTTGTATCTTTGTATCTTTGTGATCAGAGTTTCTTGATGCCATTTCTGTGCCATTTTCTGGACTGGTTGTATGTGGTGTGGTTCTTGGAATTGGCCACATCTGCACTGGAGTCTGCAGCTCCCGAAGCAGCTAGGACCAGAAAAGGAAAGGCAAGAAATTATTTTAACATTTTAACATTTATTTTGGTGCAGGCCTGCTGCTGATGAATTCTTTCATCTTTTGTTTGTCAAAAAGTCTTTATTTTGCCTTCTTTTTGAAAGATACTTTTACTGGGTCAAGTTTTCCAGTATGACAGGTTTTTTTTTTTTCCTTTCTTCTGTGCTTTAAAGATGTTTCTCCTCTCTCTTCTTGCTTGCATTATTTTCAACAAGTAAACTGCTATCATTATTTTTCTGTACATAATGTGGCTTTTTTGCATTGGCTTCTTTTTATATTTTCTTTTTACGACTTTGTAAGTAACTTGATTACACTGTGTCTTTATGCATGTTCCTTCATTTTCCTTGTCCTTGGAGTTCATTTAACACTTTGGATCTGGTGCTTTAAAATTTTCATAAAATTTGGAAAACATTCAGCCATTATTCCTTCAAATGGTTTTTATTATTCCCTTTGAGGACTCCAATTACATATATATTAGGCTGCTTGAAATTGTTCCACAACTGATGAATGATTTGTTCATTTAGAAAAATATTTCAGAGTTTCATTTTAGATAGTTTTTATTCCTATGCCTTCAAGTTCACTACCTTTTTTTCTGCAATGCCTAAATAACACCTCATTCCAGCCAGTGTCTTTTTCATTTTATACTTTGTAGTTTTCATTTTCATAAGTTTGATTTGGTCTTCTTTTTTTGTATGTCTTCTATGTCTTTGCTTAACATGTTCAGTCTTTCTTCTAGCTTCCTAAACATGTGGAATACAGGTATCTTAACTATTTTAATAGCTTTGCTTACAATTTTGTCATTGTGTCATTTCTAGGTTTGTTTTAATTCATTGATTTTAACCTTATTGAGGGATATATAGATACACACACACACACACACACTGTACGTATCTACATTTGCTTCTTTACATGCATGGTAATTTTTGTTTGGATGTTAGACATTGAGAATTTCATCTTCATGATTTTGGTATTATTTTTGTATTTCTACAATATTCTTGTGCTTTGTTCTGGGATGCTGTTAAGTTATTGAAAACAGTTTGATCCTCTTTGGTATTGCTGTTTTGAGTTTTTTTAGGTGGGAACCAAGATGCATTTAGTCTAGATCTAATTTTGACTTATTATTGCAGCAAAATATTTCTGAGACCTGTATCTGATGCCATTGAATTATAAGATTCTCCACTCTGGCTGGTAGGAACAGGGACTAGTTTCAGTTCTCAGCTCCTAAGATTGTCCCCTCCAATTCTTTCTGGGAGTTCTTTCCCCAGACTCAGGTTGTTACTCCCATGCACATTATGATTGCCACTCAGCTGAAGTCATAAGGAGAATCCCCTGCAGATATGCTAAGTCCTCTCCTTCTCTCCAGCACTCTGCCCAGAGAATGCTAGCTGTCTTGACCTCTCTTAACTCTCAGCAAGATCTCAATTCAGTCAAATACCAAGCTTTCCTTGAATTCCTTTTCTCTGTGTCATGCCCTGGAAACTCTGAGAAAATACACTGAGGGGTGCCTGGGTGGCTCAGTTGGTTAAATGTCTGACTCTTGATTTCAGCTCAGGTCACGATCTCAGGGTCATGAGACTGAGCCCTGCATCAGCTCTGTGCTCATCGGGGAGTCAGCCTGAGATTCTCTCTCTCCCTCTGCTTCTCACCCCCATGCATTGGTCTCTCTCTAAATAGATAAATGAAAATTTAAAAAATAAATTAAAAAAAGAAAATATACCAAAACACTATAGGGGTCACTTCATTTGTTTCTTATCTTTCAGGGATCTCTGTCCTTTGTCAATAACATCCAATTTATTAAAACCATTGTTTCATATATATATATATATTTAAAGATTATTTATTTATTTATTTGAGAGAGAGAGAATGAGATAGAGAGAGAGCATGAGAGGGGGGAGGGTCAGAGGGAGAAGCAGACTCCCTGCCGAGCAGGGAGCCCAATGTGGGACTCGATCCCAGGACTCCAGGATCATGACCTGAGCCGAAGGCAGTCGCCCAACCAACTGAGCCACTCAGGTGCCCTGTTTCATATATTTTGTCCATTTTTTAAAGTTGTTTCTAGCAAGAAGGTAAAGCTGGTTTCTGTTCCTCCACCTTGGACTGAAATGGAAAGTTTCTTCAGTTGTTTTTGAAAAGAAAAAAGAACACTATTCCTTTTAAGCAATTTTTTTCTCTCTTTTCAATTACATTAAATACATTCTGGGCTACAAGGGAAGTGGTATGATCATTTTGTGATGGATATAAATGTGCTGCTTTTAGCAATATATTTTTTAAATTCTTTTTCCCTATGTACTACTGAGATTAAAGATGAAGTAGGGATTGATGGTTTGGTTTGAGGGACTAGATGTTGTCCAGGTACCTAAGTACCTAACTTTAGATAGTTTCAAGATAAGAATTGGACAGCCTTCTTTCCTTCTGAGGTACAATCTTCTATTATATTTGTATGAATGGGGTTTTCTCTTTCTGAGATTTCAAGGATTAGCATTTCTTTATTTTAAATCAATATTTTAATCCAGATTAGTCCCTTCAGTAGTTGCTTTGTGGTTTGGAGACATCACAGAAGAGTTTTTCTACTTAATTTTATGGAATTTTAAAAAATCCATTTTGATTATACACTTCAAAATATTTTCTTTCTTTTTTTTAATCAAAGTGTGTTCTCCCTTGTTAGAAGGCAAACCACTATAGTTTGGATTCTTAATCAGTAATTAAGATTGGAAATAATGGAAATAATTATTATTGCTATTATTCTGATATTCCAATATTTATTAGCACTCTACATTTAAAAGTTTTTTAAAAAGAATACATCATTTCTTTTATTTTCTGCACAATCCTGGTGGTATGTATTGCTATTCATGTCAGTGAACCAGGAAGCTGAAAATGAGAGGTTAGATGACTTGCCCAAAGTTAAACAACTACTATATTGGGGAATCAAGAAGGACAGGGCCCAGTTATTTTGATTTAAAATTCATTACTCTGGGGCGCCTGGGTGGCCCAGTCGTTAAGCGTCTGCCTTTGGCTCAGGTCATGATCCCACGGTGCTGGGATGGAGCCCCGCATCGGACTCCCTGCTCAGTGGGAAGCCTGCTTCTCCCTCTCCCACTCCCCCTGTTTGTGTTCCTTCTCTCACTTTATCTCTCTGTCAAATAAATAAATAAAATCTTTTAAAAAATAAAATTCATTACTCTTTTTCTTGCCAGTGTCTGGTAATTTTAACTTGAAAATGGAAGTCATCTTGAGAACCAAGATAGATATATCAAATAAGTCATATTTGGGGACCAGTCATTTTCAAGGCAGTTGCCCAACCAACTGAGCCACCCAGGTGCCTGTTTCATATATTTAAACAGACCCATATTTTATTAATTGAATTTTAAATGAATATCAGTTATTATATGGTTTCATTTATTTATGGAACATAAGGAATAGCATGGAGGATATTAAGAGAAGGAAGGGAAAACTGAAGGGGGGAAAATCAGAGGGGGAGATGAACCATGAGAGATTATGGACTCGGGGAAACAAACTGAGGGTTTTAGAGGGGAGGGGGTAGGGGGATGGGCTAGCCCGGTGATGGGTATTAAGGAGGGCATGTATTGCATGGAGCACTAGGTGTTATAGGCAAACAATGAGCCATGGAACACTACATCAGAAACTAATGAGGTACTGCATGGTGACTAACATAACATAATAAAAAAATAAATGAATATTACTGTTAAAAGACTGAAAGATTGCTTAAGATGGATAGGGTAAAGTAAATACTTATCTCTGCTCTCCCAGTACACACTGATTCACAGAATTGTTAAAGTGATCACCTCTGGAAACCCATTAAAGACCTGTATGCCAAATATTAGTTCACTAAAATTCTTCTGCCTTATTAGTCTTTGGGCTTGCTGGTATTTAATGAATATTGTACTACTAACTGGTTTTGGGAAGAGATATCAGAATTACAGTATATTTACCTTAGAAATAATAAATTCAGGCAATCAGTAGATGATCAGGCATATTGCCTATAAGTTCTTTTCAAAGGGTCTGTCATGAATAACTGGCTTGAGATCCCTCTTTCCTTTTTTTTTTTTTTTTTAAAGATTTTATTTATTTATTTGAGACAGAGAGAATGAGAGACAGAGAGCATGAGAGGGAAGAGGGCCAGAGGGAGAAGCAGACTCCCTGCCGAGCAGGGAGCCCGATGCGGGACTCGATCCAGGGACTCCAGGATCATGACCTGAGCTGAAGGCAGTCACTTAACCAACTGAGCCACCCAGGCGCCCGATCCCTCTTTCCATTTAGTGCTAGACACATGTGTTTGTTTATTTGTTGAGCACACATTGTTTAAGGTGCTAGGAATATGGTAGCAAATAAAACATAGTTCCTGTCCTTGTTAAACTTATATGCTAGTTGGGGAGATGATAAAAACAACAAGAAAATAGACACTGAATCTTGTGGCTGATAATAATAAGTGCTATGAAAGGAAATAAAGCAGGGTAAAGGATGTAGAGTATGGGGGGCATTTACGAAAAAACAAAGTGATGGAATCAAGATGTGAAATTTAGTGGAGGAGGGTCCCAGGTAGGGGAAATCTGCAGGCCTAAAGGCTCTGGTGTAGGCATTGGAGGAGGATGTTTGGCTTGTGGGACAAATAACCAAGACTGGTGTGGCTGAGCAAAGTGATGTGAAATATTAGGAGATGAGAATTTGGTTCAAATACAATACACATTTAAATATATTTACAAAATTATGACCTTATTAAACATATAAACATCTTAAAACATGTAAAATATCACTCCTGCTCGAAAATGAACTCTTTTTTAAAAAATTAATTTTTTTATTTGAGTGTAGTTAACACACAATGTTACATTAATTTCAGGTATATAACATAGTGATTCAACAAATATACATATTATGCATACCCACCACAAATGTAGCTACCATCTGTCACCATATAATGCTATTAAAATATAATTAACTATTTTCTTTATGCTGTGTCTTTTATTCCTGTGACTTACTCATTTCTTAACTGGAAAGACTGTATTTTCCACTCCCCTTCACACATTTTGCCCATCCCCTCACCCTTTTCCCTTTTGGCAACCATCATTTTGTTCTCTGTATTTACAGATCTGATTTTGCTTTTTGTTTCTTTGGTTACTCTTCTTCTTCTTCTTTTTTTTTTAAAGATTATACATATGAGTGAAAACATATGGTACTTATCATTCTCAATCTAAATTATTTTACTTTGCATGAAACCCTCTAGGTCCATCCATATTGTCACAAATTGCATGATGTCATCCTTTTTTATGGCTGCATAATATTCCACTGTGTGTGTGTGTGTGTGTGTGTGTGTGTGTGTGTGGTGTGTGGTGTGTGTGTGTACCACATCTTCCTTATCCATTCCTCTATTGATGGACACTTGGCTTGCTTCCGTATCTTGGCTGTTGTAAATAATGCTGCAATAAACATAAGGATGCATGTATCTTTTCAAATTAGTGTTTTCATTTTATTTGGGTAAATACCCAATAGTAGAATTATTTGATCATATGGCATTTCTATTTTTAATTTTTTGAGAAGGCTCCATACTGTTTTCCATAGTGTCTGTACAAGTTACATTCCCATCAACAGTGTATGAGGGTTCCTTTTTCTCCACATCCTCCCTGACACTTGTTATTTCTTATCCGTTTGATTTTAGCCATTCTGTCTGGTGTCAGGTGATATCTCTGTGGTATTCATTTGCATTTTCTTGATGATTAGTGATGTTGAGCATCTTTTTATGTGTCTGTTGGCCATTTGTATGTCTTCTTTGGAAAAATATGTATTCAGGTCCTCTGCTCATTTTTATGCTTTTAACATTTAAACAAAAAATGTTTAAATGTTAAAAAAACCATTTAGTAGGTTGTCAATGTCTTTTTGTTTAGTTGATGGTTTTCTTTGCTGTGCAAAAATTTTTATTTTGATATAGTCATGATGGTTTATTTTTGCTTTTCTTTCCCTTGCCTTAGGAGACACATCTAGAAAAATGTTGCTATGGGCAATGAAAAATTACTGCCTGTGTTCTCTTCTAGGATTTTTATGGTTTCAGATCTCACATTTAGGTCTTTAATCTGAAAATGGGCTCTTTGAAGGTTGATAACTGTTTTATTGTCTACTAATTATCCAAGGAATGAAAATTAAAATAAAAATGTATTTTTTGTCTATGTAAATATTGAAGCTTAAAATAAAGAAGTCATGAGGAAAGGGCTCATTCTTTGAGAAATGAACACAATGTTTCTGGAATAGTTTGGCAATAGTTGGTAAAATCTTAATTTTTTTACATATTCTCTGATCTACAAATCTGCTTCTAGAAATGTAGTTTAGGGAAATAATTTTTTGGCTGAAAAAAATCTGGCTATAAAGGTGATAACAGCAACCTTGTTTTAGTAGTAAAAAAACTGGAACCCACCAAAAATGTAACCAAAATAGGAAATTAGTTAAAAAAAAATTTCTGCAATGGCTTACTATGCAGCCATTAAAAATGATTTTTAAAAATTTTATTATGTTCTGTTAGTCACCATACATTACATCATTAGTTTTTGATATAGTGTTCCATGATTCATTGTTTGTGTATAACACCCAGTGCTCCATTCAATACATGCTCTCCTTAATATCCATCACCAGGCTAACCCATCTCCCTACCCCCCTCCCCTCTAAAACCCTCAGTTTGTTTCTCAGAGTCCATCGTCTCTCATGGTTCGTCTCCCCCTCCAATTCCCCCTCCCCTTCATTTTCCCTTCCTACTATCCTCTTCTTTTTTTTTTTTTAAACATATAATGTATTATTTGTTTCAGAGGTACAGGACTGTGATTCATCAGTCTTACACAATTCACAGCACTCATCATAGTGCATACCCTCCCCAATGTCCATCCCCCAGCCACCCCATCCCTCCCACCCCCCACCACTCTAGCAACCCTCAGTTTGTTTCCTGAGATTAAGAATTCCTCATATCAGTGAGATCATATGGTACTTGTCTTTCTCTGATTGACTTATTTCGCTTAGCATTGTTGCAAATGTTAAGATTTTGGTTTTTTGATGGCTGCATAATATTCTATTGTATATATATATGCCACATCTTCTTTATCCATTCATCTGTCGATGGACATCTTGGCTCTTTCCATAGTTTGGCTATTGTGGACATTGCTGCTATAAACATCGGGGTGCATGTACCCCTTCGGATCACTACATTTGTATCTTTGGGGTAAATACCCAGTAGTGTAATTGCTGGGTCATAGGGTAGCTGTATTTTCAACTTTTTAAGGAACCTCCATACTGTTTTCCAGATTGGCTGCACCAGCTAGCATTCCCACCAACAGTGTAGGAGAGTTCCCCTTTCTCTGCATCCTTGCCAACATCTGTCGTTTCCTGAATTGTTATCTCATTGAGGTTTTGATTTGGATTTCCCTGATGCTGAGTGATGTTGAACACTTTTTCATGTGTCTCTTGGCCGTTTGGATGTCTTCTTTGAAGAAATGTCTGTTCATGTCTTCTGCCCATTTCTTGATTGGATTCTTTGTTCTTTGGGTGTTGAGTTTGATAAGTTCTTTATAGATTTTGGATACTAGCCCTTTATCTGATATATCATTTGCAAATATCTTCTCCCATTCTGTTGGTTGTCTTTTGGTTTTGTTGACTGTTTCCTTTGCTGTGCAAAAGCTTTTTATCTTGATGAAGTCCCAACAGTTCATTTTTGCCCTTGCTTCCCTTGCCTTTGGCGATGTTTCTAGGAAGAAGTTGCTTCAGCTGAGGTCAAAGAGGTTGCTGCCTGTGTTCTCCCCTAGGATTTTGATGGATTCCTGTCTCACATTTAGGTCTTTCATCCATTTTGAGTCTATTTTTGTGTGTGGTATAAGGAAATGGTCCAGTTTCATTCTTCTGCATGTGGCTGTCCAATTTTCCCAACACCATTTGTTGAAGAGACTGTCTTTTTTCCATTGAACATTCTTTCCTGCTAAAAATGATTTTATGAAGACTATATAAGCAACATTGAAAGATGTAAATGGTATATTGCCAAAAGAAGAGAGTAGGTTATAAAATATACTTACTGTGTTTCTATGTTTAATAATCAATAGCATTCTTATGAATGTATATACTTACAGAAAATACAGGAAGGACAAACACCAAAAATGTTAATAGTAACTACCTCAAAGTTGATGTTATGGGCAATTTTGTTTTATTCTTTTTACTTATCAGTACTTCTAAATTTTCTTCAATGAATATATATGGAGTTTGCAATAAGAAAAGAAGCAATATGTGTTACTGAAATTTAAAACTAAATATGTTAAATACTTCCTTACAACAAATTATTAAGCACAGTTATTTTTTTCTTCTATGGAAGGTAAGTACCTCTTAAGGCCCTGACAGTTTGATTTAAATACACTAAAATGATAATAATCCAGTGCTTTTGGGGACACGTGTTCTATAAATATAAAATGTTATAATTTTTTTTAAGATTTCATTTTTTTACTTGAGAGAGAGAGAGACAGTGAGCATGAGTGGAGTGAGGGGAAGAGGGAGAAGCAGACAGAAGCAGACACCGTGCCAAGCAGGGAGCCCAACATGAGGCTTGATCCCAGGATTCTGGGATCACGACCTGAGCTGAAGGCAGATGCTTAGCCAACTGAGCCACCCAGGCACACCTATAAAATGTTATAATTAAAGCCTCTTGTCAGTTATCCAAAATGGATTTGTCCAAATCATAGATTTAATCTGTCCCCTCTTCTCAAATATTCTGGAATCTTTCTCCTTAAATCTATAAATGAGAAAGAGAAAAATAGAAATAGATATGTATTAACTGATGTAATGCATTCCCCTTCTCCATCACATCCTCCCAGTAGCAACACTGACCCAACCATTCCTTTACCTGGGGGGCCTTTTTGCATATTATCTTCCTGATAATCTCTACTGGCTCTTTCCTTGAACACTCAGTGTATTTCAAATACTTGGATGAAGTTCATTGGTGTCTTTAGACTTTTCTTTTTTCTCTGTTGATGCATGCATTATGTGAATGACCACTAACCTGCCATAATTTATTGTGAGAATTTATGTATTTATGTCTCCTGCTAGACTGTTTGCTCACCCCAGGCAGGTACTTTGGGTTTTTCATTTCTGCAACCAGCACCTGCCAGAGTGTATGATTAAGGAGGGGTTAGTAAATGTTACATAACTTAGGGTCTGAAGTAGATTACTTCATTTACAGTTTTTACCAGTGGATTATTCATTTAGCCCTGTGATGGCCAGTTTTATGTGTAACTTGACTAGGTTATAGTACCCAGTTATTCAATCAAATATTAATCTAAGTATTTTGTAGGTGTGATTAAATTATAAAGGAGATTATGCTATATAATCTGGGTGGGCTTGATCTAATCACATAAATGATCTTAACAGAACTGAGGTTTCCCTGAGGAAGAAGAAATTCTGCTGTGGACTGTCTGAAAATTTCCAGCCTGCCTTTCCTGCCTTACAGATTTCAGACTTGCCTCTCCAGCCCCCACAGTCATGTGAGCCAATATCTTGCAATTAATTTCTTAGTATATAAGCATAGAAGCCTCTCTCTTTCTTTCTCATGTCTATCTCTCATGTCTGTCTCTATCTCTAACTCTATCATTTTTTAAAAATTATTTATTTATTTATTTATTTGAAGAGAGAGACACAGTGAGAGAGGGAACACAAGCGGGGGAGTGGCAGAGGGAGAAGCAGGCTTCCCGCCAAGCGGGGAGCCCGATGCGGGGCTCGATCCCAGGATCCTGGGATCACGACCTGAGCCGAAGGCAGACGCTTAACGACTGAGCCACCCAGGCACCCCTAACTCTATCATTTCTATCTCTCAGTCAGGGTACACCAGAGAAACAGAACCAGTAGGAGATATACATGTAATGTTATTATTTGGAGAAGAAGATAGATATCCCTGCATTCTGGAAATTTATAATCTAGTAGGGGAGGTATAATATTGACAGTTTTTCATATAAGGCAGATTGTGGTAAATGTATAATTTATTAGAGATAAATATAAATAGGATCCAACAAGGGAATAGTTGATGTGTCCTAAGGGTTAGACTTGGGTCTTTTTCATTATCTGTACTCACTTCCTTGGTAGTCTCCTCCTATCCCATGCCTTTAAATATCATCATAGGCTAAATACTGGCATATTTTTATCTATAGTCCCTTTGCTGAAATCTAAACCACTGTATCCAATGGCTCACTTAACATTTCCACTTGGACGTTTAATAGATGTCTCAAACTTGGTATGTTCAAAATTGAACTCCCCACCCTCCCTACACCCCCAACCTACAGACCTGTACCATGAACTTTTGCCTATTTCAGACAGTGACCACCTCAGTCCCTTGAGCTACTCAATCCAAAAGCCTTGGAGTCATTCTTGAGTACTCTTATTTTTCTCATATTTTACATCAAATTACTCCATTATGTTGGGTCTCCCTTAAAGTCACACTACTGCTACTGCCTTTGTCCAAGCCATCTTAACACCATCATCTCTTGCCTGGATCATTTCCATAGCCTCCTAGCTTGTCTGCCCATTTCTTCTCTTATCCCCTGACACTGTATAGCATAGCACCCAGAGTGATCCTTTGGAAACTATAAATTGGGTCCTGTCATTCTTTTGCTCAAAATCTTGCAACAGCCCCCAACTTCACTCAGAATGAAAGCCAATGTCGTGAAGGTGCCTACCTGGTCCTGTTACCTCTATATTCTCATCTCTTCCTACTCTTCCAGTGGCTTGTGCTGCTCAAGTCACCAGTCTTCTTCCAGGTCCTTGAAGAAGGAATATGCTCTGTCTTTAGGGTCTTTCCACTGGCTATTCCTTCTACCTGGATCTCTCATCCTCCAAATATCTCCATTGCTCCCTTCCTTATCTCCTTGAGGTCTGTTCCAATGCCATTTTCTCAAAGAACCTTACCCTGACCTCCCTATCTAAAGTATAACTGTTCTGCTTTCCTCACTATTAATCCCCCTTGTTCCCTTCTAATCGTTCCATCCCATGTATCATCTTCAATATATAATTTAATTGATTATCATGCTTACTGTTTTTCATCTGTCTCCTCCACCTTATATGTTACCCCCAACTGGAATGTAAACTCTTTGAGGTCATGGGTCCTTATGAATATGTTTATTTTTCTCTTATTTCTTCAGGTGCCAATATCAGTGCCAGGCACTAAAGAAAGTAGGCATGAAGAGACAATCTCCCTGACTGTAGTGATCTGGGGAGGCCTCAGAATTTCATTACCATTAACCTTGAAGATCATGGTGGGACAAGGTCATAACTAGTCAAATTTGGGATATGTGGTATATCAGTCTGCTAGGGCTGCCATAACCAATTACCAGAAACAACAGGAATTTTTTTCTCACAATTCTGGAGGCCAGAAGTCTGAGATCAAGATGTTTGCAGGGTTGGTTCTAAGGCATCTCTCCTTTCTTGTAGATACCCTTCTTCTCTCTGTGTCATTGCATAGACTTCCCTCTATGAGTCTGTGTCTTAGTCTTCTTTTCTTATAGGGACATCAGTCATATTGGGTTGAGGCCTATTCCTTCCCTCTTTACAACTTAATTATCTCTTTGAAGATCCTATCTCCAAATATAGTCACATTCTGAGGTATCATACATATCAACATATGTATTTGGGGGGTGGGGACACAATTCAGCCCCTAACACATAGTATGTCACTGTTGCTGTGGCTGTAGCTGTTCTGACTCAGCTACTCTTCTTACTCAGGGATTTTTTTCTTATGCGAATGCTTCGATATGACAACTTGACTTTCCCTAAGAAACAAAACAAAACAAAGCAAACTGTAAAACTTTAACTTTTAAAATGTTATCAAGCAACAACCCAAGTGTCCATCACCAGATGAGTGGATGAACAAAATGTGGCATATAAATACAAAACAATATTATTCAGTCATAAAAAGGGATGAGATTCTGATACATTGCTATACCATGGATGAACCTTGAAAACATTATGCTAAGCACAATAAGCCAGATACAAAAGGACAAATATATAATTTCACTTATATGAGGAATAGGTAAATTCAGAGACATAGACTAGGTAAATTTATAGAGACAGAAAGTAGAATGGTGGTTGCTAGGAGCTGGGGGAGGGGGTATAGGGAATTATTGTTTTAATGAATATAGAGTTTCTTTTATTTTTTATTTTTATTTTTTAAGATTTTATTTATTTATTTGACAGAGAGAGACACAGTGAGAGAGGGAACACAAGCAGGGGGCGTGGGAGAGGGAGAAGCAGGCTTCCAGCTGAGCAGGGAGCCCATGCGGGGCTCGATCCCAGAACCCTGGGATCATGACCTGAGCCGAAGGCAGACGCTTAATGACTGAGCCACCCAGGCACCCCTAGAGTTTCTTTTAAATTAAAAAAAAATTTAAAATACTTTTACAGCTTTTTTGAGATATAATTGACAAATAGAAATTGTATATATTTATTTATTTATTTATTTATTTTTTAAAGATTTTATTTATTTATTCATGAGAGACAGAGACAGAGAGAGAGAGGCAGAGGGAGAAGCAGGCTCCCAAGGAGCAGGAAGCCCGATGCGGGACTCGATCCCAGGACCCTGAGATCATGACCTGAGCCGAAGGCAGACGCTCAACCATCTGAGCCACCCAGGTGCCCAAAATTGTATATATTTAATTGTGTACATCACATATACAACATGGTGGTGATTTATATGCATATGCATTGTGAAATGATTATCACAATTGAGTTAGTTAACACGCATTCATCACCTCATATAATTACCATTTTTTCTGTTTGTGTGGTGATCACATGTAAGATCTATTCTCTCCACAAATATTAAGTGCACAATATAGTACTATTACTATAGTCACCATGCTGTACCTTAGATCCCCAGAACTTAATCATCTTAAAACTGAAAGTTTGCACTTTCTGACTGACATCTCCCCATTTCTTCCATACTCTAGCTCTTGGTAACCACTGTCCTATTCCCTATTTCTCTGAGTTCAACTTTTTTAGATTTCAAATATCATATGATATTTGTTTTTCTCTGCCTGGCTCATTACACTTAGCGTAATGTCTTCCAGGTTTACCCATGTTGTTACCAATGGCAGGACTTCCTTCTTTTTTATGGCTGAATAATATTTCATTATATATATAATATATATATAACATCTTCTTTATTCATTCATCCATTGATGGACGGTTGGATTCTTTCTATATCTTGGTTATTGTGAATAATGCTGCAAGTGTAGAGAGTTTCTATTTGAAATGATGAAAAATTCTGGAAATAGACAATGGTGATAGTCACACAATATTGTGAATGTACTTAATGTCACTGAATTATACCCGTATAAAAATGGCTAAAATGGTTAAAAAAAAGTTGCCAAGTAGCATGTAAAGAGATAAGTTCCTTTTGAGTCTTTCTATGAGGTGTAGAATGGGAATAGAATGAAGACGAGTCCCAGAAATGGAACAAGGAATGTGGTGAGGAGCAGGCCAGGGCTTCAGCATCATAAGGCATTCAGAGTACATGTAATGTATGAACATTTCAGGAAGGGCCAGCACTCCCCATAAAGCAAGTGGCTAACAGTTTCAGAGAATTCGCTTGTGTCTGAAGTGGTCTGTATTTCAAAATCTCAGACAAATCCTCAGAAATATACAATACAGCATTGTGTTGTATTGTGTTGCTGTATCTACAGCAGTATTGTGTGTCTACAGCAGTACTGCAACAGTCTGCTGTATCTACTGCAGTGTTGTAACAGTATTGTGTTGCTGTATCTACAGCAGATGCCGAAGATAGAATGTTTGAGCCATAGTGTGATTACTTTTCCTCAGTTCCTGACTATACAGGAAAGTCTTTTTTTAAGTTTCCAACACTTGTTTTTTTTAGCATTCCTAGTAATATATATGTTGTATTTAATATAATAAAATACTTTTATAAGGACGATTATGGATATGGAGATGGCTTTCCTCTGAAAAACTAATTTAGTATAAAAAACTTTAAAAGCCTTTATTTAAATAAAACTATTATGAGTAGAATACATTAGACCTCTTATCTGATGTAACTGAGACTGGTGGGGGTTGATGAAAAAGGTGGTGTAAACCAGGTTCATAAAAGTGAGACATGTGTATCTTAAACATTTTATTTTAGCTTAAAACATATAAATGTACATTAATTTACCAACATTTTGATACAGAGGCATGGCTCTTCATTGAGGATGAGAGTTCTGCTTGGTATTTCTTCTCTAAAGCACATCCATAATTCCAAAATGCAGTTTTGGTTTATTGAAAGTAGAGAGATATTAAAGATTTTCATGAGGCAACGTGGGAACCTTCTAAATTGCTATGAACCACATGCCACCATCCCTCAGTCTTTTGCAGTGGTCTCTTCTCACCTAATTTCACTCTTTCTTTCTTTTTTTTTTTATAATTTTTTTATTCTTATGTTAATCCCCATACATTACATCATTAGTTTTAGATGTAGTGTTCCATGATTCATTGTTTGTGCATAACACCCAGTGCTCCATGCAGAATGTGCCCTCCTCAATACCCACCACCAGGCTAACCCATCCTCCCACCCCCCTCCCCTCTAGAACCCTCAGTTTGTTTTTCAGAGTCCATCGTCTCTCATGGTTCATTTACCCCTCCAATTTCCCCGCTTCATTCTTCCCCTCCCGCTACCTTCTTCTTCTTCTTCTTCTTCTTTTTTTTCTTAACATATATTGCATTATTTGTTTCAGAGGTACAGATCTGAGATTCAACAGTCTTGCACAGTTCACAGTGCTTACCAGAGCACATACCCTCCCCAGTGTCTATCACCCAGTCACCCCATCCCTCCCACCCCACCCCCACTCCAGCAACCCTCAGTTTGTTTCCTCATATCAGTGAGATCATATGATACATGTCTTTCTCTGTTTGACTTATTTCGCTCAACATAATACCCTCCAGTTCCATCCACGTCATTGCAAATGGCAAGATCTCATTCCTTTTGATGGCTGCATAATATTCCATCGTATATATATACCACATCTTCTTTATCCATTCATCTGTCGATGGACATCTTGGCTCTTTCCACAGTTTGGCTATTGTGGACATTGCTGCTATAAACATCGGGGTGCACGTACCCTTTCGAATCCCTACTTTTGTATCTTTGGGGTACGTACCCAGTAGTGCAATTGCTGGGTCATATGGAAGCTCTATTTTCAACTTTTTGAGGAACTTCCATACTGTTTTCCAGAGTGGCTGCACCAGCTTGCATTCCCACCAACAGTGTAGGAGGGTTCCCCTTTCTCCGCATCCCCACCAACATCTGTCGTTTCCTGACTTGTTAATTTTAGCCATTCTGACTGGTGTGAGGTGGTATCTCATTGAGGTTTTGATTTGGATTTCCCTGATGCCGAGTGATATTGAGCACTTTTTCATGTGTCTGTTGGCCATTTGGATGTCTTCTTTGGAAAAATGTCTGTTCATGTCTTCTGCCCATTTCTTGATTGGATTCTTTGTTCTTTGGGTGTTGAGTTTGATGAGTTCTTTGTAGATTTTGGATACTAGCCCTTTATCTGATATGTCATTTGCAAATATCTTCTCCCATTCTGTCGGTTGTCTTTTGGCTTTGTTGACTGTTTCCTTTGCTGTGCAAAAGCTTTTTATCTTGATGAAGTCCCAATAGTTCATTTTTGTCCTTGCTTCCCTTGCCTTTGGCAATGTTTCTAGGAAGAAGTTGCTTTGGCTGAGGTCAAAGAGGTTGCTGCCTGTGTTCTCCTTTAGGATTTTGATGGAGTCCTGGCTCACATTGAGGTCTTTCAGCCATTTGGAGTCTATTTTTGTGTGTGGTGTAAGGAAATGGTCCAGTTTCATTCTTCTGCATGTGGCTATCCAATTTTCCCAACACCATTTGTTGAAGAGACTATCTTTTTTCCAGTGGACATTCTTTCCTGCTTTGTCAAAGATGAGTTGACCATAGAGTTGAGGGTCCATTTCTGGGCTCTCTCTTCTGTTCCATTGATCTATGTGTCTGTTTTTGTGCCAGTACCATGCTGTCTTGATGATGACAGCTTTGTAGTAGAGCTGGAAGTCTGGAATTGTGATGCCACTGGCTTTGCTTTTCTTTTTCAACATTCCTCTGGCTATGCGGGGTCTTTTCTGGTTCCATACAAATTTTAGGATTATTTGTTCCATTTCTTTGAAAAAGTGGATGGTATTTTGATGGGGATTGCATTGAATGTGTAGATTGCTCTAGGTAGCATTGACATCTTCACAATATTTGTTCTTCCAATCCATGAGCATGGAAGGTTTTTCCATTTCTTTGTGTCTTCCTCAATTTCTTTCATGAGTATTTTATAGTTTTCTGAGTACAGATCCTTTGTCTCTTTGGTTAGATTTATTCCTAGGTATCTTATGGTTTGGGGTGCAATTGTAAATGGGATCAACTCCTTAATTTCTCTTTCTTCTGTCTTGTTGTTGGTGTATAGGAATGCCACTGATTTCTGTGCATTGATTTTATATCCTGCCACTTGACTGAATTCCTGTATGAGTTCTAGCAGTTTTGGGGTGGAGTCTTTGGGGTTTTCCACATAAAGTATCATATCATCTGCAAAGAGTGAGAGTTTGACTTCTTCTTTGCCGATTTGGATGCCTTTTATTTCTTTTTGTTGTCTGATTGCTGTGGCTAGGACTTCCAATACTATGTTGAATAGCAGTGGTGATAGTGGACATCCCTGCCACGTTCCTGACCTTAGGGGGAAAGCTCTCAGTTTTTCCCCATTGAGAATGATATTCGCTGTAGGTTTTTCATAGATGGCTTTTATGATATTGAGGTATGTACCCTCTATGCCTATACTCTGAAGAGTTTTGATCAAGAAAGGATGCTGTACTTTGTCAAAAGCTTTTTTTGCATCTATTGAGAGGATCATATGATTCTTGGTCTTTCTTTTGTTAATGTATTGTATCACGTGGATTGATTTGCGGATGTTGAACCAACCTTGCAGCCCAGGGATAAATCCCACTTGGTCGTGGTGAATAATCCTTTTAATGTACTGTTGGATTCTATTGGCTATTATTTGGGTGAGAATTTTTGCATCCATGTTCATCAAGGATATTGGTCTGTAATTCTCCTTTTTGATGGGGTCTTTGTCTGGTTTTGGGATCAAGGTTATGCTGGCCTCATAAAACGAGTTTGGAAGTTTTCCTTCCATTTCTATTTTTTGGAACAGTTTCAGAAGAATAGGTATTAATTATTCTTGAAATGTTTGGTAGAATTCCCCTGGGAAGCCATCTGGCCCTGGGCTTTTGTTTTTTGGGAGATTTTTGATGACTGCTTCAATTTCCTTAGTGGTTATAGGTCTGTTCAGGTTTTCTATTTCTTCCTGGTTCAGTTTTGGTAGTTGATACATCTCTAGGAATGCATCCATTTCTTCCAGATTATCTAATTTGCTGGCATAGAGTTGCTCATAATATGTTCTTATAATTGTTTGTATTTCTTTGGTGTTGGTTCTGATCTCTCCTCTTTCATTCATGATTTTGTTGATTTGGGTCATTTCTCTTTTCTTTCGGATAAGTCTGGCCAGGGGTTTATCAATCTTGTTAATTCTTTCAAAGAACCAGCTCCTAGTTTTGTTGATCTGTTCTACTGTTCTTTTAGTTTCTAGTTCATTGATTTCTGCTCTGATCTTTATTATTTCTCTTCTCCTGCTGCGTTTAGGCTTTATTTGCTGTTCTTTCTCTAGCTCCTGTAGGTGTAGGGTTAAGTTGTGTACTTGAGACCTTTCTTGTTTCTTGAGAAAGGCTTGTATTGCTATATACTTTCCTCTTAGGACTGCCTTTGCTGCATCCCAAAGATCTTGAATAGTTGTGTTTTCATTTTCATTTGTTTCCATGTATTTTTTAAAATTCTTCTTTAATTTCCTGGTTGACCCATTCATTCTTCAGTAGGATGCTCTTTAGCCTCCATGTATTTGAGTTCTTTCTGACTTTCCTCTTGTGATTGAGTTCTAGTTTCAAAGCATTGTGGTCTGAAAATAGGCAGGGAATGATCCCAATCTTTTGGTACTGGTTGAGACCTGATTTATGACCTAGGATGTGATCTATTCTGGAGAATATTCCATGGGCACTAGAGAAGAATGTGTATTCCGTTGCTTTGGGATGGAATGTTCTGAATATGTCTGTGAAGTCCATTTGGTCCAGTGTGTCATTTAAAGTCTTTATTTCCTTTTTGGTCTTTTGCTTCAACGATCTGTCCATTTCAGTGAGGGTGGTGTTAAAGTCCCCCACTATTATTGTATTGTTGTCGATGTGTTTCTTTGCTTTTGTTATTAATTGCCTTATATAATTGGCTGCTCCCATGTTAGGGGCATAGATATTTACAATTGTTAGATCTTCTTGTTGCATAGACCCTTTAAGTAGGATATAGTGTCCTTCCTCATCTCTTATTACAGTCTTTGGTTTAAAATCTAATTTGTCTGATATAAGGATTGCCACCCCAGCTTTCTTTTGGTGTCCATTAGCATGGTGAATGGATTTCCACCCCCTCACTTTCAATCTGGGGGTGTCTTTGGGTCTAAAATGAGTCTCTTGCAGACAGCATATCGATGGGTCTTGTTTTTTAATCCAATCTGATAGCCTGTGTCTTTTGATTGGGGCATTGAGCCCATTTACATTCAGGGTAACTATTGAAAGATAGGAATTTAGTGCCATTGTATTGCCTGTAAAGTGACTGTTACCGTATATTGCCTGTGTTCCTTTCTGGTCTATGTTGCTTTTAGGGTCTCTCTTTGGTTAGAGGACCCCTTTCAAGATTTCTTGTAGGGCTGGTTTTGTGTTTGCAAATTTCTTTAGTTTTTGTTTGTCCTGGAAGCTTTTTATCTCTCCTTCAATTTTCAGTGACAGCCTAGCTGGATATAGTATTCTTGGCTGCCTATTTTTGTCATTTAGTGCTCTGAATATATCCTGCCAGTCCTTTCTGGCCTGCCAGGTCTCTGTGGATAGGTCTGTTGCCAATCTAATGTTTCCACCATTGTAGGTTACATATCTCTTCTCCTGAGCTGCTTTCAGGATTTTCTCTTTGTCTATGAGACTCGTAAGTTTTACTATTAGATGTCGGGGTGTTGACCTATTTTTATTGATTTTGAGAGGGGTCCTCTGTGCTTCCTGGATTTGATGCCTGTTTCCTTCCCCAAATTAGGGAAGTTCTCTGCTATAATTTGCTCCATTATACCTTCTGCCCCTCTCTCTCTTTCTTCTTCTTCTGGGATCCCAATTATTCTAATGTTGTTTCATCTTATGGTATCGCTTATCTCTCGAATTCTGCCCTTGTGATCCAGTAGTTGTTTATCTCTCTTTTTCTCAGCTTCTTTATTTTCCATCATTTGGTCTTCTATATTACTGATTCTCTCTTCTGCCTCATTTATCCTAGCAGTTAGCGCCCCCATTTTTGATTGCACCTCATTAATAGCCTTTTTGATTTCTACTTGGTGAGATTTTAGTTCTTTTACTTCTCCAGGAAGGGTTTCTCTAATAACTTCCATATTTTTTTCAAGCCCAGCTAGTATGTTTAAAGTGATGATTCTGAACTCTAGATCTGACATCGTACTAATGTCCGTATTGAGTAGGTCCCTGGCAGTCGGTACTACCTCTTGTTCTTTTTGTTGAGGTGATTTTTTTCCATCTTGTCATTTTGTGCAGAGGAGAATAGATTAATGAGAGAACAAAATGCTAGCAGAGTAACAACGTCCCCAGAAAATATACTCTAAACAAATCAGAAAAGACCTGAAGCAGTGGGAAAAGAAACGGAAAGAGAGAAAAAAGAAAAAGAAAAGAAAAGAAAAAGAAAAAGATAAAGATAAAAACAAACAAAAACGTACAAAACAAAACAACAACAACAAAAAAACCCAGAATGTGATCAAATATGATTAGGCTGGTATATAGATCAGTGCCACACACTAGATTTGGGGTGTATTTTGGTCTGTTAGAAGAAAGTGCCTCCCAAAATTTTAAAGAAAGAAAAACTTATATATGTACAAAAAATAAGGGTTGATATGATGAAGGGATGGAATATGACTGTAAAGATGGAAATTATAAAAAATTTTATAAAAGGAATTGATAAGAAGTTGTTTGAAAAAAGAATGAAGAGGATTTAAAAAAAGAAAAAAGAAAAGAAAAGGGAGAGAATGTGATCAGGCAGGGGAGTAGAAAAAACCATAGACTAGAGATTTAGGGTATATTTTAATCTGTTAGAAGAAACTATCTCAAAAGTTTAAAGAGAGGGCGCCTGGGTGGCTCAGTTGGTTAAGCGACTGCCTTCGGCTCAGGTCATGATCCTGGAGTCCCGGGATCGAGTCCCGCATCGGGCTCCCTGCTTGGCAGGGAGTCTGCTTCTCCCTCTGACCCTCCTCCCTCTCATGCTCTCTGTCTCTCATTCTGTCTCAAATAAATAAATAAAATCTAAAAAAAAAAAAAAAAAAAAGAAAAAAAAAGTTTAAAGAGAGAACAACTTATATATATATGCCAAAAATACGGGTAAGTACTATGAAGGGATAGAATGACTCTAAAAATGAAAAATAAAAATGTTTTTTAAAAAAAGGGATTGATAAGATGTTGGTTGAAAAAGGGAAAAAGAAAAATTCAAAAAAAAAAAGAAAAAAGAAAAAAAGACAGTTAAAAAAAATTAAGTTTGAAAGACTAAATAATCATGGTAAAAAAGCCATGAATTTTATGTGCAGTAGTCCCCTAGCGCTGGAGTTCTGTCGTTCTCATTGATTGGTAAACTTGGTCTTGGCTGGCTGTTCTCGCTGATCTTCTGGGGAGGGGCCTGTTGCCGTGGTTTCCAAATGTCTTTGCCGGAGGCGGAATTGCCCCACCCTTGCCCCCTCCCGGCTAAGTAATCTGCTCGGGTTTGCTCTCTGGAGCTTTTGTTCCCTGCGAGCTTTCCGTACAGCTTTGGAGGCAGAGAGTGAAAATGGCGGCCTCCCAACCTCTGCTCTGGAGGAGCCGAGAACTCAGGGCCCCACTCCTCAGTGAGCCCCCAGAGAAAAGCCATCAGTCACTCCCGTCTCCCCAGTCTCCAGCCGCACTCCGTGCTCACCTGGCCTATGACCGCGTGTTTCTATCTCTGGTACCTGACCCCGGGTGGAGTCTCCAAACCCAGCAGATCCCTGCGGTGCGCTCCCGCGCGGCTCCTCCCGGGGGAGGAAGGGGAGTCTCCCCGGATCTGCCGCTTGTTGGGTCCCTGCTGGAGGAGCAGGGGCCCGACTGTGCCGCAGATCACGGTTTATGGCCACCCCGAGCTGAGAGCCCGCGCCTGGGCTCCGCCTCTGCAGCCGGCTTCCCTGCTCTGTTACCTGGGAGCTCTGCCGCACTCAGGCACCCCTAGTCTTTCTGTGACCCCGAGGGTCCTGAGACCACACTGTCCCGGAGGGTTCCACCCCCCTCCCCGCTTAGCCACCAGAGTGACGTCCCTCAGCGGAGCAGACTTTTAAAAGTTCCGATTTTGTGCTCCGTGGTTCTATCACTTGCCAGAAGCGGCCGACGGAGGCCCCTCCCCCGCTGTCTATCCTCCCGAATATCGCCTCGGATTCACTTCTCCGCACGTCCTACCTTCCAGAAAGTGGTCGCTTTTCTGATGAGAGAGTTGTTGCTATTCTTTTCTTTGATCTCCTGTTGAGTTTGTAGGTGTTCAGAATGGTTTGATCCCTATCCAGCTGAATTCCTGGGAGGAGACAAAATCCAGGTCTCCTACTCCTCCACCATCTTGCTCCACCCCCCCAACTCTTTCTTTTTGTAACTTGCTTCTATGAAGTCTTTCCAAACATTCAACTTAGTTTTCATAGAGATAACGCTCTTTCTTTTCATACTCATATTTAAGATGGTTTATTTGTATTAGTTTACATAATTAGAATAAATACAACTGACAGAGATTGGGGATCAAGTGCAGCCTGGTGAGCACCCATCAAGCCCACTGGGCTGAGCATTCAGTGTGCTGTGGGCATCAACCGGGAAGGTGGAAAGAGGGAATGGAGAAGGTCCATTCTTTCGGCCAGTTTGCTGAGTGGAGGTTGGTTACGAGAGTTTGTCACGTATGTCCTCCTAAAATCCACACAACACTGAAATGAACAACGTAGAAAGTCCTCTATAATAGATTCTAGAATCTGGTTAGAATATAATAGATGGGTTAAGGACAGAGTAAGGGATGCACATCATTTAGCAACAAGAACTACACTTGAGAACTTTTTTCTTTAAAGATTTGAGAGAGAGAGAGTGTGTGCATGTGCGTGCATGAGTGGGCGGGAGGGGCAAAGGGAAAGGGAGAGAGAGAATCTTAAGCAGACTCCCTGCTGAGCATGGAGCCCAACACAGAGCTCGATCGCACTACCACGAGATCATGACCTGGGCTGAAATCAGGAGTCAGTTGCTTAAGTGACTGAGCCACCCAAGCACCCCTACACTGGAGGACTTTTTGATGGTTTGCTTCAAAATGGCTGATGGAAGATACCTATACCCAAACACCCCCTAAGTCAAAGTGATACATTAAATTGTCCTGACTTAGAAGATAGTCCCCAAGCAAAGTCTAGTGTGAGCTCCCTGTGAACAGGTAAAATGAATATGCGTAGGCAAGACAGGTTTGTAAGAGAAGTATGGATAGAGGGCAGATTTAGGTGTTCCCCCGCGCCCTGATGCAAGTTCTGAAAAAGAACTTATCAAGCATAGAAAGCACGTGCCTTTGACAACATAGATGCTATAATTCTGTGTGTTTCCCAAGAGACTTTCAAGGCTCTTCAGTAGAGATCGGGTTATGCAATTAGGCTTGTGCCTCAGAGATACAGTCCTGGACCTCCAACCTCTTGATTGTTTTTCCTCTTTGGCTACCTGCCATTTAGCCTTGGCAAGAATTTTTACTCAAGCATTTGATTGTCTGCATTAGCTTAGTCAAGATGATGAAGGAGTAATTTTTAGCACCAGCTAGCAAAACGACCTTCTTCCCCTGACTCTCTGCCCAGTATTAGAAGCTTGCAGAGAGCCATATGGGATCAAAGTTCTGAGCCTCCAGTGGAGACAGCTGCCTCTGTGCTGTGCCTCTTAGGGCTCAGCAGCTCTGTGGGGTTTCCCTAAGTGCTTTGTGAGGGTATTTATAGAACTGAGGACTTGACAGAACCATCTCTCTCAAAATTTGGTTTAAGGGTAGGATCTAGGATTTGAATATCATGATTTCTGTGGTTCCAGGATAGGAATCCACGCAGTGAAACAATTTCTGCCCTACTCTGGTGAGCCCCCATTTAAAAACCTTAGGAGAGTGGGACATTCTAAATCTCAGTAAAAGACTAAGAAAATGATTCCTCATAAGCCTTCCTTGCCCTCCTGTCCCTATAGTCATATGATCACAATGAGAATTATTCATGGGTTCACAGCTTCATCCCCTTCCCATGTTATAAGTCTTCAAATGGATATAGATTTCTTATAAAGTAAGTGCGGTTTTACACTGTTCTGTGTAAGATCATAGAGGCTTTATATCAACATGTAAGAAACATGTTTCACTCTCACCCAATATTTTGTACAATAGAAATAGTTCTAAAGAAAGACATGAACGTGTATGCTCACAGATTTACAAATCAAGAAGAAAATATGTCACCTATCACTGACTGTCATATATGGGCATCTGGTTATCTGGCAAGCAGTGTTACCAAAGCTACAGCATCTGCTCAGTCAAGGACTTGGTATACCACACCTTCTCCAGTTTAAAATGAATTCTGACTTGACCTACACTAATATTGCACATTATTCGCATCTTAATTGATACTAAGCAGATAAATACCTCTAAGCTCCAACTAGAAAGATTATCTCAGCATGGATGGGTTCACCAGACATTTAAAACGACTGGGGGCTTTCCCCAGCTAGTTCCAGGCCCAAGCTTCAGGACTGGTCAAATCCTGACAATTGCTTTTCTGTACTTGCCAGGAGGTCACACGGAAGATGGCACACAAAGATGTATAGTACGAGTCATCTTGAGAAAGCCAGTTGGGCCTAAGACTTGACTCAACATTTACATACAACACTTGGTGCCCATCACAACAAGTACACTCCTTCATCCCCATCACCTAGCTAACCCATTCCCCCATCCACCTCCCCTCTGATAACCATCAGTTTGTTCTCTAGAGTTAAGAGTCTATTTCTTGGTTTGTCTCTCTCTCTCTCTCCTCCCTTTGCTCGCTTGTTTTGTTTCTTAAATTCCACATATGAGTGAAAGCATATGGTATTTGTCTTTCTCAGACTGACTTATTTCGCTTAGCATAATACTCTCTAGCTCCACCCACATTGTTGCAAATAGCAAGATTTCATTCTTTTAATGGCTGAGTAATATTCCATTGTATATAGATATAGATATATATAATATCGTAGGTATTGTAGAAGATAATATTTATAGAGAAAGTTCCTGAAACCAAATGAAATAAACTTTCAAGCACATCTTAAGTTGGGGTAAGAAACTCAAATGCCTTCAAGGCCAGGTGGGTATTATCAAAGAGTGAGATCAAGGTCAAAGTCAAGTACTAGGAATTGGTGGGCACCATAGAAAAGTAGGCATGGCTGCTCTGTGGGAAGATGAATGATTACAACCTGGTGACAGGTGATTGTTGCTAGGAAAGAACGCAGGCCCAGTGCTGTTCAGTCTTAAGATTTTTAAAAGGAAATGGACATTCTAGAGAGAAATCTGGATTTTCATGTGAGATCCCCTGACTTATAAATATTGGCAACCAAATAAAAATATTAAAAGAACATTGTAAGACAAACAAAACACATCTGTGGGCTAAGCTTACCAAGTTGTGGGGTGACATTCATGATCATTAATCCAGTGATATATGATCTTAATCTTCTTTATCTTCAGCATTAAAAATTAATACAAAGCTTTTGGGGGAGCTGGTTGGCTCAGTCGGTAAAGCACGTGACTCTTGATCTTAGTGTTGTGAGGTTGAGCCCCATGTTACTTACTTAGTATATATAGCTTACTTAAAAAATAGCTTATAGCTTACTTAAAAAATTAAATACAAAGCTTTTATTTGCACACTCTTCCCACCTTCAGTCTTTGTAAAGTGTCTTCACGCTGTTGCCAGAATTATAACAAAGATCTTAACTGTGGTCACCTCTTCAATTCTAAAGCCTATGATAACTTCTCAGAGCCTGCAAGATATTTTCCAAACATACAATGGCTCTTTCAATTTGGTTCTACCCTACCTTTCTGAGTTTATCTCTAGTCGTTTCTATCCTCCATCCTCCGTTCTAATCATACCAGCTTACTCAGCATTCCCCCAAACCAGTATGCACTCCCCATTTACATGTCTATGCTAAAGCTTTTGTCTTCTTCTCAAACACTTCTCTTCCCTATTCCTGTTCACTGTCCAACCCAAGTGTCTCCTGCTGCTTTTATACTTCTCTGATTCATCCATTCCTGGGCACTTGAGCTGTTCAGTGTCTCTATTAGTGAAATATATACCTTTATTAGGGAATTAATGACATGGTAGTATACCAATTCATTTTTGTGTCTGTATTTTCAGAGGGGTAGCAAGCACATTGAAGGCAGCAATAAATCCTCCAGTGCTGCAACTGTAGGTGCAATCTATTTATTAACTCAAGTTTAACACACTGCTGTATAAAGAAGGATAAAGGTGTTACACATTTAATCCATTTGATGGACTCTGAAAAAGGTATTTAAAAATATGAAGTTTATAATTAAATTATATTTTTTTATTCTGGGAAAGTTCTCTAAAAGCATTATTTTGTGTAAAAAAAAATAGAATGCCCATTCAATTTCAAAAAATTGAAATGCCTCCAGCTGGGACATAGGCATAATGGCTTAAGTACCTATCTACACATTGTGATTCGAGGGAGCAATCAACTTTTCAGTATTTGGCTCTATCTAACATAGTGCCTGATGGTCTTTATTACTCTTTAAGGTTGCATTGTCCAACAGAGTAGCCATTAGCCACATATGACTATTTAAATTCAAATTAGTAAAAATTAAATAAAATTTAGAATTCTGTTCCTCAGTTGCCTAGCCATATTTCAAGTGCCCATCAGTCACATGTAGCTAGTGGTGATCATATTACATAGCACAGATATAGAACATTTCCATTATGGCAGTAGGTTCTATTAGAGAGCACTATCTTGAGGATTTCATTAAGAGATGAGAATTATAATTGGAGGAAAAGGCAATTTATCTTCTAAGGAAGATGACAAGTTAGCTGCTACACTCCCAGGTAATAGTCTATAATAAGGGTCAGCAAACTGCTGCCTATGAGCCAAATCTGGCCCTTAACCTGTTTTTGTAAATAAAGTTTTATTGAAACACAGCCATAGGCTGTTAATTTTCTTACAGTTTACAGCTTTTTTTGTGTATGATGGCAGAATCAAGTAGTTGAGATGGAGACTATATGACCTGCAAACCTAAAATATCTAGCCCTTTAGGGAAAAAGTTTGCTGCCCTTGGTCTATGTGATAAATTTCACACTCATTTCACCACTGGGAAAAAAAGAAGAAACTGGGAATAGGAACTATGATGAGTTTAGAAGAAGGAGAAAGAATGTAGAGAGTTTCCTTAAGGAGTGGTTTTGGGGAACAAAAGACGAACATTTCTAACATTTTGCTTTGCTTTGATTGTATGGAAATACCAAAAATCACTTCTCAACATTGGAAGAGTTGAAACAACATGGAAGATAATTCAGGGAACTTCAAACTCTCTTTATTAAATTTTTTTCCCCAGTTTCATTGAGGAATAATTGACAGAATTGTATATATTTAAAGTATACAACATGATGATTTGCTATCTATTTCTCCAATGTGTGTGTGTGTGTGTGTACGTGTGTATACACATATATAGTGAAATAATTACCAAGATCAGTTTAATTGATACATCCATTACATCACATAGTTATCACTTTGTATGTGTGTGTGGTGAGAATATTTAAGATCTATTCTAGCCAATTTCAAGTGTACAGTTTCATATAACTAACTATAGTCACTGCTATACATTAGATCCTCAGAATTTATTCATCTTATAACTGAAAGTCTGTACCCTTTGGCATATCATTTCTCCCTTCTACCAGCCCTGGCAACCACCATTCTACCTCTATGAGATCAGTTTTTATTTTATTTTTTTAAATTCCACATACAAATGGTACCATACAGTATTTTAAACTCTCTTTAAATTTCTGTGCAACACTGAACACATATTTCATTTCTCTGAGCTAGTCATTTAAAGTCTTTGGGAAATTCTGAGATTAATTAATTAATTGATCAATGTGTCAGATGAATGAATAAATGAACCTATAAAATGAGGAACTTAGACAAAATGATCTCTGCGACGTCTTCTGGTGCAAAAATTTATCTTTGTTAGCATTTTTATCTGTCAGATTTTTAAAAAGCTAGATATGTCTGTATAGAAATTCAGTTTCTGCTCCACGAGACCACCTTGGGCAATGCTGATGCAGACAGCTATCTATAGGTCCTATACACAGCAGATCACAAAAACTCACCCATACACTGAGTAGTATTTATACAACACGCTGCTGAAGCATGGGAAGCAAGGGCAGCTTGGGGATTCCCACATTTAGATTTCACAGAATAAGGATGAAACTTCCAACTCTTTTCTAAGCAGCCTGAGAGAGTCTGGGGAGGAGATGGTTACAACCCACCCTGCTACCTGTCTGAGAGCCTGCAGTGGTTTCTGAGTGCAGACTGAAGCAGATGACATCTCTGTCTTCAAAGCTCAACGGGTCTTAGCAGATTCTTTGGCTTGATGCCACACATAACAACCATACATGGGTCTCAAACCCCGTCTTCCCAGTCATTTTCCTTTATTTCACAATCAGCGAGAATATGCCAGAGCAATGCCACTGCTATGGTATGTCACAGGTGAGGTCTCAACAACCTGCCCCGTGATGGGTCTTTTGTTGTTGTGCTTCAGAAATTCTCTTGATTGGCTTTGCAGTCTCTGAAGGAGATCAGGTCAGGATTGAAAATAAACACAGGTATGTAAGTAATGAGTCACCAAATTCTGACCCTGAAACCAATATTGCACTGTATGTTAACTAGCTAGAATTTAAATAAAAACTTGAGGGGCATCTGGGTGGCTCAGTCGGTGGAGTCCATGCTTGATTTTGGTTCAGGTCATGATCTCAGGGTTGAGAGATTGAGCCCCAAGTCTGGCTCCAAGCTGGGTATGGATCCCGCTTAAGATTCTCTCTTTCCCTCTGCACCTCCCTCTGCTTGTGCATATTCTCTTAAATAAATAAGTAAATAAGTAAATGAGTAAAAATTTGAAAAAAAATAAACACGGGAGTTAAGGGAAATTTGACCCGCTCTTTCTCTGATATTCTGATTTTGGGGCAAAATAAAGCTCTTTATTCTCAAGGATCACTATTTTGACAAAATCACTATCATAACAAAATAATTAAATTTAAGACAGGAGTGGGGGCCTTGGAAAGCTTCTGCCAAGGGCATTATTATTATGTGTTGAGCCTTATATTCCTGTGGGTTTCTTCCCTTCCACTCCTTCCTTCCTTCCTTCTCTTTTTCTCTTTCTCTGTCTGTCTCTCTTATTCTGTTCCTGGAAATATTCCAATAAATTGCATAAACCACCTTCTAAAAAAACAGGAAGATATTAAATTGGACCATGAGAGGTAGAAGGCACAAAGCAATTCTCCAACATATCTGAAGGAAGGAAGAAATAAACAGTCAAATTCTTGTTTACACGTTGGCCAGCAGCTCACTCTCCCCCCTCTGTGATGTTCTTTTTTTTACCATCCTGGAGGTCCTTTTACTGTTGATACTTAGTTATTTCATCAGTCACAGTCATTGATATCCCTGCTTGGGACTATCACATAACATCAACATGTGGTTCTCATGTAGCTATTAAAACCTTACTGATAAAATATCAAAAGGAATACATAGAAAACTGTTGGAGTTTTCAATTGGCTCCCCATGTTCACCCATTTCTCCAAATAGTAGTTTAGCTTTTTTACTCTGAAATTCAAAGATAAAAGTCTTAGTGATAGATTGAAGGAGGGACTTAAGTAAATTAACTATAAATCATTGATTAAATACACTAATTAAAAACCACCCAGGTTCCTTCCTTCTACTATTCACTGACCTGAAATTATTCAGTTAAAAATTCCTATAGATGTAATTTTATTTTTCGTAATTTAAGTTAACCTATTTAATTACATTTTACTCAGTTTTTAAAATACACAGTAAAAAGAAGGTTTCTGGTGTGTTTAGGTAAGATTCAAAATCTTTAGATTCAAAATTCTCAGCTGGAAAACAGACTGATTTGAATTCACTGCATGTCTTTTTCACGAGCCCCTGGTTGGACACAGAATACAAACCAGATTCAAAAGAAGCATAAACATTTATTAAATAAATATGTACCCTGGCTCTTTAGGAAATGACATTTTAAAGTAGACATTTTTATAAACAAAGTTGAAAAATAAATAGAAGATGTGAATTTACCCAGGAAAATGATTTTAAAATGCATTGGGGAATCTGTGGTAGGAAGACTATTAACAAACAGAAAAATGACTGAGAGTCGAAGGGAGAGGAAATAAGGTGATGAAATAAACATGGAATGTCTCCTGATTACCAAGCTGTGGTCTCTGCATGGGAGTACGAATACCTTGTGCACAGGTGTAAGTCACACATCTTGTTGATTCATGGCTTCAGGTATCTATAGTACATCCAGCTAACACAGGCTCTGTAAGGATCTGCACTCTGGACACTCTGGTTCCCTAATGCCTGCATACTCATCACCGTATTCAGGTGCTCCAAGAACCAGCTCTCATCTGCCAAGTTAGCTGGGCTGGAACTGAATCCGGTCTTCAGAGAACCATGTAGAATCTCTAAGCTGAGTTAGAGTTACCTTAGTTTCCGAGTGGGGTTGAAGTGGGGCTGAAATCTCAATGTTGATTATGAGCCTGACTGTCTTTTTTCCTTTTGTGGCTCTCTGGTTTATTATTCATCTACATTGCTCTGCTTTCCTTTCTTCTACTGCTCGTCTTGATTTCTCACTTGCCTACTTGAGTTCTGATACAAAGCCTGGTTCTGGTCTTGGGCACCTGGATGTGTCCTTGCTCCTGGCTGCTCCCCTTATTTGGGAATTTTTAACTCTGCTTGACTAAGCATTTCTGAGACAGGTCTTCTCTGTTCCCGTGGCCATCCTCTAGTCCTTAGTCTCAGCCTTACCTCATCCGCCTGGCCTTGAGTCTTTCCTGGGCCTGATGGCTTCCTGCAATCTCAGGCATGATGACCTCCTATCCCATTTCGTGATGGCACTCAATTATTGTATAATTGACATCTAACACCCCTAACCTCTCTGAGGCTCTTTTCTTTGTCTGAGGTCGAGGGTTTGGACTAAATGTTCTTTGAGGCCCCTGTCCAGACCTAATGTGTAATGATTCTATCTATTTCAGTTACAACCGAAAATAATAAGGGTGGGAGGAAGGTTTTAATAAAAATTATTGTAACTGTAACAACTTGACTCTATGTTAATCAGGAGGAAGTTACCCTTGTGGGTCTCTGGTTCTCCTGGTGCACTTTTGGGGCCTGACTTGTCTGCACAGTGGGGAGTATATGAAGGGAAGTGACTTCTAGGATTAAAGTTCAGCTTTGAGTCTCTTCCACATGATCCTTCTCTCCAGACCTATGGGTCCCATTTGCTGGTTGTCCTGTCCACATTAAGAGGATTTTTATTGTACTCCACCTGATTTCCTCCTTGTGTTAAAACACCCACTGTAAGCTCTAGACCTGCATTTGCTACACTGTCAAGCTTTGGAACCTCCAATCTATCTGGCTCCCAGGCCTTGCCTCCTGTGATACGCTTTTCTCACTGCTTCCAGATCTGAATGTGACGTTTGTACATACGTTAGCATTTGTGGATTTCTCCATCAGTGGGGATCTTGGAAATGTATATATATAGAGGGAGTTAATGCAGGCCCACAGCTTAGATGAGAATATGGGATTTAGAATAGTTAGAGAGTTAAAAATTATTTTAAAAATAAGTGAATGTTAATTAAAGACTCATGTGCATGTGATAAGGGTTCTTTTCATGAAAAGACCTGAAGTTAGTAATTCAGGACAACAGAAGGTAGCCCATTTTTCTTTTAGTAATAGAAAAATGCTGCCCATTGAGAGGGCATGTTAGTGATAAAATGCTACTCGGTTGTCCTTACTCATGCAATGTCTTTATATTAATGACTTGCAAAAAGCTCGTTTAGAAAGATGTTCAGACAGCAATCTGAAGGTTGGGATTGGATCGTTGAGTTTCCTAAGTAAGGGAGCCATGAAAATCCTGAAATAGCTCCTTTTACATTACTCTATAAAAAATTGTGGGCTTATGCTTTAAGCAGGGTTACCCCCCACTTTCACATAAAGAACTCCTGAAGTTGATTTCTCTTTATTGTGGGAGGATATTGTGTTCTGTTCTATTTATTCACCATAATAATCACATAGGCCTTCCAAAATTATTATAATGCACTGCTTTCAAAGTAACCTAAAATAGATTTTATAAACTTCACAAAATTTATAAGGTGGTTTCATATACCGTTCTCACCCTTTTTATGGTTCAGTAAAGTGGAATGGGAGAATATTATGAATTTGGTTGGGTTTTACCAGTTGTCTCCCAGTAACAATTGAGTTAGAAAGAGGTATTATTCCTTCTCTCCTAGAAATTTCAGGTTGATGCTGGTCTTAGAGCACAATATTTAAGGGATATTAAGTTGGACCAATAGTTTTCATCCCTGACCCATACTCCATTAATCTCTTACGTGAGGTGCCTATCCCAGCGCCAGACACAAAAGCAGGTAAGCAGTGAGCACTAGTTCCATTTCTCTTTTCTTTGCTTTCAGGTACTCTGCATTCCAAAAGGCTCTGAAGAGAATGCCCTTCTTAATCTCCTTAATCCCCTGGAAAGTCAAGTCCAGTGTGGGTCCAGATCAGGTAACCCGGAACATATGGAAAGCCTCTGATTTGTCCTTTACCTGGGGCATAAAAAAATCCTAGCCCTGCTCCGGGGGGTGCGTTCGGCAAGACAGTACCTGAGAGGTTGCCAGGGTACAAGGATAGTTTTCACTTTTGAAATATGTTAAGGACTATGGTAATGTTATTGTGTGGACCAACCTGAAAATACTGTTTAAAGCAGCAAAATCCACAAAGGTGCATATTAGCAGTCTCAATCTCTCTCTCTTTTTTTCTTTTTTTTTTTTTTTGCAATATATTGGCATTCATAAATCACATTAAATTGGAGAGAGAACTCAATAATTAAGTTAAACCGTAACTTTTAATCCTACACGAGCTAAGTAAATGTTTAGTTTAGAGCTATATTTAGAACTATATTTCTATTTATGAGTGCATTGGAGTTGGAAGTTGATGCTTTAATATAGCAGAGTTAACTTAATAGTAGAGAATAAGAAGTAATTAAGTCCCCAAGTATGAAAGAATACCAAAAAGTTTAAGATCTATTATAGAAACAGATTTTTTTTTTTAAAGTTTATTGAGTATGTTTTAAATTAGGTTAAGTACATATTGCCAATGTTTATCACGACAAGCTCAAACTTGTGACATTTGGTTAGCTCAAACACAGATGCACAAAACTGGAGCTCATGTACAACTTCTTGCATGCTAAAAATCTTCTGACTGCTGCAGTGGCCACAAACATCTTTTGTGAAAAAGGGAAAATCCAGTTGGGAGAAAAGAGAGGAATCTTTTTCATTGTCCACTAGATGTCAGTACTGAACTGACAAAACATCTGTTCCACCGGGCTCTCAAGACAACATGCTATTAATTTATAATAAAAGGTATCTGACAGCTTTATTCTGATGAATTATGGGAATCCAAAGCATAATTCCCAGCCTTTGGTTTATAAATTGTCATTGATTTTAATGTTCTTTGTAAAGTTGTGGCATGCAACAAATTTTCCTGCCAAGAGCTGTTAAATAAATAGTCATCCTTTGCTCTGAGTAGTACATTGAACTTGTTAGACTGATGAGCAGAACCAATTGATGGTTATCCATAAACCATTTATGACAGAATGCACAGCAGCAATTCAAACAATTATTGAATGCATTCATTGTATATTTTTAAAAAAAATCTCAAGTGAACCAAACGGAATATTACAGGTAATAGACCGTAGCAATGCCACGCAATTCTTTTTGAGATACTTCCTGAGTGACAGATGACTAGAATTGTTGTGGGATTTGCTGAGGGCTCATCAAACCTCCCTGGAATTATTTGGTTTCCTCTATTGTGTGATTTGGCATCCCAAAAGTATATCGCTTGCCTTTTCTAAAGAAAGATGGTTATTGTAAAGACAGAAGCTTTTGTTCATGTGAAGATCTCTTACAAACTGGCATCAGAACAAAAGAAAGCTTATGCCTGAGATATAATTTCCATGCATTTGGAGAGATGCGGTTTATGTATATGGGACCATGAAATTTGGAGGTCTGTGATGACCACTAAGGACTTAATCACTTTTAAGAGGAGGTTTCATCTCTTAGGAAAATTCTCCACAGGCCTTATGCTGTTGTGTTTGATTTCACTCTCTGAAAACACTTAACATCCTTGGCGGTTTTCAGAAGGACCATCGGTTGCTTTTGTTCTTTGTTTGAAATTGTCCTGCATGTTCTGTTGCTGTGTCAGAGACCACCTCTCCTCCCCAGAAGTGGTTGTCTTTCAGATGTAGCCTCCAGCCTGTTGTTTGTTCAGTGTTTTAAGACATCTTTGGGATCAAAGGAAAATGACCTAGGCATGTAAAATTCTGTTAATGGTGCTATTTGTGAAAGTACATGGCAAACTACCTCTAGGCACCGCTAAGTAGTGAATCGGTACATTAAAGACTGAGGAACTGACTCTAATGTTCAATCCTTGATTTCTTTTTCTTAAATCTTTCTGTTGCCCTAAATGTTGTGATATGACAGTTGCGCACAAGTTGGAAATGCTCCCCTAGTTTCTCTTTGAAAGAGAAAAATCCGCGGGCTGAGGAGGTCAGATTTTAGTTTGAATTCCTCAACAACTCTGAATGATAGTTCTTGTTCACTGCTGTTTTCTTCAGATTTAAAAATTTTAAAAAAGATTTTTAAAGAAAAAAAACATTAGGAAGACGGAGAGCTCGATACACATATGGCTGCCTTTTACAAGTCATTATGATTTGTCACATAAATACTGTATTTACTGACATTTCAAAATGTGGACTCTAATCTCCACACGCATTTATTTTTTTTAATAGTTGCTTTTCATTGCAAGCTTCAGTCCAACAAATAACATTAGAAAACATGCAACATGGTCCACAGGTTCAACTATCAATGTCATTACTCTTTAAAAAGCTCAAAGACAGTCGAGTTCAGAGTATGAGCATTTAAGCCTAAATTGAGTTAAATTAAATTGAGTTGGGTGGAAAGTTAGTGAGAGGAGTCGTTTTAAGCACTAATACAGTTTTTCAGTGTAAGGGATGAATGGTGGCTGTGTACTGCGGTATATTTTTCCAAAGCTATTTTCATACTGGTTCCTTTACCTAATTCTCAGACTTTTGCCATCTCTCGTATTTATCAAGTGTGAGAACACTTGCGCTGCATTAATTAGCCGTGGTAGCATTTCAAACAGGCAGTATTACTCTGTGCAGTTACCACAGTGTTTAAAAATTTACATTCTCTGTCCCATATTGTGACCACCTGTGACCAATCAGTTTGATATATAGACTCAGCAGCTCTCTCCATGCCCAGGGTCACTCAAAGAGACTGTTTCTCAGGCTAATGTTCTTGGGGACCGTGGGCTCAAGGGAAAAATGGGTGTGGGGGAACAGCGGCGGACAGCGGCAGAGTTCAGGGGGAGCCTGCTGAATTTTATTGGGAGCGTGAAATGAAAACTGGTGCAACTTGTCTTTTGGATAATTTTTACTTCAGTAAATCGTCTATATAATTCCCTTGAAGTAAATATTGCAAAAATGTTGCCTCCTAGAGTGGTTAAGGCTGAGAAGAATAACTAGTTAATTCTAGAGAGGAAAAAAAAAATCAGTTTTTTTTGGAAAGCCTAAGATGTTCACTTTTCTATCAGTGTATTCATGGAGTTGCTGAATACAACAGGCCAGATGCTATTTCTGTTAGTACGAATATAGCAATGGATGGAAAAATAATTTCTTCCCGCATGGAGCTTGCATTCTGGTAGAGGGAGGTAAGCAATGAACAAATACACAAAAAGTCATGGGGTGATAAGTGCCAAGACAAAGAGGGCAAAACAGGGTAAGGAGATTGGAGAATGATGCAGATGAGGGCTGTGTGCTCTTTTAGGGAGGGAGCCGGGGAAGCCCTTTTGGAGACCTCTGAGCAGAGAGCTGAACAGGGGGAAGGAGGGAGCCCTGTAGATAACCAGGGGAAAGTATTCCAGGCAGAGGAAATAGCACTGAGGCAGGAACAGGCTTGGTGTGTGAAAGGAAGAACAAGGAGGCTGGTATGGCCAGAGCACAGGAGTGAGGGGAAAACTGCAGGCAGAGGGGGTAGAAGTATGGGGGATGGTGGTTAGGTCATGTAGAACCTTAGGGGATGCTGTCAGACTTCCAGCTTTTTATTCTGAGTTCTATAGAAGGTTTAGAGCAGAATCATGAGGAGAACTGACTTGTATTTCAAAGGAGCCCTCTGTTTGCTACATGGAGGTAGTCGGGGTAGGGGACAAGGGAATAAGTGGGAAGATCAGCTGGGAAATAATAGCAATAATCTAGGCTAGAGATGGTGGTAGGTTGGCCAGGTAGGTAGTAAGAAATGGCCGGATTCTGGATATACTTTGAAAGAAAAGCCAACAGTATGTACTGACGGATTGGAGTGGGATGTGAGAAGAAGGATCGAGTTAAGGATAAGAGATTTGGCTTGAACAGTTTTGCTAGGGTTGGTGCCATTGGCTGAGTTGGAGAGGCCTGGTGAGGACCAGTTTTAGGGTTGAAAGGTGAAGCAGGAGATTCTGGATAGCAAATAGATACACAGTCATGAATTTAGGGGCAAAATCAGGTTTTATCAACTTATAGATATGATGTACGGCCTCGAGACTGCATGAGGGAAGGTAGAAGATGTGTTAGACAAGCCACAGAGCAGGCCAAGTTAGAGGTCATGGAGAAGAGGAAAATCCAGCAAAGGAGACTGAGAAGGATTATTAAGAAAGAGGTATCAATAGCAGTGCTGTTCTGAGCGTGCTTGGCAGACCTGCAACATCAGTATCACTTGGGAGCTTTTTAGAAATGTAAATTCTCAGACTCCACCCCAGACCCATTGAATGAGAATCTCTGGAGACGGGCCTCAGGAATCATTCCAGAAGCTCTTTTACACCGGGAAGCCAAACAAAGGAGGTGTTTCAGGTGTATCAAAAGAACATTATGTGACAGACTCTCTTTTCATATTAAAATCATCGAACTTTTGAAAATGTAATGTTTTTGTGAGAAAACAGTGTACTATGTTCAGTAGTAGATACTTTGGACTGTGTATCCCAAAATGAGTTCAGTGATCCAAAGGGACCAGCTAAAAAATACATCATTGCTGAAAGCATCAATAGTATTAATCAGGATGCATGTAATCATCGATCAAAGAACTGTTCAGAATCTAGATCAGATCTGATAGAGTCTAATTTTCCCCAATAGAGAATAATCAGAAAAGTGACTAACCTCAAGCAAAATCCCTCTGGTTTTAGCCCCTTATACACTGGAAATGCATTGACTTTACCTTTATATCTTATAGCATGGAGTAATTGTTGACCTGCGGCATGGATAGAATTGAATTTTTTTGTACATGAGTACAGGTTGTGGCCTGACTAGACTTCTAGTGTATATGTTGCCCTTCATCACTCAGCAGTGAAGAATGAACATCAACAGAGCTTTCCCCAGCCTGCTGCTTAAGCAGCTGCTAACAGGCTGAGACTGCCCAGCCTCATTAACCCATTAGATACTGCCTTTGCCGGGGAGTAATCCTTAATGAGGCTGCTGTGTTGTAGGGAAGCCAGACATGCACCAAAATGTTGGGGCATTAAAGTAAGGACCTTAAATGTGGGGCCTATAATGGAGTTGTTATTATATCAGAAGCAGATACATCAGAGAGCACTCTTAAGGCGGGTAAAGCAAATGATGCTATTACCATCTGTGACTCTATAGTGCTTTAAAAATATTGGAAATTTTGAATTCAGGAGCAACTTGGAAGCTTTCCATTTTCCCAAACATCTTGTCCCCCTAATTAGCAACTCTGTTCTCTAGAGTAGGCGATGGTGTACAGTATGAACCTTAGATTTAATGCAACAGTTGAAAGCAGCCTCGATCCCTCTAAACTTCATGGTTCATAATTTTCTCTGGGCAGAAAGATAATGATTGTACGCAAAACACCCCTATTTCCTTATAGCCCAGAGGCGATAAAGATTCTGTTTGTGCCAACAAAGAATTTTTAGAGCTATGACAGTAAGACCTTTGAAGCAAACTTTGCCATGTCACGGCATCACAGACACTCTGGCTGCGAGTGGATTTTTAAGGCTGAGATGACTGTGTACTTGTGGGTGAGCTTTTAATAAAGCTGCTAAGGTCCAGTGTTATAATTTCTTCACCCCTAAAATTTTAGCAATTACTCTTTACCCCAACACTCCTTTTATTGGAGAAAATAATGATATTCTTACTCTCTTTCCACTGCTTTCATTTACCTTCTCCTGTGTTTCTGTTCTGACCAGGTCTCTACAAAAAAATTAAAAAGGTCTGCCATTCTTTATTGTCACATTATATTAAAGGAAGAAAGTCATGCTTTTACATTTTCCCTGTTCAAGAAGATGCTGAATAAGATTTGCCATCCATTCCCAGAAGCAGAAACTCTATTAAAATTTTAGATTGTAATCTAATAAAATTTCATCTTATCCTATTGCCTTTCTTAACCACCCCCAGCAATCAAGCACATAGTAGCTAAGGCTAAGGAAAAAGGAGTTCATATATTGCATAAGTGTTTTCCAATAAATTTTTTAAAACTTGGAGGAGATTTGGGGGGGTTGCTTCATGTAATTTTATAGGACCTCTGAGGCCCAGAGTTTTTAAGTAATCTTTTTTGATGTTTTTAGACAGACCATTAAGCTGGGGATAAAAGTCCCTGTGTTCAATATCTGGATACATTAAGCAGTAGGTTTAAAATTTACAGCTTTCATTTTGACAAGGAAAATGACACGTTTGGTCTCAAGTGCTACCTTGAACTGTTTTTCAACACTGAGACAGGTTGTCAGGCTGAGGGTGGAGGTCTGAGCATTTAGCCCTTACAGAGCCTCCATGATGTAAACTATTCCAGCTAGTCAGGAGAAGCCAGCCGGACCCTGGGCTATGGGCTGATGTCTGGTCAGGGGAGCAGTAGGATGCCATCTGGATGCTTGTACCCCCATGCACTGAGGTCTAATCAAATGCCTTCCAAGGAGAATGTGATTCATACAGGGAGGAAAAGAGTATCCCAAAGAGAATGCCTGCATAAATGGGTGGACCTCAAACACTTCCATTTTGATTCTGCCCATGAGAAATTTCTCAGTGGAGCCTCTTCTTCTGAAATGTTACATTGTGTTTGGGGACCTGGTCTTTAGGAGTTGCCTAAGCCAAGTGAAGGGCAGGGGTAGGAGTGGAGGGAAAGGGAGGAGAGCTATAGGAGCAATGAATGGAGAGGGTTGGTACAGAGGAGATAAGGTGTCGCCCAGTTGGTACAGCTAGTGTCAGGACTAGTACAATGTTCCTGCCTCCTCCCACCCCGATGCAAGCAATGAGGCCGGAGAGGTAGGGATGGAAGAGCCTGGGATGAGTTTTATAAGCTAGAATAAGGAGTGTGGATTTTATCTCTAAGGCAATGGATGGCGATGATGAGATCAGGGTCGATTTTTGGAAAATCACTTCTAGGTGAAGAAAGGCCTGGGGTGGTAGGGGCATCCTAGAGCCGACAGCCTGGGTGGGAGCTGACTGCAGTAATCCAGGGCTGCAGTGGTGAGCTGGTGGCAGAACTACCCTGTGCTACAGAGAACCGGACTATGGCCATGAAGGTGGTGTGGAGGGGCAGTGGGAAGAGCCTTCCCCAGTGGACTTGGTGGGATTTGGTGCTGGCTGTGGAAGGTGAGGGAAAGGAAAGCCATCTGGTTTCCCTCCTTTTGTCAATTTCCAGAAGAATGAGGGAAAGTCAGCAAAGGCTCTCACCCTCACATTCATAGAATGGAGACTCCCTATTTTTTCTCATTCCCTTTTCACATCCTTCCCCCCGCACTACCTTCTGCCCTCCCTCTTCCTCATCCCCTTGGTGAAGTCCCCAAGGGAGCAGAACCCTCGCATCTATTGGACTTCTGTCTAACTCTGCCTGTTTCTGCTTTTTTGTTTTGTTTTATTTCGGCTGCGATGACACCACTTATATTCAATGTTTTTATCCTCTATAAAGTGCTGTATTATGTACACTCAGAACTTGGCACCTGTTTCTTCTCCTTTACTTTCTCTTCTCTTTCTCTCTCTCTGTTTACTCCTCTTCATTTAGATACACTTAATGGATGGGAGACTCAGATCCTGTGAATTCCTTCTGTGTGAGGAGCATGTGTCAGTGGCAAATAGTGTGGTTTTGCAAAACATACACATTTAATTCCATATTATTCCTGGCATTGTGGTTTTATTTATTTATTTATTTATTTATTTATTTATTTATTTATTTATTTATTTATTTAAAGATTTTATTTATTTATTTGACACAGAGAGACACAGCGAGAGAGGGAATACAAGCAGGGGGAATGGGAGAGGGAGAAGCAGGCTTCCCGCGGAGCAGGGAGCCCGACGCGGGGCTCGATCCCAGGAGCCTGGGATCATGACCTGAGCCGAAGGCAGACGCTTAACGACTGAGCCACCCAGGCGCCCCCCTGGCATTGTGGTTTTAAACAAATGTGGCATAAAGAAAATAATCCACTGACAGCACAATAAATCTTAATTGATTTTGACCCCATGTGGTATCGGATCTGTAGTGTCCCACCGAATGGGCAGACTCGACAACTGATCTAATGGTAATAAAGTCAGGGATTGAAAGGAAACTTACTGTGTTAGTTTGTGTCTATGTGTGTGAAGAGGAGCTCACCAAGAAATACATTCATTTAAAATTTAAACAGCAAGATTTTGTTTTAGCATTAGATTTCAACGTTTGTGTTTATAAAGAATGCTTGGTCGGAGGGGCTTACCTTCAACCTCAGCTATTTGAAGAAATGATGGAAAAATTCAGTTCTTTCCGAGTCAGAGTACGTCCCACCATACCTTACCACCCTTCTATAAGAGAACAATGAGCAAAATGGCAAAGTGCTGAAAACAAAACTGACTATGACTTAAGAAATTCCGTGGCATTTTTCCCACAATTATTAATATTAATACAAAAATAATATAAATAGCCTGAGGCCAACTAATTTTTCTAATAAATGGGATAGAGAAATATTGTCCAAATCTGGAACATTATAAAAATATAGAAACACCTCCATTCTCTCTAGCATCAACAAAGCCATGACACAAGATCAATTTGCTAAAAAAAAAAAAAAAAAAAAAAGTCCACCACACAATTGGACAGATACTTTGAAGCCCTTTATTTCTGCTTTTATTTCCTTTCAGTATCTCATGAAAAGGATACGTTTAGTTAAAACATGAGGGTCGTACACTTGTATTTTTTAAAATCTGTGGAATGTTCAGTATCTGTTCTGCATAAGCACATTGGGCTGTTGTCTCTGAGCCTTTACCCAGAAAAACAGGAGCTTGCCTAGCATTACAAATGCTGTTCAAATATTTTCCAGAGACATAAAAGAGAAAATATCATCACAAGTAATGAAGATGAATAAGAAAAAAAACACAGGCGTATGGCATGTGGACAGACCAAGTGAGAACAGGGAGGGGGAGGGAGGGGGGGGAGGCAAAGAGGGGAAAGAGATCTTAAACACAGGCCTGGATGAGTGATCACATAGAGAGTCTCTTCTGAGCTTGGTTTTCATATTATGGTTTGAATCTGTTTTGTTATTTCACTCTAGCTATATCAGGGGCCTCTATTCCTGCTTTTGTCTTACAGATGTTTAGAAATATGGGGTGCCTGGGTGACTCCATCAGTTAAGCATCTGGCTCTTGTTTTCGGCTCAGGTCATGATCTCAGGGTCGTGAGATGGAGCCCCACTTTGAGCTCTGTGCTTGGTGCCAGTCTGCTGGAGATTCTCCCCCCCTCTCTCTCCCCCTCTGCTCCTCCCCTGTTTGTGCTCTCTCTCTCTAAATAGATAAATAAATAAAATCTTTTAGAAAAAAAAGAAATAACTTATAGAGAATGGAAAGTATTACTAAAATTTGGAAAATTAAATTTCATAAAATATTTTGGGAACCTGAGAAGTAGAAAGGTCTACTCAATTAAAATCCATTTTGGAAGGGCTTACTCAGGAAAGGTGTGTGATATGCCAGAAGTTTGAAATAACTTCTAACCCAGTTTACAGAAGTCATATATGGTACAGATATAGTTGGCAAAACACACACATTTGACACAAAATATATACACGCATACACACACACACACACACACACACACCAGGGTTATAAATATCCAGAATAATAGATCTATTTTATTTAAGTCAATGAAAGGCAATATTTTAATTTATTAAATGCTATGTAAGTATGTATGTTGTAATTTCAGGGTAATTGCTGCCTTCTATCTCACAAAAAAGTTTTTCTTTCTTTCTTTTTTTTTTAGATTTTATTTATTTATTTTGACAGAGAGACAGAGAGAGAGGGAACACAAGCAGGGGGAGTGGGAGAGGGAGAAGCAGACTTCCCACTGAGCAGGGAGCCCGATGCGGGGCTCGATCCCAGGACCCCGGGGTCAGGACCTGAGCTGAAGGCAGATGCTTAACGACTGAGCCACCCAGGCGTCCCTCACAAAAAAGTTTTTCAAATTATTGGGGTCCGTGTTCAAAATGATCAGAAAAGAAACACTTAAGCATGGTGCTACCACAATTTGCCATTTGAAAGAAAATTCCCATTTATCTGCCTGAATTATGCTAAGTCCTGAATTTAGAACAGTCAGTTGTAGACATTTTTTGAAATGAAGAGAGAGCTACTGGTAGTGGTAAGCTCTCATGTGGAGACCACATGCAACATTCACTTATATCAAAGAGATGGGGAAATTTTGTATTTATGATCCTCCAGGACTCCTACGGTGAGGAGTCCCAGAAACCTATCCCTCCCTATTCTTCCCCTTTGCTTCAACATTCAAGACTTGTTTCCACTATCTGCTTTGAATCCAGACAAGATTTATGTCCTCTATCCATGACTATGTCAGCTACCACAAAATGCCCAGACTTCCAAGTCACTCTTCTCACCTACACTTTAAGCCCATGTGAATCTGCTTTTATTTCAATGATTCTCAAATTTTATTGCATGTCAGAATCACCTGGAAGGTTTGCTAAAACACAGACTGCTGGGCCTGAATTAGTTTTTGATTCTGTAGGCATGGCGTTAGGCCTGAGAATGGGAATTTCTAAATTCCCGGGTGATGTGGATACTTGTGGTCCAGTGGAAAACCACTACTTTATTCCTTTCTCTCCCCAAGTCCTGAAACTCACTGATTTTGCTCTCTGAATTCAGAGTCTGTTGATAGCAAAATCCCTTGTATTTTCAGCCTATCTTCTCTGTGCTTTAAGGCACATGATTCTTCTCTAAGGTCCCATTTTTTATAGTAGCCTGTCAAGTGGTGGCTGCTTTTTCTCCCAAAGCCCTGGGACCACCGATCTGATGGTGGGGGTAGGTGTCCTCCTGGTTTCTCATTGCTGCTTTCAGATGTTTCTCCCCATCTCTTCCCTAAAAACAGCCAATCACGAATCTTATGCCATCAGATGATATCAACCCTGTCTCTCTTTATTCTCATTTATGGATTCCTTTGTTATTTCCCCTGATTCCTTGATGATATAAGCACCTGTTTTACTCTCTTCAGTAACACTCCTGTCTCAATTATGGTAGATTTCAATAAATATATAGATAATTGTTCTAACACCTTGGTCTATCAGTTCCTTAACCACCTCTGTTCCAATGGTCTTGTCCTCTACCTTATGTTAGCCACTCTCATGTGGTCATACCTGGACTTCTTGATAACCTCAGTTTCAAACATTCTACTCTCTGGTTGCCATGTCCTATCTTTCCAGCCCACTCTCTATATTATTAGAACCCCAGCTGTTCTTTGATCCTAATGGGACCTATGACCTTTTGATCCTACCTTCTTTTAATTGACATCCTTCCAGATGAAATTTTATAATTCTTTTTAATCACTACAATAAATCCTCTATAAACAACCTCCACTCCCTTGCTCCTCTCTCATGTTCTTACTCAGTAAGAGCAGATCCATAACCTGGTTAAATCCAACTCTCTCCCTACTCCGTGACTAAATCTCTAAAGCTAAAACTGTCTGGAGAAAAACCCACAGCCACACAGACATTAAATAGAAGTAGGCTCTTAATCCTGCAAGGCAATCATATTAGATGTTTTTAAAAAATTCATTCTCTCACTCTTGATGAGGATTGAAAATATTTTTCTTATTTTCCAAAACTCAATACCTTCTTCCCCACTGAGATAACTGGAGCATTCATAAGAGAACTTAAAGAGATTATCACCATTACTTCAATCCATCTGCCACCCTTGTGTTCTCTGACATCTTGCCTGTTACCACAGGTGAAATATCCGTGCTCTTACCTCAAGTCTGTTCTTGCACTGTGCCCTAGAACTCATCTCCTCTCACTGCATTGCTTGAGAAATTCCCCTTCTAATATATCATCCATCTTCCACACTGTATCGTCATACAAAAGTAATGTACTTCTCCTGAGCTAAAAACTTTCTCTTGATCCCTATTTCCCACCTGTGTATTGCCCCATTTTGTGGTTCCTATTTCTAGCAAAACTACTTGAAAAAGTGACCTATAGTCATCTCTCCAATTTATGTCTTCCAGTTCTCTCTTACCCACTGCCATCAGGCTTTTGTCCTCACTACTTCACCAAAACTGCTCCCCTGCAGCTTGCCCAGGCGCCATGTTCCATAGTCATATCTCTGCTTTAATGTTAGCCTATGAATAGCATTTGAATCACACATCATTCTTGATATATATTCTTCACTTATATTCCAGGGCACAACACTTTCTTGGATTTCCTCCTACCTTACTGAAAGTTGTTTCTGTTTCCTTTTTGGTTTCTCTTCTTCTTCATCTTTTAATACTAGAAAGCCTCAGGTTTCAGTCCTTGGACCTCCTTTCTTTTTTATCCAGTTATTCTCTTGGTGATCTTATTCATCTCATGGTTTTAAATATCATATCTATGTGTTTACAGTGCTGCAGAAAAATTTTTGTCCTCTCATTTTTAAGACTGTTAACCAAATGAATATAATTTTATTTTGTGGCATCACCCAAGGAAACATGTGTAAGTATTAAACTAAGTCCATCAAATATCATTTATATATTAATTTATTAGTCATTTCTTTTTTCATTTTATTGAAGTAAATAACTTACAAATAAAATTGCAATATATATAAGGTATACAGTGTGATGATCTGATATATGTGCACAGTGTAAAAGGATTCCCATCATGAAGTTAATTAACATATGCATCCCCTTGCATTTTTACCTTTTTTTTTTTTTAGTGAAAATGTACTTAGGTTCTACTCTCTTACCAAATTTCAATTATACAATACAGTATTATGTCAACTATAGTTACCGTATTATACATTAGATCCTCATATCTTATTCATCTCATAACTGAAAATTTGTACCCTTTTATCAACCTCTCCCTATTTTTCCTAAAACCCTGACCCTGACAACCACCATTCTCCTCTATGTTTCAATGAGTGTGATTTTTTTTTTTTTTTGATTCCACATATTAGTGATACTATGCAGTATTTGTCTTTCTCTGTCTGGCTTATCTCACTTAGCATAATGCTTTCCAGGTTCATCCATGTTGCAAATGGCAGAATGTCCTTCTTATTAAAGGCTGAATAATATTCTACACACACACACATAGGTACATACATATCACATCTTATTTATCCATTCATCTGTTGATGGACATTTAGGTTGTTTTCATACCCTGACTATTGTGAATAGTGCTGCAATGAACATGGTAGTACAGATACCTCTTTGAGATAATGGTTTTGTTTCCTTTAGATATATATCCAGAACTGGGATTGCTGGATCATACTGTAGTTTTATTTTTAATTTCTTGGGGAACCTCCATGCTGGTTTCCATAGTGACTGAATCAGTTTACATTCCCACCAACACTGTTCAAGGGTTCCCTTTTCTCCACATCCTCACTAGCACTTTTGTCTTTTGTCTCCTTTGCTGTACAGAATCAATTAAGTTTGATATAGTCCTGGTTGTTTATTTTTGCTTTTGTTGCTTTTGCTTTTGGTGTCAAATCCAAAAAAATCATTGCCAAACAAATGTCAAGAAGCCTACCCTCTATGTTTTCTTTTAGGAATTTTATGGTCTCAGATCTTATATTCAAGTCCATCCTTGTATCCCAGAAATAAATCCCATTTGATCATGATGTATATTCCTCTTAATGTACTGTTGAATTTGGCTTGCTAATATTTTTGTTTTGTTTTGTTGGTTGAATAATCTTTTTTTATTATTATTATGTTCAATTAGTCAACATGTAGTACATCATTAGTTGATTTTTGTGAATGTTGTTAAGATAGTGGTCTATTGTTTTCTTTTGTATGTAGCTGTCCAATTTTCCTAACACCATTTATTGAAGAGACTGTCTTTTCCCCATCTTATATTCTTGGCTCCTTTGTTGTAAATTAACTGACTATATGTGGATGGATTTATTTTTGGGCTCTGCACTATATTCTACTGATCTGTGTGTCTGTTTTTGTGCCAATACCATACTATTTTGATTATGTTAGCTTTGTATTATATTTTGAAATCAGGAAGTGTGATGCCTCTAGCTTTGTTCTTCTTTCTCAAGATTGCTTTGGCTATTCAGGGTCTTTTGTGATTCCATAACAATTTTAGGATTGTTTTTTTCTCTTTCTATGAAAGATGGAATTTTGATTTCATTGGAATTTTGATAGGGATTATGTTGAATCTGTAGATAGCTTTGTGTAGTACAGACATTTTAACAATATTGATTATTCCAGTCTATGCATATGGAATATCTTTCCATTTATTTGTGTCTTTTTCAGTTTCTTTCATTAATGTTTTATAGTTTTCAGTCTACAGATCTGTCTTCTCCATGGTTAGATTTATTCCTAAGTAATATTCTTTTAGATGCTATTGTAAATGGGATTATTTTCTTAATTTCTCTTTCTGATAGTTTATTGTTAGTATGTAGAAGTACAACTGATTTTTGTATACTGATTTTGTATCTTGCAACTTTAGTGAGTTTTTTTTTGTTTGTTTTTTGTTTTTAATTTTTTATTTATTTATCTGAGAGAGAGAATGGGAGACAGAGAGCATGAGACGGGGAGGATCAGAGGGAGAAGCAGACTCCCCGCTGAGCAGGGAGTCTGATGCGGGACTTGATCCCGGGACTCCAGGATCATGACCTGAGCTGAAGGCAGTTGCTTAACCAACTGAGCCACCCAGGCGCCCCGCAACTTTAGTGAGTTTGATGATTAGTTCTAACAGTGTCTTGGTGGAGTCTTCAGGGTTTCCTATATTATATTACTATGTCATCTGCAAACAGAGACAATTTTACTTCTTCTTTTCTGAAATAAATGCCCCTGATTTCTTTTTCTTGCCTAATTGTTCTGGCTGGAACTTCCAGTACTATGCCGAATAAAAGTAATGTCTTGTTCCTGATCTTAAGAGAATGAACTTTCAGCTTTTCACTGTTTAGTATGTTGTCACCTCCAGGCTTGAAATATATGGCCTCTATGCTCAGTTAGATTCCTTCTGTACCCAATTTGTTGAGAGGTTTTTTTTTTTAAACCATGAACAGATGTTGAATTTGTCAAATGCTTTTTCTGTATCCATTAAAGTGATCATATAATTATTAGCCTTCATTTTGTTAATGTGGCGTATCACATTGGTTTATTTACATATGTTGAACCATCCTTGTATCCCAGAAATAAATCCCATTTGATCATGATGTATATTCTTCTTAATGTACTGTTGAATTTGGCTTGCTAATATCTTTTTGTTTTGTTTTGTCTTGTTGGTTGAATAATCTTTTTTATTATTATTATGTTCAATTAGCCAAAATATAGTATATCATCAGTTTTTGCTATTATTTTATTGAGGATTTTTGCATCTATGTTCATCAGGGATAATGACCTGTAATTTTCTTATAGTGTCGTTGCCTGGCTTTGGTATCAGGGTAATGCTGATCTCATAAATTGAGTTTGGACATTTTCCCTCCTCTTCCATTTTTTGGAGAACTTTGAGATAGATTGATATTAATTCTTCTTTAAATGTTTAGTAGAATTCATTAGTGAAGCATCTGGTCCTGGGCTTTTGTTTGTTGGGAGGTTTTTTATCATTGTTTCAATCTCCTTGCTAGTAATTAGTCTGTTTAGATTTTGTATTTCTTCTTGATTCAGTCTTGGTAGGTTTTATGTTCCTAAGAATGTATCCATTGTTTGTAGGTTATCTATTTGTTGGCATATAATTGTTCATAGTAGTTTCTTATGATCTGTAGAATTTTTTTGTTATAAGTTGTAATGTCTCCTCTCTCATTAATGATTTTATTTATTTGAATCTTTTTTCTTTCTTGGTGAGTCTAAAGTTTTATCAATTTTCTTTGTTTTTCAAAAAACCAACTCTAAGAGTTTCATTAATTTTTTTCTCTTGTCTTTCTAGTGTCTATTTTATTTATTTCCATTTTTATCTTTGTTATTTTCTTTCTTCTACTAACTTGGGGCTGAATTAGCTCTTTTTAAAAAAATTTCCATAAGGTATAAAGTTAGGTTGTTTGAGATCGTTCTTTTTTCTTCATGTAGGCATGTAGCACTCTAAACTTCTCTCTTAGAATTGCTTTTGCTGCATCCCATACATTTTGGCATTTTGTGTTTCCATTTTTATTTATCTCAAGATATTTTTTGATTTCCCTTATGATTTCTTCTTTGGGCCATTGGTTTTTAGGATTTTGTTGTTTATCTCCACCTATTTGTGAATTTTCTAGTTTTTCTCTTGTAATTGATTTCTAGTTTCATACTATTGTGGTAGGAAGGGATGCTTCACACAATTTCAATCTTCTTAAATTCATTAAGACTTGTTTTGTGGTCTTACATGTGATCTATCCTAGAGGTGTTCCACATGTGCTTAAGAAGAATATATATTTTCCTCCTGTTTGATGTAATGTTCTGTATATGTCTAGGTTCATCTGGTCTAACATGGAGTTGTAAGTCCAATATTTCCTTATTGATTTTGTCTGGATGATCTATTTATTATTGAAAGTGGGATTTTTGAAGTCCCCACTATTCTTGTATTGCTGTCTATTTCTCCTTTCAGATCTATTTTTTAAAATATATTTTTTAGGTGCTCCTATGGTGGGTGCATAAATATTTATACATGTTAAATCCTCTTGTTGGATTGATCCCTTTATCATTATATAATGACCTCCCTTGTCTCGTGTTACAGCTTTTGACTTAAAGTCTATTTTGTCTGATACAAGTATATCTACCCTGTCTTATCTTGGTTTCAATTTGCATAGAATATCTTTTTCCATCTCTTCACTCTCAGTCTATGTGTGTCCTTAAAGCTGAACTGAATCTCTGGTAGGCAGCAAATAGTTGGGTCTTGTTTTTTTTAATCCACCCAGCCACTCCATGTCTTTAAAAAAATTTTTTTTTGAGTATAGTTGACATACAATGTTACATGAGTTTCAGGTGTACAACATAATGATTCAACTTCTGTATATGTTAGGCAAAGCCTACCCCAATGTAGCTACCACCTGTCACTATAAAACACTATTATGGTATCACTGACTATATTCCCTATGCTGTGCCTTTTATTCCCATAACTTATTCATTCCATAACTAGAACCCTGTATCTCCCACTCTCATTCACCCATTTCTCTCATACCCCCTCCCCACTCCTTTTCTCTCTGGCAAACATCAGTTTGTTCTCTATATTTACAGGTCTGATTCTTCTTTTCATTTGTTTTGTTTTTGAAATTCTACATATGAGTGAAATCATATGGTATTTGTCTTTCTCTGTCTGATTTATTTTACTTAGCATAATACCCTCTAGATCCAATTATGTTGTCATAAATGACTTGATCTCATCCTTTTTAATGGCCATGTAATATTCCATTATTATATATAGAACTGCTTTTATTGGCAGATGCATATACATAGACGCACAGAACATCTTCCTTATCCATTCATCTGTCAATAGACCTGTTGCTTCCATATCTTGGCTATTGTAAATAATGCTTCAATAAACATAGGGGTGAATATATCTTTTTGAATTCGTGTTTTCATTTTCTTTGGGTAAATATCCACTGGAGGGGGCACCTGGGTGGCTTAGATGGTTAAGCGTCTGCCTTCAGCTCAGGTCATAATCCCAGGGTCCTGGGATCGAGTTCTGTATCGGGCTCCCTGCTCCTTGGGAGCCTGCTTCTCCCTCTGCTTCTCTCTCTCTCTGTCTCTCATGAATAAATAAATAAAATCTTTAAAAAAAAAAATCCACTGGAGGAATTATTGGATCATATGGTATTTCTATTTTTAATTTTTTGAGGAAACTCCATACTGTTTTCCACAGTGGCTATACTAATTTACATGCCCACCAGCAGTGTACGAGGGTTCCTTTTTCTCCACATCCTCGCCAACACTTGTTATTTCTTGTCTTTTGACAGATGTCAGGTGATATCTCGTTGTGGTTTTGATTTGCATTTCCATGATGATTAGTGAATTTGAGTATCTTTTCATGTCTGTTGACCATCTGTATGTGTTCTTCAGAAAAATGTCTATTCAGGTCCTCTGTTCTTTTTAAAATCGGATTTTTAACTTTTTTTTTTGGTGTTGAGTTGCATAAATTCTTTATATATTTTGGATATTAACCCCTTATCAGCTATCTTCTCCCATTTAGTTGGTTGACTTCTCATTTTGTTGATGACTTCCTTTCTGTACAAAACTTTTTTATTTGGATCTAGTCCCAATAGTTTATTTTTGTTTTTTGTTTCCTTTGCCATAGGAGACATATCTAGAAAAATGTTGCTATAGCCAGTGTTGGAGAAATTACTGCCTGTGTTCTTTTCTAGGATAATTATGGTTTCAGCTCTCACATTTAGGTACTTAATCCATTTTGAGTTTATTTTTGTGTATGGTCTTAGAAAGTGGTCCAGTTTCATTCTTTTGCATGTAGCTATCCAGTTTTCCCAGCACCAGTTTTTGAAGAGACTGTCTTTTCTCCATTGTATATTCTTGCCTCATTTGTCATAGATTAATTGACTATATAAGCATGGATTTATTCCTGGGTTCTCTATTCTGTTTTATTGATTTATGTATCTATTTTTATACCAATACCATATTGTTTTGATTACTACAGCTTTGTAGTATATCTTGAAATCTGGAATTGTGATTCCTCCAGCTTTGTTTTTCTTTCTCAAGATTTTTTTGGCTATTTGGGGTCTTTTGTGGTTCCCTACAAATTTTAGTATTATTTCATCTAGTTCTGTGAAAAATGCTGTTGGTATTTTGATAGCAATTCATTCAATCTGTAGATTGCTTTGGGTAGTATGGACATTTTAACAATATTAATTTTTGTAATCCACGAGCATGTAACATCTTTCCATTTGTTTTTTTTGTCTTTAGTTTCTTTCATCAGTGTTTTAGAGTTTTCAGAGTACAAGTCTTTTACCTCCTTGTTTAAGTTTATTCCTAGGTATTTTATTCTTTTTGGTGCAATTGTAAATGAAATTGTTTTCTTAATCTCTCTTTCTGCTATTTGTTATTGCTATATAGAAATACAACAGATTTGTATATATTAATTTTGTATCCTGCAACTTTACTGAATTCATTTTTCAGCTCTAGTATTTTTTTTTTTTTTTGGAGGAATCCTTGGGGTTTTCTATATATAGTATCATGTCATCTGCAAATAATGACAGTTTAACTTCTTTATCGATGTGGATGCCCTTTATTTTTTTTTCTTGTCTGATTCCTGTGGCTAGGGCTTCCAACACTATGTTGAATAAAAGTGGTGAGAGTGGACATCCTGTCTTATTCCTGATCTTAGAGGAAAATCTTTCAGGTTTTCATGATTGAGTATGATGTTAGCTGTGGGTTTTTTATATATGGCCTTTATTATGTTGAGGTGTGTGCTCTCTAAACCCACCTTGTTGAAAGTTTTTATCATGAACAGATGTTGAACTTTCACTCTATATCTTTTGATTGGAGAATTTAGTCCATTACACATAAAGCAATTATTGATAGGTGTGGACTTACTCTTGACATTTTGTTGTTTTCTGGCTGTTTTTTAGTTCCTTTGTCCCTGTTTTGCTCTCCTCTTTTGTGATTTGAAGATTTTCTGCAGTGGTATGCTTTGATTTCTTTCTCTTTCTCTGTTGTATATCTATAGAAGTTTTTGTTTTGTGGTTACCATGAGGCTTACACAAAACATATTATAGTTATGACAGTCTAAACTGATAACTTCAAATGCATATAAATCCTTTACATTTTTACACTCCCTCTCCCATATTTTATGTTTTTGATATCACACTTTACACTATTTAATATTGCGTATCCATTACCAAAGTATTATAGTTACAATTATTTTTAATACTTTGTCTTTTAACCTTTAATTAGTTCATTTTTTGTAGTTATTTCTCTGATAGTGTTTGGATAGTTTAGCATAATGGTTAAAAACATGGGTTTTAGAATAAGAAAGGTTACAGTTCAGGCCTATTTATTCTACTAATTGAATAAACCAATTTACTAATCTCTCCTAGATTTTTTCTTATCTGTAAATGGGAAAAATAATACCCACCCCACTAGATTGTTGTGATGATTAAATAAATTATGTGTGTGTTTGGTTTGGGTTTCTCTCAAAGCAGAGTGTGAGACCAGATAGTTTATTTGGGAGGTGCTTGTAGGAAGCAAGAGTGAGAGAATAGTTAGAGTGAGCCAGAGGAGGAATAACAAATATCAGGGTATGTTATAATGGTTGCTGCTATAGGCATTTGTGGCTTAATCCTGCTGGGACTTCAGAGAAGCAAACAGAATGCCTTCCAGAATGGTCATAAGGAAGGATGGGAGGCTGAGGCTCCCAACCCCCATTACTGAGGTTTTCCCATGGAGCTGTTACCTTCTTTGAACTTCTAGAAGCCCCCAAAATGAGCTGAACAGACTCTTAGGGTTCTGTGGAAGACTCTGAAGGAGTCTGTGGCTGCTTATACTAGTAAATGACTGTAGATTCCTGGTCACCTCATATCCCACTTGGAGATAAACTCTGAAGCGGTGCTGGGATATAAGGGCCTAAGGAACAGTCTGGTCTTGATGCAGTAAATTTTGGACAGTGGATCTCCTTATTTTTCTTAGTAGCTCATCAATGAAGTTGGGTGTCTTATTTTACCATGTACTAAAAACGCCTGTCTTAGGGCACTATCTCTCCCCAGCTCCCACCTATTCTTTCTACGCATCCCTCCTCTTGTGTAGTTATAGTCCAAAGTTAAGAGAGGTTGAGTAGGAATACTAGTGAAAATGCTTTTCAAGAGTTTATGCATATTCTGCTGTATGATTCAGCTAGTGAAAAAGCTGTCCAGAAAGCTGCCTTAGAGAACTACCCAAAGGCGGGTTTGCCTCCTAGTGCCAGGATTCATCTGTAGCTTCTTTGGAAACAAAAAGCCAGGGATTATTTTCAGGTCTGTCTTGTTTATTGACAACAGCTGACTGAAGTAGCATGTCAGTTATTAAGGATTATTTTTAAACCCTTCATATTAGAAAAGGACAGAGTTGTTAGGTAATCTTATCCAAGTCCTTGGTTCAATGCACTGCTTATATCATCCCTTGGTTTGGCTGCAGTGAACTATTTCGGTTTGAATTGCTGATATTTCCTTATTGGAGTGTTTCTTTTTTTTTTTACTACAATAATTCTTACTGCTAAAACATAAAACCACAATAGGAGTCAACTCAAACTTTCCTCTTATTAAAAACTTCTTCCCACTATTACAAATGCTTTTTTATACCAAGATAAAAGTTTTATTTATTTTTGATTATTTAGTTTTTCCAACAGTCACACTGTCATCTCTTGGACCATATACTCAGTTCATATTTATTTGCTGATCTTTGCCTCTAGATGTATACAGTAGTTCTCACCACAAAAACTTGCTGTTGGTGAAAATAGGCTAAACTGTAATCCAAAAGGGAATCCTCTTGTGTACCAGAATCATATATTTCTGATATCAAATTTGAGAGGATTCATGTTGCTTAATCATGGTATCTTAGTCAAACATAGAAATAACTAATGTTTTCTTATTAGCATATCAATTTCAGTCCCTATAGGTAGTTCCTTAAAAGTGCATTTTTTTCAAGTATTTAAACCATTTGCTGCTTTTTGGACATTTTTTACTTTTGTCTATCTTTGTGTGTGTCAAGGGTCTAAGAATGAGCAGACCACCACAATTTATCACAATGACACAAAGAGTTTCTTTGTTACATCCTTCTAAATGGCCCTTTGTGTACTTGCTGAGTCACATTTCTGAAACTCCTTTTCCCTGGGCCAGAGGGTAAGACACTGAGATGTGGCAGAATGCAAACTTTCAACATTATGATTACTACAATAAAACATTTTTGGAGGTAAAGGCAGTTACTTGTGGTCCCTTAGACTGCAAAGTTTTTCAAACTGCAATGCCATAAAACAATAAAGTATCAGGCATTTTTGACTAAGATCTATCATGAGAAATAGGTTTTACTTCATGTGCAGAACAGATACAACTATGTACATGCAGAACTGAAATAAAATTTTCATGAAACAATACTTAATCTATATTCCTGGTGATATACTCTGCCATTTTCTTTTTTTCCTATCTTCTGAAATGTTGATTAAACTCTCCAAATCAAATCTATGACCCTCTGTGGGGTTATCAGTCAGACTGAAAAATACTTCATTAATTGAGAGAGAAAAGGGCTTTTAAAAGTATATATTTATATGTATACATACATATTATATACACACACACATACAAATATTCAAAATATAAGTGTTTCTATAAATATATTTGTATGTATATTCAAAATGTACTTCTCACCATAAGCTGCTATGAAAAAATTTGCAAGCCACTGCTTTAAAGAATAAGAGAATTGAAACTTAGATTCAGAGGCAAGTGGGAGAACACAGTGGGGAGCCTTGAGAGGGGAGGCAGAGTGTAATGTAAGCAATATTTATTTTTATTCATTTAGTTTTTAATTATTAGGTAAACCTATAAGATTGCTTTGTTTCCTTCCTCAACTGTTTTTTTCCCCCAAGAGTTATATACCAAATTACACAGAGATACAAAACTATGTTGAGTATTGATTACTGTTTTCTTTTTAAGATTTTATTTATTCATTTGAGAGAGAGAGAATGAGAGAGAGAGAGCATGAGAAGGGGGAGGGTCAGAGGGAGAAGCAGACTCTCCGCTGAGCAGGGAGCCTGATGTGGGACTCGATTCAGGGATCATGACCTGAGCCGAAGGCAGACGCTTAACCGATTGAGCCACCCAGGCGCCCGAGTATTGATTACTGTTGATGGAGTCAGTTTCTTGATCTTAAACATCATGAGTAACATTCTGACATAATTTGTGTACTTAATCTTTAAAGAATTTGGGAATCTAAAAATAATTCTTTGGGTGCTCCTCTTTTTAGCTCTTATGAGCAGGGTTAATACATATTCATGTTGTAAAATGGATCCTCTATAATTGTTCCTGTATTACCGATCCCCGAGGCTATACTCATGACAGTTGAGATAAATTTAAAAAGCTTTCACGAGGATTGGCATATTGTTCATATAAGTCTAATGACTGGGTAGCTCAGTGACCCTGAAATCTGTGCCCACCGCGGTCAGAAGCAATGACTCTGTGCCTGATCCAGGACCTACCTGACTGCACATGATACTGTGCTGGCCTTGCCTACTGGCGAGCAGAGACTTGGACTGCTGGGGTTTGTACTCTGACATATCAGGGCTAAAATAATATTGTTTAACCCCAGGTAAAAGGAAAAAGTGGGAGATTTTGTCTTAGTGGCACTTTTCATTTGATAATTACTTCTCTTTATATAAAAATTCTATCTCCTCTTTCTTCCCATCTCTCTGACCTTTAATTCATCTGCTTTTGCTCCTCCCACATCCTTCCCACAAGCTCTCTTATGCTGCTTTCAGTGTGACTGTGGTTGACAGAAACCCCCTCTATCCCACCTATCCCACTTCTCTTGCCTTTCCCTAACTGTACAAGAATGGCACCTTGATCGAGACCATGGGCTCTGAGTTAGACTGCCAGGGTTCCAAGCCCAGCACTTTTACTGGCCAGCTGTGCAAACTTGGACACCTTATTGCAAGAAATGTAAAAAGGGTCATGATGTCTGAAATCTACTTTCAAACAGTTCGACCAAAAAAAGGTATATGCATATATAAGATATACAGCATACATATATATACAGTATACTATATATACACATGTATATACTGTAAAGTCTATATACCTTATAAAGTTTATACTTTATGTTATGTAGTATATATTCTATACCGTATATATTCTATATAGTATAAAGAATATAGTATAGTATATATTCTGTACTGTAGTATATTAGTGTGTATGTGCGTATATGTATTTATATTTACAAATACATTTTATATTTATATTTAAACCTCTGGATTTAACTGTGGCACTTAATTCATTTTTAACACACTTTCCTTTCTAGAAATTTTAAAAGACCAGAAACAGAATTTTTTTTTTTAAGATTTTATTTATTTATTTGAGAGAGAGAATGAGATAGAGAGAGAGAGCATGAGAGGGGGGAAGGTCAGAGGGAGAAGCAGACTCCCTGCTGAGCAGGGAGCCCGATGCGGGACTCGATCCCGGGACTCCAGGATCATGACCTGAGCTGAAGGCAGTTGCTTAACCAACTGAGCCACCCAGGCGCCCAGAATTTTTTTTTTTTTTTTAAGATTTTATTTATTTATTTGACAGAGAGAGAGAATACAAGCAGGCGGAGCAGCAGGCAGAGGGAGAGGGAGAAGCAGGCTCCGCACGGAGCGGGGAGCCTGATGTGGGGAGCCTGATGTGGGGCTCGATCCCAGAACCCTGGGATCATGACCTGAGCTGAAGGCAGACGCTTAACTGACTGAGCCACCCAGGCGGCCCCAGAAACAGAATTTAATTCAGTCCAATTCAACAAGAATTCCTGAAAACATTCTGTATACCCCTCATTGTGATAGACACTGGGAATAGTTAATTTTGTACAAATTCAACAGCAAGTTTTGTTTCTATCTATATAAATATATGTATTGTATCTATCATCATCTATATTTATGAGCAAAATATAGCAGAATGTTAATAACAGGTCAGTGCAAGCAGTTTATACATGTTCATTGTGCTATATTTTCAAGTGTTCTGGAAACATGAATAAATTTCTTTGCTTTAAAAAAAGATTTATTTATTTGAGAGAGAGAAAGAGAGAGCATGTGTGCACGCCCACGTGAGTGGGAGAGTGGGGCAGAGGGAGAGGGTGAGAAGCAGACTCCCTGCTGAGCATGGAGCCCCACGTGGGACTTAATCTCACCACCCTGAGATCACGACCTGAGCTGAAATCAAGAGTTGGATGCTTAACAGACTGAGCCACCCAGGTGCCCCTAGAAGCATGAAAAATTTCAAACTAAAAGTTGGGAAGAAATCGAAAGATCATTCCCTGGTGCATAGTAAGTGCTCAATAAATGCTAGCTATTTTTATTAATCCTGATGTTATATCAGTAGGAGATGTCTCCCCAGCCCACACCTAGGTATTGCAAGTATTTAGCCCTGGCCTTTTAGAGAGAAAGCCATGATCCTCCTTGCCTGTCTTTCTTTATAAAAATGGATTGGGACTTTTGTATTGTGGCAGTCTACTGGTATAGATTGTGCTGGTATTCCTGGGGTATGTGGGTGATCACTTAATTATTCACAGGTACAGCCAGTTCTAATTTTAAGAGTTGAAAGTTCACTCACACTGCACTAATTCTTTATTTCCTATAATCAGATAATCTTCCTCCTGGCACTTCACTCTCCAGCATAGTAAGAGAAACACCCCCCCACCCCCTTAACTGATTGACCAACCAAACCTTTAGCTTGCTAAATAATCAAAAATTATTTTATTCCAGTTTAAATAGTTTCTTTCAACAAAATCTTTTGGGAAATTGAATGTTCAGTTCCCTAGAGACTAGCCCTTATTCCCAAAGTGGTGTCTGGGTGTAGGGGAAAGCTCAGGAATCCTGTCAGTGAGAGCGAGGTGGCTGGCTCATGTGCCATCTTTCTCTTTGAGGCACGGTGGCTTGACTGGTCTCTCTGGACTGACATCTGATATCATTCACTTAGGCACCCCTGAAGTACCTAAAAGTTTTTATGATTGCTCTGAAAGAAACCCTTATTTCCTGTAGCCACAGGACTGCTATTGCTGAAAACCCAACCCAATGTGGGAGGAACAAACTCTAAAATGTCCCCAGTTATTTCTACCTCCTAGTATTCATGCTGTGGTGTAATCTCCTCCCCTTGAATATGACTGGGACTTCTGACTTGCTGCTAACTGATAAAATATGGCAAAGGTAATAGGATGCCATTCCCTTGGATATATAAGATTGTAACATCCATATTACAGGTAGATTTTCCATATTGACTCTCTCCCTTGCTGGCTTTGATAAAGTAAGCCACCAGATGGAGAAGCCCACATGGCAAGAGGCTGAGGGCAGTGTCTGGCCAACAGCTTGCAAGGAGCTAAGGAACTGGATTGTACAAACAGCCATGTGAGTTTGGAAGGAGATTCTTCTCTTTCGCCAGCCTGAGATGAGATGCCAGCTCTGGCTGACCCCTCATTGCAGCCTTGAGAGATCCTGAAGCAGGACATTCAGCTGTGCTGTGACTGAATTCCTGACCCACAGAAATTGTGGGATAATAAGTATGTGTTTATTTATGTTGCTAAATTTGTAGTAATTTGTTATGTAGCAATATATGACTAATACATAACTTTTGTCACAAACTGGGCAACCAAGGAAGCTGATAGAGTTATGAGAGCCCAAACTGCTGTGCTTGATCAATGACGCTTATTTATTTGGAACACGCTTTCCTTTTTCAGACATTTTAAAAGGACAGAAACTGAATTTAATTCAATTTAGTTCAGGCAAAGTCTACTAAACATAATTTAATAAGTGCTCTTAAAAATGTTATTTCATTGTCATAGACACAGGGAATAAAAATTAAATATAACGTGGTCCTCAATTTAAGGGGTATAGCTCTGTTGGAGAAGACAGCTTTGTAGGACTCCATTTGGGGGCATGGTATTTAGACTGAGTTTTTATGTATATTTAAAGCACTGTGTGATGGTTAATTTTATGTGTTGGTTGGGCCACAGTGCCCAGATATTTGGTCAAACATTATTCTGGATGTTTCTGTGAAATTTTTTTCCTTGACAAGATTAATATTTAAATCAGTGAACATTTTTTAAAAAAAGATTTTATTTATTTATTTTAGAGAGAGAGAGAGAGCACGTGAGTGAGTGTGAGTGGTCGGGGAGGAGCGGGGGTGGGGAGTAGGAGGGGGAAAGAATCTCAAGCAGACTCTAAGCTGAGCGTAGAGCCAACTTGGGGCTTGATCTCTTGACCCTGAGATCATGACCTGAGCCAAAACCAAGAGTCAGTCGCTTAACTGACTGAGCCACTTAGGCGCCACTAAATCAGTGAACTTAGAATAAAGCAGATTGCCCTCCATAATGTGTGTGTGTGGGGGGGGGCTCATCCAATCAGTTAAAGGCCTTAAAACAAAGACTAAACTCCCCCAAACAAGAAGGAATTCTGCTAGTAGATGGCCTTTGGACTTGAACTGTAACATTGGCTTTTCCCTGGGTTCTCATAGTCACATGAACTAATTCCTTAAAATAAATTTCTTTCTCTATGTGTACACAGATATGTATACGTATGGTTCTGTTTCTCTGGAGAGCCCTGACTAATACAGACCCTATACCATCACACTAATGTTTTAAATTTTAAACTCTAAGTTGATTAGTTTCATATTCAACCATGAATCTCACTTATAACATACTTCACATTTGTCATTTGTTTCCTTCTCTGATAGCCTCACTGGACTGTAAGTTGCTTGAGGACACCTGGGTGTTTTTGCCTTTGTGCACTCTTAAACTGTCTAGCGTTGAGTCGAACCACTTATTAACCATGTAACTTTGGGCAAATCACTTCATGTCATTAACCTTCAATTTTTTCATTTGTAAAATGTGGATAGTAAACTGCTACTTCATAGAATTTCTGTTAGGGTTGATTGAGATAAGACTACAAAGAATTTAGTATAGTGCTTAATACTATAACAAGCACTCAATAAATCTTATTTTTTGTGTTATTATTATCCGTACCAGCAGAATAGTTAGTACTCCAGGAATATTCATTAAGCACAAATTTATTTATTTATTTATTTATTATTTATTTATTTATTTATTTATTTTAAGATTTTATTTATTTATTTGAGAGAGAGAGAATGAGAGAGAGCACATGAGAGTGGGGAGGGTCAGAGGGAGAAGCAGACTCCCTGCCGAGCAGGGAGCCCGATGTGAGACTCAATCCCGGGACTCGAGGATCATGACCTGAGCCGAAGGCAGTTGCTTAACCAACTGAGCCACCCAGGCGCCCCACAAATTTATTTATTTTTTTAGTTAAACACAAATTTAAAATTACAGCACAGATAGAAGTTATGCCCAAGATGAAAATTAATAACACTATATAGAAGTTATATAGAAGGGTTAACAACATTTGAGAGATGTGGGTACTTACAGAAACTACCTTCAGTATTACAAAACATGATTTTCAGGTACATCTCATATGCAAAACAAACTGTAGAATAAAAAATATTCCCAAGTATTAATAGTAATGTACCCAAAATTTAATTTTGCATAAGCTCTTAAAGAGCTTTAGTTTGTTCTTATCAATTACAAAGAATTTTCCTAAACTCTGCATTTAGAAATAGACTCAGATATTCTGAACTGGAAATTATGCAGAATAAAAAGGGAATGTGGTAGGATTAGGAGGCTATAGTTAAATCTTAACAGGCTAGGACTAGTTTTTCATAATTTTTCTTTTTGTATTTTTATTATATGAGGGATAAATTCTGTAGTTCATCAGTGGAGGAAACAATGCAAAATTAAAGATTAGTTTTTAGATAATTGTCTTTTGTATTTAAAGGAAAAAAGTATGAAAGCAGTTGGTTACATTTTTATTCAACTTTCTTATTAGTCTGAAAATTTCAGCTTGTCAGACAAAGTTATATAAAGCAGCAAAGCCTGTATAATTTTCTATTTTTTAAAAATTTGCAAACTCAAAAATGATTGCAGGGAAAACAGTGGCCTAACCTCTCAGTGAGGATTTAATAATAGTGTACTCTACTGGGGTCTCCTATTGGTAAGATTTCATTGCTTAAAAACAACAGTGTGGTTCCGGACACCTACTGGAATACTAAAGATTTGATTAATTACAGTTAAATAACACTGGTTCAAACATTTTATTTCTTTTAGTTTTTGCATTATTTTCATTATGCTTAATATCAACATCAGTGAAGCTGCCATGGTAAGGCAATCTATTTAAAAATAGGGAACAAGCTATCTGTATGGGATTACAAGGGAATTCATATGGTGTATCAAACTCTCTATCAAGTTTACAATTCTATTATGCCAAAAATTAACATTAAATATGTGTCAAATTTAGGGAAAATTTTCAATCCTTTATTTTGGTGACATGTAAACCAACCCCAAACTTAATTTTTTTGACTGATTATTTCATTTCAAACAGTGTCTTCTAACTATAAATATCTGTATGTCTCTAGTCATCCAAAAAGATTATTGAGTCCCTGTCATGCACAAGGTAGCACTGAGCCTTTAGGTGGCTCACATTTCTAGTGAAGTAGATCAGATGAAGCAAAATAGCAGCAATCCAAGGCAGTTAATGAGAGCTCAAAGTGGGAAGAGCTCACCTTTAGGTAATTGGGCAAGTAACTATTTTATAAAGGAGGTGAGAGGTACAGAACCATAAATTGTCAGAAATAGAAGGACACTTATGCATCAGTTTTCATTTCACAGATGAGGAGACTGAGGCCAGGAAGAGTAAAGTTTTGTCTGAAGTCTTTTTTTTTTTTTTTTTAAGATTTTATTTATTTATTTGACAGAGAGAGAACACAAGCAGGGGGAGTGGGAGAGGGAGAAGCAGGCTTCCTGCTGAGCAAGGAGCCCGATGCGGGGCTCGATCCCAGGACCCTGGGATCATGACCTGAGCCAAAGGCAGACGCTTAACGACTGAGCCACTCAGGTGCCCCATGAAGTCTTATTATAAAAATATGACAGCATTGAGATTAGAATTCAGTTTCCATAACTCCTTGTCTAATAGGCTTTTTACAAATAGCAACTTTATGGAGGTACAATTCACATACCATAGATTTACACTTAAAGTGTACAGTTTGGTTTTTTATTATATTAATAGAATTATGCAGCTGTTATCTAATTTAAAACACTTTTATTGCCCCAGAAAGAAACCCTGTACCTATAAGCACTCACTTTCCATTTTTTCCCTTCTTGCAGACTCTGGCAGTGACTAATCTTTTTATCGCTCTGTGGATTTGCCTATTCTGTACATTTCATATAAATAGAGCCATAAATATATGGCCTTTTGTTTCTGACTTGTTTTACTTACCATAATGTTTTAGAGTCTTGATCATGTTGTATCATGAATCAGTAATTTATTTTGTTATTGCTGAGTAATATTCCAGTGTATGGATGCACCACATTTTGTTTATCCATTCATTAGTTGATGGACATTTAGGCTGTGTCCATGATTTGGATATTATGAATAATGCTGCTATGGGCATTTGTGTACAAGTTTGTGAAGACATATATTTTCAATTGGGTATATACTTGAAGTGGAATTGCTAGGTCATATAACTCAAGTTATCTGTTCAAGGACTGACAAACTGTTTTCCAAATCAGCTGCACCACTCTATGTCCCTACGAGCAGTGTATAAGGGTGTCAACTTCTCCTCATATTCATCAACATGTTTTAATTTTAGCCATCCTAGTGGGTGTGGCTTAGTTTTTCATTTCCTTAATGAGTAATGAGGTTGAGCATCTTTTTATGTGCTTTATAGCCACTTCTATATCTTATTTGGAGATATGATTATTAAATCCCCCAGGTTTAAATTGTTTTTATTTTTTATTATTTTTTGTAATTTAGAGTTGTGTTTAGGGGTCTTTATATATTGTGGATGCAAGTCCCTTTACAGAAATATGACTTGCAAATATTTTATTCCATTCTGTGCACTGTCTTTTCACTTTGATGGTGTTCTTTGAAGAAGATATGTTTTTAATTTGGTGAAGTCCAACTTATTTTTTCTTTACTTTGGTATTAATATCTAAGAAACTATTGCCTAATTCAGGTCAGAAAGTTTTTTTTACAATCTTTTAAATTAAAAGGTCAGAAAGATTTATCATGTTTTCTTTAAGAATTTTATAGTTTTAGGTGTTATATTTAGGTCTGTGATCTATTTGTAGTTAATTTTTGTGTATGGTGTGAGATAGGGATCCAACTTCATTCTTTTGCATGTAGATTCCACTTGTCTCAGTACCGTTTGTTGAAAAGACTGTTCTTTCCCCATGAGTTGTCTTGGTACCCTTGTCAAAAATCAATTGACCATAGGGGCGCCTGGGTGGCTCAGTCAGTTAGGCGGCTGCCTTCGGCTCTGGTCATAATTCCAGGGTCCTGGGATCGAGTCCCACATTGGGCTCCCTGTTCGGTGGGAAGCCTGCTTCTCCCTCTGCCTGCCACTTCCCCTGCTTGTGCTCTCTCTCTGTGTCAAATAAATAAATAAAATATTAAAAAAAAAATCAATTGACCATAAAGATGAGGGTTGATTTCTAGATTCTCAATTCTCTACCATTGAACTGTATACCTATCCTTGTGTCAGTATCACACCGTCTTGATTACTGTGGCTTTATATTAAGTTTTGCAAAGTGCAGAGTCTTCCACTTTTATTGTTGTCAAGATGTTTTGACTATTTGAAGAGTATTGCTATCTTAACAGTACTAAGTCTTCAAATCTACAAACATGGTATATTTACCCACTTATATAAGTCTTCAATTTCTTTCAACAATGTTTTGTAGTTTTCAGGTACGGGACTTGCATTTTGTTAGATTTATTTCTAAGGATTTTATTCTTTTTGATGCTATCATCAATGAACCATTTTCTTAACTTCATTTTTGAATTGTTCATTGCTACTGTATAAAAACACAACTGAGTTTTGGATATTTATCATGTATCCTGGAACCTTGAATTCACTTTTCATTGGGTCAAATAGCTGTGTGAGTATTCTTTAGGATTATTTATGTACAAGATCATGTCATCTGCAAATAGAGTTTATTTCTTTTCCAATCTGGATACATTGTATTTCTTTTTATTGCCAAATTTCCCTTTCTAGAACCTACAATATAATGTTAAGTAGAAGTGTGAGGAGGAGACAGCCTCTTCCTATTTGTGATCTTAAGGGGAAAACATTCAGTTATTCACCATTAAATCTGATATTGATTATGGGTTTTTCACAAATGGCCTTTGTCAAAGTTTCTGCCTGTTTCTGTTTTGTTGAGTGTTTTATCATGAAAGGATGTTGGATTTTGTCATGCTTTTTCTGTGTCTTTTGCCATGATCATATGTTGTTCCCCCCTTTTTCTCTTAAGATGATAAATCATATACTTTATTATTGTATGTTAAATGAACCTTGCATTCTTTGGATTAGTCCAAGTTGGTCATGGTGTATAACCTTTTTTATATGTTTCTGGATTTTGTTTGCTAGCATTTTGTACAGGATTTTTGTATGTGTATTTGTTCATAAGCGTTATTGGTCTAATTTTCTTGTAATGTGTTTTTGTGGTTTTAGTATCAAGGTAACACTATCTTCATAGAATAAATTGGGAAGTGTTTCCACATTTATATATTTTGGAAGAGTTTCTGAAGAATTGGTATTAATTTTTCTTTAAACATTTGGTAATATTTGCCAGTGAAGCCATCTGTGTGCTCTACTTTGAAGGAAGTTTTTGGTTATGAATTTATTATCTTAACTTCTTATAGGTCTATCCAGATTTTCTGTTTCTATTTGAGTCAGTTTTGGCAGTTTGTGCCTTTATAGACTATTGTTCATTTCATCTAGAGTGTCTAATTTGTTGGCATTTAATTGTTCATAGTGTTCTCTTATAATTATTTTAATTTCTGTCAGGGTTAGTGATGCACCCTTTTCTTTCCTGATTTTAGTAAGTGAAATCTTCTGTATTTTTATCCTGCCCAGTTTAACTAAAGATTTGTGAATGCTTTTTTTTTTTTTTTTAAGATTTTATTTATTTATTTGAGAGAGAGAGAATGAGAGAGAGAGAACACCTGAGAGGGGATAGGGTCAGAGGACGAAGCAGACTCCCTGCCGAGCAGGAAGCCGGATGCGGGACTTGATCCAGGGACTCCAGGATCATGACCTGAGCCGAAGGCAGTCGCTTAACCAACTGAGCCACCCAGGTGCCCTTGTGAATGCTTTTATTTTTTCAAAGAACCAACTTGATTTTGTTGAATTTTTTCTATTATTTTTCTATTCTCTATTTCCACTCTAGATTTTATTATTTTCTTTCTTCTGCTTGCTTTGGACTTAGTTTGCTGTTTTGTTTTAGTTTTTTTAAGGTGGATGGTTAAGCTATTGATTTGCATTCTCTTTTATTTTTTATATTTTTTAAAGATTTTATTCATTTATTTGAGAGAGTGAGCACAAGGTGGGGAGGGGCAGAGGTACAAGCAGACTCTCCTCTGAGTGTGGAGCCCGATGCAGGGCTTAATCCCAGGACACTGAGATCAGATGCTTAACTGACTGAGCCACCCAGGTGCCCCAGTATTTTTTTATTTTTACTTTTAAATGTAGGTACTTATAGCTATAAATTTCCCTTTAAGTACTGTTTTAGCTGCATCCTCTAAATATTGATATGTTGTCTTTGGTACATGTGTTCTCCTTATTGTATTTCCTAAGTTCCCTTGTGATTTCTGTTTTCATCCATATTTTTATTTACAAGTGTGTTAATTTCACATATTTATGAATTCCTAAAATTTCCTTCTGTTACTGATTTCTAATTTAATTCCATTATGGTTAGAACATACTTTGTATGCTGTCAATCCTTTAAATTTACTGAGACTTCTTTTATGGCCTACTATGATCAATTTTGGAAACTGTTCCAAATGCACTTGGAAGTGTGTGTAATCTGCTAACAGTAAGTGGAATGCTCTATGGATTTTTTTTTAGGTCTAGTTGGTTGATAGTGTTTTCAAGTCATCTCTTTCCTTGTTGGTCTTCTTCCTAGTTGTTCTATCTGATATTACATGATGGGTATTGAATTCTCTAACCTTTATTGCCAGATTGTCCATTTCATACTCCAGTTTTTTCAGTTTTGCTTCATGTGGTTTTGGGGCTTTGTTGTTAGTTTATGCCTATGAATACTTTTTTATCTTCTTGAAGGACAGACCACTTTATCATTAAACAATGTCCTTCTTTGTTTCTAGTACAACTTTTGCCTTAAAGTTGATTTATTTTTAATATTATTATAGCCACTCCAGCTGTCTTTGGTAATTATTTTTATGATATAACTTTTTGCACCCTTTTGCTTTGCATGTCCCTTGTAGATAGTTGCGGTTGGACTTTTTAAAATTCATCTGTCCCACTCTGGAAAACAGTATGATGGTTCCTCAAATAGTTAAAAATAGAACTACCCTATGGTCCAGCAATTGCACAACTAGGTATTTACCCAAAGGTTAAAAAAATACTGATTCAAAAGGAAACATGTACCCTGATGTTTATAGCAGCATTTACCAACAATAGCCAACACACACAGTGGGATATTACTCAGTCATAAAAAAGAATGAAATCTTGCCATTTAAAATGACATGGATGGAGCTAGAGTGTATTATTCTAATCAAAATAAGTTAGTCAGAGAAAGACAAATCCCACATGATTTCATCCATATGTGGAATTTAAGAAATAAAACAGATGAACATAGGGGAAAAATAAAGAGAGAGACAAACCATAAAACAGCCTCTTAACTATAGAGAACAAACTGAAGGTTACTGGAAGGGAGGTAGGCAGGGGAATGAGTTAAATGGGTGACATAATACCCATCAAGAGTGCACTTGTGATGAGCAGTGGGTGTTTTATGTAAAAGATGAATCACTAAGTCCTACACCTGAAACTAATATTACACTGTATGTTAACTAATTGGATCTTAAGTAAAAACTTGGAAGAAAAAGGAAAAATAAAAATAAAAAATACAATGACACAGACACAGATGAGTACAAGTAAAATTAGGAAAATCTAAAGACTAGTGGATTGTACCAATATTAAATTCCTGATTGTAATGTGTTCTATAATTTTATAGGATATTACCATTAAGGGAAACTGAATAAAGCATATTCAGGATCTTGATGTGTAATTTCTTAAAAATGAATGTGAATTTACAATTATATCAACAATTTTGGTTAAAAAACAAAAATAATAAAAATAAATTTAAACTTTTGATGTTCCTATAAGTATACCTAAGATATTATCTTTTATTATAAATTCAAAGAATAAATAAATCAATTCATAAGGATCAAGATTTGCAACAACTGTAAACCACAAAATGTTGCTTTTGGTTTTCAAGTTAATGTTTTCTGGTATTAAGTAGCATCTTTGTCCCATGGAGATAGTGTATGTGTGAGGCTTGCCTATAGAAAACAAAATAGAAAAATGCTTAGGAAAGTCACCAAAAAAAGTTATCTGCCTTCTGAAAACTTCAGAGGTAAACTGGAACCTTATTTAATTCATTAAATGAGAAACAACAATCTGTATATATGAGTAATCAACCATCATTGTCAATAATATTAATAAAGTTTACACTGACTCTGCACCAATTTTAATGCAAAAGTTGATAACCAAAGAGAATATTTCAAAAGTGGTCATGTACCAACCCATAATAATCTTTGGAGCCTGTGAAAAATGCAGAATCCCAGTAAAGACTAAAAATTTCTGAATTGGAATCTCTCAGGAAGGGGCTGGGTAATCTACATTTATATAAAATTTCTATGTACTATTGCCATACAACAGAAACTTCAGAACCACTCTCTAACTACTTGAATTATCTCTGTTGGTTATCACAATTTATGAAATCAATCCAACTCACACATATTTCACATTTAAAATTGTAAAATCCATTCCCCTTTAATCTGAGAGGTTATTTTTTGTCTAACTGGGCATAAGATAAGTACCTACGTATAGCCACATGGGTGAGCTTGAGAAAAATTCAAGGGACAATAAGGTTTGAAAAAAATAAAAGTTCGTGGATTGCTTTTCATCTTTTTGAGAAAACTTTTGTTTCATTTATATTAGTACAAAATAACTTATGTAAAAAGGATTGTTGTTATGTATGAGATAGAGGACTCATCATTTTGTTCTTAGCAATGTCTGGCTTATGGTAAAGTTCTATCTATCTATCAATCTATCTATCTATCTATCATCTATCAATCTATCATCTATCTATCATCTCTCTCTATCATCATTATCTAACAAAAAATTCATTCTGCCCATCTCTGAATTTTTTTTGGAGCGTTTAGTCCATTTACAATGAAAGTAATTATTAATAAGGTAGAATCCCTTGTATACTCTAGATACTAGCTTTTTGCCAGGTTTTGACTTTGCAAATATTTACTTCCAGTCTGTCATTTGTCTGCTAACTTTGTTTATGATGTTCTGCATTGAACAGAAATCTTTAATGTTCATGTAGTCAAATCCATTGAATTTTAACCTTATGATTTGTGCTTTTTAGGCTTTTGAAAATTTTTTTCTCTGCCTAATTAATAATAATATTCTCCTAGGTCATTATGACAGGTAAAATAATGACCCTCCAAAGATGTCCATGTCCTGATCCCCGGATCATGTGAATATGTTACCATGTGATGTAAAGGACTTTGCATATATGATTAAGACTTAGGACCTTGAAATGGGGGAGATTATTCTGATTTATTCAGATGGGCCTAATCTATTCATGTGAATCCTTCATAGTGGAGAGCTTTTCTTGACTGTAGTTTGTTAGAGAGAAAGAGATGTGAAAACAGAAGCAGGGTTAGGGAGATGCTGCATTGCTGGCTTTGAAAATAGAGGACAGGTGCCACAAATCAAGGAAGCTGGGTTGCCTCTAGAAGCTAGGAAAGGCAACAAAAATGATTCTTCCCTGGAGTTTCCAGAAAGGAATGCGACCCTGCCAAAACATTAACATAAGGTAAGACCTATGATGGACATCTGACCCATAGAGCCATAAGAATATAAATACATATTGTTTAAGTCATTAAGTTTGTAGTTATTTGTTACAGCAGGAATAGGAAACTAATACATCAGAGAGATATTTTCCTACACTTTATTCTGTTGACTTCTTACTTTTACCTGCTCATTTAGCTATTTAATTCACTTGGAGTTCTATTTTCATGTGATGCAATGTAGGAGTTTAGTTTTATTTTTCTCTGTATGGTAAACCTGTTTTTCTAATATCATCTACAACCTAGCTTTTCTCATCAATTGGTATTATCACCTTAATTATTCATATTTCAAAGTCCCATATATTCCTGTGTCTATTTCTATGTTTTGTGTTTGTTTTTATTGTTCTATGTCCACTGTAAATTACATTATTTTGGTTATTAAGGGTTTGTGGGCATATCTATTTTAATATCTGGTGGGGAAAATTTTAACATCTTTTCTATTTTTTAAAAAGTTGAATCAGCTATTCATAAAATTTTAATCCATATTTTAAAATATAGAGTTTGTTGAATTCTTGTTTTTTTTTAAAGATTTTATTTATTTATTTGACAGAGAGAGAGAGAGTGAGGGCAAGAATGCAAGCAGGGGGAGTGGGAGAAGGAGGAGCAGGCTTCCTGCTGAGCAAGGAGTCTGATGTGGGGCTCGATCCCAGGACCTGAGCCGAAGGCAGACGCTTAACAACTGAGCCACCCAGGTGCCCCGAGTTTGTTGAATTCTTTTTTTTAAATTTTATTATGTTATGTTAATCACCATATATTACATCATTAGTTTTTGAGGTGGTGTTCCATGATTCATTGTTTGCAGTGCTCCATGCAGAACGTGCCTTCTTTAATACCCATCACCAGGCTAACCCATTCCCCCATGCACTCCCCTCTAGAACCCTCAGTTTGTTTTTCAGAGTCCATAGTCTCTCATGGTTTGTCTCCCCCTCCGATTTCCCCCCCTTCATTCTTCTCCTCCTGCTATCTTTTTCTTCTTCTTTTTTTTAACATATAATGTATTATTTGTTTCATAGGTACAGGTCTGTGATTCAACAGTCTTACACAATTCACAGCCCTCACCATAGCACATACCCTCTCCAATGTCTATCACCCAGCCACCCCATCCCTCCCAGCCCCCAACACTCCAGCAACCCTCAGTTTACTTCCTGAGATTAAGAATTCCTCATATCAGTTAGGTCATATGATATATGTTTTTCTCTGATTGACTTATTTCACAGCATAATACCCTCCAGTTCCATCCATGTCATTGCAAATGGCAAGATTTCATTCTTTTTGATGGCTGCATAATATTCCATTGTATATATGTACCACATCTTCTTTATCCATTCATCTGTTGATGGACATCTTGGCTCTTTCTACAGTTTGGCTATTGTGGACATTGCTGCTATAAACATTGGGGTGCACGGACCCCTTCGGATCCCTACATTTGTATCTTTGGGGTAAATACCCAGTAGTGCAATTGCTGGACCGTGTGGTAGCTCTATTTTCAACTTTTTGAGGAACCTCCATACTGTTTTCCAGAGCGGCTGCACCAGCTTGCATTCCCACCAACAGTGTAGGAGGGTTCTCCTTTCTCTGCATCCCCGCAAACACCTGTTGTTTCCTGACTTATTAATTTTAGTCATTCTGACTGGTGTGAGGTGGTATCTCATTGAGGTTTTGATTTGGATTTCCCTGATGCCGAGAGATGTTGAGCACTTTTTCATGTGTCTGTTGGCCATTTGGATGTCTTCTTTGGAAAAATGTCTGTTCATGTCTTCTGCCCATTTCTTGATTGGATCATTTGTTCTTTGGGTGTTGAGTTTATGAAGTTCTTTATAGATTTTGGATACTAGCCCTTTATCTGATATGTCATTTACAAATATCTTCTCCCATTCTGTCGGTTGTCTTTTGGTTTTGTTGGCTGTTTCTTTTGCTGTGCAAAAGCTTTTTATCTTGATGAAGTCCCAATAGTTCATTTTTGCCCTTGCTTCCCTTGCCTTCATAGATGTTTCTAGGAAGAAGTTGCTTTGGCTGAGGTCGAAGAGGTTGCTGCCTGTGTTCTCCTTTAGGATTTTGATGGACTCCTGTCTCACATTGAGGTCTTTCAACCATTTTGAGTCTATTTTTGTGTGTGGTGTAAGGAAATGGTCCAGTTTCATTTTTCTGCATATGGCTGTCCAATTTTCCCAACACCATTTGTTGAAGAGACTGTCTTTTTTCCATTGGTCATTCTTTCCTGCTTTGTCAAAGATGAGTTGACCATAGAGTTGAGGGTCCATTTCTGGGCTCTCTTCTGTTCCATTGATCTATGTGTCTGTTTTTGTGCCAGTACCATACTGTCTTGATGAAGACAGCTTTGTAATAGAGCTGGAAGTCTGGAATTGTGATGCCGCCAGCTTTGCTTTTCTTTTTCAACATTCCTCTGGCTATTCGGGGTCTTTTCTGGTTCCATACAAATTTTAGGATTATTTGTTCCATTTCTTTGAAAAAGTGGATGGTATTTTGATGGGGATTGCATTGAATGTGTAGATTGCTCTAGGTAGCATGACATCTTCACAATATTTGTTCTTCTAATCCATGAGCATGGAATGTCTTTCCATTTCTTTGTGTCTTCCTCAATTTCTTTTATGAGTATTGATTCTTTGTCTCTTTGGTTAGATATATTCCTAGGTATCTTATGCTTTGGGTGCAGTTGTAAATGGGATTGACTCCTTAATTTCTCTTTCTTCTGTCTTGTTGTTGGTGTATAGGAATGCCACTGATTTCTGTGCATTGATTTTATATCCTGCCACTTTACTGAATTCCTGTATGAGTCTAGCAGTTTTGGGGTGGAGTCTTTTGGGTTTTCCACATAAAGTATCATATCATCTGCAAAGAGTGAGAGTTTGACTTCTTCTTTGCTGATTCGGATGTCTTTTATTTCTTTTTGTTGTCTGATTGCTGTGGCTAAGACTTCCAATACTATGTTGAATAGCAGTAGTGATAATGGACATCCCTGCCGTGTTCCTGACCTTAGGGGGAAAGCTCTCAGTTTTTCCCCATTGAGAATGATATTCGCTGTAGGTTTTTCATAGATGGCTTTTATGATATTGAGGTATGTACCCTCTATCCCTATACTCTGAAGAGTTTTGATCAAGAAAGGATGTTGTACTTTGTCAAATGCTTTTTCTGCATCTATTGAGAGGATCATATGGTTCTTGTTCTTTCTTTTATTAATATATTGTATCACATTGATTGATTTGTGGATGTTGAACCAACCTTGCAGCCCAGGGATAAATCCCACTTGGTTGAGGTGAATAATCCTTTTAATGTACTGTTGGATCCTCTTGGCTAGTATTTTGGTGAGAATTTTTGCATCCATGTTCATCAAGGATATTGGTCTGTAATTCTCCTTTTTGATGGGTTCTTTGTCTGGTTTTGGGATCAAGGTAATGGTGGCCTCATAAAATGAGTTTGGATGTTTTCCTTCCATTTCTATTTTTTGGAACAGTTTCAGAAGAATAGGTATTAATTAATTCTTCTTTAAATGTTTCGTAGAATTCCCCTGGGAAGCCATCTGGCCCTGGGCTTTTGTTTTTTGGGGAGATTTTTGATGACTGCTTCAATTTCCTTAGTGGTTATAGGTCTGTTCAGGTTTTCTATTTCTTCCTGGTTCAGTTTTGGTAGTTGATACATCTCTAGGAATACATCCATTACTTCCAGATTATCTAATTTGCTGGAGTATAGTTGCTCATAATATGTTCTTATAATTGTTTGTATTTCTTTGGTGTTGGTTGTGATCTCTCCTCTTTCATTCATGATTTTATTTATTTGGGTCATTTCTCTTTTTTGATAAGTCTGGCCAGGGGTTTATCAATATTGTTAATTCTTTCAAAGAACCAGTTCTTAGTTTCATTGATCTGTTCTACTGTTCTTTTGGTTTCTATTTCATTGATTTCTGTTCTGATCTTTCTTATTTCTCTTCTCCTGCTGGGTTTAGGCTTTATTTGCTGTTCTTTCTCCAGCTCCCTTAAGTGTAGGGTTAGGTTGTATATTTGAGACCTTTGTTGTTTCTTGAGAAAGGCTTGTATTGCTATATACTTTCCTTTTAGGACTGCCTTTGCTGCATCCCAAAGATTTTGAACAGTTGTGTTTTCATTTTCATTTGTTTCCATGAATTTTTTAAATTCTTCTTTAATTTCCTGGTTGACCCATTCATTCTTTAGTAGGATGTTCTTTAGCCTCCATATATTTGAGTTCTTAAGTTCTTTCCTCTTGTGATTGAGTTCTAGTTTCAAAGCACTGTGGTCTGAAAATAGGCAGGGAATAATCCCAATCTTTTGGTACTGGTTGAGATCTGATTTGTGACCTAGGATGTGATCTATTCTGGAGAATGTTCCATGGGCACTAGAGAAGAATATGTATTCTGTTGCTTTGGGATGGAATGTTCTGAATATGTCTGTGAAGTCCATTTGGTCCAGTGTGTCATTTAAAGTCTTTATTTCCTTGTTGATCTTTTGCTTAAATGATGTGTCCATTTCAGTGAGGGGCGTGTTAAAGCCCCCCACTATTATTGTATTGTTGTCGATGTGTTTCTTTGCTTTTGTTATTAATTGGCTTATATAATTGGCTGCTCCCATGTTAGGGGCATAGATATTTACAATTGTTAGATCTTCCTGTTGGATAGACCCTTTAAGTAGGATATAGTGTCCTTCCTCATCTCTTATTACAGTCTTTGGTTTAAAATCTAATTAGTCTGATAGAAGGATTGCCACCCCAGCTTTCTTTTGGTGTCCATTAACATGGTAAATGGTTTTCCACCCCCTCACTTTCAATCTGGGGGTGTCTTTGGGTCTAAAATGAGTCTCTTGCAGACAGCATATCGATGGGTCTTGTTTTTTTTTTTATCCAATCTGATAGCCTGTGTCTTTTGATTGGGGCATTGAGCCCATTTACATTCAGGGTAACTATTGAAAGATAGGAATTTAGTGCCATTGTATTGCCTGTAAAGTGACTGTTACTGTATTTTGTCTGTGTTTCTTTCTGGTCTATGTTACTTTTAGGCTCTCTCTTTGCTTAGAGGACCCCTTTCAAGATTTCTTGTAGGGCTGGTTTTGTGTTTGCAAATTCCTTTAGTTTTTGTTTGTCCTGGAAGCTTTTTATCTCTCCTTCAATTTTCAATGACAGCCTAGCTGGATAGAGTATTCTTGGCTGCATATTTTTCTCATTTAGTGCTCTGAATATATCCTGCCAGTCCTTTCTGGCCTGCCAGGTCTCTGTGGATAGGTCTGTTGCCAATCTAATGTTTCTACCCTTGTAGGTTACATATCTCTTCTCCCGAGCTGCTTTCAGGATTTTCTCTTTGTCTCTGAGACTTGTAAGTTTTACTATTAGATGTCAGGATGTTGACCTATTTTTATTGATTTTAAGGGGGGGTTCTCTGTGCCTCCTGGACTTTGATGCCTGTTTCTTTCCCCAAATTAGGGGAAGTTCTCTGCTATAATTTGCTCCAATATACCTTCTGCCCTTCTCTCTCTTTCTTCTTCTTCTGGGATCCCAATTATTCTAATGTTGTTTTGTCTTGTGGTATCACTTATCTCTTGAATTCTGTCCTCGTGATCCAATAGTTGTTTATCTCTCTTTTTCTCAGCTTCTTTATTTTCCATCATTTGATCTTCTCTATCATTAATTCTTTCTTCTGCCTCATTTATCCTAGCAGTTAGAGCCTCCATTTTTGATTGCACCTCATGAATAGCCTTTTTGATTTTGACTTGGTTAGATTTTAATTCTTCTATTTCTCCAGAAAGGGTTTCTCTAATAACTTCCATGCTTTTTTTCAAGCCCAGCTAGTATCTTTAAAATCATCATTTTGAACTCTAGTTGTTACATCGTACTAATGTCTGTATTGATTAGGTCCCTGGCAGTCGGTAATGCCTCTTTTTCTTTTTGTTGAGGTGATTTTTTCCGTCTTGTCATTTTGTCCAGAGGAGAATAGATGAATGAGAGAACAAAATGCTAACAGAGTAACAACATCCCCAGAAAATATCCACTAAACAAACCAGAAAAGACCTGAAGCCGGGGGAAAAGAAATGGAAAGAAAGGAAAAAGAAAAAAAAAAGAAAAAGATAAAGATAAAAACAAACAAAAACAAAACAAAACAAAGAAAACAGAATATGATCAAATATAATCAGGCTGGTGCATAGATCAGTGCCACACCCTAGATTTTGGGCGTATTTTGGTCTGTTAGAAGAAAGTGCCTCTCAAAATTTTAAAGAAAGAAAAACATATATGTACAAATAAGGGTTGATATGATGAAGGGATGGAATATGACTGTAAAGATGAAAATTATAAAAGATTTTATAAAAGGAATTGATAAAATAAGAAGTTTGAAAAAAGAAAGAAGAGGATTAAAAAAAGGGAGAGAATGTGATCATGCAGGAGACTAGAACAAAGCCATACACTAGAGATTTAGGGCATATTTTGATCTGTTAGAAGAAACCGTACCCTAAAATTTTAAAGAGAGAACAACTTATATATATATATGCCAAAAATAAGGGTAACTACTATGAAGTGATAGACTTTGTCTCTAAAAATGAAAAATAAAAAAGATTTTTTTAAAAAAAGGGATTGATAAGATGTTGGTTGAAAAAGGAAAAAAGAAAAATTAAAAAAAAAAGTTAAAAAAAATTAACTTTGAAAGACTAAAGAACATGGGAAAAAAGCCATGAACTCTATATGCAGTATTCCCCTAGTGCTGGAGTTCTGCCATTCTCATTGATCAGTAAACTTGGTCTTGGATGGCAGTTCTTGCTGATCTTCTGGGGGAGGGGCCTGTTGCCGTGGTTCCCAAATGTCTTTGCTGGAGGCGGAATTGCCCCCCCTTGCCCGGTCCGGGCTAAGTAATCTGCTTGGGTTTGCTCTTGGGAGCTTTTGTTCCCTGCAAGCTTTCCGTACAGCTTTGGAGGATGAGAGTGAAAATGGCTGCCTCCCAATCTCTGCCCTGGAGGAGCTGAGAACTCAGGGGCTCCACTCCTCAGTGAGCCCCCAGAGAAAAGCAGTCAGTCACTCCCATCTTCCTGGTCTCCGGCTGCACTCTGTGCTCACCGGGCCTGTGACCAAGCATTTCTATCTCTGGCACCCGACCCCATGTGGAGTCTCCAAACCCAGCAGATCCCTGCAGTGCGCTCCCCCATCGCTCCTCCCAGGGGAGGAAGGGGAATCTCCCCAGATCTGCCGCTTGTTGGGTCCCTGCTGGAAGAGGGGTGCCTCGGATCACACTTTATAGCAACCCGAGCTGAGAGCCCACTCCTTGGCTCTGTCTCTGCAGCCGGCTTCCCTGCTCTGATACCTGGGAGCTCTGCTGCACTCAGGTACCCCTGGTCTTTCTGTGACCCTGAGGGTCCTGAGACCACACTGTCCCAGAGAGGGTTCTACCCCCTGCTTAGCCACTGGAGTGACGTCCCTCAGTGGAGCAGACTTCTAAAAATTCTGATTTTGTGCTCCACTGCTCTATCACTTGCCAGAAGCGGCCGACGGAGGCCCCCTCCTCCGCCATCTATCTTCCCAAATATTGCCTCGGATTCACTTCTCCTCATGTCCTACCTTCCAGAAAGTGGTCGCTTTTCTGTTCAGAGAGTTGTTGCTATTCTTTTCTTCGATCTCCTGTTGAGTTTGTAGGTGTTCAGAATGGTTTGATCCCTATCCAGCTGAATTCCTGGGACCAGATGAAATCCAGATCTCCTACTCCTCCACCATCTTGCCGAGTTTGTTGACTTCTTAAGCAACAGAATTTCTATTAAAAAAAAAAAGCATTCTATAGGGATGATTTTAGATAGATTTCCTTCAGGAGAATTGAAAATTTTACTGCATTAAGTCATTTAATCCATGAACATGGTATATCTCTTCATTTATTTAAGTCATTTGTGAAATTTAATAGCTCTTTGTGTAGAAGTATTTAACAAATTTTTCTCTTTAGGCCAGTTTGCTGTGTGCTGCGATGTCTTTGATTTCCCATCTTAATTTGTCACATTATGTTTTAATTTGAATGTAGCAGGAGGTATCATTGGACCATCTTTGATCTCACCCCCTTCCCTTTTGAGGAAAAACTCAGTTTTTGTTGTCACATATAAAAAAATCAATTCCAACTACAAAAATATTGACTAGTAGTATCAGATTTACATGTTTCATAGGTGCGCAGAGACAAAGATCCACATGTTATTATTTGGAGATTTATTAACTTTGCCTATTGGACGTTTCTGTTCAGCTCAATTTTCTTTTCTGCCCTTGGCTGATTCTGCCCTATGCTCTCTTTCTTCTTCAACATAGTCTCTCTAAATATACAAGTTCTTGCTTCTTAGAGCAATGTTGTTGTCTTAGCTTCTCCTACAATGAATTTCCTATACATGTCACTGAACTCTATCTTCACTATTGAGAATGACCATTTTATGAAGAATGACTTAGATTTGAACAAACCATAAACCCCCTAAAGGATCCAATTTCATTAGAAGGGTGAGAATCCCATAAATAATAGAGTTTTTATCTTGCCCACTTGTGATTTATGCTGCCAACTGTTGAATGAGCTTTCTTTTTTCAGAACCTCCTTTACTTTCCCTTCTGTCTAAGCGTAATCATACTTACTCCATTGGGCTGTGTAATTTAATAGAAAATGCTATAGACTGTGGTGTAAAATAAATCATGTTTGAGGCCAGATTCTGCCAGTTGCTAGTTATGAGCCATGAGACCATGTTCATAACCTTGCATCCTCTCAGTTTTCTCTTTTATAAAGTAAGGTTGATAAAAGAACATGCTTTATAGAGTTATTTTGAGAATTAAGTAATGCTTATAAAACTCTCAATATATTTGTGGTATTTGATAAATCCTCAACAATTTTTATTGATTATATTACTATTACTTATCATCTTCAGATATATTCTGACCTCTTTTTCTGTTCTAGGTAGCAGAGCTTCATCTAACAACTAGAGTCACTTATAATTCTAAGTAAAGAGGCTGTGAAAAATGTATACAGAATTCATCTTTTTTAAAAAAAGATTTTATTTATTTATTTGACAGAGAGAGACACAGCAAGAGAGGGAATACAAGCAGGGGGAGTGGGAGAGGGAGAAGCAGGCTTCCCACTGAGCAGGGATCCTGATGCAGGGCTCGATCCCAGGACCTGAGATCATGACCTGAGCCAAAGGCAGACGCTTAATGACTGAGCCACACAGGTGCCCCTTCTTTTTCTTTTTTAAAGGTATTTTTTAAAAAAGATTTTATTTACTTGAGAAAGAGAGCAAGCACAAGCAGGTAGAGAGGCAGAGGAAGAGGAAGAGGGAGAAACATACTCTCAGCTGAGCAGGGAGCCTGACATGGGGCTCGATCCCAGAACCCTGGAATCATGACCTGAGCCAAAGGTAATCACTTAATTGACTGAGCCACCCAGGTTAGAAACCCATCTAACCACCCCTCCTCAATCTGGTGAGAAATTCAAAACTTCATGACTCCTTTGAGGGTAGCGGCAAAGTTGCTGCAGTGGGGTTTCCCAACTAATAGTCATATCCACTACCTTGAGAAAAGTCTGAGAAGCTATGCCCAATAGATGGTTCAGTTATTAGTGAGAGAGGAAGAGACATATGTAAATCTAAAGCCAGAAGAGATATTTAATAACAATAACAAGTAGGTTGTCATTTGTCTGAATTTGTACATAGCATTAGTTGCAGTATAAATGTTCTAGTTCCCTGACTTATAATCTGGTGCTATTCCAATCAATTATCCTTTTTCTCCCCATCCCTCACTTATAATGGATCTCACAGGAATAAGCCTCATTTATCTCTCCCACTATGGAAATATTTTTGGAAGATATGATTTCGGCCCAAACAATGAAATGATGAGGTTGGCTCTGATTAGTTATAGATTACTATGGGGGTTCAGTATTGTGACCCAGCATCCTCATCTAGATAAAAAAGGACAGATTTGAATCTCAGTAAACTCATGTATGCAAAAAATATCACCTCTTAATCTAACATAACTTAATTGAGGAATTTGATACACTATCCTATAGGGCAGACAGGACATTTTGTCTTAGCTATTTCTTGAGCCTTCTACCTTTCCTTAGCTCTCCTTTTTTTTTTTTTTTTAAGATTTTATTTTATTTATTTATTTGTGAGAGAGAGAGAGAGAGAGCAAGCACAAGTGGTGGAGAGGAGCAGAAGCAGGTTCCCTTCAGGGTTTGCTCCCAGGACTCTGGGATCATGAACTGAGCCAAAGGCAGCTGCTTAACTGACTGAACCACCTACCCACCCCCTTTCCTCTCCTCTTTTATTCCTATCTCTTTCCCTTCTTTCTTCTAGAATTGCATCAGCATTCAGAAGGCTTATGTTGTACCTAGAACTCAGAAGGGTCTCTGATTTCCAGTCTCTCAGAGTAGCTGCAGAATTCTCATTGTTCAAATGGGCAGTGTCTCTTACAGCCTGCTTCTGCAGCTTTGCAGGTGGGTGAAATTTTGCCAAAGCTGGAAACTTGGTATATATGTCTTATTTCTCTAGGTAAATCATGCTATTACCCACTCTGAGAGCTGGCTGCTTGCAAGGGGCACTGTGATTCTTAATTCCCTTCCAGCTGAGGTATTTCTCTTTCCTACCTCCCTTACCTTAAACTGTCATCTCTTCTGATCTTTCACAATCAATTGTTAATGCCCACTAAACATACGTCCAAATCATTAGCAACCAAAAAACAACCTCTTTTCAAGGGCAGGGAAGTGAGAAGAAATATTTTATTTATCCTTCTAGTGTAGCTAAGAAAGTGAAAACAAGCAAAACCATTAAAATTATATGTTAAAATCGTCTGAACATGCATTCCTTGCTGTAAAAATGAAGTCGGTTAGTGCAACTTTGAAATATAAACCACATACCAGAAAGTTCTTTTATGTTGGTCAGTGAGAAGTGCTAATTAGCACTGATTTTTTAGATCATTACAACGATTAAATTTATTTGCAGTAATAATAAACTCATCTGTTATATGAAGACCTTTTTATGTGAAAGATTTAGAGCAATTAGTTTTCATGTCTACTAAGGGTGACAGAAGAGCTCATGGTCTTAACAGGAACCAGCAAGGGTTTTACTTTAATATAATTAAGTGGTCCAAAAGACAGGTCTGGGGGTGTCATCATGATGAAAAGGAGGAGGAACATCATGTGGTAGTCATCCAGAGGAATCTCTAAATTTTCTTAGGGTGTGACTCAAGCTTGGCACAGCTCCATAGTCCACTGATGTCAGCCTGCTGCTAAAAATTATTCAAAACCAGGAAATAAGGTGAAAGGATGATTGTGTGTCCTTTCAATGTCACACTGAAGCATTGCCTCATAGGCTCAGACAAGGAGATGTACTTTGTTTTACTTACTATTTACTATTGATTAGGACACAGGCACTGTGAAGTTACTGGTTAACTTTACAAATTTTGGTTCCATTAGAAACAAATGATTTCTGCCAGGGAAAGGATACACCAAAGGTTATGTTTTATTGCTTGGCAAGATACTTGCCTTTAACTCAGCAAATTCATTTTAACACCCCTTTTTAGTTCTATTTTTATTTTTATTTAAAAAAGATTTTATTTATTTATTTATTTAGAGAGCAAGTGGGGGAAGGGGTAAAGGGACAGGGAGAGAGAGAATCTTAAGCAGACTCCCTGCTGAATGGGGAGCCTGACGTGGGGCTCGATTTCATGACCCTGAGATCATTACCTGAGTCAGAACCAAGAGTCGGATGCTCAACCAACTGAGCCACCCAGCCACTCCTTTAATTCTATTTTTAAAGCAGCTTTACTATCTTGCTTGTTCTCTCATTAATGAATTAAATAAATCTTTGATATGTTCTAAATTTATATGAAAGTCCTGTTTTTAATTTTTTGAAAATTATACATAACACTGGGGTATCAAGATCAAAGATTTTCTGGTAAACAGAGTGTGTATGTGTGTGTGTATGTGTGTGTATGTGGTGGGAGGAGAGAAAAGGATGCCTGCCATTTTGTATATATGTATGTTCATATTATATGATTATGAGAAGTAGAAATCCACAAAACAGGAATGTGTGTGTGTGTGTGTGTGTTGAAATGGATATCCTCAGAGAAGAGAGGGAGAGCATGGTAGGAGACAACAAAAAACAATCAAAAAAAGAAAGCAAAAAAGCAACAAAAAAGCAAAACTATTTTGAAAACTTGCTAACACGTATGATTTTATGCTTTAATATAAAATTATATATGTATGTGCATAAATTTTAAAAATATATGGATATGTAAACACATTTGTAGGGCTGCCTATGTATACTGTCAAATGAAAAAAACAGCAGAGAAGAGTACAAAGTTTATATATTATGATTCAATATTGGGAAAAACAGAGAAGATACAAATATTTTGCATGTGTATATTTCTGTGCATGTGTAATATGTATATATTTGAGGATAATAAAAGTAAAAGTTTATTGACATTAGATACCCGAAGGGGATGGGATGGAGAGGAGAGTGAAGTGGGGAGGAGATATAGTCTTTATACACCTTTGTATTGTTAATCCTGTTGAAAAGGTGTAAACGGGTTGGAAAACATCAAAAAAATTTAAAACATTATATATATATATATAAATATAAATTTTCTAAAAATAAAATAGAAACAACTTAGCCCTCTCTGATTCTTCAATTACAAAATGATGGAGAGAGATTATTTAAAAACTAAAGCACTAAGGAGCGCCAGGGTCGCCCAGTTGGTAGAGCCTGCAGCTTGATCTTGGGATTGTGAGTTCAAGTCCCATGTGGGGTATGGAGATTACTTAAAAATAAATAAATAAATAAATAAATAAAAACCCAACCAAAACACTAAAATTCCTTAATTGGTAAAAAACTATTCCTTGAAATTAAAAAAAAAACTATAAAATTAACCTTAAAAATGTCAAAACATAGAGGAAAAAAATAGTGAAATGAAGTAAGAAAGAAGAAATGGAGAAGGGAAGGAGGGAGGGAAGGATGAAGAAAGAAAGGAAGAATCACTTAGAAAATCTTGATCTGATGTTTCTGTTGTTTTGCCAGATTGTACCCAGTAGCTGGAGCATCTTCTACTTTATCTTTGTTCAGTTGTCTGCATGGCGCAAGACCTATTGCCACGAAAGTTTCTTTTTTCATGCAGAAGATTCACTAGGATTCATTAGGATACAAATCAACTGGTTGTATGGGCATCCATGGGGAAGACTTCTTTTTACTGTTAAGGGAAATCAATATTTTTCACTAATGATAAGTGAAATTTCATAACTGACATGCACCTTGAGTATTCTCTCACAATTTTTTTTGTAAACTTCTCCCCATTTTTGCTTTAGGTGGTTTGTCTGGTTTAATTATGCTAAATATTTTCAGGATTTAAAAAATTTAGGTGGTCTAATTTCTGCACAGCCTATTGGGCATTTGCTGACTCAAATCTCCAAGTTACTTAACTTCTCCTAGTTGTTAATTACTTGAGTAAAAACAGAAATAGAAAACTTTGTTTTTCTATTTGATACTTCCACAAATCATCATAATAAATTTTATAGAAAATGAAAGCATTTATTAATCATATTTTAATTAGTGACTAGGAATAGAGCGTAAAACTAAAATTGGACAATTACTATAGCATTATTTTACACTTGCATATTAGTTGGAGCATGCCATATTTTTATCTATTTTACCCAGATATCTATAATATGATATAGTTTTCCTCTGATTTAAGGGGCAAAACTTAGGATGAACAGATGCTACTGGAAATTTCAATACCAACACCCAAAGTTCCACATGTCCTCTCTCATCTGCAAGACAAAATTAAACAGATTTTGTTAAAACACACAAGTCATTCTTTTAGCTTACTAGCATTTCTAGTTCTCACTGATCAGTTCTCCCATTTTTTAATCCACTTTTAACTAATCATACACTTATATAGTGGCATTTTTTCTTGATCCAGTGATTGAACCCTCAATAGTTAATCCAGGATTTAAACACTTACAGCTAGAGGGGTTTTTGTTGTTTTTATGTTTTACTAGTTCTTAGTAAAGTCTTCCAATTCATTTCCCATTTTCCTGGTGGGAAAAGAGAAACCAATTCTCTGCCAAAAGCATTCCACATTGGATACTAAATGAAGTCAGGTAGCAGCTGTCCAATCTAAACTTTGGTGGATAATTAACAGATCCAATATCCAAAAGAAACAGGTAATTGTGATTCATGAATCTGTTGCCAGGGCAGATACTTTACAGATCGCTTATCTTTCCCTAAAGAGTGAAACTACCTAGAGCTTTAAATAGTAAAATGCTGTTTTTTCCCTATTTCAAGAGAATGACTGTTTACTTTGGGGATTTTTTTTGGCATTCAGCTATTTATTTTCTTCCTCTTTTTTCTTCATTTTTTTCATGGTGATGTTCAGAACAACTATGAAGTATGAAAACTTCACTCAGGCAGGAACATAGAGAAATTCTGCCTGAGCAGAAATGCAGCAACACCTGCCTCATGCTAAATCCTAGCGGGTGATGTATATGTAGTGATAAATTGGTATTTATAACATTTTGAAGCTTGCAAATCACTTTTATACCTTTCTCTTATTTGTACTTCACAACAAATCTTGATGTATATAATCTGTAATCTTGATGAGTAATCTGAGGTTCAGTGAATGCTCTGGTAGCACCCAATGAAAACATGGCCAAGATGGGACCGGAATGCAGTTGTACTGTGTTCTTTCCATTAAACTGTGAATGATTTCCAGGGAAGTAAGATGTCTCCATGACTCCAACTTCTAGCCTACCAATTTGACAGGAATTCCAACTGTTTGTCCTTGGTTTGAATCACCAGAGTCTGGGAGAATAGTTTGGATGTACAATTGTGTAATGGGCAAAGAGTACTCACTAACACATTGGGACACCATAGTATGAAGTAAAAACATTTTGCCTATTTGAGGTCTCTTTAAAGGGTTTGTTTTCATTATGGTTTTAGATATTTACCCCATTGCACACCCTTCTCTCCCTAATCCTTGGTTTCTCATACATGGCAATTCTCTTGATGTTCTTCCTTCTCTTCCTATGCTCCCTCCTCTCTTTCCCACCCCTCCCAAGCTGCAATACTACTGTTTCCTTTAAGTCCCTCTACTGCCTTTCTACTCTGATAAATTAATCTGTGTGTACATACCATTAGAAAGAAATACCCCTTTGGCAATTTTAGTGTATCCTGAGATCATGAGAAGATTTTATACAATTTTTAGACTGCCTGGAAAAGAAAGTTGAGGTCCAAGATTGAAGGTATTTCTTTCACCCAAAGATGTAACTTCTTATTATTTTAGTTTATTATTTTATTATTTTAATTTATGTTATGTTAGTCACCATACAGTACATCATTAGTTTTTGATGTAGCGTTCCATGATTCATTGTTTGCCTATAATACCCAGCGCTCCATGCGATATGTGCCCTCCTTAATACCCATCACTGGGCTAAACCATCCCTCCACCCCCTGCCCCTCTAAAACCCCCGGTTTGCTTCTCAGAGTCCATAGTCTGTCATGGTTCATCTCCCCCTCCGATTTCCCCCCCTTCATTTTGCCCTTCCTTCTCCTAATGTCCTCCATGCTATTCCTTATGTTCCACAAATAAGTGAAACTATATGATAATTGACTTTCTCTGCTTGACTTATTTCACTTAGCATAATCTCCTCCAGTCCCATCCACATTGATGCAAAAGTTGGATATTCATCCTTTCTGATGGCTGAGTAATATTCCATTGTATGTATGGACCATATCTTCTTTATCCATTCTTCTGTTGAAGGGCATCTTGGCTCTTTCCATAGTTTGGCTATTATGGGCATTGCTGTTATGAACATTGGGGTGCATATGGCCCTTCTTTTCACTACATCTGTATCTTTGAGGTAAATACCCAGTAGTGCAATTGCTGGGTCATAGGGTAGCTCTATTTTTAATTTTTTGAGGCACCTCCACACTGTTTTCCAAAGTGGCTATACCAACTTGCATTCCCACCAACAGTGTAAGAGGGTGCCCCTTTCTCCACAACCTCTTCAACATTTGTTGTTTCTTGCCATGCCATTCTAACTGGTGTAAGGTGGTATGTCAATGTGGTTTTGATTTGAATTTCCCTGATGGCTAATGATGATGAACATTTTTTCATGTGTCTGTTAGCCATTTGTATGTCTTTTTCGGAGAAGTGTCTGTTCATCTGTTCTTCCCATTTTTTGATTTATTTGTTTTTTGAGAGTTGAGTTTAAGAAGTTCTTTCTAGATCTTGGGTATCAGCCCTTTGTCTGAAGTGTCATTTGCAAAAATCTTCTCCCATTCCATGGGTTGCCTCTTTGTTTTGTTGACTGTTTCCTTTGCTGTGCAGAAGCTTTTTATCTTGATGAAGTCCCAAAAGTTCATTTTCCCTTTTGTTTCCCTTGCCTTTGGAGACGTGTCTTGAAAGAAGTTGCTGTGGCCGATGTTGAAGCGGTTACTGCCTATGTTCTCCTCTAGGATTTTGATGGATTCCTGTCTCACATTGAGTCCTTTCATCCACTTTGAGTTTATCTTTGTGTATGGTGTAAGAGAATGGTTGAGTTTCATTCTTCTGTATATAGCTGTCCAATTTTCCCAGCACCATTTATTGAAGAGACTCTCTTTTTTCTGTTGCATATTTTTTCCTGCTTTGTTGAAGATTAGTTGACCATAGAGTTGGGGGTCCATATCTGGGCTCTCTATTCTGTTCCATTGGTCTATGTGTCTGTTTTTGTGCTAGTACCATGCTGTCTTGGTGATCACAGCTTTGTAATATAGCTTGAAATCAGGCAACGTGATGCCCCCAGCTTTGCTTTTCTTTTTCAACATTTCCTTGGTGATTTGGGATCCTTTCTGATTCCATATAAATTTTAGGATTGTTTGTTTCAGCACTTTGAAAAATGCCATTGGTATTTTGATCGGGATGACGTTGAAAGTATAGATTGCTCTGGACAGCATAGACATTTTAACAATGTTTATTCTTCTGATCCATGAGCATGGAATGTTTTTCCATCTTTTTGTGTCTTCTTCAATTTCTTTCATGAGTGTTCTGTAGTTCCTAGATCCTTTACCTCTTTGGTTAAGTTTATTCCAAGGTATCTTATGGTTTGTCGTGCTGTTGTAAAAGGAATTGATGCTCTAATTTCTCTTTCTACAGTTACATTGATAGTGTATAAGAAAGCAATTGATTTCTGTGCTTTGATTTTGTATCCTGCCACCTTACTGACTTGCTGTATGAGTTCTAGTAATTTGGGGGTGGAGTCTTTTCGGTTTTCCACATAAAGTATCATGTCATCTGCAAAGAGACAGAGTTTGACTTCTTCTTTGCCAATTTGAATACCTTCTATTTCTTTTTGTTTTCTGATTACTGTTGCTAGGACTTCTAGTACTATGTTGAACAATAGTGGCGAGAGTGGGCATCCTTGTCGTGTTCCTGATCTTAAGGGAAAGGCTCTCAGCTTTTCCCCATTGAGAATGATATTTGCTGTGGGTTTTTCATAAATGGATTTTATGAAATTGAGGAATGTTTCCTCTATGCCTAAACTCTGAAGAGTTTTAATCAGGAAAGGATGCTGTATTTTGTCAAATGCTTTTTCTGCATCAATTGAGAGGACCGTATGGTTCTTCTCTCTCCTCTTATTAATGTGTTCTATCACATTGATTGATTTGTGAATGTTGAACCACCCTTACATCCCGGGGATAAATCCCACTTGGTCATGGTGGATGATCCTTTTAATGTACTGTTGGATCCTGTTAGCTAGGATCTTGTTGAGAATTTTGGCATCCATATTCATCAGGGATATCGGTCTGAAATTCTCCTTTTTGCTGGTGTCTTTGCCTGGTTTGGGGATGAAGGTAATGCTGGCCTCATAGAATGAGTGTGGAAGCTTTCCTTCTGTTTCTATTTTTTGAAACATCTTCAGTAGAATAGGTATTATTTCTTCTTTGAATGTTTGGTAGAATTCCCCAGGGAATCCATCAGGCCCTGGACTCTTGTTTTTTGGAAGGTTTTTGATCACTGCTTCAATCTCTTTCCTGGTTATTGGTCTCTTCACATTGTCAATTTCTTCCTGTTTCAGTCTTGGTAGGCATCCATTTCTTCCAGGTTGCTTAATTTATTGGTATATAGTTGTTGATAATAATTTCTAATACGTGTTTCTATTTCCTTGGTGTTAGTCATGATTTCTCCCCTTACATTCATAATTTTATAAATTTGGGTCCTTTCTCTTTTCCTTTGGATAAGTCTGGCCAGTGGTTTATCAATCTTATTAATTATTTCAAAGAACCAGCTTCTAGTTTCATTGATCTGCTCTACTGTATTCCTTGTTTCTAAATCATTGATCTCTGCTCTAATCTTAATTATTTCTCTTCTAATGCATGGCTTAGGCATCATTTGTTGCTTTTTTTCCAGTTATTTAAGGTGTAAAGTTAATTGGTGAATTTGGGATTTTTCTATTTTTTTGAGTGAGGCTTGGATGGCTATGTATTTCCCCCTTAGGACCGCCTTTGCAGTATCCCATAGGTTTTGGACTGATGTGTTTTCATTCTCATTGGTTTCCATGAATTGTTTAAGTTCTTCTTTGATTTCCTGGTTGACCCAAACATTCTTGAGCAAGATGGTCTTCAGCTTCCAAGTGTTGAATTTCTTCAAAATTTTTTCTTGTGATTGAAGTCCAGTTTTAAAGCATTATGGTCTGATAATATGCAGGGTATAATCTCAGTCTTTTGGTATTAGTTGAGACCTGATTTGTGACCCAGTATGTGGTCTCTTCTGGAGAAAGTTCCGTGTGCACTCCCAAAGAATGAGTATTCTGTTGTTTTAGGGTGGAATTTTCTGTATATATCTTTGAGGTCCATCTGGTCCAGTGTGTCCTTCAAATTCTTTGTTGATTTTCTGCTTAGATGATCTGTCTATTGCTGAGTGGATTATTGAGGTCTCCTATAATTAAAGTATTATTATCAATATGACTCTTTATTTTGGTTAACAGTTGGCTTATGTAGTTGGCTGCTCCCATGTTGGGGGCATAGATATTTACAATTTTTAATCTTCTTGTTGGATAGACCCTTTAAGAATGATATACTGTCCTTCTGTGTCTCTAACTACAGTCTTTAGCTTAAAATCTAATTTGTCTGTTAGGAGAATTGCTACCCCAGCTTTCTTTTGAGGTCCATTGGCATGAAAGATGGATCTCCATCCCTTCACTTTCAGTTTGGGTGTATATTTAGGTTCAAAATGAGTGTCTTGTAGACAGCATATGGATGGGTCCTGTCTTTTTATCCAATCTGCAACCCTGTGCCATTTTATGGGAGCATTTAGGCCATTCACGTTGAGAGTGATTATTGAAAGATATGAATTTATTGTCATCAGATTGCCTGTGAAGTCCTTGTTTCTATAGATTCTCTCTGTAAATTTCTGTTTTATATCAGTCTTGGGGTCTTTCTTCTTTTATAGAACCCCCTTTAATATTTCTTACAGGGCTGGCTTAGTGGTCACATATTCTTTTAGTTTCTGCCAGTCGTGGAAGCTCTGCATCTCTCCAACCATTCTAAATGACAGCCTTGCCAGATAAAGTATTCTTGGCTGCATGTTCTTTCCATTTAGTGCCCTGAATATGTCTTGCCAGCCCTTTCTGGCTTGCCAGGTCTCTGTGGACAGGTCTGACGTTATTCTGATGTTCCTCCTGCTGTACATAAGGAATCTCTTCCCTCTTGCCCTTAAGATGGTTTCCTTGGTTCTAAGATTTGCGAGTTTTACTATTACATGCTGGGGCATTGGTCTGTTTTCCTTGATCTTGGGAGGGGTCCTCTCTGCCTCTAGGACACAAATTTTTGTTTCATTCCCCAGATTAGGGAAGTTCTCAGCTATGATTTGCTCAAATATCTCTTCTAGTCCTCTCTGTCTCTCCAGCCCCTCAGGGATCCCAATAATTCTCACATTGGAATGTTTCATGGCATCACTTATTTCTCTCATTCTGTTTTCATGGATTTTAAGCTGTTTCTCCCAGGCCTCCTCATTTTCCTTCTTTTCTATGAGTTTTTCTTCTAGATCACTAATTCGTTCTTCTGCCTCGTTTACCCTAGCTTTTAGAATATCTAGATTAGATTGGATCTCATTGATAGCATTTTTAAGTTCTGCCAGTTCAGCTCTCATTTCTGCCCTTAGAGACTCTATGTAACCATTAATAAATTTCTTCATTCTAGCTATCGTCTTCAGAACTGTTACCTTGAAGTCTATTTCTGACATCTTGCTTATATCTATATCCATTTGTAAATGGTAGTGGTAGAAGTCACAGCCTCTGAGTTTTTCCTATTTTGAGAGTTCCTCCTCTTAGTCATTCTGTAGAGGGGTGGCTGAAGGAATGTATAGACTCCAAATTATTGATCACAACCCCAGCAAGATGCACCTGTTTTATAGGGACCTTAAGGTTGTCGGCCTCTTATTCTTCCAGCTTGTCTTCTTGCGGAGGGACCTGCCACACTGTTATTCAGGCAACCCTGTTTGGGCAGAGTTGCCCTGCCCCTCTGGGGGGAAGGATGGGCTCAGTGAAAACCGGTTTTTTGGGGCTTTTGTTCTCTGGCGGCTTTCCCTGTCTGCTTTCCACATCTCTTCCATCTCTTCTGAGAGTCAGAGCAGAAGTAACCATATCCAAACCTCTGTCTCAGAACAGAGAGATTGCAGTCTGATCTTAACTGAGCTCTCCAGGCCACACTATCTCCATTTCTGTCTGTGCTGCTAAAACCGCAGTGTCCTGGGTTGTGCGCCCCACAGCAGCACTCCCAGTCCTCGCTTCCAGGTCCAGGCACGTCTCTGCCCTTTGTGCTTCTAAAGCCCCCAGCCACCCCCAGTTCACATGCGCACCCCCGCAGCTCCAAGTTTCAGTCCAGGGGACTGCCCTAAAGTCCTTTCCCTGCCGCTACTGTTCTGTGAGTTTGTGCCTGGTCCCCAGCATGGGAGGCTTTCATGCTTGGGTGGTGCAGGATCCTGGAGGCTCCCTCTCCCTTCCGTTTACCTTCTGATATCTGCCTGCAGAATCATGGCTCCCCACTTCATACCTCGAAGCCAACCACCAGTGATATTCTGTTTGTAGAGATCCAGATATATCTTCTTACATCTCAGGCTGATTTTGTGGGTGTTCAGAGTGGTCTGGTAGATATCCAGCTCAATTTAGGGGACCAGTTGGAATAGGGTACCCCACTCCTCTGCCATAATAATATTCCATTAAATATATATATAGTATATATATTATATATATATGTATATATACTATGTCTTCTTTATCCATTCATATATTGATGGACACTTGGGTTGCTTCCATATCCTGGCTATTGTAAATAATGCTGCAATAAACATATCACATGCATATAACTTTCCAGGGCTTAAAGTGTAAAAAACAGAAGTCATCAAAATTTGGTGTCAGAATCAGTTTTATAAATTATCAATTAATCATCAATCAGTAATATTATTAATATAATCACATACTATATTACCATATAATTATTTGTCTAACTTTTTATTTTGAAAAACTTTACAGAGAAGTTGAAAGAAAGGTAACTTTATTTACACACCCTTTTATGTATTTCTCTAGACTAGTGGTTCTAAACTGGGAGAGATTTTGCCCCCAGGGGATATTTGGCAATGTCTTGAGACATTTATGGTTGCACAGTTGAGGATGTTATTGGCATCTGGTAGGAAGAGGCCAGATAGCTGCTAAATATCCTACAATTCATAGATAGCCTTCTACAATAAAGAATTAAAAAAAATGTCAATAGTCCCAATGTTGAGAAACCCTGATTTAGATTCAGTCATATGCTTTTAGTCTATTAGGTTGAACCATATATACAATAATGGTTGAACCATTATTGATGTTCAGCCATTTTAAACAACAATGTCATTTTCAAATAAAACATTTTGCACATTTGCCATACTTTGTGTGTGTGTGATTTATTTTTTTAGAACTATTTTCAAGTTTATAGGCATCATGACACTTCACTCTTAAATAATTTAGCATTTATCTCCTAAGAACAAAGATATTTTCCTACATTAGTACAACATAATTATCGCATCAAGAAATTTAAGATTGATACAATAAAATTATCTAGTAGACAGTCTATATTAAAAATGTTACCAACTGTCCCCCAAAGTAATTTTATAGTTTTCTCCTCTTCTATCCAGGCTCCAATCAGTTTGTGTCATTATTATTGGTAGGGCAATTGTTAGTGAAAATCTTTCCTGGGATTCCAAAGTCATGAAGTCTTCATGTTTACAAAAATTGTAAAACTAGAAGAGCCAAGCAGGTGGAGACAGATGACAGGGAAATCTTACAGGGTTGTTCAAGTGCGTCTACAAGAGACAGATGAATTTTAATGCAGACAAGTGTGAGATAATGATCTTAGAGATTATTTTGCATTTTGCTTTCAAAAATTCTAAAGTTCTTATTTTTCTTTTTTCTTTTTAACTGAGAGTTTTGTACCAAGGCTATTTAATGAACAAAGACAAAAGAAGTCTTTAGAAGATCACCAATTCCTCTTCCCACTTCTGTTCATTCAGAGAATTAATAGGAGAAAAGGAAGTTGTGAAAGGGTGGGAGCTTATGCCTGTTTTAGCTGATTTGTAGCTTGAAGGATTAGATTTTGAAAGCTAATATTACAAATCTGTAGAGTCTTTCTGGGTTCAGTGGTAAGTGAGTGGATCAGTAGGCACATGCTTCAGGAGCACCAGTGGAGCATTATCAGTGAGTCTGATCCATTTGGGTTGGCATACTTAAAGTTTGTACCCCCTCAATTGAGTGCAATGTGACTTAGGAAATGATAGATCTTGGTCTATCAACTCTGTCAAACTCGCACCAAAGATGGGAGTCTTGTCTTCCCCCATTTATTTTTGGGTCTTCCATTTTCTCTGTAATCTGGTCCTCTCACTTTGACAAAAGAGTTTTCTTTTAGGATTTCAGGCCATTTCTCAAAGCTTTTCTATTCACTCCAACCACAGGAAATAACATTTCTAGCCAATACTCTTCCATCATTGTCTTAGTTTACATAGTATGTACCTATGTGTGTATTTCCTTTATTAAAACATTTAATACATACACACATATGTATTCATTAAAATTTTTCTATTTTTATAGTTGGCCTATACAACAAACCATGTGCATAAACAATATTTTTATTTTAAAAGATTTTATTTATTCATTTGAGACACAGAGATACAGAGAGAGAGAGAGAAAGCATGAGCAGGGAGGGAGGCAGAGGCAGAGGGAGAAGCAGGCTCCTCGCTGAGCCAGGAGCCCGATGTGGGGCTTGATCCCAGGACCTTGGGATCATGACCTGAGCTGAAGGCAGACGCTTAACCATCTGAGCCACCCAGGCACCCCAAACAATATTTTTTTTAATTGACTTTAACTTTACCATTACATAGTATTATAGAAAAGGCCAATACAATTCAATGGGGAAAGAAAAGTCTTCCTAACAAATGATGCTGGGGAAATTGGATATCTACATACAGGATAATGAATTTGGACCTCTGCCTCACACCATACTGAAAATTAATTCAAAATAAGTCATAGACCTAAATGTAAGAGCTAAAATGATAAAACTCTTAGACAAAACACAGTAGTAAATCTTCATAATCTTAATTTAGGTAATAATTCATTAGAGAATGACACCAAAAGCACAAGTGATATAAGAGAAGATTGCTAATTTGGACTTCATCAAAGTCAAAAACTTGTGCTTCAAAGAATGTCATTGAGAAAATGAGAAGATATTAAGAAATACACATAATAGAAGAAAATATTTGCAGATCATATATCTGTTGATAGGATTTGTATACAGAATATGTAAAGAATTCTTATAACTTAATAATAAAAAGAGTAATAGACCAAGTTAAAAATGAGTAAATGATTTGAAGAGACACTTCTCCAAAGATGTGCAAGTGGCTAATAGGCTCACAAAATGATGCTTGACATCCTTAATCATTAGGGAAATGCAGATTTCAAAATCACAGTGAGATACTGCTTCACATCCACTAGAATGTTCATAATAAAAAAGAAAATAACAAATGTTGGCAAGTATGTGGAGAAATTGAAACCCTTTTATATTATTGTTGGTCATGTAAAATGGTGCACTTACTTTGATAAACAATTGGAAATTCTTCAAAATGCTAAATATAGAGTTACTATATGACCCAACCATTCTGCTAGATATCTATCCAAGGGAAATGAAAATGTATGTCTACACAAAAACCTGTGTGTGAATGTTCATAGCAGCATTATTTATAATATTCAAAAAGCAGAAACAACTTAAATGTTTATCAATTGATGAATGTATAAATAAAATGTAGTATATCCACCCACACAATGGAATAGTATTTAGTCATAAAAAGGAATGAAGTACTAACACATGCTATGACATGGATGAACATTGAAATATTATGCTAAATGAAAGAATCCAGTCACAAAAGGCCACATGTTATATGATCTTATTTATATGAAATGTTCAGATAGGCAAATCCATAGAGACAGAAATTAGATTTCTGATTGCCTAGGATGGGAGAGAGACAGTGAGGAGTGAATGTTAATGAGTATAAGACTTCTCTTAGAAATGATTAAAATGTTCTGGAATTAGTGGTGTTGGCTGCACAATTCTATAGATACTTCAAACTGGTGAATTTCAGCATATGTAAATGTTATATAGGTAGAAAAGGGGGTTGTTAAATATAAGTAGGAAAAGGAGTTCTGTGATGAAGTAGGTATTTCCTTTTAAGCCTCTTTTTATCACAGAAAGAAATCATAGTAAATATGCATATAAAATTGAGGGATAGATGTTTCTAAACAGTAGAGTGGAATAAATCTATTGCAATATAGATGTACAATCAGAGTGATGTTCAAACTGTTCTAACTTTGGCACTAACCAATCAAGCTGGCCCAATCAGAATGACATTGACTGAGGATGCCTGCAATGGAAAGACATGTTCCTGAATATCAGCCTGCATAGAGGAGAATATCACATAACAATGTCAGTGAATGAACGACAGCCATGGGGAGCAATATATACACACATTTAGTAAGAAAAGCAAGACATAAAATCATATCATATGGTTCCATGTATGCAAATTTCAAAAACAGGCAAAACTTAATTATGTTGTTTAGGGATGCATTCAATGTTGATAAAATTATAAAAAAATAAAATGATTAATACAGGAATCAAGGTGGTGGTTACCTCTGGAGAGAAAAGATGGTGATCATTGGAGGGGCACATGCGGGCAGTATTCTATTTTTTGATCTGGCTGACAGTGTCATGACATTTTTCTATAGTTATCAGGTTGTTCATGTTTCATTTATGCAATAAAGAAAACAGAAGTAAGTGAAGAGACCAGAAGACCTAGTTGAACATTATGACTCTACCTCTTCCTAGCTGTGTAGTTTTGGTCATTTTACTTTGCCTCTGAGAGTTTCAGTTTCCTTGACTGTAAAATGAGGATGGTAAAATATGCCTGACAGTGATGTTTCTGGATTAACAGAGATACTGTGTGGGAAATTGCCTACTCCAGGGCAGTGAGGTGTGTGTGTGTGTGTGTGTGTATGTGTGAAGTATTCAGGAGGGACAGTAGATTGCTTATAGGATGTGAGGACCTAGTGCAGTGTGAGCGAGTTCTCAACTCTGTAAAATGAGAACTGTGTCAAATGATATAGCTACTAGAGGGAGGTCACAATGTTAAACCGTATATTTAATTTCTGAATACCATAACTAGAAAAGTGTTGTAAAAGGACAACTAAATGAGAAGATAGATGCTATGTGTAGAGAAATTAAAAACACTTTTTTTTTTTTTTTTTTTTTTAATCCTAGAGAGTTGAAGGTTTGAAAGAGACATGGTTTAAATTGATAAATTCTGGAAAGGGATGTATGTATAAGGTAAAAAAAGTGACTTGTTTTTCAAAACATTAAAAAAGTAGGGGCGCCTGGGTGGCTCAGTTGGTTAAGCGACTGCCTTCAGCTCACGTCATGATCCCAGGGTCCTGGGATCAAGCCCCGCATCGGGCTCCCTGCTCAGCGGGAAGCCTGCTTCTCCCTCTCCCACTCCCCCTGCTTGTGTTCCCTCTCTCGCTGTCTCTTTCTGTGTCAAATAAATAAATAAAATCTTAAAAAAAAAAAAGTAAAAGGTAAGAATCAAAATTACTACTCAGAGCAGAAAACAATATTTTAAATATGTGAATCACCAAGAGTTGGTAGTGGACTCCAATAGGGTGTGTGTACTTTTCCCAATGACAGATTCCTTGGAGAAGCTGGGACCAGTCTGACCTTTCAGGGTGACCTCAAATAGCACATCCAAGCTCTTTCAGGCATGTCCCTGGGGGTCATTATCAAACTCACAATCCTGGACTGCATGAACCATGAGTACCATCCTTTGGGGTTATTCTTCTGAACTAAAGATATGAAAGCAGGGCCTTATTATAGAAGCAGGGTTTTTTTTTTTTTTTTTCCTTCTTCTTTTTCTTGTAGATACTGATTTGTCTTCTAAAATAATCTTGAACCTTTAAAAAATAGATATATTTGTCAGGAACTGCCTCATGCATAGCAGTTGGAAGTGTTTTTACTCTAATCAAAGGTGAATTGCTGAAACAGATTCTTTAAAGTCATTTTTTGTGACATTCCTCTCACCTTCTTGTCTGTAGCCTGATTTCTCTTTTCCTAACAAAGTTCTGCTCAAACTTGATCTCCGTGTGCTTTCTTAGTTTTGCTAACACCACTTAGAACAATGTAACACCACTTAAAACAATGTAGATGAAGGAACAACACAGACTTCCTCCGTGGCTCAAGTCTTTGAATTCTGGGAGTCTTTCGATGTCTTAGCTCTCCACCTGGGGCTAGAGCTTCCTCCTGTGGGGCTGCAGGAGCCTCCCCTGCTAACCAGGTGGAGAACCCCACTGTCAAGGTTTGGAAGGAGTGCGGGTCCTCAGTAGGGACTGCAATGAACATTTCAAAATTACTTTTCACCTCTGGCTATAATGAAGGGCTTCGGGATTTGAGTTTCTCTCTAAGAAAGATCGGTGTTTCCACAGAAGAGACAACCTGGTGTACCGGTGAAGGTAGGGAGAGGCCAGGTCTTTTTAAATGGAGCTTCGAAGCCTGTCCAGGCTCATTCGCTTTGTGTATTCCAAAATGAATTCCACTCGCAGCTGGAATGTTTAGTACCAGCAGGCCCAATAGATTTTATCCACTACCCCTAGCCCTAGTGTCCGCATTCCCATTAAACACATCTAATTCAAAAGCCCAGGGAGGCATGTACGTCTCAAGCCTCTCTGCTTAATTCCCTCTGTCTTTTTAAAAGCTGCTCTTCCAGAATGAATTATAAATCAACCACAGCTAATTTTCACATTGAACTGTTTATGTGTTTTTAAAGAGGAGCTTCTGGGAAGAAGCAGAAAGAAGATTTAATAAACAGAGAAGCTGCGAAGCTTCCAAAACACATAAGTAAAATTAAGAGACAGCATGTGACTCCAGATATCAGGAAAATAGATACAGGGCAATGATGGGTAACTTCTTGTGATGAGCACAGCCTTCTTTCAAGCCTCCTGGCAGGTATTCATGGTGGCATCCTCATTTCTACAGAGCCTCGAGCAGTGCTACCCTGCTCTGAGCCAGGGGGGCTCACAACGTGTCTTTCTGGTGGGAACTAGACACAACGGCCACCCAGGCACGTTCAGTGGCCACCTGCCTCCCACCCCTACAATTGCCATTAAGGGCATTCTTCTCTTTACTCACCTAGGATTTATGCTTCGTGCCTGTTCTCCTTAGCTCCTTGCGGGAGCTTGACTATTTTGGGGTCACTTGACTAGATTTTGTGTATCATTCTGTTTAAACAAATTCCTACCTGCCTTTATCATCTGTGCCACCACCTTCCCCAACTTTAAAGCTATATTTCTGTTGCCAGTACCCAGGCTTTTATAAGGAACGGGGACCCACAATTTCGGCCTTTGAAAAGCCATTGCTTGGAAGCTGACGTCTGCCAAGTGGAAGGATGCCTTGCACATGTAATCCTTTGTGACCAGTCTCTGTGGAGTAAGCCAGGGCTATTCAAAGTGGTCCACAGACCAGTGCCCATCTTTGAACTCCGTGTTCCTGGGCTGAAATGAGATCAGCAGAGAAATCAAGAGTAAGCATTTCACAGTCTTACAGCAATCTGGTATTGCCACAGCATCTAAGCACATAATTGTTTTTCTAATATTTCATTTTAAATTTATTTTACTAAAGTATCAGTCTGTGATGGGTTGCAAATTAAAAAAATAAAAGTGTTCCCTGCTGTAAGGATGCTCCCAGCTTAGTTCTTCCAGTTCAGCATGTGGGGAAACATTGGATTGTGGCACTCTGGGCTTATTTCCACACTTAGGTCCCTCACTACTAGTCATGCACAGTGGAGTTATTATTTTTGTACTTTTCCTCTTTTCCTCCATAAATGCATTTAACCTCCAAATTTTAGGTCTCAGTGGAACATGGACAATCTTCGGTATTTTAGCTGACCTCACAATGGGGCCCTCAATTCCCTGGAGTTATTCTTCTCTCTTCCCTTTTCTTCATCCTCCTAATGTACATAGTCAACTCTATGCCTTTCAAAGCCATGAGAGCCTTGCCTTCTCCATCAGGCCTCCATGCCCTGTTGGTTTTCATCCGTGGTTATGGGGGAATCCTGAGCTTGCCTCTGTATTCCTGCTCTTTCTATTCTCAGGCGATCACAGTGTCTCTAAACAGGTGTGAAAGGGTTGGATGACACCCCTTCAGTTGCTAGACTTAATTCTAGGGATGTCACATTTCCCCCAGGCTATAGTTCTCTATGCCTTTTAGTAAAAAGTTAAAATCCACTCATTCGAAAGTAACTATTTTGCAAATGCAGAGTGACTTGATGGAAAAAATAAAAGCACCATTCAGAGCCTCTCTACCCCAACTATTTAGTGAAAGCTGTCACAAGAGGGATGAGTGACATATTTGAACAAGTTCTTGGGGTTTTCTCTGCACGGGGCAAACCCAGGATTCAGCAGGAGGCAAACCAGCTGCAGCTTGTCATATATTAGTCAATTACCCTAATGATTTTTTTCCCCACTAAAAAGCACGAATTCAGGTTGCTTTTATATTTTATGAAGATTTTACTTTGTCTACTGACAAATATTAATTGGATTCTCTCCATGTTGATTCCAGCCTCTGGGGTTTGGGGGTCACTGCAGGTGCATGAGGGCCGGTGGAGGGGGAGTGGAGACTGGCAGGAAGTGCCTTCCTTCCCCGCATCTCTGTCTCTTGCTCTTGCGAGGACAGCATTTGATTAGTCCTTTACAACCTGTTTCTCCTCAGATACAAGGAAAATACTGGAAACCACTGTGCCAATTCTGGCTGTCGCTCCTTTGAACACTGTGGGATCTGCTAGAGGAATGTGAAATAAATCCAAAAAAGGCTGCTTTATGGATCTTTGAATGTGGAGTCACAGAAGGAATCTGTCTTAGAAATCATAGCTAAAATTGGATAGTTTGTTAATTCTGTGGAAATTTTTTTTGTATTAGAATTAATCTTTAACCTAGTAGTCTTTTCTAGCCAATGCCCTCCACTCAGTACAAAATGACAGAGTTACTGAGATATAATTGAAATCTAAGACGTACATTCTGACCTCTCTCAGTAGCCTGTCTTCTTTCTGTGGTCCACGCAACCATCAGTGGTCAGTTACTGATTGCCTCAGCGTTCTGAACAAATGTTGATGGGAATGACTGTGTTTTTTATTTTCTTTTAATTTTCCCCCAATCCTAAATACATATTATTAATGTTTATTCCCTTTCTAACTCATCTTTGCTCAGAAACTTGCTTCATGCCACATTGGTGATTGGTCATGTCTCTCGAACTGTTATGATAAAGGGGTAATATTGTCTGTTTTCACCTTAAACTGTGCCCCTAAACTCTTCCATGCCATCGCCTCTGATAAGGTGGAAAAGAATGCTAAGTCAAAGCAAATTTGACACCACTAATAAAAATGTAACTTAACGCACTTGTCCTCATCAAATGTTTCTGGAACATTATTTTCACGTATTAAGGATGGCTCATCCATGTACTTTAGTGTTTTATTATTGGATCAAGAGCATTTCAGAAATAGCGTAAACTTTCCTCCGTCTTTGCTTTTAAAAAAAGTCACAATTTGGGGCGCCTGGGTGGCTCAGTTGGTTAAGCGACTGCCTTCAACTCAGGTCATGATCCTGGAGTCCCTGGATCGAGTCCCGCATCAGGCTCCCTGCTCGGCAGGGAGTCTGCTTCGTCCTCTGACCCTATCACCTCTCATGTGTTCTCTCTCTCTCATTCTCTCTCTCTCAAATAAATAAATAAAATCTTAACAAAAAAAAAAAGTCACAATTTTATGTTCTTTGTCCTTATGCAGCACCACTTGAGTAAGAGTAATAATGGCAGTGCAGTAGGTTCTAGCTAAGTGGGGGTGGGGGTGGGTGGAGTGAACAGTCATGGCATGATTCAGTGAGCAGAGCAATGGAATAGGATTCTGCAGAGCTCACTTCTGTTTTGGCCTCTCCTGCTGAGAACTAGGACCACGCATTAGCCACTTGACTACTCTGTCCCATGTTCTCAGTTTTCAGAAGGGTAATGAGCACTGCCTTAGATTTTTTACAGGATTTCAGGTCAAAATCAAATAAAGAAGTAAATATGAAAGCTGTAGTTTGGCACCCCTGAAAGAGGAAAAACTAAATTGGCCAGTTTAAGAATGGTCTCCTTACAAGGATGAAATTTTAATGATCTACACTATAAACGTGAAACAAGACATTTCTGTGGGCTGAATTTGTCTGTGAACAGCTAGTCTGTGGCTTCTGCTGCATCTTCCTTCCCAGAGCAGCATGGTGTCTATGTTATTTTTGAGTAGTAGGCCCTTATCCCTCATTCTATGCCTGAGTGGGGACAAGTGGCTTGAGGATGGGGGCCAAGTTGGATTATATCAAGGATGCTGCTGGTCGCTCAGTATTTGTTGGTTGGTTTGTTATGCCATTAAATAGTTGTTTTACTGCCTTGAATGTCCTTTCCCAGGTTAATAGCCAGAGAAACAACTGTTATACCTATAAAAATAAAGGCACTCACTCTGTATATTATTTTTTGATGGATCTGATGCTGTAATCTCTAAAGAGACCAACTAGATGAGTTCATTAGAGAATAAAATTTCAAGAATAAAATAGCGTTAACTCTCTTACTCCAAATATTTTTCAAGTATGTTGTAATAAGTATTTCTTCTAGGCCCATGTTTTCCTTCACTGATTGAATAATGTATCATTTAAAAGTTATACAATTTCATCCACATTATGGTTGGACATTTTAGCCATGTGACTTAGATGAGGTTGACTTCCTCCCTGTTCCAGAAGTGACCCCTGATTAGCTAAGCCAGTTAGAGTGAACTCTCTCTCCTGCCTCTGTGGTTCTGGGAAAGGTACAAGATTTGTCAGGATGCACAGAGATACAGGTAACCAAACCCTAATTCAAACAAGTTTAAAATAAGGAAATTCGTAAGTTTCCGTAGTTGAAAGTCCAGAGAGGAAGAATGGGCTGAAGGCATGGTATGATCAAGCCTCCAGGTCTATTTCTGTATCATTCTCCATGTGTCTGTGCTTATCTCTAGTTGGCTGCCATGAGTCACAAGATAGCTATAAGTAGAAGTAGGAGCACATTTCCTTGTTCATGTTCAGAGAGAGGGAGAGATAGAGAGAGAGACAGAGAGACAGAGATGTTCCTTTGATGACAAGTTCACCCCAGGCCAGGTTCCCCAGGGAATGCCATGAGTTTATAAACTCATTGGCTTAGATTTGGGCTCTTAAATAAATCACTGGCACAGTAGGGGATTATCAGCAGCCCCATTTTTTTTTCACATTTGAAATGAAAATATTCGATGGTATCCTAGGGCGAGAATGGGGCTAGAAGGCTTAGAGCTAGAAGTGAATGATCCTGGGGGCTGTGACTGACTCAGGTCACCTAGCCACTGTGACTGCTGAGGAGGTCAGTGACTCAGCACTCCAAGTGTTCATTTCTAAAGTACATTAATGAGAACCTTCAGCTGGGACTGACTTTGATCTATCCCAGACCTGGAGATGGGGTCTGTTTTCCCTGATGCAACATTGTAGGCTCCCTTCAAGAGGGACGGATGGTTGAGATAAATTTGGGTTTGTTTAGGAAAGATGAAAAAGCTGTAGGACACTGTGTCCACTCTAGGTTTACAGCTCAGGCCTGTGCCCGTTTGTGCATGGCATCTGTCTGACCCAGGGAAGGCTTATGACTAGAATGGCCTAGTCAGAGTGACACCCAGGATTTTGGCTGATGAATGTGGAAAGAGGGCCTCTCTCTTCTTCTGGATGATAGTAGAGTAGCAAATCCTATCGGTTCTAGGGAACTATTATTTTTTATCTCCACCCTCAAATTGTAAGCCCAGAAGACCAGTTTCATCATCTGCGCTACTATCATCCTTGTCTGGGCCACTAGCATCTTTTGCCTGGATGCCATGATAGTTCCTGTATTAGTTTCCTAGGGCTGCTATAACAAATTACCACACATTTTGTGGCTTAAAACAGCATTTTTTTTTTTCTCTTCCAGGAATCTGGAATCAAGATGTTAGCAGGGCCATGTTCTCTCCAAACTCTCTAGAGGAGATTCCTTCCTTACCTCTTCCAGCTTTGGGTAGTCCCAAGTAATCCTCGGTTTATGGCAGCATAACTCTGCCTCAGACTCTACGTAGCCTTCTTCTTTCCGTCTCTGTATGTCCAATCTCCCTCTGTCCTTCTCTTAGAAGATACCTGCCACTGGATTTAGGGCCCACTCTAAGTCCAGGATGATCTCATGTTGAGATCCTTAACTTAATTATATCTGCAAAGGCCCCTTTTCCAAATAAGGTCCCATTCATAGGTTTCAGGGAAAGGATTTGGATGTATCTTTGGTGGCCACTATCCAACCCCCTACTTGTACTTCCTGCTTCTGTTCCTTCACCCCTACTGACTATTTTGCACATGGTGCAGTGATCCTTTTAAAACATGTCAGACACTTCCCTGCTCAAACCCTCCAGTGGTTTCCTGTCACCTTTGAACTAATATCCTACATCCACACTCTGCCTACCAAGTCTCTCCCATCATGTCTTGGCTTCTTACCTTTCCCCATTTCACGCTGCTCTTCTTTTTGCTCATAGTACCCCAACTACACTGGCCTCCTTGCTATTCCTCCAGCATGCCACACAAACCCCTCTTCTTGGGGCTTTACAGTGGATGTTCCTGCTGCCTGACACTCTTTGCCTATGTCTTATCATGGCCAGTGTCTCACCCTAGTTAGGACCCAGGTGAAATGTTTCTTCCTCAGAAAGGAATTCTTTGCTCAGTTTAGCTAATGTAACATTCCCATCACTCTCTTTTGCTTTACTTTATTTTTTTTTCAGGGGACTTATGAAACAAATCCCATATTTTATGTCTTGTCTTTGTGTGTTTATTATATATCTCTCCTACCAGAGTGTATGCTTTATCTTACTTGTTCACTTCTGTGTCCCCAAAACATAAACAATGCCTGGCACATTAGAAATAATAACTATTTGTTGAATGAAAGAACATAGCCCTGGCAGCATTTGGAGGATGAGTCTGACCCAAGGAAGTGGGCAGAAGTAAGAAACCCTCAGAGAAACCAAGCCTCAACTATGTTGATGTTATGGTTTCAGCCGGAAACCTGCATTGTCTCTGCCATTTCAGTCACATGAAAAATAAATTTTCGTAGACTTTAAGCCAGTTTGAGATGGAGTTCTGCCAGTTACACCTTAATGAGCCCTAAGTTAGGCACTCTCTCTTGAGTTTGTACATTTCTGTGAACTTAGAACAAGTGCCAGTCTTCTTCTTATTTCTGTTCCATTGATAATGAAGTAGGTGGAAGTTTCAGTGTAATTCCTTCAACTTCCAAGTTTGAAAATCAGCAATCTCAGTATTGACAGCAGAATCTAGTGCTAGCAAGTATACATTTTAGAGTGTAAATCATCTCCCAGTGATGTGGCTTGGAATGCAAATAATTTTATGCCTAATCCTTATCAGCGTTTAGTCGTTGACTTAAATCCAATGTTCTGTGACATGCCTGCCCTTCTTCTTGGTTGTCATTGTCTGTTGAGGGCTTATTTGAGCATATTGGTATTTTAGATAGGGAACATAGTGAATTGTCCAGGAAGAGATGGTAATAATGTTGTGGAATAACATTTTGGGGGGGGGTTGTATTTATTTTCCTGGAAATCACCTTTCTTCCTCTCCCCCTTTTGCCTGCCTGACACTCTCCCTGCGTCCTTCAGGTAGGATCCTCTGGGCCTATTTCCTCCATGTTCATGACAGGTTAGAAAGAAAAGCATGACAGTTTGGAAAGAAGAGCAAAAGTCCTCTTCCTGGCTTCCCCTTCTCAGGATAGTGGAGACAAACTTGGGTTTTGGGCATGGATAGAATGTTGACAAGAAGCACCTAGAAGGAGTGCAGGCTTCTTTGATGCTCAAGTAGAAGACATTCTCTTAGACTGATGGGGAGAAGACAAAAGAGGAGGGAAGGAGAAGTGAGTAGAACAGTTACACAGTGTCCCAAAGATGGTGGCCTTGTGGCCTATTTTCTGGATTAGGGTTCTGGAGAAGAGAGCATGTCTTTGGTCAGTGGCACTGGGCTTCAGCAGAGTGGTTCTGTGCCTTCCAGAGTGGCATGGAAGCAGTAATGCACACAGCTGGGTCTGCAGCAGCTGTGTAGACCATTAAACAGATTCCGTAGCACAACCAGCATGCACTGATAAACCAGTAATCCCATCAATCTGCTGGGACTCTGGAGTCTCAGAAGATGCACTCGAGGACAAGTAATGCTGAGGGTCACATACCACCTCTTAATGCCTAACTCTTGTCTGAGACCCCCAGAATTAATTTTTTAAAATTTAATTATGTTATGTTAGTCACCATACAGTACATCATTAGTTTTTGATGTACTGTTCCATGATTCATTGTTTGCATACAACACCCAGTGCTCCATGCAATACGTGCCCTCCTTAATACCCATCACCGGGCTAAACCATCCCCCCACCTCCCACCCCTCTAAAACCCTCAGTTTGTTTCTCAGAGTCCATAGTCTCTCATCATTCATCTCCCCCTCTGATGTCCCCCCTTCATTTTGCCCTTCCTTCTCCTAATGTCCTCCATGCTATTCCTTATGTTCTATAAATAAGTGAAACCATATGATAATTGACTTTCTCTGCTTGACTTATTTCACTTGGCATAATCTCCTCCAGTCCTATCCATGTTGATGCAAAAGTTGGATATTCATCCTTTCTGATGGCTGAGTAATATTCCATTGTATATATAGACCACATCTTCTTTATCCATTCATCCATTGAAGGGCATCTCAGCTCTTTCTACAGTTTGGCTATTGTGGACATTGCTGCTTTGAACATTGGGGTGCATATGGCCCTTCTTTTCACTACATCTGTATCTTTGAGGTAAATACCCAGTAGTGCAATTGCTGGGTCATAGGGTAGCTCTATTTTTAATTTTTTGAGGCACCTCCACACTGTTTTCCAAAGTGGCTGTACCAACTTGCATTCCCACCAACAGTGTAAGAGGGTTCCCCTTTCTCCACAACCTCTCCAACATTTGTTGTTTCTTGCCTTGTCAATTTTTGCCATTCTAACTGGTATAAGGTGGTATCTCAATGTGGTTTTGATTTGAATTTCCCTGATGGCTAATGATGATGAACATTTTTTCATGTGTCTGTTAGCCATTTGTCTTCTTTTGAAAAGTGTCTGTTCATGTCTTCTGCCCATTTTTTGACTTGATTATTATTATTATTTTTAAAGATTTTATTTATTTATTTGACAGAGAGAGACACAACAAAAGAAGGAACACAAGCAGGGGGAGTGGGAGAGGGAGAAGCAGGCTTCCCACTGAGCAGGGAGCCCGATGTGGGCCTCGATCCCAGGACTCTGATATCATGACCTGAGCTAAAGGCAGATGCTTAACGACTAAGCCACCCGGGCGCCCCTTGATTATATGTTTTTTGAGTATTGAGTTTGAGAAGTTCTTTCTAGATCTTGGATATCAGCCCTTTGTCTGAAGTGTCATTTGCAAAAATCTTCTCCCATTCCATGGGTTGCCTCTTGTTTTGTTGGCTGTTTCCTTTGCTGTGCAGAAGCTTTTTATCTTGAAGTCCCAAAAGTTCATTTTCCCTTTTGTTTCCCTTGCCTTTGGAGACATGTCTTGAAAGAAGTTGCTATGGCCGATGTCAAAGAGGTTACTGCCTATGTTCTCCTCTAGGATTTTGATGGATTCCTGTCTCACATTGAGGTCTTTCATCCACTTTGAGTTTATCTTTGTGTATGGTGTAAGAGAATGGTCAAGTTTCATTCTTCTGTATATAGCTGTCCAATTTTCCCAGCACCATTTATTGAAGAGACTGTGAGTCCCCCAGAATTCAGACACAACCCCAAATTGATTTTGGAGCATTGGAGCCCAAACTGGGAATTAAATTATTATGGAATAATAAAGAAAGCTGCGTTTTGCACACCGTACTTGTGGCTTGCATGTCATACTTTGCATAAAATATTTGTTTTTTTTCTTTATGACTGAATCCCCTTGGAGTTACAAGAGGACATTACTTCTAGGTGGATAAAGCTTCTTTGTAGTTATAAGGGCAGCCCACAAAATGTTCATTGTTGGATAAGCAGGCTTCCGCCTTCCTGGTCATTAAGTAAATGCTACAAATCTGGGCCAAGGCCAGGTTTTCTGAACTGAGACGTGGAGAGGCCATTTTGCTATTTTTGAAAGAAACTTGACTGGAAAAACAAACTACTCTATCAGCATTAGACCTGCTAATATTTGTTATTTCTATATCCAGTAGAAAAGTATGCAGGTAGAACAGTGTGTCAGTGAACTTTCTCATCAGAAGAAAATCCTATCCCAGCCAGTGCAAATTAATTTGGTTAGTATATTTTACTTAATAAATAAGTTTCATGCCTCTTGTTGCTGCCACAAAAGGAAGGGAATTAGAATTTTAAGATTATCCTTACATTAATGTGTGTTACGCTTTTGTGTTACATATTTGGGACTGGCAGAGATCTTCACACCATTGCTTTATAGCCCAAAGTTTCATTAATACATTTGATTGACATAAAATAACATCAAACTACTTTTATTTGGTGATTATCACAGGAAGTTGGCAAATCCTTCCCTCCCTAAGCCACCATTACTAATCTGTCTGGTTCTGTGATTCCCTCTGACACCACTTCTCCAATTCCCTGACACCAACTGGATGTCCAACAATTTGATTCAGTTTTGACACTATTTACTTGGAGTTAGTGTCAGATCCCTCAGTCCTATAAGATTGCCCCCACTTTAGATGCTAGCTGCAAGTCCTGGGCCAACCAATACTTCTGACCAACCAGCTATACACTGGACCTTTGCTTGATAATTTGCTAAAACAACTTATGGAACTCATGAAAATAATTTCCTTTTGTTTCCTTATGCTTACTGGTTTAATATAAAGGATGCAACTCAGGAACGACCAAATGGAAGAGAGGCATAGGGCAAGGAATGAGGGTAAGGTGGGGTGGCATTTCCATACTCTCTTTGGGTGAGCCACCTTCCCAGCACATCAGTGAGTTCAACAGCCTGGAAGCTCTCCAAACACCATCATTTAGGGGTTTTTATGGAGGTTTTATTATGTAGATACAATTGATTAAGTCATTGACCATTGGTGATTGAACTCAATCTCTCTTTCCTTTTCTGCAGCAGTGGGTGGAGGGATGAGTGGGCTTAAAGTTCCAACTCTCTAATGATGGTTTGGTGTTTTTGGTGACCAGCTGCCACCCTGAAGCTAACTAAAGGCTCAGCCAGGAGTCATCTTATTAGCATACAAAGAGTCTTCTTGTCTTGCCTAATTGGAAACCCTTGGATCATCTGCAGAGAGTAAGATTCTCTTGATCAGGAAACCCGATTGCCTTTTATAATGTTGCCATCTTTCTCCACACTCTTGCATGTCTTCCACTTTATTGCTCCTCATCTTCATCTCCTTTCCTTCCCACTGAAGGCACCCAGTGTACTGTGTTTGATATATAAGTGCATAAATGACATATGCATTTATCCTTAGCTATGTATATACACTGAAAACTACATAGTATTTATTTTTGTGAATATGTGTTGTAAAATTTACTTAAATACTGTTGTACTATAGAGACAGTTTTATTTCTTACATATTTCTTTCAACAATATATTTTTGTTATCAGGCCATGTTACTGTATGTATTTGTTTGTCACTTCATGGTATTCATCCACCATGTGTTACTTATCCATATTGCTAGAGATGGACATGACAGTGATATCCAACAACCCACTTCCACAAAGAGGCTGCCTTGAGGATTCTTGTACATGTACCTCTTTCACGTGTAGAACTATGTCTGGGTTTCTTTGAGGGTATATGTATTGCTGGATATTTGGTTATACATGTTTAATTTCGGAAAGCCTTACCAAATTCCTTTCCAGAATAGTGATGGAGAGAAAAACAAATGTTCTCTGTACTTCAAGGTTATTTTGGCTGGTCTAAGAATTAAATTGACGTGAGACAGATTAACAGGAGAAAACCTATTTTGATTACATATGTTTGGGGGCTCCAAAAGAATTTGAGGCTCATGGGCAGTCAGATAATTGAGGCTCATATGCCTTCCAGAGCTAAGGAGAAGGGGGTAGGGTCTGGGTTTTCAACGGGAAGGAAGACAATTCACAAAAGATGAAAAGGAGTGAATGTTTGATAAACAAATGTTTGCCAGACCATATAAAAACAATGGGACAGAGGAATTTCTACAAACAGACTCTGCTAAATTTCCCCCTTTTTACCACCGCTAGTTCATATATACTGTTGTTATCTATGTTGATAGCTCCCTTCCTGGAGCAGGCCCTCTACCTAAATTCTTTCAGGCAGTTGGCGGGGAGATTGAAGTTTCTTCTGAGCCTTCTGTTTCTTAAAAATACTCAGCTTAAAATAATTCACATGCCAAAGAGACACATTTTGGGGTTGCACATTTTGTTCCCTGTAATAACTTCACCAATCTACCCCCCTCCCAACTTCCAACCCCAGCAGCAAGCAGCACACGAGGGTCCCCATTTCCCCACGTGCGTCCATATTTGGCAATTATGACTTTCTCTTTTGTTTTTCTTTTTAACAATCTGAGGAATGTAAAGTGTTATGAGGGTAAAATATTGTTTTCATTTGTGTTTTTCTTATTCCTAGTAAGGTCAAGCATTGTGAGCCATTTGATTTTTCTTCTGTGAATTACCAACAATTCATTTCCTCTGCCCATTTTTCTACTGGGTTTCTTGTCTTTTTCTTGCTGTTCGTTCTCGTTCCTGGTGTGTTCTAAATAGCATTTCCACATTGATTTTGACATTGCAAATGTCTTAATCTGTCACAATCTCTGCTTAGTGTTGTGTAAAGTAAGCTTCACTTTAAGTCAAGGTTTCTATAGTTCTAGTGCCACTTAGGCATTTCATAATTTCCCAGCAATTACCTCTTTCATCTGGGTTTTCTCAATTCATTATTGTATTAATTCTAAGGTTGAATTTTTCCAAAATAATCTATTGTGTCTGAGTTATTTTCCCCCATTCATTCTGCATTTTGCTTATTTTCTTTTTTTTCCCTAGTTTTATCAGAACTTTATTGATCTTATTAGTCTTTTCAATGAATTTTATTAAACTTCACTACTTGTTGTTTTTTTTTTATGATCTGTTTCATTGATTTTATACTTATCTTTGTTATTTCCTTTCTACTTGACTCTTTGTGTTTACTTACGGCTCTTTTTCTGATTTTATTTTGAATTGAGTACTTTGCTCATTTGCTTTCATGCTTTCTTGGTTTCTGACAAATATATTTAAGGCTACAACTTTCCTTTTAAGCACTCCTTTAGTTGCATACCAAATTTTTGATGTTTTATCACTGTTCAAATATTTTATAATTCTCCTTATAATTTCCTCTTAAATATAATGATTGTTTAATAAGTATGATATTTTGTTTTTGGATACGAGATTTAAAAGTCTATTCTTTTGGATTGATTTTAAATTTTATTATATCATGATTATGGAACAGTCTCCATGATCTTGATCCTGTGGAATTTATTGAAACTTCCTTTGTGATTGAGTACATAGTTAATTTTGTAAATATCCACGTGTTTTAAAAGGATGTGTATTATTTTGGTGATGTAAATTTTTATGTGTCAATAAATTCAGAATGAACAATGTGTTATTTAGCTCTTCCATGCAGTTGGTTATTTTGGAGTCTGATCTATCAGTTTCTGAGTGGAGCATCTTAAATCATAAAGTACAAAGACTGAGATTTACTTCTCAGACTTCTGTTTATTGCATTTTGTGGACATATTGCTAGGTTGATATAAGTTCCTGGTGATTATTTCTTTTTGATCTATTTTTTTTTCTCAACAGTACTTTACTTTGTGTCTGCTCTGTTATCAAACCCAGTTGATCTTAATTGTTATATTTTACATATCTAGTGTGTCCAATTGGTTCTTCTTTCTGTCCCCTTGTTTCGGCTTCTGGTTTGCAATATCCTTCCTTATCTTCCTAAGACTCCTTAATGAGGTCATTAAATTTATTCTTTGGTCTTGTCTATTCATCGTGCTTTCTCTGGTGTGAGTTGTTTACTTTGTTGTTTTTTTTCCTCATAGCTGTTATTCTTCTAAGATGGATCCGTAATTTTATTTGGAACTTCTATTCCTTACAGGTATTGACCTCTTATGGTGACGTGAATATTGGGGCAAGGGCTCAAGACTAACTTTAGTTTGTGTATGTATGCCTGCGAGTTGGGGCAGAATTACCTCAAAATCAAGAGCCTGTGCCCTGGCACTTATCTTTCTTAAGAAATAACTTGGTCAGTTGTAGTCACCGGGGTCCTCTGGTTGAGGGGGCGGGGTGTGCAGGAGAAAGCCTCCAGGCCTGGCAAATCTATTGATCATTGCTCTTACCTGGTTGCTTGAATGATCAGTGCTACTTCACAGTCCCTGCCTACTGCTTGCTGCTGGTCTGGCTGCTATGTTAATCCTTTCAGTAGTGACTGGGCAGGCAGTGGCCCACTTCTGTTCTTGCAGGGAAAACAATGGGCAACTCCTAAAAGCTTCCCTCCACCCTCCAATCTGCTGGTTAGCAGTACTAAACTCTCTTCCTTTTTTGGGGGAAGAGACTTTGTTGTTTCTTCCCTAATCTCAACCTGGCCACTTTGTCATTGCATTAATTTACCAAGGACGTTGCCCTCCCTCTTACTTCGGTGCCATTTCCAGGATGGGATTGGGGAAGGGATAGATAGGAAGAGAGCTGGCTAGTTACTTGTGCTGGTCGTGTTTTCACTGAAGGGAAGCAGAATATGCCACCCCAAAAATATGACTGTAGCAGTTTAGGACATGCCACTTCAAAATATGCCACTTTGATATATTGATAATTTTGAGCAGTAGGCAGTTGAAAGGCAGCAAATGCAGGGAGAGACTTTCTCCGAGCTCCTCTTATCTGCCAAAAGGCAGGTCCTCTAAAAGAAACCCAGTTGTCATAGATCTCCTCTTGGAGTTTTGTCAACCAGGGAGGATCAACTCCTATCACAAGGGAGAAGACTAGAAGTCGACACTACAGCCAAACAAACTGTCACAAACTACCATACCTTCCATTTATTCTTCTCTGGGCCCCACTCTCTTTCTAAAAATCATTTACTCTCTTCTAAGAGGACTTCCAGCCCCTCCCCTTTCTCTATTAAGATGGTATTTAACCTGAACTCTACACCACCTTGGGGAGTTACTCATTTTTGCAGGGGTATCTCCAACGTATACATGAGATATACATGTTAATCAACTGCTGTTTGTGTTTCTCTTGTTAATCTGTCTTTTATTACAGAGTTCTCAGCTAAGAACCCAGAAGGGTAGAGGGAAAATAATTTTTCTCTCTTATATCACCATAAAGAAAGACATTTTCAAGCTCTAATAACTTGGCACCATTTCTTTTAAGATGTTTCTTATAATGAAACAACCTCCTGTAGTGTTTCTCTTTACACAGTTTTGCTGCAAATATGTAAATAGTTTAGCACAGTTCCTGGCACAAGAGTACATAAAAAACACAATTAGTCTGTTATCATGTTAATGTTACTATTTATTTAAAGTCACTCTAAGGTAGTAACTTATAGATACTTAGACATAGTAACTGCAACATTTGCAATTGACTGTGTGATTTGGGAGATAAAAGGAACAAATATACATGTAAAAATTTGCTTCTGGATGTTTACATATGACTTCTTTTTTACATAAAAATGACTCAGCAGGACAAAAAAATATAATATTTTTATAACAGTAATGTTGACATATTATTATCGATTCCATATATATTAAAATGCAACCTGTATTATATCAGTGATGATTATGTAAGAGCATGAACTTCAGTCTATTAATAGAATCAGTCAAAGACTCTTGGCTTAGATGTGAATTGAAGTCCTAACTTAGTTCTCACTATTATTGTAGGGTGATTTAAGAATTTCTAAATGTTGTGGTCTTTGTATGGTCTCTTTACTTTTTTATTATTTAAATTTTTTTCTTTCCTCTTAAAATGGGAAGCAGAGTAGAGGAAGAGTGTTAATATTTCATGAAATTCTTACCTGGTGCCTAGTACTCTGCTTGGCCTTTTCCATATATGCTCTTACTTAATTGTCACAACAAGCATATACGCCAGCTATTATCGTTTCCATTTTTAAAATGAGGAAATTGGAACTTCAAAGGGTTACATAATTTGCTCATTCACAAAACTAAGTGCCAGAGCTATTATTTCAATGTAAATCTGTAGTGCCTTTTGTGTTCATGCTCCTATACCAGTGCTTCTCAAACTTTATGTGTATGTGAGTCACTTCCTTGGGATCTTATTAAAATGCAGATTCTAATTTCATAGTCTGAGGGGGGCCTGGGAGTCTACATTTCTAACATGCTCCCAAGTAATGCTGAGACTGCTGGTCTATGGGACACACTTAAAAAATTTTTTTTTAAAATAATGATTTCATACTAGCCATTTGGATAGTTGAATGGGGCTGCAATACCAGTGTTGGGGGTAACCAGGGTTCCAGTTGCACCAACTAGCTGCAGATGAAGTTGTACCACAAACCCTGGGAAGTGGTTTTTCTTTTTATTATTCTTCCTAGTTCCAAGTAGTTAATGCTCAAGAGGCATTTTCTTCTTCTTCTTCTTTTTTTTTTTAAAGATTTTATCTATTTTTCAGAGAGAGAGAGAGCAAGCGCAAGCAGGGGGAGTGGCAGGCAGAGGGAGAAGCAGGCTCCCTGCTGAGCAAGGAGCCTGGTGCGGTACTCCATCCCAGAACCCTGGGATCATGACCTGAGCCAAAGGCAGTTGCTTAACTGACTGAGCTACCTAGGCATCCATCAAGAGGCATTTTTTAATAGGCTTTCTGTCCTGTTCTCTTGTCTACTCACTAGCCCCTACTGTTTTATTTAAAGAATAGTTAGTCCATGTATGGGGCCAAAACATGATCATGTGTAGGTTTGGTTCTATTTTATGTATTCATACATTAAAAGAAGCTGAAGCTTCTTTGACTATCTTGTATACTGTTCCATGGAACCTAGCTAGTGGTGTTACTGGCCACTAACTCACAATTTTATTTTACCAGATTCATGTCGAGTGGGAAACTTCTTATGTTTCATGTACACTATAATCATATATCAAAAAAGGGTTATTTGCTTGTTGATTGAGTAGCCATTTAGTTCCTATCTATTCACATTTTCCTGGGATTGTAGGAAATGTCACTTCATAAAGAACAGAGTGAGTGTCTTGGAGATATGCTGCTTATGACTTGGTACAGCTGCTCTGCTCTTCAATTAACATTTGAAAACATTTAAAGAATCAGAAAGCTTTCTAGGGCCATGTTCACAAATGAAAGCAAAAATGTAGACTTTTCGATGATGTATTTTCTAAGGAGGAGACTGATCAGAGCATGGCCAGGGATGACCAAATTTCAGAACGCTATGCTATGCAAAGAAAAGCTGCAGTCAGGCACATTGAAACCTCTAGAAACATCTCAAGTTTGGACTCAAGCATCACTGTCTCTCTAAGGAGCTGTTGAGCTGGATTGTATGTTGCTCTAGAAAAAAAAAAAAACAACAAAAACAAAACACCTTTTATTAAATGGAAAATAAGGGAAACTGATTATTAAGGAAAAAGCCACAACAGCTTTTTGGAACACTTAGGAGCACAGTAGTTGTTTTCTGTTCATCGTCAAAAAATATTTTGTTAAAAATGTTGAAAGAAAATGTATCTTTTTAATCTTTGTTGGAGTTGTTAAAATTAATTAGTATACATGTTTATAACAAACAATTCAGAGATATATAAAGAGAGTATGTATTTCCTCCTACTCTTGGTCTATTCTGCACCTCATCTACTGTGGGAAATAAATAATTTATTTTTATTTTATTTTTAGAAAAAAGTTTTGACTAGGAGATACAGTCATACGGTAAAAAATTTAAAAGGTACAACGGGGATTAAATGAGTCCCCTTTTCCTCTCTGTTCCTTAGACACCCACTGCCCTTCCTGAAAGGCAGTGAATGTTGGTACTTACTTGTATATCTTTACAAATTTGTTTTATTCATGTATAAGTACATATATATTTTTTATTTTTCTTCTTAACTTTTTATTTTTTATTTATTTTTTAAAAAGATTTTATTTATTTATTTGAGACAGAGAGGATAAGAGACAGAGAGCATGAGAGGGAGGAGGGTCAGAGGGAGAAGCAGACTCCCTGCCGAGCAGGGAGCCCGATGCGGGACTTGATCCCGGGACTCCAGGATCATGACCTGAGCCGAAGGCAGTCGCTTAACCAACTGAGCCTCCCAGGCGCCCTCTTCTTAACTTTTTAGACACAGAGTAATATCCAACAGTCACTGTCCTTCACCTTGCACATTTCCCTTTACAATAGATCTCAGAATCTGTTCCATCTCTGTATGTAAAGAGCTTGTCATTCCTTCTTTGGTGTACGGTTCTCCATTACATGGCTGAACCATGATTTAGGAACACTCTTCTACTGATGGTTCCCTATTGATTCATGTCTTTTGCTATTAAAAGCAATACTGCAATAAATAACTTTATAAATAGGTCATTTTGTACTTGTGTAAACATATCTGTAGGATAAATTCTTAGGAGTGGATTGCATGGTCAAACGGTACATGGATTGTAAATTTGGTGCTGCAAAATTGCCCTCCCTAAGAGACATACAAATTTATGTTCCCCCTATTGATACATGAGAGTGATTTCCCCCTAAAACTTTGCCAAAATTCTATGGTTGAAATTGACTGTGTTGTGTGTTTTTAATTTACCTTTCTCTATGAGTGAGGAGGAACATGTGTTCAGATATTTAAAAGCCATGTTTATTTCCTTTTGGTAAATTGTTCATACATGAAAGATGTAAAGACTAATAGAATAGGAGTCTTTGGGATTATGGAACTGAATTTTTATTGGGATGACTTTTATAATTTTCCAGGGAGAGAAAGCTTTCCTGGGTTCTTGCTATATGTATCATTTATATTTTGTTCCACCTTTTTTTGGCTTACCAAAAGTGGTTTTGAGTTAGATCAAGAGCCTGTGGGAAAGCAACGAATACCTTTATTCTAAGAGTGCTCCTGATTCCACAACTGTCTGTTGTTGTCACTTAGGATGGTAAGTGTTGTTGACAGAGGTGGTTTGACATTCACAGGACAAATGGTTAAATGAAATTCATGCTTTTCTTGTCCCTTTGGGCCTGGGTTCCAGGCAGCTTATCAGAGTCAGTAGGAGTTGGTTATGAATAATAAGTCAAATGGACAACTCCCACTAAAATTATTTCTAGCCAGGTGTGTTAACTTTTGCGGCTGTTATGTCCATGCTCATCATAAACTTCATAAAAAAACTGATTGGAGTTTGAATCCTGGGTCCATCACTAACTTGCTATGTGACCTTGAACACTTAGGGTCTTTGAGCTAATTTTACCTTTCCTATAAAATGAAAAGACTACTCTGCACTTGGCAGGGTTTTTGTGAGGAGGAAGGGAGATGAGGTACCAAGCACTTAGTGTAGCCTGGACACCTAATGGCTGCTTTATGCTTATGTGCTAAGTTACACAGACTTAAAGTTAGGCAGACCTGGGTTCATGCCCAGACCATATCCCTTACAAGCTGCGTGTCCATGGGGAGCTTCCTCAGCCTCACCATGCCTCAGTTTGCTCCTTATAAAATGGGGATAATAACTGTCCTTCATCAGGTTGATATGTCAAGTGTGTAGCACTGTGCCAGACACATAAGTACTCAATAAGTGGTAGCTATTTGTTTTTATTATTGTCATTATCATTCTCTTCGGCAATTTTCTTAAGCTTCCTTTTATCCCAAGCCCTTCTGTTGAAAATTGGCCGGCATGCTCCCACTATTATTCTTTCCCTATAGTCATGCTGTGACATTTGAGTCACTGTATGATTGAATCTGCCAGGCACTTCTTTTGGATCTGCGTGGAGATGCGGGGATTCCTGCTGACATAAGCCCCCAGGGACACTTCTTGGGCCTGGGCCAGCACCCCTTTCTTTTCTTAAGAGTTGCAAGGATTGGTCCACCCACTCTCTTCTGACTGCCACCACCTGCTCTTTCCTTTACATTTCTCTTCTGTTAGGTTCTGGAATGGGACAAAATAAACATCTAGTGGGTGCAGGGAGGAAGGAGGAAGAATGCAGATCATGGAATTAGGAGATCTGGGTTTTAGACCTGGCTCTTGTCATGTATTTACTTGTGCAAAATGAGAGATTCCTATTCAGTCTCGAAACTTCTACCAGCTCTAATATTCTCTGATGCTCTCCTATGTAGAGCTTGGGAGGCAGCATAGGACTGCATATGCTACGGTGCTTGCTCCACGCTTCTATGAAGCGGTGTAGCCGAGTGGAAAGAGCACTGCCTGAGCCTAAGTGTATTGGTGGTATTGCCCCAGGCAGGTTATTTAAATCTTCTGGGCTCCAGTTTCATAATCTGTGAAATGGGCATTGGATTTCATGGAGGTTTCAGAGTCAGATGGTCATAAGTTAAAATCTTGGCTCTACCACTCTTAGGCTGCATGACTTTGGCAAGTTACATAACCTCATGGAGCTTCAGTTTTTCCATCAAAGGCAACCAGGGCATAATAGGACTTCAGTGGGTAGCTACTAGCAGCTGTGAGGAGGAGGAGAATGAAAGTGATGATGTTGCTGCTGCTGATGGTAACTTTGCAGCTTCCCCCTTTTCCTTATAGTCCTGTTTCCTTTTAGTCTGCAGCAGTAAATCCTTCAGAAAGTCTGAAAAGAACCATGAAGTTACAGATCAGAATCCGAAACCTAGGACTGTCTCGTTTCAAAGGCCATGTTCTTTCTTTCTTTCTTTCTTTCTTTCTTTCTTTCTTTCTTTCTTTCTTTCTTTCTTTCTTTCTTTCTTTCTTTCTTTCTTTCTTTCTTTCTTTCTTTCTTTCTTTCTTTCTTTCTTTCTTTCTTTCTTTCTTTCTTTCTTTCTTTCTTTCTTTCTTTCTTTCTCTTTCTTTTTTTAAAGATTTATTTATTTATTTTGGAGAGAGAGAATGTGTGTGAGTGAATGCACATGGTGGAGGAGGGACAGAGGGAGACAGAGAGAATCTCAAGCAGATTCCCCGCTGGGCATGGAGCCTGAGGCAGGGCTCCATCTCGCAAACCTGAGATCATGACTTGAGCTGAAACCAAGAGTCAGACGCTTAACCTACTGAGCCACCCAGATGCACCTCAAAGCCCATGTTCTTAACCACCCTGATATACAGCCTGTTAAGACAAGTATTAGATTTCATGGGATTAAGATTTTATAAAAATAAGTGAGAGTTCTACATGTAAGATTTTTCTCCTAATCAACCCTTCATCTGCCTGGAGCGGGAGTGGGTGCAGAATGGGTGGGAGCAAATAGGGATAAATTATGGGAACAAAAGGAGAAAGTGCTGAAATTCAGCCTCTGCAATTCAAAATAAGATTTTGCATTAAGATAATGTGCTTGAAATGGGCTCTGTTGGGGGAAAAGAAAGAAAGGATTTCCTTTGACTTTGAGTAAATGTATAAAAATCTAGGTCAAGTGGGCCAAATTTCAGCACTTTTTTTTTTTTTTTTACCAGAACTTAAGGAAGATAATCCTTTCCCCTTAATGTTGGAGACACAAACATTGCTGTTATCTGACAGAAATAAGATATGACATAGGAAGTTAAAAAGAAAAAGCAATTGCTTCTGGTTTTAGGGGATCATGAAAACAAAAAGACAGAAGTGGAAAGTAAAGGTAAATTTGAGTATTTCCTCCTAGACCTTGATTGAGAGAAAGAAATGTATTAGATGAATGGGAGGACATTTCTTTTTCTTTCTTTTTTTTTTTTTTAAAGATTTTTATTTATTTATTCATGAGAGACAGAGAGAGAGAGAGGCAGAGGGAGAAGCAGGCTCCCAAGGAGCAGAGAGCCCGATGCGGGACTCAATCCCAGGACCCTGGGATCATGACCTGAGCCGAAGGCAGACGCTCAACCATCTGAGCCACCCAGGCGCCCGAATGGGAGGACATTTCAAGGAGAGAAGCCATTTGACTCATTCAATGTTTGGGACTTTTTAGGAGATCACTTTACAATACGGGGTGGACAGCATAGTTAAGATGGTGGAATAGCATAACGACACAGTAGCATCATGAAACATGCTAAGTCTGTCCAGCTGAGCCTTCTTGGGTTCTCTGATGACATGGACATTAAGTTGAGGTTCACAGGGCCTGCTGTGGGGCTGGGCCTTGACCAGCAAACTGGAATGGAGAACTTGGCAGAGACTCAGCAGGTAATATAGCCAGTGAGAGCTGAGAGGGCCACTCAATCCTGCTGAAGCCAGTTAAGAATGACTTGTTAAGTCATTGGCCACAGTTGTCAGCAGAACCCTACTCATAAGACTTGGTCAGTAGGACCCAGAATCTGGGTTATGCCATACCAGCGTTCTGCAAGTGGGGCCAAGAAGGGATGACTCTCAGATCTGAGGACTCATTTGCTTAGCTGTCAAGAGATCATGTGAGCTCTTTCTTTTCTACATACCCAAATGCCACCATGTACAAAGAAAAGAAGAATGGGTGGAAATAGAGGAACTTTGCAATTATCTAAAAATATTGAGCCTACTTAAAGGAACAGTTTATATTATTGGATCAAACTAGTTAAAAATAACCAGAGCTAGAAGTGGGTTTTTTCTCACTCTCCATCAGTTAAGGAGCCATAAGAAAGACCATGTCAGTTAAATACAAAATGAGGAAGCTATGTTTCCTGCATACATCTGCATTATAGTGTCAGTAAATTTTTGACCCTCTCAAATGGTTATGAAACCTAAACTTGATCTTTCTCAGTTATCCGTCTTGGTCCTTCTCTTAGTTCTAGAATTCTAATCCAGTTACATACACTTTTATTTTCCTCTCTTAAGGATTGATGTTCCTGCCCTTTAAAAGAATTTCTTCCATTTATTTCCTTGGTATTTTGTGGAGAAGCACATTTCACACTTTCTATCAAGAGACCCTCGGGGCGCCTGGGTGGCTCAGTTGGTTAAGCGACTGCCTTCGGCTCAGGTCATGATCCTGGAGTCCCTGGATCGAGTCCCGCATCGGGCTCCCTGCTCGGCAGGGAGTCTGCTTCTCCCTCTGACCCTCCTCCCTCTCATGCTCTCTGTCTCTCATTCTCTCTCTCTCTCTCTCTCTCTCTCAAATAAATAAATAAATAAATCTTTAAAAAAAAAAAAAAAAAGAGACCCTGGTAGCAGAGGAATGTAAACCTGTGTCCTTGTAGATGTGAGCTCACAGCCCAAAGCAGCACTAAGAAGACCCCAGATGTCCTAAGATTCAGACTGTCCTTTATATTTACATAGCTCCTTAAGGCATCATCATTTATCAATAACACTATTTCCTCTTTTCCCCTTACTTCCTCTATCCTGCCTGGGATCAAAGGGAATTTGATTTAGTAACACAGCACACCCAGTGTCTATGTATATACAGTCATCTTCAGTGACATCACATCTCTACAAATTTTACATATAAATGAATGTAGTTTGTCTTAATATTAAAGCATAACATATAAATATAGAAAAACATTTTACTGAAGCTCAAAGATTTTTTTGTATATGCCTGTATAACTACCACCCAAATTAAGATACACGTTTCCATCACTGCATAATATCACCTCATATTTCTTCCCAATCTGTACCCTATTTCCTCAGAGGACACCCATCACAACTGTTTTGTTTTTTCTGTTCTAAGAATTCATATACAGTTTTCTTTTGTGTCTAGGGTATTTTACAGAACATATTTATGAGCTTCATCCATATTGATGTATATAGCATTAGTTTACTTTTATTTATTACTGTATCATATTCCATTGTATGAATATGTTATAATTTATTTATCCATTCTACTGTTGATGGATATTGGAGTTGTTTCTAGTTTGGGGATATTCAGAAGAGTGTTGCTAAGAACTTTTGTGCATGTCTTTTTGTAGGTGTAAGCACTCATTTCTTCTAGGAATAAACACAGGAATAGAATTGCTAGGTAACACTACAGATGTATATTTGCTTTAGTGAAAGCTGCCAAATAGTTTTTCATAGCGGCTGTACCATTTTACTCTGCCACCAGCAATGCATGGGAGTGCTAGTTGTTCTAGTTCCTCTCCAATATTTAACATTTCAATCTTTATTGTTTTAGAAATTCTGATGTACCCATAGGCACTTTGATGAAAAGTTTTCCTTCATTTTCTGCAAAACGGTATGCTTAGTCACAAGTATAACTAGCCAAAGTATCATAGATGTAAAATAAATTTTTATCAAAATCAATATACTCCTCTGAAATTTGTTAGGAAACGCAAACAGGTAATACCTAGCAGACAAGTTGAAACAGACTTCTTTGCTCATGGAGAAAGGAGAGATTAAAAAGATTATTAGGTCATATTTTGGAGTCATGCGAAGCATTTAAATCTTTAGAACTGTATGTGTAGTACAGAGATATATGAAAAGATACTGCCTAGTATGGGAAATCCACACAGAGGCATAAATCTGTTTGAACTATCTTTGTTGTTGACTTAGAGATATTAAATAAACCTTATGTATATAATACGGGATTATCGCTTTTAGACTTGTAGGATCAGCTTCTACAACCATATTTACACACGGCTGACCAATTGCCTGTTGATTTTTTAGAGGACCACACCAAAATCATAATGTAAAATTATATTTAACCCACACTAATTTGAGATGTGGATAAAATAAAACTTATCTTAATGGCAGTTTTTTTTTTTTTTTTCCTTTCATACTGAGCATTGGGTTTACCTCCTCAGTTGATTTGGAAATAGGAATATATTTTGTAAAGATCAATCACCGTGCAATTTTCTAAAAACTGCTGAACACTTCTTTGCATGTGTAACATGCACCATAATTAGCCTCTATGGCTTGTTTTACATAGCTCTGTGTTTAGGACATATACAGAACGAAAACTACTCTCTTCTGTAAACCATAGTTTGTACTTGTTTGTTTGTTGCTTGTTTGTTTAAACACTGCTTCCCCTAAGGAATAAAAGTTAGTTTTACTTTGAGTCAATGTCAGAAACTCAGTGTGGATAACCGGTCTTTCAAAGTAAAACATTAGAAAAGTGTACATTGTTTTTATAGTGCTTTTAATATTGTATACGCTCTGTTAACTAATGGAAACAATGACCTCAGGGATGTATTTATCTTGGTTTTAGCCCACTTAAAATACATTTAGCCTTTAGCTTTTCCTTAAGCCCCAACAACATGAAATGGGCCACACACAGACTCCTGAGGTCATTATCACTTTATGGTGATTTTGAAGAAGAAAAGGAAAGCAAACTGTCTCTTTACATTACCTTTTAGGCCTGGAATTCCCACAGGAAGAGTGAATATATTTGTTCATTTCTCTTTCCATGCTAGGTTACCTGCCAGTCCGTTTTTCCTAAAGGTAGATTCTTAAACCTACAAAATGAATCTTTAAAGTCAGTTTTATGTGTACTTTACTATGAGTAAGAAAAGCTTCAGAATCCAATATTATCTCATCAAAAAATCACATCCTCAGAAAATGCAGACAATTCCATTGGCTGTCGTTCTTTCAACGTGAAGGTCTCAAGTTAGCTCATAAACTTATTTATTTGTGAGAACCTCTTACAAGTCACAGTGTTCTGTAATCATGTCACACTAAATACTGTGTCTATGCATCACTTCACATTTCTGACCTGAAACTAACTAACTATAGCAGTAGCACTCGTGATAGTATACAGAGGCCCGAAAGTAGGAAATGAATTATATAGTGCTTGAACTGAGCAGTGATGAATGAGATCGTAGGATAATTTCCATTTGGACAGCTTAGGTGATCAAGGGTTGTTTTCTTTTACCAAGAGAGTGCATGTGTGTTTGCAAACACCATATGCCGAAACACTCAGTTCTTATTTAGGAAAAGGTGCACTACCATTCTTCAAAGGCACCCAGCAGCAACTCCTGGACCAACCCGCTTATTCTCCTGGATATTTCCCATTCAAAATGAATCTTTTGCCTGCCTGTTTTCCAATTTAATGAATTCACAGCCTGAGATGATGAGTTGTAGGTCAGGATCATTTAAATACTGCCAATCCTACATCAGGCATCACAATAGAATCCTGAAAATACTTAACACAGTTTCAATGTATGTATGGCATAGAGGCTGCATCACTGACTAATACGGCTTAGAACTTGAAAATTAATTAATATAAATTACATTAGAAAGGGTTTTTAAATCATTAATAATTCTGCTAACTATATATTTTCAGTTTTTAGAATAAAATAATTTTAGAATTAAACTTGAAATTTCTTTTTTCTTTTTTTTTCTTTTGATTTTCCCATTGGCTTTTACGTAAAAGTCAAATGATTTTTTTTTTCCTGAGGACATTTTGTTTTTATTCTGACAACATTTTAGCCTTCCTCCACCCCACCTCCTCACCCTATTGTCTAACCTAAGGAACATAATGAAATATCTAAACCAAAATTTATCTGAAGAGAAGAAAGAGGCTACTCATGGTGATTCTGCTAATAATTTTCTTCTGTGTGTATTTCAAAGAGAAGTTTAAATGTTCATTGCATAAAGGTGCAGAACATCAAAGGAAGATAATGAGGAAGAGAATGAACTTCTTACTATCAAAACCTCATCGCTGATAAAAATCTTCTCTATAGCTTAAAATAGAGAAAGTCAAAGTTTGACATGCTCTCAACAAAAATCATAAACAGTGTTGGAGACGGATATAATTAGAGCAATTACTAGCTCAAGGGTTTGGATAGGTGGAGGTAAGAAGGCATTCCAGTTGGTATTATCAGCAAATGTGGGTATACCATGCTTAGAGAGGGCATTTTGAAAAGCAGTAAGAATGAAATCACATAGGCAATATAAAACAGTGTTTTGAGTCTCAGCTGTCCCTACCATCCTCTACTTACTAGCTTTATACTTTTGTGCAAATTACTTATCTCTTATACCTCAGTTACCAGATTTATAAAATGGAATTAATAAGTCAACCTTTGTTGGGTTGTTATGAAGACCAAATGAGTTTAGATAAGCAGCACAGTCTGGCCCAGAGTATGTGTGCAATACATATTACCTGTTGTTGTAGTTATATGGGGAGAAGATAAGGCAGGGAAACAGTTAAAAAAGAGTTACTACACATCTTAGAAGGCAGGAAAATGGATTTACTGCCAATAGTTAGTAGGAAAAAATGGAAGATTTTTGGTGAAGATGAAGAAGGGTGGCTTCCATGCCTTTTAGGCTCTTTGTTATATCCCAAGTAGTTAGCACTAGGCCTGGTACTTAGTAGGCATTCAATAAATATTTGTTGAATGAATGAATGGAATAATTTCAAAAGAAAAAAAGAATAATTTCATAGATGTTTATCAAACAAAATTGTATGTTAAGCACTGTTCTGGTTTTATGATGTTTTGAAATGCCAATAGAATTTGGTCCCTTGCCCTCAAATAACTCAAATCTAGTGGGTAAGATAGATATTTTCCAAATAACTCTATTACTGTGCAAAATGTATCAAGTGCTGAGATAGAGATAAAAACAAAGTGCCACAGTAACAGGTGTGGTAAGGAGAACAGATGAATTGATTTCAACTGAGATGATAAAAAGATTTGATAGGTTAATTAGACCTTGAAACCCAGGAAGGTTTCAACAGATAAGGTGTGGCGGGGTGGGGGGGTGGGGGGGTGTGGGGGAAGGTAAAGAGAGTCTTATTTACAAAGAAGACAGCTTGAGCAAAGCCACTAGGATACAAAAGAACTCCTGGTTCTAAGGAATACAGAGTGGTTGCATATGGGCAGAAAAATAGGCCTAGAAATGCCCCACTTATATTCCTATTCTGTATTCCCAGCTCATGATTGATGGCTTCCAGTGACAGTCCCTATACCTCTTTGTGTAGGGCTTTCTCTGGTTACAGGAGCCTTTGTGGGCAGGATGGCAATGGTGGGAAATTTATGCACTTTCCTCTTCATGCAGCCCTCAACTAAGGAATGGCAGAACCCTTGTCTTTTGGGTGGGAATACTCTGAGGCGTGTATTTTATACCAATTATTTGGAGGTCCCCAGTGGGATTAAGCTGTAATTGCCATGGTTGTGATTGCTTGATAATAAACACTTTACTAGGGGTGCCTGGGTGGCTCAGTTGGTTAAGCAACTGCCTTCGGCTCAGGTCATGATCCTGGAGTCCCAGGATCGAGTCCCGCATCGAGCTCCCTGCTCGGCAGGGAGTCTGCTTCTCCCTCTGACCCTCGTCCCTCTCATGCTCTCTGTCTCTCATTCTCTCTCTCTCAAATAAATAAATAAAATCTTAAAAAAAAAAATAAACACTTTACTGGCTTCCTTTTCTTCCTTGACTTACATCCCTATTCTACTGGTATTTCCTAGGATCACTTCATAAATAAACTACTTGCACTGAATCCTTCTATCAGTGTCTGCTTCTCAGGGAACATCAATCAAGGCAGTTTATACTGAGAGTGGGGTTCTAGAAGTGGATAACTGTCGACCAGATGGCAACAAGAACTCACATTCCTGGGGGAAGTGTGGTGACGACAGTGCCTGCGACCGTGTAGCAACACAATTACTGACTCTCACCTGTGGTTAATTGTCTTGGGAAGAGCTGGAAGGTGATACACTGCTTATATGATTGCTCTGGTAGTTAAGAGATATGAGGGCAATAATAATTATAAAAATTATGAATCTGGTTGCTTGTTGTTAAGTGCTGAAGAAAGAAAATAACTGGTCCATGTCAGTCACTATCAAGTGAGTGTACAATGTGAAAGCCAGAAGGCCAGCAGGGTAGCGTTCAAAGAGAACCTCACATTCTGAACTAGGAGAGCAGACAGTGCTGAAAACTAGGCCCAGGACCTAATTGCGAGGTTAATAGAGTTAGAAAGAAGGCTGTATTTACAGCTCCAATAAAGTCTTCTCTAGTGACCCTTAGGGAAGGGGTGGCCCTAGAGAAGTAAGATAGAAATATTTGGGTGGGTATAGTTGGAAAACTTCAAGCCCCAGATACCCTGTTTACCAGTAGAATTGACCAGCTCACACGCTCCCTGTTTCTAGAAGATGGACCCTTCTCTCTACCTGGATACCATGCAAAGTCCTCATCTGGAGCAATAGTCTCATAACATACTACTTATCCTCCTTGGATCTGCCCTTACATCTCATTATTTTAAACTAATAACTAAGGGAAGTCTTAGCATGGCCCAACTGGAAATTATTGTCTTTGTTAGGACAAGAAAGAGGTTAGTCATCCCCAAACCTGTAGGACCTGGTTAATATGTACCGGCAGAAAGCAAGGTAAAGTGCCTTAGAATGGAATTCAAATTGCTGCAGCTGAGGGATGTAATATAAAGCTGGATAAGTGAGAGTACACTGATATGGTACATCCTTCTACGATTTAGGACTTAATGTTCTCGCGAGTAGACCTGGAACCAATCCTCATGCACTGCTGGGATGATTTCTTAAAGCTTAGGGGAAAACCAGACTACATTATATGAAATTGAAGTGCTAGAACTGTCTTGGCTGAGAACTGAGAAAGAGGTAAAAAAGGCTAATAGAATTGGATATACTGGTATGGATTAATTATATAAAAATGGAGAACCCATCAGTTGACTGTTTCCTAGGAGGGCCTGAGGACACTCTCTTCATTAAAGTGAAAAGGAAACTAGTCATAGTATTATGCTGGGTTTCATCTGTAGGGTGGGACTGATGCTGGATGCCACTTTGGGAGTAGAGTTAAGAACTATATGTATATTTTAAGACAGAATATATCATGAACCCATATTGAATCTTTCAACTCAACTATAAGATTAAGACTATTTCATTTATTCTTACATAGCTTCCACCTACTGTCTTTCATGTTAAGAATCCCCGTTCTCAACAACACCAACATTATTACTTATTTGTTTTAACCCATGGTACACACGAAACAATCTCAGAGCAACAATACCAACGCTGCCAGCAAGAATATGATAACTGGCAACAGTTTAATATGCTTTTGCAGTTCTTAATACCTTTGAAGAATTTCCCACTAGCTTTTAATTCTTATGTTCTAAAATCACATTAAATAGTTACTCTCTGTTTGGTTATGCCACAAAATCAATGTGCAGATAAGTTCATCTGCTATATTTAGCTTACTATTTTTAGAGATTATTTTCAAAAATTGTTTTATAATTATGTAAAACATGTATAAAGTTCCTAAGTCAAACCCAAAAAACAAGGTATATATAGGAGAGTCTAACTTTTATCTATTAGTGCCTATAGGTAAATATTAGAAACAGTTTTATGGTTTCTCTTTCCTCTTCTAAATATAAGATGTATTAATATTCACATTTATCCTTTCTTTTGCTAATATGCTTTATACACTTTTTCTTCTAACAACACATACGAAGATCATTTCATAGGAGGATATAGATATTCCTCACAACTGTTTACAGCTACACATGACTCCTTTGGGTAGATGTACTATTTATCAATACCCAGGGCACTGCAGCAATCTCCCAGAGGCATTGTGGGGTATTCTAAATTCTTGAGAGAAACACAGTAATATTTGGTATTTGGCAGACTGCACAAACAACTAGCTTGAAGTAGATCATTATTTCAATATTAGATTGTTCTATATTCTTGTTGGTGATATCGTATGTTTGCAAAGCTGACTTTTTGGTGGTTTGCTGTTATAGAAAGCAAATACTACATTAAAATCGATGTGGAATCAAAAATGAGGAAAGTGTTTAATATGATCAATGTTTGAGAAGTTGTGCAGTGTCCAATAGATACACATATCCCCTTGCTAAGCAACTGTGGATATTTGAGAAAAAAAAATTACCTTTTATTTCAATTGATGTCTATTATTCTTTTTTAAATGGTTGCTAAGATATTAGGACATCAATATGTAAGTTGTCTGGGCCTAACTACTCAATACACAGAACTGTTAGGTATTTCTTTTGGTTTAGGCATTCCATTAAGATAAGATTACTGGCTCATTAAGGAAGTTGTAATCAAGAAAATTTGGGTTTCTGGTTCCACGTGTAAGGAGCTTGGAAGTTGATACTCCATCTAACAAGGAAAAAGCTGAACAGACAGAAAGATCCAACAACTCTTGAATCTGTAAAAGAGGTGAGGACACAGGGTAAACCACTGCCCCCGCCATTGGAAAGACAGGTGAATATAGGGAGTCATGGCTTACTAAAGCAGAGACCGCTTCAGGAACCAGTACCAGGTTAAGAAAACTTGAGTTGTAACTGATGAATTGCTAGAAGCTCAGTGTGACAAGTGTGAGAGATAAAAACTCCAGGGAAACCCAGTCATCATCAGCACCCCCTCCCCCATATTTATGTGTTTTATCTTCAGGATCTCAACCAGGGGTTCATGGTAAATATTAAAAGAAAATCCCCTTATGCTTCTAACAGGAGGAAGGGAAAATAATCATTTTGAAATATGCCTGAGCACTCTATTTTTCTTAACTTTCCCTATCAGAACCAACTAGTTAACCAGAATCTAACCTGCTGGAGTATTATCAGAGCTTAACTGACCTGGGGGAAGGGAGATATCCAATTCTAGCCAGCTGTAACTGCTCTATCTCATCTAAGGTACAGGGGACTGGGAAACACTTGTGAAGTTCACAGTCCAGAGGCATAGGCTTACTATACGACTGAGACCTAATTATAGGACTATAGGAAGCTTCCCCTCTCCTCACACCATCCCCTCCTTCATACACTTTATTACCACATTACTAAAGGCCTATTTATAGTAATTTCTTTTACCTGGTACCTCACATCTGACTATCAAGAAAAAATTACAAGGCATACTGAAAGGCAAAATACACAATTTGAAAAGATAGAGCAAGCATCAGAACCAGACATGGTAGGAATGTTGGAATTATCAGACCGGGAATTTAAAACAACTATGATTAATATGTAAAGGGCTCTGTGGATAAGGAGGTACAGCACGCAAGAACAGATGAGTCATGTAAGCAGAGAGAAAGAACTGTAGGAAAGAACCATAAGGAAGTACAAGATAAAAAATACTGTAACAAAAATAAAGAATGCCTTTGATGAGCTCATTAACAGACTGGATATGGCTGAAAAAAGAATCTTTGAGCTTGGGGCTATATCAATAGAAACTTCCAAAACTGAAAAGCAAAAAGAACAAAGACTGAAAAACAGAATAGGATATCAAAGGACTATGGGACAATTAAAAAAGATGTAACATACACATAGTGGGAATGCCAGAATGAAAAGAAAAAGAGAAAGACAAGAAATATTTGAAACAATGACTGGGAATTTCCCCAAATTATTCTCAGACACTAAACCACCAGATCTAGAACTCAAAAAACACCAAGCAGGATAAATGCTAAAAAAGCCACATATAGGCGTACCATTTTCAAACCAAAGAAAATCAAAGACAGAAAAAACTCTGAAAGAAACCACAGGAAAAAAAATACCTTATCTATAGGAGAAAAAAGATAAGAATTACATCCAACTTCTCCTCAGAAACTTCACAAGCAAGAAGTGAGTAAAATCAAATAAAATGTTGAGAGAAAAAAAAATAACCAATCTAGAATTCTCTGCTCTGTGAAATTATTCTTCAAAACTGAAGGAGAGATAGAGACTTTTTCAGATAAACAAAAATTGAAGGGATTTGTTGCTAGCACACCTGCCTTGGAAGAAATATTAAAATAAGTTCTTTAGAGAGAAGAAGCATATAGGTCAGAAACTCAGATCTGCATAAAGAAAGGATGAGTACTGAAGAAAGAATAAATGAAAGTAAAGAAAAACTTTTATTTTTCTTATTTTTAATTGATCTAACAGATAGTAGTTAGTTCAAAATAATAATAGCAACAATATATTTGGTTATGTATTATTATGTATATACAATACATATGTTTATGTATGCTTATACATAAGTGAAATATCAGCAATGATACAAGGGATGGAAGTAATTAGAATTATTTTTGTATTATTAGGACAATCATAAAACCCATGAAGTGGCATAGGGTTATTTGAAAGTGGACTTGGATTAGTTGCAAAGTCTAAGAAAACCACTAAAAATATTTTTAAAACAAGTATAACTGATATGCTAAAAAAAGGGAGGAAATGGAATAATATAAAATGCTAATTAAAACCACAAAGGCAAAAACAACAACAACAACAACAACAACAACAAAAAACCCAACCAAACAACCAACTAATCAAACAAACAAAAACCATAAGGGCAGAAAAAGAGTGAAAGACAAAACAATAGGAGCAAAGAAGGAAGGCAACAAATAGAAAACAGTAACAAATATGTTTGCTCTTAATCCAACTGTATCAATAGTTTTTAATTTTATTATGTTATGTTAGTCACCATATAATACATCATTAGTTTTTGATGTGGTGATCCATGATTCATTGTTTTTGTATAACACCCAGTGCTCCATGCAATACGTGCCCTCTTTAATACCCACCACAGGGCTAACCCATCCCCCCACCCTCTCCCCTCTAACACCCTCGGTTTGTTTCTCAGTGTCCATAGTCTCTCATGTTTCATCTCTCCCTCCAATTTCCTGCCCCTTCATTTTTCCCTTCCTTCTCCTAATGTCCTCCATGCTATTCCTAATGTTCCACAAATAAGTGAAACCATATAATTGACTTTCTCTGCTTGACTTATTTCACTTAGCATAATCTCCTCCAGTCCCATCCATGTTGATGTAAAAGTTGGGTATTCATCCTTTCTGATGGATACAACTTTTCTCTCTCTTTTTAATTCTTTCTCATGCTTCTTTTTTTTTTAACCTACTTATCAATTCAACCAGATGTTTAATACAACATATTCCATAGTAACTTTTTAACTTAAACTTTTTCACACATATACTTTTTTCTTTTTTTATATATATAGATATAAGCTTCAATGTAGTCCTTTTTACCCTACTCAATACTACATTTATATATATACCAGTTTTAATTTCCCTCTATCTCTGAGGAGTACTATTCTCTAACAAAGAGAACAAAATACACCCAGGAAGAGCTGAAACACTCTACCTCGTCCACATAGAGACATTATAGCCACCTTCCCTGCACCCCACCTTTTTGTTGTTGTCATTATTTTTTTTTTTTGTGGGCTTTGTTTGTTTGTTTTTATTTTTGTACTTTATGAATTTTATTCTTGGGTTTCATTTTGGTGGGTTTTTTTGGTGGTGGTTTCCGATTGCTCTGAACTTTTCCAGGGTGCACCTTGCCTGGATTGTGGTTGATATTTTTGACTGTACATCCCCTCAACCAAAATTCAACAGAATGACTAGGAGAAGGAACTCCCAACAAAGAAAAGACTGAGACAATGGCCTCTCCTGTAGACCTCATGGATAATGATATAAGCAAGATGTCAGAAATAGACTTCAGGGTAACAGTTATGAAGACAATAGCTATGCTGGAGAAAAACATTAATGGCAACATAGATTCTCTAAGGGCAGGAATGAGAGCTAATCAGGCTGAACTTAAAAATGCTGTAAATGAGATGCATTGTAAACTAGATTCTCTAACAGCTAAGGTAAATGAGGCAGAAAAATGAATTAATGATCTAGGAGACAAACTGATGGAAAAGAAGGAACAAGAGGAGGCCTGGAACAAACAGCTTAAAATTCATGAAAACAGAATTAGAGAAATAAATGATGCCATGAAATGTTCCAATGTCAGAATTACTGGGATCCCTGAGTGGGTGGAGAGAGAGGGCTAGAAGATATATTTGAGCAAATCGTAGCTGAGAACTTCACTAATCTGGGGAATGAAACAAAAATTCATGTCCTAGAGGCAGAGAGGACCCTTTCCAAGATCAAGGAGAACAGACCAATGCCCCAGCATGTAATAGTAAAACTCGCAAATCTTAGAACCAAAGAAACCATCTTAAGGGCAGTTAGGGGGAAGAGATTGCTTACATACAGAGAGAGGAACATCAGAATACCGTCAGACCTGTCCACAGAGACCTGGCAAGCCAGAAAGGGCTGGCAGGACATATTCAGGGTACTAAATGAGAAGAACATGCAGCCAAGAATACTTTATCCAGCAAGGCTGTCATTTAGACTGGATGGAGAGATGCAGAGCTTCCAGGACCAGCAGAAACTAAAAGAATATGTGACCACTAAGCTGGCCCTGCAAGAAGTATTAAGGGGGGGGGGCGTTCTATAAAAGGAGAAAGACCCCAAGAGGGATATAGGACAGAAATTTACAGAGAGAACCTATAGAAACAAGGATTTCACAGGCAACATGATGACGATAGATTCATATCTTTCAATAATCATGCTCAACATGTGTGGCCTAAATGCTCCCATAAAATGTCACAGCGTTGCAGATTGGATAAAAAGTCAGGACCCAGCCATATGCTGTCTATAAGAGACTCATTTTGAACCTAAAGATACATCCAGACTGAAAGTGAAGGATGGAGATCCATCTTTCATGCCAATGGACCTCAAAAGAAAACTGGGGTAGCAATTCTCATATCAGGTTTCAAGCTAAAGACTGTAGTTAGAGATACAGAAGGACACTATATCATTCTTAAATGGTCTATCCAACAAGAAGATCTAACAATTGTAAATATCTATGTCCCCAACATGGGAGCAGACAACTACATAAGCCAACTGTTAACCAATATGAAGAGACATACTGATAATAATATGTTAATAGTAGGAGACGTTAACACTCCATGCTCAGCAATGGACAGATCATCTAAGCAGAAAATCAACAAAGAAACAAGAGCTTTGAATGACACACTGGACCAGATGGACCTCATAGATATATACAGAACATTCCATCCTGTAACAACAGAATACTCATTCTTCTCCCATGCACATGGAACTTTCTCCAGAATAGACCACATACTAGGTCACAAGTCAGGTATCAACTGATACCAAAAGATTGAGATTATTCCCAGCATATTCTCAGACCACAGTGCTTTGAAACTGAAACTCAATCACAAGAAAAAGTTTGGAAGAAATTCAAACACTTGGAAGCTAAAGACCATCCTACTCAAGAATGTATGGGTCAACCAGAAAATCAAAGAAGAACTTAACCAATTCATGGAAACTAATGAAAACGAAAACACATCGGTCCAAAACCTATCGGATACTGCAAAGGCGATCCTAAGGGGGAAATACATAGCCATCCAAGCCTTGCTCAAAAAAATAGAAAATCCCGAATACACAAACTATCTTTACACCTTAAGGAACTGGAGAATCAACAACAAATTAAGCGTAACCCACAAACAAGAAGGGGGATAATTAAGATTAGAGCAGAGATCAATGAATTAGAAACCAGAAATAAGTAGAACACATCAATGAGAAACTAGAAGCTGGTTTTTTGAAAGAATTAATATGATCGAAACACCACTGGCCAGACTTATCCAAAAGAAAAGAAAAAGGACCCAAATTAATAAAATTATGAATGAAAGGGGAGAGATCATGATTAACATCAAGGAAATAGAAACAATTACCAGAAATTATTATCAACAACTATATGCTAATACATTAAGCAACTTGGAAGAAATGGTTGCATTCTGGGAAACCTATAAACTACCAAGACTGAAACAGGAAAAAATTGACAACCTGAAGACCAATAACCAGGAACAAGATTGAAGCAGTGATTAAAACCTCCCAAAAAACAAGAGTCCAGGGCCTGATGGATTCCCTGGGGAATTCTACCAAACATTCAAAGAAGAAATAATACCTATTCTACTGAAGATGTTTCAAAAAATAGAAACGGAAGGAAAGCTTCCACACTCATTCTATGAGGCCAGCATTACCTTGATCCCCAAACCAGGCAAAGACCCCAGCAAAAAGGAGAATTTCAGACCGATATCCCTGATGAATATGGATGCCAAAATTCTCAACAAGATCCTAGCTAACAGGATCCAACAGTACATTAAAAGGATCATCCACCATGACCAAGTGGGATTTATCCCCAGGATGTAAGGGTGGTTCAACATTCACAAATCAATCAATGTGATAGAACACATTAATAAGAGGAGAGAGAAGAACCATACGGTCCTCTCAATTGATGCAGAAAAAGCATTTGACAAAATACAGCATCCTTTCCTGATTAAAACTCTTCAGAGTTTAGGCATAGAGGAAACATTCCTCAATTTCATAAAATCCATTTATGAAAAACCCACAGCAAATATCATTCTCAATGGGGAAAAGCTGAGAGCCTTTCCCTTAAGATCAGGAACACGACAAGGGTGCCCACTCTCACCACTATTGTTCAACATAGCATTAGAAGTCCTAGCAACAGCAATCAGAAAACAAAAAGAAATAGAAGGTATTCAAATTGGCAAAGAAGAAGTCAAACTCTGTCTCTGTGCAGATGACATGATACTTTATGTGGAAAACCCAAAAGACTCCACCCCCAAATTACTAGAACTCATACAGCAAGTCAGTAAGGTGGCAGGATACAAAATCAAAGCACAGAAATCAGTTGCTTTCTTATACACTCTCAATGTAACTGTAGAAAGAGAAATTAGAGAAATGATTCCATTTACAATAGCACCAAAAACCATAAGATACCTTGGAATAAACTTAACCAAAGAGATAAAGGATCTAGGAACTACAGAACCCTCATGAAATAAATTGAAGAAGGTACAAAAAGATGGAAAAACATTCCATGCTCATGGATTGGAAGAGTAAACATTGTTAAAATGTCTATGCTGCCCAGAACAATCTATACTTTCAACACCAATACCAATGGCATTTTTCAAAGTGCTGGAACAAACAATCCTAAAATTTGTATGGAATCAGAAAAGACCCCAAATCACCAAGGAAATGTTGAAAAAGAAAAGCAAAGCTGGGGGCATCACGTTGCCTGATTTCAAGCTATATTACAAATCTGTGATCACCAAGACAGCATGGTACTGGCACAAACACAGACACATAGACCAATGGAACAGAATAGAGAACCCAGATATGGATCCTCAACTAATCTTCGACAAAGCAGGAAAAAATATGCAATGGAAAAAAGACAGTCTCTTCAATAAGTATTGGACACTTCAATAATGGTGCTGGGAAAATTGGACAGCTATATACAGAAGAATGAAACTCGACCATTCTATTACACCATTCACAAAGATAAACTCAAAATGGATGAAAGGACTCAATGTGAGTCCAGAATCCATCAGAATCCTAGAGGAGAACATAGGCAGTAACCTCTTCGACATTGGCCACAGCAACTTCTTTCAAGACATGTCTCCAAAGGCAAGGGAAACAAAAGGGAAAATGAACTTTTGGGACTTCATCAAGATAAAAAGCTTCTGCACAGCAAAGGAATCAGTCAACAAAACAAAGAGGCAACCCATGGAATGGGAGAAGATGTTTGCAAATGACAATACAGACAAAGGGCTGATATCCAAGATCTGTAAAGAACTTCTCAAACTCAACCCTCAAAAAACAAACAATCAAGTCAAAAAATGGGCAGAATGGATGAACAGACACTTCTCCAAAGAAGACCTACAAATGGCTAATGGACACATGAAAAAATGTTCATCATCATTAGCCATCAGGGAAATTCAAATTAAAACCACATTGACATACCACCTTACACCAGTTAGAATGGCAAAGTGACAAGGCAAGAAACAACAAATGTTGGAGAGGTTGTGGAGAAAGGGGGAACCCTCTTACAGTGTTGATCACTGTTGGTGGGAACACAAGTTGGTACAGCCACTTTGGAAAACAGTGTGGAGGTGCCTCAAAAAATTAAAAATAGAGGTACCCCATGACCCAGCAATTGCACTACTGGGTATTTACCCCAAAGATACAGATGTAGTGAAAAGACAGGCCATATGCACCCCAATGTTCATAGCAGCAATGTCCACAATAGCCAAACTGTGGAAAGAGCTGAGATGCCCTTCAATGGACGAATGGATAAAGGAGATGTGATCCATATATATACAATGGAATATTAACTCAGCCATCAGAAGGATGAATACCCAACATTTGCATCAACATGGATGGGACTGGAGGAGATTATGCTAAGTGAAATAAGCAGAGAAAGTCAATTATCATATGGTTTCACTTATTTGTGGAACATAAGGAATAGCATGGAGGACATTAGGAGCAAGAAGGGTAAAATGAAGGGGGGGGAATTGGAGGGGGAGATGAACCATGAGAGACTATAGACTCAGAAACAGACTGAGGGTTTTAGAGTGATGGGGGGTGCGGTAATGGGTTAGCCCGGTGATGGGTATTTTTTTTTTTTAAGATTTTATTTATTTAGTTGACAGAGAGAGAGATAGTGAGAGCAGGAATACAAGCAAGGGGAGTGGGAGAGGGAGAAGCAGGCTTCCCACTGAGCAGGTAGCCTGATGCGGGGCTTGATCCCAGGATCCTGGGATCATGACCTGAGCTGAAGGCAGAAGCTTAACGACTGAGCCACCCAGGCACCCCCTGGTGATGGGTAGTAAGGAGGGCGTGCATTGCATGGAACACTGGGTGTTATACGCAAATGAAGAATCATGGAACACTACGTCAGAAACAAATGATGTACTGTATGGTGACTAACATAACATAATAAAAAAGTAAATAAAATGTGAATCACCCCCCAAAAACAAACAAGCCAAACTCACCACCAATCAACTGTGTACCAATTGGTATCTATAGACTGCTTTACTAAAACAGAAGAATATTCATTCTTCTCAAACTCATATGGAACATTCACCAATACAGACCACATTCTGGGCCATAAAATACACCTTGACAAATCTAAATAATAGAAATCATATGTCTCAGATCACAATGGAATTAAACTAAAAAGTCAATAATAGAAAGATAACTGAAATAACCCCAAATACATGGAGATTAAAAATTACACATCATATGGGTCAAAGAAGAAATCTCAAGAGAAATTTGAAAATATTTTGCAAACCAAATGAAATGAAAATGCAAGTTATCAAAATGTGTGGGATGCAATGGATGCAATGCTTAGAGGGAAATTTATAGTGTTCAATGAGTATATTTGGAAAGAAGAAAGATCTAAACTCAATCACCTAAGTTTCCACTTTAGGAAACTAGAAAAAGAAAAACAAATTAAATGCAAACTAAACAAAAGAAAAGAAATAATAAGAATTAGGGTAGGAATCAATGAAATTGAAAACAGAAAATCAGCAGAGAAAATTAATGAAACCAAATCTGATTCTTGTAGAGATCAATAAAATTGATAATCCTCCAGCCAGGCTAACTATGAAAAAAGAGAGGACAAAAATTACTTATATCAGAAATGAAAGAATGGATATCACCATAGAACTCATGGACATTAAAAGGATAATAAAGAAATACTATGAAGAATTCTATGTCCACAATTTTGATAACCTAGATGAAATGGACCAAGTTCTTGAAAGACACAATTTGCCAAAACTCACACATGAAGGAACAGACAATTTAAATGGCTGATATCTAGTAAACGAATTGATAATAACCTTCCAAAGCAGAAAGCATTGCCCCAGATGGGTTCACTGGTGAATTCTACTAAACATTTAAGGAAGAAGTTATACCAATTCTCTATAGTCTCCTTCAGAGGATAGAAGCAGAGAGAATACTTCCTAACTCATTCTGTGAGGCCATTATTATCCTAATATCAAAACCAAAGTCATTACAAGCAAATAAAACTATAGACCAGTGTCTCTCATGAACATAGATGCCAAAATCCTAAACAAAATATTAGCAAGTCAAATCCAGCAATGTGTAAAAAGAATTATACACCACAACCAAGTGGGATATCCCAGGTATGCAAGACTGGTTCAACATTCTTTTTTTTCTTTTTTCTTAAAGATTTTATTTATTTATTTGACAGAGAGACACAGCGAGAAAGGGAACACAAGCAGAGGAAGTGTGAGCGGGGGGAGCAGGCCTCCCACCGAGCAGGGAGCCCGATACGGGGCTCGATCCCAGGACCCTGGGATCATGACCTGAGCCGAAGGCAGACGTTTAATGACCGAGCCACCCAGGCGCCCCTGGTTCAACATTCTTATATCAATTAATGTACCATCACATCAACAGGCTAAAAAGGATAGTCACATGAATATATCAAGAGATATAAAAAAATAGAAAATATACTCATTCATAATAAATACACCCAGTAAATTAGGAATAGAGGGGAACTCCTCGACTTAATAAAGAATATCTACAAATAACCATGAGCTAACATCATACTTAATGGTAAGAAGCTTGAAGCTTTCCCACTAAGATCAGTAATTATGTCTTCTTAGTGGATTGACTCTTTGTCTCTTCTCACCACTTATTTTCAACATCATACTGGAAGTCCTGGCTAATTTAATAAGATGAGAAAAGGAAATAAAAGATATACAGATTGGGAAGAAAGAAATAAAATTCCATTGGAAGATGATTTAATAGTCTATGTGAAAACCGAATGAATTGACCAAAACAGCTACTCCCAGAACAAGTAAGCATTTATAGCAAGGTTGCAGGATACAAGGTTTGTTTTCCTATATACCAGCGATGAACAAGTGGAATTTGAAATTAAAAACACAATACTATTTATATTAGCACCCCACCAGATGAAATACTTAGGCAGCCATCAAAAAAAAAAAAAAAGAAAAAAGAAAAAAGAAAAAACAAATCTTGCCATTTGCAACAAGATGGATGGAACTAGAGGGTATTATGCTAAGCGAAATAAGTCAATCAGAGAAAAACATGTATCATATGCTCTCACTGATATGAGGAATTCTTAATCTCAGGAAACAAACAGGGTTGCTAGAGTGGTGGGGGGGTGGGAGGGATGGGATGGCTGGGTGATAGACATTGGGGAGGGTATGTGCTATTGTGAGTGCTATGAATTTTGTAAGACTGATGAATCACAGACCTGTACCTCTGAAACAAATAATACATTATATGTTTAAAAAAAAAAAAAGAAGATAGTAGGAAGGGAAAAATGAAGGGGGGAAATCGGAGGGGGAGATGAACCATGAGAGACTATGGACTCTGAGAAACAAACTGAGGGTTCTAGAGGAGAGGGGGTGGGGGGGTGTGTTAGCCTGGTGATGGGTATTAAAGAGGGCACGTATTGAATGGAGCACCGGGTGTTATACGCAAACAATGAATCATGGAACACTACATCAAAAAAAAAAAAAAAAAAGAGGAAAAAAAATGAAATCTTGCCCTTTGCAATGACATGGATGGAACTAGAGGGTATTATGCTAAACAAAGTAAGTCAATCAGAGAAATACAATTATATGATCTCACTGATATGTGGAATTTAAGAAACAAGGCAGAGGACCATAGGGGAAAGGAGGGAAAAATGAAACAAGATGAAAAAAAAAAAAAAAGAAACAAGACGAAACCAGAGAGGAAGACAAACCATAAGAGACTCAGTCTCAGGAAACAAACCGAGGGTTGCTGGAATGGAGGGGAGTGGGAGGGCTAGGGTGGCTGGGTGATGGACATTGGGGAGGTTATGTGCTATGGTGAGTGCTATGAATTGTGTAAGACTGATGAATCACAGACCTGGACCCCTGAAACAAATGTTAATAAAAAAAATTTAAAAAGGCATAAATCTAAATATGTATGAGACTTATATGAGAAAACCTACAAAACTCTGATGAATGATATAAAAAAACTAAATAAATGGAGAGATAATCCATGTTCATGGATAGGAAGACTCAATATTATCAGAACGTCTGTTAATCCCAACTCAGTCTATAGATTCAATGTGATTCTGATAAAATTCCTAGCAAGTTATTTTATGAATATTGACAAACTGATATTAAAGTTTACATAAAGAGGCAAAAAGACCCAGAATAGCCAACTCAATATTAAAGGAGAATTACCAAATTGGAGGACTGGCACTACCTGACTTTAAGGCTTATTACAAATCTTACTACGAATCTTAGTATTGATTAAAGAATAGACAAATAGGTCAATGGAACATATCCCAGAAATAGATCCACTTAAATCTAGTCAACCAATCTTTGACAAAGGAGAAAAGGCAATACAAGAGAGCAAAGGTAGTCTTTTCAAAAATGGTGCTAGAACTACTGGTTATCCACATGCAAAAATGAACCTAGACACAGACCTTACACCCTTCACAAAAATTAACTCAAAATGGATCACAGACCTAAATATAAAATGGAGAACTATAAAACTTCTAGAAGATAACATAGGATAAAACCTACTTGACCTTGGATATGGTGATGACTTTTTGATACAGCATCAAAGTCATAATCTGTAAACAAATCATTGATAAACTGGACTTCATTAAAATTAAAAGCTTCTGCTCCACAAAAGACAGGATCAAGAGGATGAGACGATAAGCCACAAACTGGGAAAAAACACATTTCCAAAAGACACCTCTGATAAAGGACTATTATCCAAAATATGCAAAGAACTCTTCAAACTCAACAGTAAGAAAATAACCTGATTAAAGAATGGACTAAGGACTTAATAGACACCTCATGAAAGAAGATATACAGATGACAAATAAGCAATTGAAAAGATGTTTTAATTTTCATTTCCTTGATGACATATGATGTGAAGCAACAGTGAAGTATCACTACACACAGATTAGAATGGCCAAAATCTGGAACATTAACACCAAATGCTATTGAGGATGTGGAGCAACAGTCAACTTACATACATTGTAGGTAGAAATGTAAAATGGTATAGCCACTTTGGAAAACAGTTTATTGGCTTCTTACAAAACCAAACATTCTTTTACCATAAAATCTAGCAGTCATGTTCCTTGATATTCACCCAAAGGACTTGAAAATTTATGTCCACACAAAAGCCTACACATGGATGTGTTTGTAGCAGCTTTATTCATAATGGCCAAAGCTTGGAAGAAACCAAGATGACTTTCAGTAAGTGAATGGATAAGTAAACCATGGTACATACAAACAATAGACAATTAGTGCTAAAACAATTTAGTGCTAAAAAGAAATGAGCTATCAAGTCATTAAAAGACCCAGAAGAGCCTTAAGTGCATATTACCAAGTGAAAGAAGCCAATCTGAAAAGGCTACATACTATATGATTCCAACTATATGACATTCTGGGAAAGGCAAAACTATGGAGACATAAAAATATCAGGGGTTGGGGACATTGAATAAGTGGAGCACAGAGGATTTTTAGGACAGTGAAAATACTCTGTATGATCCTATGATGATAGATAAATGTCATTATATGTTTGTCCAAACCTATTATACATTTATATAACACCAAGTGTGAACCCTAATGCAAACTATGGACTTTGGGTGATTATGATGTGTCAGTGTTGGTTCATCAATTGCAACAAATGTACCACTCTGGTATACGATATTGACAATGGGGGAAGTGATACATGTGTGGGGTAGAGGGTTGTATGGGAAATCTCTGTGCCTTCCTTTCAATGTTGCTGTGGACCTTTAACTTCTCTAAAACACTGAAGTCTTTAAAAAATGTTTGGGAACCTTTGAGTCATTTCCATTTCCCTATTGTTTTCAGCTTCTTTCTAGTCTTCTGCTCTTTTAAATAATGCTGACAAGAACCATCTTGGACATATGTTATTTTTGTAATTTTGCAGTCTATCTATAAGATAGATAACTAAAAGCAGAATTGCTGAGTTAAAAGGTAGAGGCAAATAAAATTTTGCTAGATATTTTAAAGGGTTGTACCATTTTTACATCCCTAAGAGCATTGTGTGGATTATCAATTTCCATGCAGACTCAATAGCACTAATATAGTGTTAAAACTTTGTTAATCTAATAGGAGAGAAGTATCATAGTATAATTAAATTTTTTGTGATAAAATATATATAACATAAAACATGTAATTTTAACCATTTTTAAATGTACATTCAATGGAATTAATTATATTTATGGGATTGAGTGACCATCATCACTATGTCCAAATCTTTTCCATTACTCCAAACAGAAGCTCTGTTAATCAATAACTCTCTAATCTTCCTTCTCTCCACACTTTGTTCTCTCTAATCTACCTTCTGTTCATATATTTGCCTATTCTAGATATTTCATATAAGTGGAACCATATAATATTTGTTCTTTTGTGCTGGGCTTATTTTATTTAGCATGTTTTCAAGATCCATCCATGTTGTAGTACATATCAAACCTTTATTCCCTTTATAGATGAATAATATCCCATTGTATGTAGATCACATTTGCTATCCATTCATCTGTTGATGAACACTTGGGTTGTTTCCACCTTTTGGCTATGAAAGGTTACTTGAGATTTCTAGCCCTGGAGATTGAGTGGTGATGTCAGCAGAAATAAAATAAGATAACATGAAAAACTCTAATATGACATGTGTTCCGTAATTGGAGATCAATCTTAACCTGCAAATACTCCTAAGAGGATTGTTAAGTGAATATGTTTACACTAAGATATAAATTATTTCTATCAGTGCTCTGCTTGTGAGCAGGTTTGGATTTGGGAAGGAGCTTGGTGCATAGAGGACCAGAGGAGGGCAGTTGGCTTGGACGTGGGAGGAGGCCCAGAGTAAAAAGCATGAGGGGACAAAGAGGTCAAGTTCACAGTTTTGCTTTAAGTAACATTCTATGAATATGGCATAGAAGGAAAGACAATGCTTCATCTTTGCCATCTGTAACATTAGCCAGAACCATTTTGTTTGGAAGTGACAGAAACCCAGAGCATGTAAAATTGGAACTCAAAGTCCACATCTAGCTCAAGCACAGCTAGATCCAGGTGGTGAAATTATATCATTGGGGTGCTGCTCTTTCCATGACTGGCTTTGCTTTTTTTCCAAGTTGGTTTTCTCCTCAGATAGGCTCTCTTCATGCATTGGTAAAGAGAATACCCATCAGCTTCAGGATTATTTGGTCTTTAGTATCTTTTGTCTCAGAGAAAAAGGGAATGCCCTGTGCTTAGTTCTAGCAAAAATCCCTCTGATTGGCTTTGATGTAAGTAAGTACTTAATTGTTTTACATGATTTTAGTAATAAGCTATCCTACTTTGTATGCATGCACACACACACACACCCACCCACCCACGTGTGTCCAACTTTGAACCGATCAGGCAACAGAGCAGTGCTCTATAGTCAGTCCTGAAACAGAGGTAGGGAGCCCGACTCCAGGGAAGACTTGGACTGAGAATAAAAGTACTTGAAGGTTTCCATTTAGTATGATGGTTTTTACGGGGAGAATTTAGTAACTGAGAGTGAAATGCAGAGTATTCATTAGTTTCAAAAGTCTGGCTTGTATGTGTAAATAGATTTATAGATACTCACGTCCCTTTCCTAACCTTAGAAAAAGATTCTGGACACTGGCATACTCATGTATCTTAAATTTAAAACCTTTCAGATTTTTAAAAGGACATTTGAGTTCCCTGGTACCGCAAGTTAGCTGAACTCTAATTTTATTGAAGAAATGAAATCTGTTTGTTTATTTTGGGCAAGACATGTTGCCAACAGCTGTGGACAGATGTGATGTGATCTTCTCAATGAACAATGTAAGAGCCACTGAGTAAGCTAAAATAATAGAATCTGCTTGTCTGTAGTTAGTGTGTTGACAAGGAAACAAAAGGGAACTATAGGGTAAACACAGGGCAAGATTACACAGAGAGTAGTTAAAAATGATAAAGACACCATGCAAGAAAAGAACTCCTACAATATAGCAGACAATGTTAAGTGCTTTTCTAATTAAACTTTGGTTTTCCATATGGACTCACTAAACCTGATTTTCATTGTTTAAAATAAATTCTAAAGGGCTGTCCTTAAATCACCTTGAAAGTGATTCCCTAAAGTTGTTAATTCAACGTTTTTTTCAATGTAGTTCCAAAGCTCTGATGCATCCACTGGCTTCCAATGAGCATTCTTAAAACCTTCCTTGAAACAATGCCATCATGGGTATTATTGCATTTCTAGAGTACTTTATCCATTACAGAAGTGGTCCAAGTTTGTACTTGATAAATCTTATAGAGAAGCTGCTTCACTAAGACTGGCAATGCAAAAAGTTCCTGTTATGTGAGTTTTCCAACAACATTATGCAGTGGTGTAAAGAAAAAACACGTACTTCTCTTTGTTGTTGTTGTTTGTTTATTTTATCTGGATACAGTGTTTCTTAACTTTCTGCTGTTATTCAATTTATTGATTTTTTTTAAATTTTATTTATTTGAGAGAGAAAATGAGATAGAGCATGAGAGGGGGGAGCGCCAGAGGGAGAAGCAGATCCCCTGCTGAGCAGGGAGCCCGATGCGGGACGCGGGACTCAATCCTGGGACTCCAGGATCATGACCTGAGCTGAAGGCAGTCACTCAACCAACTGAGCCACCCAGGCGCCCCTGTTATTCAATTTAAATAGAAGTTTATTTTGTTATCACCTTCAATTTTACCTAGGATCTGGAAGATGTATATAAAAACAGGAAGTAGTCTATGTTCTTATAGGTAATAAATTTGTCTCTAAAAATACCTAAGCTTTTGTCTTCTAATCTTTAGTGCTTCTGTAATTGTAACATGGTAGTAAGATAGGCACGCAATGGTGGATGATTTCTAATTTCCTGAGGGAATATTGCTCATGACGCCAAGGAGAATGAAAGCATGATTTTTTAAATGGCAGGAATTTCTGAATAGCCTTTTATTTTTCATGTTTTATTGTTGAAAACCAGACTTCCATTAATTTGATATTAGTACAAAGACATTAGTTTGAATCTGAATACTAGTCCAACATAAATGAGGTAGGGAGTAAGGGTAAGTACTTAATTGTTTTACATGATTTTAGTAATAAGCTATCCTACTTTGTATGCATGCACACACACACACATATACATATATATATATAAAGATTAGCTCATTGTCCGTAGGACGTTAGCATTTATCTCTCATATGCCTCTTTCCATTCCTTCAATTTCCAAACAGGATACTTTTTCCTTTTTTTAATGCCACCTATTTCCTTTCTTTATTCTAAGGCTCCCAGATGTGTGGTAGAATTCAGTTCTTGTCTCACATTTTGGGTTTTTTTTTTTTTTCTTTCACATTTTGGTTTTTGATGATAGAAGCACAATGAAGAGTACTGATTTGGAGGCAGGACAACCAGTTAGTAGTTACAGGTGTGTTGCTAATTGCCTCTGTGTCTTTGGTCAAGTCATTTAATGTGTTTTAACCTTAGTTTCCTAAACTGTAAGATGTGGATAACGTGTGCTTCCGTTACTGGTCTGGGGGTGTTGCATGAAGACAAAGTAGGAGTCAGCAGTCAGAACACTATATTTTATAAATGTAGGGTGGCTGCATTATTATGATGGTGATTATAAGCTATCCTGTAGCTAGTAAAAACAAAACAAAACAAAGCAAAACAAAACAAAACAAAACAAAAACTATTGAGACCTTGCCTTTAACTTGGAAAGCCAGAGAGGAGAAAGAATAATAAGGACTAAAGTCATTCTATGGTAATATTTTTCAAACTTTAGGTAGGTACCTGCTAAGGCTGTACATTCTAATTAATTAGTTGCTACCAACATTAAAAAAATAGAATAGAATAAAAATAATAGAATATGATAGGAAAATCAGAGTTTATGTCTCATAAGTAAGTACTCATAAATAAGGATAAGTATTGCTTCATGAAACGGTTTGGTCAGCATGTGTGTATGGTGGGGATGCGGAGTATATGTGTGTGCATAAATGTTGTGGTATAATATGTATGCTGTACACTCTTTGTCTCCCCTCCCCCCACCACCCGATGCATATGTTGAAGCCCTAATCACCCGTGTAGTGATATTTGGAAGTGAGGCCTTTGGGAGGTCATATTAGGTCATGAGGGTGAAGCCCTCATAACTGGGATTAGTGCCCTTATAAAAAGAAACAAGAAAAATGATCTTTCTTGGACATGTGAGGATACAGTGAGGAGGCAGCTGTGCACAAGCCAGGAACTGTGGTTTTTACCAGGCACCAAATCTGCTGGCACCTTGAACTTGGACTTCCTGGCCTCCAGAGTTGTGAGGGATAAATGTTTGTTGTTTAAGCCACATAGACTGTGATATTTCTTGTAATAGTCTGAGCTGATAAAGACAATGCACATCTTATCAGTGGACCACAGTCAAACATTTTTTGAAACCATTGCTCTAGGATATGCTTCCTTTCCTTTAGCTCCGCTGAGGAAGAAGTACACAGGGATAGCATAGGGGGTTAAGCTGGTTCCTTTAGGATAACTCACTAACTCCACATCGGCCTCATATTATCCCAGGGTAGCATGGGACAGTGGAAAAGGAACTGGTCTAGAAGTAAGAAGACTGCGTTCTAAACTGGTTCTGTTTGTTTTTGCTTCTTGGACCTTAGAAAAGTTCTGTAACCATTGTGACTTTCATCTCTTATTCCTTAAATAAAGGATTGATCAATATATTGAACATATAGTTATTAAGTATGGTCTGTGGGCCAGGTACTTTGCTAAGAGCCAGGAATATGGCAGTGATCATGATAAACATGGCCACCACTTCCAGCGAATTTAATCTGTAATTTATTAAGGTTGTTATGAAAATTAAATTAGATAAAATATACACAGTGGCTTAAAACTTCATTGGCAGGGGCGCCTGGGTGGCTCAGTCGGTTAAGCCATTGCCTTTGGCTTGGGTCATTATCCCAGGGTCCTGGGATCAAGCCCCACATCGGGCTCCCTGCTCAGGGGAGATCCTGCTCCTCCCTCTGCCTCTGCTTGTGCTCTGCCTACTTGTGCTCTCTCTCTGTTAAATAAATAAATAAAATCTTAAAAAAAAAAAACAAAAACTTCATTGTTAGATGCCAGATACAACACCCTTGCTTCTTAAAGTATAGTGACAATAAACTAGAACTTCTATTTTCATGACCTCAGGAATTTTATTTTATTTTATTTTATTTTTTTTAAAGATTTTATTTATTTATTTGAGAGAGAGAGAATGAGAGAGAGCACATGAGAGGGGGGAGGGTCAGAGGGAGAAGCAGACTCCCTGCCGAGTAGGGAGCCCGATGCGGGACTCGATCCAGGGACTCCAGGATCATGACCTGAGCCGAAGGCAGTCGCTTAACCAACTGAGCCACTCAGGCGCCCTGACCTCAGGAATTTTAAAAAGCTCCCCAACATTTCTGACTCTTCAATTACATGCCCCCTGCCACAACCAGTAGCATTATTCCCCCATATTCTAAGGATCCTCCTCATTATTATACAAACACGGTACTATCTCCTTCATCTTAAAACAAAACCTAAAACTCCATGAACTCCACATTCTTTTCCAACAATCACACCATTTCTCTGCTCTGATTGATAGCAAAACTCCCACCTCTGATTATTTCTATTATTATTTCTTCTTTGGCCAACAAGTAGTTTAGAAGGGCTTTTTTTTTTTTTTTTTTTAAGATTTTATTTATTTATTTGACAGAGAGAGACACAGCGAGAGAGGGAACACAAGCAGGGGGAGTGGGAGAGGGAGAAGCAGGCTTCCCGCGGAGCAGGGAGCCCGATGCGGGGCTTGATCCCAGGACCCTGGAATCATGACCTGAGCCGAAGACAGATGCTTAACAACTGAGCCACCCAGCGCCCCAGCAGTTTTTTTTTTTTTAATAGTTCTTAACTAATAGGGTTTTGATTATTGACTTTTTAAATTCACTGTATTGAGGTAAATGGAATTGGTTGAGGCTTGCTATAATTATGGTCTGACACATGGTCAGTCTTTGTAAATATACCCTCTATGCCTGAAAAGAATGTGCACTTCCAATTGTTGGGTTGAATAGTCTATATATGTCCATTAGATCAAGCTTATTAATTTTACTGCTCAAGTCTTACATAACCTTATTATTTTTTCTATTTGATCTGTCAATTTCTGAGAAAGATTTGTTGAAATATCGTAATATGAAGATAGATTTAAAAATTTTTCCTTGTTCTGTCAATTCTTGCTTTAATTTTGAGGCTACGTTTTAAAATCTTGTTGTATTGAACATTTCATTATTATATAACACAACTTTTTATCTGTAGTACTTTTTCCTTAAAGATTATTTAGACTAATACTAATGCAGCTACACTACTTTAATTATTATTTTCCTGTTATGTCTTTTTATATCACTTGACTTTAAACCTTTCTGTGTCCTTACATTTTTTTATTCTAATGCTATTTTATTGAATTAGAATTACATGCAGTAAAATGAGGTATGACTTGCATAAATTTGTTGAATTTTAACTTACACATATACCCATATAATTCTACCTAGATCGAGATATAGAATGTCTGCACTGCTACCCCTCTGCTTAAGATAACTACTGTTTTCTGACTTTTATCACCACAGTTTTAAGATAGTCAGTTGTCATTTAAGAAAATTTCAGGAAGAAAAAAATAACAAAATCTCTTATTTATGTACTTAATTACCATTTTTGATACTCTTTATTTCTTTATATAGATTTGACTTTACATCTGGTATCATTTTCCTTCATCTTGAAGAACTTATTTTAAAGCACATCTACTGGCAATGAATTTTTCTCAATTTTATCTGAGAAAGTTTCTATTTCATCTTCATTTAAAAATATGAAATATGTTTATTGAAGGATTTAAAAACCATTCTGAGTATAAACAGGACCCTATTTTATTTTTCTAAGCACTGCTTTTAACTGTGTTTTATCAACTCCCTATTTCCCCATTGGATACTGGGTCCTTTAACATCAGGACTAGATTCAAGATTGCACAGGTGGTTAGTAAAATGGCCTCACATTAGGTGTTCAACTCCAAGTCCTATTTATTTTTTTTTAAAGACTATTTTTTTTGAGAGCAGTTTTAGGTTTTATGTGAAAATTGAGTGAAAGGTACAGAGATTCTCCATGTACCCCCACCCCCACATATACACAGTCTCTCCCATAATCAGCATTACTCACCGGAGTAGTACATATATATTTTTTTTAATCAAGGATGAACCTACATTGATACATCATAATCACCCAAATCCTATTTATCTAAGGGTTCAATCTTGGTGTTGTACTTTCAGTGGGTTTGAACAAATGTTTAATGACAGATGTCCATCATTATGGTATCATATGGAACATTTTAACTGCCCTAAAAATCCTCTGAGCTCTGCCTATTCATCTCTCTAAATCCACCATTAACAACTACTGATATTTTTATTGTTTTCAAGTTTTGCCTTTTCCAGAATGTCATATAGTTGGAATCATATAGTATTTAGACTTCTCAGTTTAGTCACCCTTATTTTGAAGGGTATTTTTGTGATAAAGAATTGTGAAATGACAATTGTTTCAGCACTTTAGAGATGTTTTATTGTCTTCTGACTTTCAGATGAGAAGTCAGTGGAAATGCTTATCATTGTTCTATGATATGTAATGTCATTTTTCTCTAGTTGCTTTCAAAATATTCTTTTTCTTTCTTAATATTATCCGGCATTATTTGGTATTTGATTTATTGTTATCTTTCTTACCGACTAGAATCTAAACTCCACAAGGAAAGGGAATTTGTGTTTTTGCCCACTGTTCCATCCTCCTTGCCTAGAATAGAGTAGTACACAGTGGGTATTCAATTAATATTTCCTGTTTAAAAGAAGGAATGAGAGCTAATGCCTCTGGGTCTCTGCTTCCTTTATCCTACACCTGGAAAACTTAGATGAGAAACAGCTCTTATTGATTTCAACCAAAGACTCTTCTATACAAAACATTCATAAAGATAACAGATTTTAAATCCCACCTAACACACAAACACATATATTGGGATGGGAAGAGAAGGAAGAGCTTGAAATCACAGATGTAATTTAAAAGATAACATCAGAGAATCCTGTTCTTAAATTCTTAAGAAATTCTTTAAACTCTTGAAATATTCACCACTTTCCCTAAGAATTTCCTGTCTTATACCTTTTATTGATTTCCCTCTTCCCCTCCCCTATCTCTCCATCCTCATTCATGTTTTCTTCCCTCCAGTTGCTTATCAACAGGAATTTCAGCACTGAGGAAAGTAAGGTATTCTTCACCTCCTTACAAATGAAAGTGGTTAACATTTACTTATGAGACACGCTGGATCCCCTCAACTCCAGGTTAATACTCATTATAATGTATTTGCTTATTTAAGGATAAAAATTATCTCATTAATTTTGTTTTTCATCAAAATGTCATTTTGTCCTACTCTGCCAAGAATTTTTTTGGATACAACTAATTTTTCCTTTTTACTATGGGATTGTGAGTAAGAATAAGAATGAGAAATATCTGCTGTTAATTCATGGAAATGGACTAGGTAATCCCAATCTGGGGGAACAAATCCCTTTGGTTACAGCCAGCATTGACCATTTTCTCATTAGGATAAAGAAGAATATTAAACTCGGAATGGATTTCCTCCATACCAAGAGCAGTCATTTTCCTTTGCTAGTTTTAAAACACAGCCATCCATCCTATTTTTTAAAAGATTTTATTTATTTATTTATTTATTTATTTGTTTGTTTGTTTGTTTGTTTGTTTATTTATTTATTAATTATTTAAGAGAGAGGGCATGTGTGCCAGTGTGTGCATGCACACACACGAGTGGGAGGGAGGGGCAGAGGGAGAGGGAAAGAGTCTCAAGCATACTCCCCACTGATCTCAGAGCCCATTTGGGGCTCGATCTCATGACCCTGAGATCATGACCTGAGCCAGAATCAAGAGTCGGACGCTCAACAGATTGAGCCACTCGGGTGCCCCAAAACACGACCATCCATCCTGTTGAACACAAGTCCCTTGACTGGTTCATTTATAATGTCAATTTTTATTCAATAATCCAAAAGTGGAATTCTATTTTTCCCATACTTCCCAAAATATAAATATGGATGATTATTGTGTATTTGCATGTGGGTATTGGGGTAAAAAGCTGCTGAGTGGGAAGAGTGGGCTTTGAGTGGGCTCTGAGTGGGCTCCAGATTCTGGAGAAATGATGCCCAAGGGTGTGTTGCTGTGTTTTCCTTCTATTCCTCCCCTCCTTTTCATTCTCCTCCTCTTTCTCCTTCTCCCTTTATGTATTTTGTAAAGTATTTAAGGGTGAGTACAAAATTTATACTTCAGCTGTGGTTTGTGTCAGGGTAGGTAGGTCTTTCTGGGTAACTGAAGGTCCAGATCTCTAGGATCTTACTTCTTCTTTTCCCCTAGAATTCTCAGAAAACATCAATAATTTTTTTGTTACCATGTTTTTCTTGTTCATTCACAATCTCATTCTCCTCCCAAAGGGTATCTCAACATAAGGGTGACCATAACAGGTTTTGCTTTTCCTTCCTTCCTCTTTCCATTTTTTTCTTAAATATCTGATAGGCCCCCAAAAGAAGGTACTAAATTTCTGTGTCAATTGCCTTCTGAATAGTGGGATCCTTTGGAGGAGGCACTGAACTGGAAATGAGATGATCTGGTTTGAATTCTTGGTTCTACCTCTAATGAGCAGAGTGACCTTGAACAAGTGGCTTAAACTCCAGGTTAAGAATGCTCATACTTATCCCTGTTACCTAGTAAGGGTCGGATAATATAATGGATGTGAATAGATTTTATAAAAGGATTTGGATTGGAAAATCATAACTGACCATGGCAAAGTCACATCTAGTCTGCATATACATGTTTTGGGGTATGATTTGATTCTACTTTGTTTAATGCTTACAAAAGAATCTGTTAACATATATTAAGGTTATAGAGGCTAAATATTAACAGGGAATAGAGTGAACCATGCAAGCAAATGGAAGATTTACAATTCTGTATTTTTTCCTACAGAATATTTTGAATGCCCAGAGAGCTGCGTAGATTGCACAGATTTTTCTTTTATTCCTTCCATTAATCCAGCATTGAAGTTCCCATGATTTAGCCTGAATAAAAAATTACTGTATAATGTTATATATACAAAAATATGTATACTCTACTTTATGGATAATTTAAGGGATTTTCAAGGGTAATTCTGACTATGTAATTTTCGCCTTACATGCTGAATTTAGAACTTAACTCTACATAAGATTGGACTCCCCATCATCCCTGTGCTCTGAAGGTGGCAAAAAAGAGAACTTTTATATTACACAGGAAAATTCCTTGAAGAGAGCAAATACGTTTTTTAAAACCTAGGCTAGCAGTGGTTTTGTAAGGCTGATACATTCAAGGAATGTAACACATTATTATCACTTATGTTTTTGTTTTCTGAGAATAGAGGTGTAGTTTTAGGGCCCCAGAGAGAATCACTTTTGCATAAGTAGTGAATTTCATTATCCAAGACCTGTATTTTAACCACACCTACTAACTATGCTTTCCAGGTTGGCTCTCAGAGTGTAGGTCACAAAAGCCGAAACCATGCCTTCAAAGGCCAAGCCAAGCATTCTCCTATTAGAAACAAAAAGCTCCATTTTTAATTCTTTCATTTTTTAACAGCCCAGCGGGCTTTCTTTGTTTTGTAAGAGTGGGTAGTTCACTTTTCTCATGCTTGGAAATTATGCCACCCATTTATGTGTTCTCAAAGCAGGTTTTGAAATGGGTAAGAAAAGACAAGCCATGGTTATTCTGGTAGAAAATTGAGTGTAGTCCGGAGAAGGGGAAGAAAGGATCAAAGCTGTTAAGTAGTTGGATGTGTCCCTTCCTTTGTTGAGCCTTGCTTCTTGGTGACCCCATTTCTCTTGAACAAGGAGAAGTCTCACACAAGCCTAATTCATAGGTGACAAGACAAAGCCTCTGCTATCTACTGTTGGGATTCTCACTTTTTACATGTGTGCCCTAAAGTGGTGAATTTAGAAAAGTAATTGTTAATCTTCAGAGAGAGAGACAGAGACAGAGACAGAGACAGAGAAGTAAAGCATACACCTCATAAATGGTACTGGTTTTTTTTTATGCCATTGTACCTCTTTACAAGAAAGGTATGTGAATCTGTTTCTTACTTCACTCAATATCATTGAAAATAGTTATTTTTGTTCACAGAGAAAGCAATCCATCAACCATCAGAAAGTTCATTTGAGGGAAAACTGCCCTACATAGAAAAATCCTACGCTCCCTGAAGCAGCCCAGAGGGTGGGGTCCGTTTGTTGCCAGTGAGAGTTCGTGTTCGGGGGACTTTGAATCCTGCACTCTGGGCTCCTGTGGACAGAGATGCTCAACCCTGAGGAAGAAAGGTGGAAGCTGTGCTGCCTTGTGACCAATTTTGAGAGCCACAGTTGAACAGTTTGTAAAATTTGGGAGGAAAATGCCCAGAATGAGATCTGGGTATTATAAATGGAAAGGGTTAAGAACAGATAATTTCTAGGTTCCTGCTGTGATCTTTGTCATAGCAAGCCTGAACACACTGGAGTTTTAGTTCTCTGCTAGTGAGATAAAAATAAACTGTTTAACCTTTTAAATGCTGGTAATTTGGAGGGGTTTGCCATTTTTAGTTCTTCTAACACATAAGCTTCTGAAAAGCTAGGAGGATAGAAATGGCTAACTAACTAAATTTGGAACCTTAAAAAGGTCAGAGTAAATCTGGTGCTATCCTATCTTTTTTTTCCTTCTCCAGAATGCATGTTGCATTCTTTAAAATTGTGAAAAAGATTGTAAAAAGGACAAGTGAAGACAAAACTTGAACTGTGAAATATTGTTGTAGGAGGAGATAAAAAAAGAATAAAATGTCTCAGGCTGATGATTTTTAGTGGATCTTGAAATTGGACTTTCATAATCCATTGTTTCTAGTTTGAGATGGTTCTTGGAATACACGGTAGGAGTTTCTTAGGATGTTTTCTAATAATCAGGGAATCATTTATGTTATAATCTTCCAGGCCTTCTTCTATTTAGAAAAAAATTGGGCTTCTCCCCCTGCCCCCACCTTGCTATCTAGTGATAATTCCTAAGGACATCGACTTCTCTACTGGAGCCTTCACTTGTGAAGAAAACTGCCTATAACACCAGAGGCACTGGAAAAGTGTCCCCAGTGCAACACAGAATCACCAAGAAGTGGGAACTGCTTTTTGTGTATCCTTGCTTTTATTTGAAGTGTGCAAAAAACACAGAAGACATGGTTTCTTTCCTTAAGGATTTATAATCTAATTAAACAGATGAAAAAAAAAAAAGAGAGAGAGAGACTGACTGAAAAATCTTCTCTTGGCAACACGGCCAAGAGGAAATTTGTTACTAGAATGCAGGCTAAAGGAAGCCTTGTGGTTGGTGATCTGTGGTGACAGACAGAGGGCATGGATCAGCCCTCCAGCCTCATGTCTGAGCGCATTCCACCAACCACTCTGTGCACAGAGCACTTTCATTTCCTTGAATAGACTCCCTAGTCTCTCCTGCTTTGCTTGTGCTCCTGTTGTCACAGTTGCTTCGAATGCTTTCCCTCACATTCTGCCTGTTGAAACTACTCCTCAGTCATTTCACTCGGCATGTCTTCGCTAGAACTGATCTTAGTCCAACTCGTGTTGCTGTCACTTGCATATGTGTCTTTCCTTCACACCACACTCTGAATCTCTTGAAGGTAGGATTGTTCTTTTACTTAGCTCTATATCTCTTGTGCTTATTAGGGTCCAATACATGTTTATTGAAATAAATGGAATTGAATGATCTATGAAGAAAGGGAATAACATCTCCAAAACGATTTGAGGGCCAGAGTGAAAGAATCCAGAGGTCTCTTTGTGCCATAATGGGAAAACTGAAGAAAGGGTTATGGATTCAGTGTAAATTTCAGTGCTGAGGGATACTTAGGGACGCCATCCCAGGAGAGACTGTGCACCTGGGCCTCAATAAAGAGTGAGACTGGGGCTGAGATGCACTAGAGGTGCTAATTATTAGGGAAGGTTTTAACTTTAAGAAAAATACTTTTCTTGTATTTGTGACTCTATGATTCGAGAGGTAAATGGAATACCGTTATCCTATTTCCTTAAGTCAGCATGTTTTTCCTAGTCTATGGTGATGGGATTTTAAATAAAATTACCGAGAGAGATGACAGTCAGCTTTTCTCATGAGACTTGGGCTATGTCCTTTGGAAGCAGTAAACATGGAGGAACAAGGAAAGAACCTAGTTCACAGTGATTATTGAATTTAAGTATTAGCACATGTTTGCTTGTTTCCCAGTGAATTCCTTTCCTGTGTTCTCTGCTTTGTCCCTTTTCATATTCAACATGGCTGTTTTCATTAGGCGTTGATGGCCCAATGAGGGAATTGAAGGAGCTGCTAAAACAGTCATTTCTTTTGTAGCTTCTTCCTTGATATCTCTTCATTTTTATTACAAGATGAATGAAACTAAATAACTGAAAACTTATTTTCTCTGGAAATGGTGATCTCTAATAGAGTAATTCCCTAAGTTTATTTTCCTTCAACTAAGAAAACCTCTAGCCCGGGGCGCCTGGGTGGCTCAGTCAGTTAAGCGTCTGACTCTTGGTTTTGGCTCAGGTCGTGATTTCAGAGTCCTGGGATCAAGCCCTCTACTGAGCACAGAGCCTGCTTGTCCCTCTCCTTCTGCTCCTCGCTGGGTGCTCTCTCTCCATCTCTCGCTCTCAAATAAATAAATAAATAAATAATCTTAAAAAAAAAAAAAGAAAGAAAACCTCTAGCCTCTGCTATCACCTACATCTTCCTCCATGAGTCTAGGAATTACTCTTAAGATTTATTTATTTATTTATTTATTTATTTATTTATTTATTTATTTATTTGAGAGAGAGAATGAGATAGAGCATGAGAGGGGGGAGAGTCAGAGGGAGAAGCAGACTCCCTGCTGAGCAGAGAGCCCGATGCGGGACTCGATCCCGGGACTCCAGGATCATGACCTGAGCCGAAGGCAGTCGCTTAACCAACTGAGCCACCCAGGCGCCCTAGGAATTACTCTTAAATAACCTTTTCTTAAAAAAAAAAAAAAGAAGAGGATAGCAGGAGGAGAAGAATGAAGTGGGGGGAAATTGGAGGGGTAGGCGAACCATGAGAGACCATGGACTCTGAAAAACAAACTGAGGGTTCTAGCAGGGGGCGGGGAGGATGGGTTAGCCTGGTGATGGGTATTAAAGAGGGCACGTTCTGCATGGAGCACTGGGTGTTATGCACAAACAATGAATCATGGAACACTACATCTAAAACTAATGATGTAACATATGGGGATTAACATAACAATAAAAAAATTAAAAAAAAAAGAACCTTTTCTTAGCTGAATAAAAATAAGAGTAGGCAAGTAGGTGATTCCTCTGGTAGCGATATTCCCCACAGGTTGAGGGGCATGTACCTGACCAGTCTTTCTATATTGGTTGGTCCACTCTCTTAGCCTGAGCTTCAAGGAAGCTGAGATAATTCTGACTGCCTTTATGTATTTTGCCTAATGAGCTGGCAAACTGGTTTCATCTTAGTGGGTTTTCCTTGGACTAACTAAAAAAGGATGATTTAATTACCTTTATTCTTTTTCAAATGAGAGATCCACATGCTGATTCTTCCACATGACTGCTTTTTAATTTTCAACACAGGTCATTCAAATTGCTTCAGTTTCTTATGCATTTGGTAAAAAATCCACTCAGATTCATCTTTTTTTTTTTTTTTTTTTAAAATACAATCTTTGGCAGTACTGAGTTTTTCCACATTTGAAATCAAAGTAAGAAAATGCCTTTGGGATTCCTGGCTTCAGAGAACTAGGGCACATTCATCCAAGAGCCAACATTTCAGTAATGCTAATGAATTTCCCTTACTAGAAATTATTTTCATGGCAGTAAATATAACTCTCTCATACCTTGTTCCAAGGCTGATACCTATTATCAGTTTTGAAGGATTATTATCAAAGAAAAAAGATTTATTTTGCAACAAAATTGAGTAGGGATGAAGTTGGGGTGATCAAATGACTCCTGGATTACACTAAGCCATTATCTAACTGTCTCTTATAATTCTTCACAACATACACCATTGGAGACATTGTTTAACAGAACATTAACTACAGTCTTGCTACTGCCAAGTGTTCTAGATGCATCCAGGTAGTCTATAATTAATGCACCTGCAGAGCGGCACAAAGGACTTCGTACGCTGTCCATTTCAGTGGAGAGCGGCTGGAATGGCACCTGCACAACAGGTGCAGCTCGGGACCAGCACAAAAAGGCCAAGTTCTAACTAGAAAGCTTAATCCTTTTCATCATGGACTGACTAGCTTGAGATTTCTTTCGAAAAAGCACTATTTATCCTATGAAAGTAAAGAGTAGGATGTGGTGAGGGCTAAAAAGAAGATAGGGAATCTGGTGCCTGAGCACTAGCTGTATTAGTTGGAGAATTAATAGAGAGTGTGAGGGGCATGGAGACAAGGGGATTAGGAAACAGGTAAAGGGTACCAGGCCCAGGATACTGGAGGAGTTTCCAGAAACGATAGTGACTTATTCCAATCTGTATTTTCCAATCTGTATTCAGATTGACCACTTACATGAGTTTTCAGTGACCACCAGGGAAGTGTAAAAACAAAAAATAAAAACCTTAACGATCATATTCGTTTTGAATTTTATGTCTAGTTATTGAATTAGTGGGTTACACATACTTTTTATGGATAATTTTAAGAGCATTTATTTGGGAAACTCAAGGTAATTTCGTAACTCTGTGGTATTCTCCATTTATATGATATTGACTATGTGGAGGACCCCCTCATATACATTTATCTTGTTTCGTCCTCATACCAACCCTGAAAAGTAGGCTCAGAAAGTGTAAATTACTTGCCCGGTTTAAACGCTTGGGAGGAGAGTTGGCATTCTGACTGTCAGACTTCAAAGCCAGGGCTCTCTAACTACAACTGTACCATTCTGCCCTTGCCTAGTGGGCCCTGGCCACAGCCATAGAATCTCTCTCTTCCTCAGTGTGTTGCCACACGCAACCTCCCTCAAGCCCTTGTATCAGCCATTCTTTCTGCTTTGAGCACTTTCCCCAGCCCTTCATATGCCTGGGTTTTCATTCATTCAGATTTCAGCTTAAATGTCTCCTTTCTTGAAACTGCCTTTTCTAAAACCTGCATTATTGACTACCAAAGCTTCCTATTTTATAGCCTTCATGGCACTTACCACAATCTGAGATTGTCATATTTATATGTATGCTGTCTGTCTAACTTCATAAGAATGTAAGTTCTCAGAAGACAGGGGTTTTCCGTGTCTTGGTCACTACTGCCTAGCCCAGGGAGGGCAGAGCTTGCTGTGTAGTAGGCATGAAACAATTATATATGGAATTAATAAAATATAAGTCTAATTCTTGGGAAGCAATAATAACCTATTAATGAAAGAGAATGACAAGATTCACAATGAGCAAAAATGAATAATAAAAATAAGTAATATATTGAACAAATGTTTATTGAGTATTCACAAGGATAGGATGACTATATGTCTTTTTTAAAGTTTGTTGGTCTATATATAATTATTGAAAATGTCCCCTTTCACTCTTGAAAGTGTTCTTGCTTAGATGATAAAGCATATGGCCTTAACTGTGGGCCCAGCACTATGCTAGGCAGTGACGAAGGTGTGGTGTACAAGACAGTCCTTGATATCATGGAACTTACAAGCCAGTAGAGGACACGTACATCAAACCAATAATCCACCAAAAGTAAGATCCAAGAGTGAGAAGTGCTTTTTGCTATTTAGTTCTCAAAGCACCTTCATGTGCATAATCTCATTTGATCCTCCCATCAATTCCATGACATAGAATACTTATAATCACTTTTTAAAGGAAGAGGAAACTGTTGCTCAGACGTTAAATGACTTGGTCAAGGCTAATTAGCAGCAGAGCTAGGACACAAACTCAATCAGGAAAATGCCTGTATTCTAGGGAGACTTTAAACTTTGTTCCAAAGAGTAAAGGAATAAGAAAAATGCTAATTTTTATCTTACTTAATGAAACTGAGAGTCTTTCCAGACAGTTTTGGAATTCCTCTCACTCATATCATCTTGAGGCAACTCAGTGCCACCTCTGCAGATTTCTCTACTAGAAAAAGACAATTATTTTGGAAAGGATTTCCTGTGTACTTATTTTCAGTAGCATTGTTTTTCCTTGTTCAATCTGGTCTGGAATCTCCATCTCTGCAGTTTACAGTATAAGCAGCAAATAATTGCAGCTAGGAGCTAAGGTGCTGGTCTCCAAAATGGGCTCCCAGTGAATCATGCTTCTCTGCATTTACACTGTCTTGTCATCCCCTCCCCTTGAATCTGGGTGGGCCCTGTGACTGGCTTTTGACCAAATAGAATGTAGAGGAGGTGATCCTGCAAGCCTAGGTGAAAAGAAACTTTCCAGCTTCTCCTTGGACCTCTTGGATTATTCACACAGAGAGAAACCAGCTACTATGTAAAAAAAAATCCTACGATCTTAAGACCATGATGCTGTGAGGAAGCCCAAGCTATCCACACTGAGAGACTGTGGAGACGGAAAGAGAAACACACACAGCCCTTAGCAATTCTAGCCATCCCTGCTGAGGTGCTAAATTTGTGAGTGAAAAGCCATTTTAGATGTCCAGCCTAGTTCTGTGTTCATTTGACTCCAGCCCCAGCTGCCATCTGATTATAACTGCTTGAGAGACCGCAAGTGAGAGCACTCATTGAGCCCAGTTGTCCCAAAGAACTGAGAGAAATTTTAATAAATTTTTGGTTTTTAGCCACTAGGTTTTGACGGCAGCAGTAGATACCAGAATAACAGTACAGACTCAAGAGCCAATTGGTTTGGTCTCAGTCTTGCCTCAGCTACGTGCAAGCTTTGTGATCTCAGGCAAGGTACCTAACACTTTGTGCCTTAGTTTCCTTATTGGTAAAAGGATATCATGAGGGCACCTACCTTATGGTTTGTTGCAGGGATTAGTTTAATTTATGATAGAAAAAGCAGAGCTTGACAATAGGAAGCATTCAATAAATGTTAGCTATTATTACTATTAACTGAATGTCTAGATAAGTCTTAAGAATCTATTCAAATCTGTTTTTCTTAAATACTTCATTGATATGAGGGCAACAATCACATTTGTACACTTCTGAGTCACTTGGGAACAAAAACAAGTGCTGGATTCTGAGGGAGCAAAAATTAAAAACCAACATTAGGAAGAAAATTCCTATCTGAGGAAGTCCTCCTAGGAGATTCATCATCTACAAAATATGGAAAATAATCATGCTTATCACACGAGGTTGCTGAGGGGATTGAATGAATTAGTGAGTGTAAAAAAACCTTAAAACAGTGCCGGGCTCTGAGTAAGTACTCTGTATATTTTGTCCGTTTGTGCTATTATTACCCTCTCTTTCATACCTTTCTCCCCAAGAACTGCCTCAGGATTTTCCCACCATTCATTAGAGACCAAATGGCCTTCGTAAATGCTCAGGCAACTGATTCCTAGTTTTATATGGACTGCAAAGCGGCTCCTCGTGCTGTTTTTAAGTTCCTTGACCTCCATAAGCTCTTTTTAGTGATGCTCAGAAGCTGGAACGGTTGAGTTTCAGATATAGATTGGAGAGCTTCCTTACGAACTCCAATAAAATAGCTCAGAGTTTGGCTCTCACTTTTAAATACTATGCAGATGGCGCTGAACCCCAGCCAAACTGGCGGCAACTTGATTTCCTCTGGTGAGTGCTGGTGGGGTGTCTACAGGATGGCATTCATTCTCATCTCTTGTCCCCTTTCTCTCTCTTTTTCTCTTTCTCTCTCTCTCTCTCTCTCCCCCCCCTTCACATCTCTACTTCTTACACACACACACACACACACACACACACACACTCTGGATTTTTCCTTTTAGGCTGAGTATTTTTTTTATAATGACATGGCCAGCAATAATTAATAAAGTCATTGGTTTCCTGCCTGAACTTGTACTTGTGTTAGCTATTTCATCGTGTGGAAATTTTCACTTCAGCGCCAGATCAATAGCGTCCCCTTTGTGATTCCCCACTGCCAGGAGAGAAAATGTTCGCAAAAGGAGATCTAAGGAGCTTCCTACCAATTTAGAAGAGACAGAAGAAAGGATACTCTGTGCCAGCTGTGAACGAAGCGCTTATATGCTGATAGGAATGTTCTGAAATATCTGTAAATTTGGAGCTTGTTTTCTTGAGCTGTAAAACCTAACTGCATGGAGTGGATTTTTGAACACTCTGAAAATAAACATAAACTGAGCTTTGATAAAGGGACCCTTTTGGGGGTTTGATTTACTGTTATACTACAACAGCATAATATTTGTATATGTAAAAATGTTGAAAGTCCAAGAAAATGTTAATTCAACAAAGTAGATATAAATGTGATGCGGATGCACCAGATGTAGGAAGGGCCAGCAAGGGAAATTCCCTGCACCTGTACATATTAATGAACCTTCTGGACCCTACACGCAACCTCTGGGAATGAAACCTTATTTAGTTACCCACATCCTTTTGGATGTCTGGATTGATTTTCAGGTTGACATGGAAAATCAAGTGAGATTTTGGTCTTGTTCATCTTGTGAAATCACAGATTGTCCGATTTGAAATCTAGTTTGAGGGATGATCTAATATGTTTTCTCTCATTTTGTTTAAATATGTATATTTAAAAATATGGCTTTGGAGTAGCTTCTGTTCTACCACTCAACCCCTTTCTTGCTTAAGTTCCCTGAAGCTCAATTTCCACATCTGTGAAATGAGCATTATAATTTTTACCTTGTTGTGACCTTTAGAAACAAGGAATACAGAGCACTTAGCATCCCATCTTGCACAAAGCAGGTACTCAGGAAATAGCTCTGTTCGTTTTCTCTGGCAAATGGACCAGTCCAGAATTATACGGTCTTGACAGTTACTTTCTGTGTCTAAGCAAAATCTTTATGATTTAAAATTATTTCTTTAATTTTGAAAAAAATAAGTTTTATCAAAGTAATGTGTAAACATTGTAACAAATAGTACAGGGGGGCATACTATTCAAAGCAACTCTCACAGCATTTCCAGACTCATTCCAAAGAGGCAAAGTCAACTATTTTCATTTTTAGATGTCTATTATTATCTTTTTTATTTATCATCATCTCTGGATAATATTTCTTTACGTTTCTTTATTTCTTGATTTATCAACTTAATGTCACATCCCCTGAAGACCTTCTGCCAAAGCCACATATTTGTATCACTGCATGTTGACTTCTTCTCCTGTTTCTATTCTCAATATTTGTTTTATTTTAATTATGTATTACTATATATTTATATTCTTTTATTGGCTGCATTTATAACTTCAAAAATATACCAAAACTCCTATGTCTTGTTTCACTAACTTTTTTAAAAAAGATTTATTTATTTATTTTTTAGAGACTGAGAGAGAAGAGAGAGAGCAGGGTGGGAGGGGCAGAAGGAGAGAGAGAGATCCCAAGCAGACTCCCTGCTGAGCCCAAAGCCCATTGATAGGCTCCATCTCAGGACCCTGAGATCAGGACCTGAGCTGAAATCAAGAGTCGGACATTTAACCAACTGAGCTACCCAGGCACCCCTTGTTTCACTAACTTTTGACAATATTTCCTCATTCCCCAAATTGGAAGATAGGGGTTATTTTACCTCTAGCTGTGACATCCTGCATTCTGTCAACTATACTTTTACTTCTCCTTTGTCAGGGTTGTTAACATTTACATTTTATTCTGTAATCATAGCCAAGAATTCTGGGCTTTGTCTGTGTTGACCTAAAATTTGAGAATGAATGATTTTATGTATATATATACACACATGTGCAAATAATAATTATATATATAATTATATATATATCTATCATTAGTTAATATATAATTATATATATATGTGTATGTATATGTATATATTATTGTGACTCTGTACATCTTGTTTCCTCTTGGGCCAGTTTGCTAAGGTTACATTTCCATCTCTTCAGGTCCAGTGTCCCAAACCAGTAGGAGGAGAATATTGCAAGCATCAAGATAAAGTGGATTTTCTTTTCTTATAGCCCATCAGTAACCATATTTTGGTTTAATACTTAGAGAGTTTCTTGTAAAACTTTTTGACATTCAATGAAGTTTTGATTTTACCTCTTTTGCAGAATTTACTTTTATTGAGTCCTAAAGGTTATCCATGCTCTTATTTATTCTTATCCTAGAGCTACTCTTCACATTGTATGAAGACTACCCTCCTTCTTCTCTACCAGGTTCTTTTTTTTTTTTAAAGATTTTATTTATTTATTTGTCAGAGAGAAAGAGAAAATGCACAAGCAGGGGGGACAGCAGGCAGAGGGAGAAGCAGGCTCCCCGCTGAGCAAGGAGCCTGATGTGGGACTCGATCCCAGGACCCAGGACCCTGGGATCATGACCTGAGCTGAAGGCAGACACTTAGTCAACTGAGCCACCCAGGTGTCCCCTCTGCCAGGTTCTTTTTCAGTCTAGTTATATTACCATTTTTCAGGATTGCTCTACTCTTCCAGCTGGACCTACAATTTACTTTTTTAATTTGCTGAAGTATATCTTCAACTATCCTTCTAAAAAAATTTGTAGGGGGTTATATTTTCTGAACTCATGCATATATGCAAATGTATTTACCCTCCACCCCCATTTCTCAATTGATAGTTTAGCTGGGTATGGAATTCTAGATTGGGAATAATTTTCCTTTGGAATTTTAAAGGGATGACTCCATTGCCTTCTAGCCTCTAGTGTTGCTAATGAAAAGTCTAATGCTTATCTGATTTGTCTTCTATTTTAGTTATTATTGCCTCTGAAAGCTTTTAGGATTTTCTTTCTTTCATTAGGGTGTTCAGTTTTTCAAGCATGCGTTTAGGTGTGGGCTTTTTATCATTTAATGTGCTGGACACTTAGTATATGTTTAAACTGCAGGCTTGTTTTTTGTTTGTTTTTTAAAAGATTTTATTTATTTATTTGACAAAGAGATAGACATCGAGAGAGGGAACACAAGCAGGGCAAGTGGGAGAGGGAGAAGCAGGCTTCCCATTGAGCAGGGAGCCCGAAGCAGGGCTTAATCCCAGGACCCTGGGACAATGATGTGAGCCGAAGGCAGAAGCTTAATGACTGAGCCACCCAGGAGCCCCTAAACTGCAGGCTTGTGACTGTACTTAGTCTGGTACTAGTACTTAGACTGTACTTAGTACTATATATAATTTTTTCACCAGTTGTCCCCTTTGTTTTTCTGCCCTACATTCTGTAAGAATTCCTTGACCTCATTACTCATTACTTAGTTGCCTTATTGAATTTTTTAATTAATTAATTTATTTATTTATTTTAAAGATTTTTATTTATTTAACACAGAGAGAGAGAGCACAAGTAAGCAGAGTGGCAGGCAGAGGGAGAGGGAGAAGCAGGCTCTCCACCGAGCAGAGAGTCCGATGTGGGGCTCGATCCCAGGATCCTGGGATCATGACCTGAGCAAAGGTAGCCACTTAACCAACTGAGCCACCCAGGTGCCCTGCCTTATTGAATTTTTAAATCTCTCCAGTTAGTTTTCATTTTTGAGAGCTCTTTCTTGGTCTCTGAGCTTTTTTCATTATAGACACCATTCTTTTTTCATGGATGCAACATCTGTTCAAATCACTAAATATTATTTATTTATTTATTTATTTATTTATTTATTTATTTATTTTAAAGATTTATTTATTTGAGAGAAAGAGAGAGACAGAGAGAGTACAAACAAGGGGAGAGGCAGAGGCAGAAGGAGAGGGAGAAGCAGACTCCCTGCCGAGCTGGAAGCCCAACATGGGGCTCCATCCCGGGTCCTGGAGACCATGACCTGAGCCGAAGGCAGATGCTCAACCATCTCAGCCACCCAGGTGTCCCTGTATTTATTTGATTTTATAGAATTTCTTCTATTTTCTGAATTATCTTTGTGGAGGCTTTCTGTTCATTTTAGTCTTTTTCTTCCGTTCTACTGCTACTTATTCTCCTCATATGCTTTTTTTTGCCCACCCATATTTTAAGAAGAAAGACTCTGTAGAATTGTGTGAGTTTCCTCTACTCTTGTGTATGTAAGACAGTTTTCCTATTAAGTCTCTGCCAAAACTGGCAATTCTACGTGAAGTGGAATAGAGTTGGGTTAGATATGTCCTTTAGAGGGCTTCATTTTAGAATAAGTGGGCAAAGAACCTTATTGTCAGGTTGAAGGCTTTCCAAATTCCAGAAGAAGTGCTATTACTTTGGGGAACCAATATCCTCATTTGAATCCTTAGCTTTCTTCCAGCATCTTCTGCCACTTATTTATAGAATTCTCCCCTAGGCCTAGAGGTAAATGCAGGCTATGTGGTGCGTAAAGAAACCATCATTTAATTCTCTGTTTTTAGCCTCATCTTTTCCTCCAGAGAATCTTTCTGTTCTGAATCTAAAATCTGCCTAGTGTTCCAATGGCCAGATCAACATCCACCTTCTCTATAGCCCTGAAGAGAGAGTCTCTTGGCTCTAGTTCTTCTCCATTGTTTCAGTTAAAAAACCTCTATGTTATATTGTGAGTTTTCTCAGGGAGTATGGTTGGCCATAGTGTGTGCCCACTTTACTGCCTTAAATTAGAGCTAGGCATAGGGGATTAATGTTTTAACACGTATCCTGTTTTTTGAAAGGATATATTGACACTTAGTTACCTAAAAAATAAGATTTTCACAAGGTTAAGTAACTCTAACTTCTTTGGCTTTTATTCACAAAGCATGTGATCTAAACTTAATTTTTGTCTCTTTATTTTCTCCAGCTTTTTGAAGTATTATATTTAAAGTACAATGTACCAATGTGGAGCTATAAAACAAGTTGAAATCTTTACAGAGAAAAATGATTAAATTTTTAAGCTTGTATATCAATACCTGAAGAGATATGTGCCCTTATCTGAATCTATACGTAGAGTTCATTTTCATAAGAATGCTCACATAAGAATTGTAATGTCTGACAAAATTGTCACCAACTAGTAAAGCCATAATGGTGGGTTGTATGGAATTTGAAATTTCATAAATACAAGAGAAAAAAGAAAGAACTCCATTGGCAAACCCCATATGTAAAGCAGATGAAATATCTATTAAATACAAGTATGAATAGATTAATATAAAAACCAATGTAAATTTGTCATCTCCCATTTATTGTTTCTATTACTGATAGAAGCAGATTTTAAAATTGACATACAACATTGTTAGGAGATTGAAGTATTCTTTGAAAACTCAGTACTTCACAAGAGAAACTTTTTATGACAGCTGAGTTAACATTTTCTGGCAATAGGAGTTCTGAGAAATATCTGGTTAAAGTTCTTCATGATGATGGGATGTAAAAAGGAAAATAATGTGTTATCAAAAGTTTTAAATTAACATGATACTATTTCCTCTTAGTCTCTGGATTTTAATCTCTTAGGTAATTAGTTAAAATTCTCCAAACCTGAGCTGTTTGGTGACTCTGTTTTTCATAGCAAAGCTTCCAAGGATTGAGTTTTCAGAAAACAGCACCTAAGATTACCTGGATCTAGTTCATGCTTCTTATTTTACGGATAGCCAAGGGAGAGATTCAGTGGAAGTTATTGCCCCTCTGTTACACAATAATTCAGCAAGACTGGAAATCTGTTATTTAGGAAATAATTTTAGCTTGCCGCTGAGGTTACAGAGCAATAAATGGCTCCTTTCTGGATCCTTAAAGTTTACGCAGCACATTTATGTGGCCATTTTTTTGCCCTGTGTACTTATGTATGAGTTAAATCATCATGACTGTATCACATTTACATTAAACTTCTTTTCTTATTTCCCTATTTTTTAAAAGTACCTTTATCTTTCTCTCTTTTATGATCTCTGTTTCTATTTTCATTTCTCTTGTCTTTTTTCTCTCCCCTTAGCTGCTACCTATGCTGAAGACAGTTCAAATATTTCTGTGTAAGTTTTTTTTTCAGGACAAGAAGCAAAAAAAAAAAAAAAAAAATTAAAAAAAAATTAAAAAAAAATTAAAAAAAATCTAGTGTTAAATATTTGCCTTAATTTTAAGTTAAAAAAACCCAGACTTCTTTTTAAATTGGTACTTTGTAAGCCATAGAGTACCATGAACAATTCACATAGTTTTATTTGTTATATAAGGCTTAAATGACAGAGTCAAGTTCGAGTTTCACATATTTCACATATTTTAGCTACTGGAATTGCTGGTCTATTCAGGTTCCAGAAAAAAATTATAAAATACTAAAATGAAAGACCTTATTCTGTCATGGCTTATATTTTAGATTTGACATAAGTCACAAATGTCTTTCTCTTAGAACGTTACCCACGCCTGAGCATTCCAAATATAACTTATAGAAAGGTGGAGAAACTGTAGTTAATACAAATAGATAGTAGAAACAAACAAACAAGCAAATGAAACAGATCTGAGCAAAGGAAAATACACCCTACAGCACCCAAGGGCAAACATTGCCTGGCTCTGTTACAGGAGACAGTTCTGTCACCGTGTTGGGGGAAAGCACCAGAGAGGAGGGAAAAAGTTGGTGTAGAGGAAAGAGCAGGGATCTAGCTTGGACTTTGGCCCCAGGCCACTGCTTCCTCCATGTGGTCATGGGTAAATCACTGAAATGGACCAAACCTCAGTTTCTATCTTTGAAAAATACCCAGACTATATTATGGTTTTGTGTGTATCCAATGAAAAACTACTTCAGAAATTGGATAACTACAAAGGACAAACTGTATACAAAATATTATTAGAAAAACTTATGCTTACCTATAATAATGGAGCCAGGGAAGAAGGTGAGGGGAAGGACTGCAAATAAAAACTGAAATTAGAGAAGGCAAGATATTTTTAAAGTAAGTTTTCAAGTAATTTTGGTTTGTAGGTAAATATAGGTGTGTTCGATTTTGCTGTTTTGGAATCAGCATAGTAGTGTGGTTCATTAAAGATTTTGATTTATAGTTTGATTCACTAAAGTTTCTTGAGTAAAATCACTTGTTTTTTTCTTGCACAGAAAAGGAGAGGAACTATCTGGGAAAATTTTCATACTTTTCTATCAAAGGTTTAAGTCTTTCTACAAAAGGTTTAACATGGTAAATAAGATACTGTATTTTGAATTGTAACTTTGTGTTTCATTTCCCGGGAGAATTTCTAAACTAAATGTCCCTCATTTGCTGGGCTAAGACAATCTAACCATGCCCTGCACTAGATTTCAGCTACTGTGGCTAACCTTGCTTGGACACATGGAAGTACAACAAAATTTGGTGGCATGAAATGACATTGTTGTCCCATCTGCAAAATGACAGTGGGCCACTTTATTCCAAATTATTGTGCTGTGGGCCAGGACCCAATGTAGGTTCTGTTTGACCTAAAATCTTCTCCATGATTAGTAAGTAGACATGGCCAATTAAGCAAAGAAGAAGGCATAATATATGAAGGAAAGGTTTAAATTTCCATTTGCTTGAGAGAACAGAGCTGCCACACTGCAGGATTCCAGATGAGTCTGCCTGGAATTGTGGAAGGTAGAGGTGCTGAATCAATAGAATGGAGCATGTTTGGAGGCAACGTCTACACTGGGAGAGACGCCTGGCTATTTCTCCTCTCCTTACTGCATGGCCCATTTCTACGACACAGCTCTGTGCCACGTGGACCACATTTAGCTGGCCAGAGATGCCAGCTGTTGAAGCATGTCCAGCCATGTGGCTCATCCTCGCTCACCACTTTATTTTCGTTGCACTTTCAACCAGATTTTATGGTTAAAAATGATATAAACACTATGGTAAGGGAGATGCCAGTGCACTACTGTGCTTTTCCCCATGAGGATTTCAAGAAAAATTAATGTATTTTACCTAGTTTTTGATCTATATGGAAGCTTCATGATATTTAGAAAAGGCCTAGAATAGGAAAGAGGTATAAGAGAAGTAAAAGAAAATAATAGTAATAAAATAGTAAGCAAATAATAAAATAAAGAATGATAAAAGAGATCAGGAAGGAGATGACTGGAGAAGTAAAGCAAAGGCATGAGACTCGTTGATTGATTCCAATGGATATTTTGCAGATGCTTGATATTCCTTCCGCCTATCCTTCCTTCTGCCCCACCACCCTCAGTTAGGCATTTATGGACTCACTACACTTTCTGTTCTCCAACATTCACTTTCACATGGGTATACCATTAAGCTCCCTTTATAGGCTGCAACTCCCTCTTAAAAATCAGCTAATTTTTTCACATAACTCTGTAGTACTTGTATGCTCTAACATATGTTCACATAAAGAGCCTAGACCACAATCAAAGCCCATTTTGTGAGCTGGCAACTGATAGCATCTTTAGTAACTTAATAGAAAGCCAAACAAGGAGTAAGTGCTCAATAAGTATTTGTTGAATTGAATTGATAGCATCTCAGAGACCAAGGACAGGTACAATCAAGGATGCATAGTATAGTCTGGGAAGCTGAAGAAACTGGTAGGATTGGAAATATGAGCAAAAACATGATCAAACCTTCAGAGAAGACAGGAGACTATGACAGTTTGCTGTGTATCACTTATCTCTTCCTACATCACAAATCACACCAGAATGTAGTAGCTTAAACAATAACCATTTTATGCACTCACAATTCTATGGGTAAATAACTTTGAGTTCAGCTAGGTAGTTCTTCTGCATTGCTTGCTGGGGTCACTCATGTGACTACAATCATGTGGCAGCTCAACTGGGGTTTGATGGTCTAAGATGGCATCACCGCTCTGCCTAGCAGTTGTTGCTGCCTGATGGCTAAATTATGTGTCTTTAGTAGACTAATACAGGCATTCTCACATGGCAGCTGCACTCCAAGAGAATAAGGTATAATGCATAAGCACTTCTCAAGCCTTTGGTTATGTCATTTGGCCAACGTTTTATTGACAAAGCAAGTCATATGGCCAAGCTCAGAATCAACATGGGAGGGAATAATATAAGGGTCTCAATAAAGGAGGTATGATCCAGCAGGGTGGATTACTCTACCAGTATTCCACAGCTTCTGTATTCTGTGGTAACAGTAGTGTTGCTGCTCCTACGTCCCATAAAGAGAGTTGTTAGAATTAATATAGCTAAAATTCTAGTCCCACAAATTACCCTTAGTAACCTCTCTTTGTCTTCTCGGTAGTGCTTCTGAGAATTCAATTTTACCAGACATAATTTTGCTTATGAACTTGGAATAAGGTTCTATGATATATATTAAATTGAGTTCACTACATTATGGTGCATTCTAGATAGGGAAAATACAGTGGTAGCTCTGCTTGAAAGATTTAAATTGGCTGCCCACATTTGTTGGTGTACAAGTTTCCAAGCATATACTAGGATGATAACTATAAACAAAAATTTGGGTCCTGGCCTTTTAAATTTTCAATTTGGTCTTATAATTGTTAATTACATAATTATGGCACTTTATCACCTAATCTGTCCAAATACCTACTACACTTTTTGGCATTGTTTATATTTTTGCTTAGCAACCAATCAAGCATGGGTTGAAATCCAAGAGAGAACTATTGAACAATGGGTCCATAAGCACAACAACTGAAGGGAGTAAACAGTCTTATAGAAACAAGTTCAATTGCTTTTCATTACATGCCTCTGGGTGGCCAAATGCTTGGGCAGAAAATTAAGCTTGCTTAAGCTAGCCACACTTAGGCTTCTCAGATTGAAGCCGAGTCTTTCAATTTGTGTTAAGCTACTATTGTAAAATAATTTTATTATTTGCCAAGTTTTTAAGTGACATGACAGATCTGCAAAGATAATTTATAGTTTAGTTCTCTGACTACCTTCAATAGGTTATCTGGGAGCCTGTTGATTCTACTAGGGATTGGGAGTATAAAATATTATAAATATATTATACATAAATTATCCATCATCCAAAACATACATTTTTAAAAACAGGACTATGGTTCTGCTGGCCTTGGTTTGTGTTCATTTCTCTCCCCCTATTTTTTTTCCTTGGCAAATATTATTCATTGACAGCTCAATCTCAGGGGCTATGAGTAGTCAGCTCCATATGCATGCAGGGTTCTTCCTAAACCAACTTATTTGTTGTGCCGGATGTTATTATGCTTCTTGAAATATAAGCTTAAAAAGTGATCTTAGTGCAAGTTAATAGATAATTCAGTGAGCAGGTGTTTCACTGATGTGAGGGAGTGAGTGTATTTAACACATGGGAAGAATATGAATAATTTTGTGGCCAGAGGGCAGACTGTGATAGATTTCAAAAATGGCTCCAATTCTTCACCTTATCCTGTCTCTACACTTTTTGTGATGTGACTTTGCAGTTCCTTCTCTCAAAAGGTAGTCTCTTTCTCCACCTTTTAAATCTAGACTGGCCCTGTGACTTGCTTTGACAATAGAATGCAGGGCAGATGTCTGTGTGCAAGAACAAGCCTAAATCTCAAGGGAACTCTCACACATCCTCTTTCTGGTGGTTGCCCCTTCTCCATGGGAACAAGGGTGGGATAACCTGCTGAGTGATGATGGACCACATGAGACAGAATTGAACCATCCTCGCCAAGGCTAGCCTAGACTAGTCAGTCCTTAGCTAACCTGTCAACTCAGACTCATAAGCAAACCCAGAAAAGATCATTCAGGGCTAGCTTGAATGCTTACCTGAAGTTAACCCACAGACTTATGAGAAATAATGAGTGGTGGTTGTTTTAAACCACTCAGATTTGAGATATTATACAGCGATAGATAACTGACACACGCTCCATTTACTCTAGCTGGTCTGAAAAGCACTTTCTTTAGGGCCTCTTATAAAAGGTCAACAGAAGAAGGCAGGATGCTTTCTGGCAGCCCTTGAGAGTTTCATTAGATCTCATCATTTTGTTACCTATTTATTGTATTTATAAATATGGAACAATAAAAAATAAGGGCAAATAGAATTTTTACCCATTTCTATGTTGAGACTCAGCTTTCTAGGAAAATTAAGAATAAATTATAATGGTTCTGGTGTCCTGGGTGGGGGGTCTATAATGATGGATGCTGATAATGGATTCCCCACCCCTCTACCAATACGCATCAATTCTCTAGAATATGTTTAACTCTCTAACTTCATCTCTTGCTACCACCTTCCATTGTTGTCTTGACTCCTGTACTTTATGCATGCAGGAAATATTTACTGGGTACCTATGTGCTGGAGATATAGGATAAAGCAGTGAAAAAAATAAAGCCCTCGTCCTCAAAGAGCTTGCATGGAAGTGCAGGGGGCAATCAATAAACAAAACATTAATCTCTACCATGTTGGATGATGGTAAATGCTCTTCATGAAAATGAAGCAGGAATAGAGAATTACTGATACCCTATTTTATGTAAGAAGGCCTTCCTTATAAGGAGAAATTTGAGCAGGAGCTGAATGCAGTGAGGAAATAAGCCATGCAGATATAATGGGGGTAAAAGTGATTCAAGCAGAGAGACGAGGGACCATATAGACGAACTGAGGAGGATGTATGTTTGAATGTTTAGGAGGCCAGTGTGCCTGTGTAGAGTCAGCAAGCGGGGTGGGGCGGGGGGAGTGGTAGAAGATGAAGTTAGAGGCAGCAGGGGCCAGATCATGAAGATCTTTGAGGTTGTAAAAATTATAGGTTTTACCTACAGGGAGATAGAGGATCATTTGGTGTTCTAGCAATACTTGATTGCTTGCAGTTTTCCTAACTATGTTGGTTTAGGCTTAGAGACAGAGGGAGAGAGAGAGAGTGTGTGTGTGTATTTTCTCTGATATGATTGGCTACAACCTTCTCCACCTACTTTGTCCACATCTACTTAGTAATTGAAACAATTTAATTATCACCTGCCTTGAGGAATCTTTTCAGATTTCACCAAGAATTTACTTTCTTCTCTATTCTCCCAAGAAGGATATATATTTTTTCCATCCAGATTGTCATGCATTTGAGAGAGAAAGGAGGCTCTCTCAATGATTACATCAAAAGACAACAGTTTTAAACTGGGGTATCTTGGGCAAATACGGAGGCATGTTTACCTTATTCTGTGTCGGTCACATGACACTTCAATTATGGTTCATACATCTGCTTTTCCTACTAGAATATGACTTCCACAGAACCAGTATTCTTTTGTCTTTGAGAATCCCAGACCTGTGTAGAGTCTGACATATATGATTTTAGCAGTTGGTTTTCAACCAAAAAATTGTGTTGAGTTTTAAACATGTTGAGTTTTGCTGTAGTTGTCACGGTCTCTTGTATTATTTTTCTTTCCTTTTTTTTCTTGCTGTCTCTTTCTGGCAAAGGCTATGTTTTCCCATCCCATCCCATTGACATCAGCATCAGGGTTGGCTGTGTGACTCACCGTGTCCCTCTCTGTGGGGTGGATATATGACTTCACCCTGTTGCACTTAAAATGGGCAGAAGAGTTGCTTTGGTCAATGGAATGTGAGTGGAAATGAGTCCAGGTGACCAGTTGTTCCAGTTTACTGGGATTGAGGGAATTCCCAGGATGTGCAGGTCTCAGTTTTCAAATCAGAACAGTTTTTGTAAGTCACTAAGATTTTGGGGTCATTTGTTAATGTAGCATAGCTAAGACTAAACTGACTATAGTTGTCTTTCCTTGGGTATACATTTAAATGTTGGCTTGCCCCATATAAGTTTTAAATATTTAGAACAAGACACTTAATATTTTAATATTTTTCTTGAAATCCATATAAAAATTAGCAGAATACCTCTAATATACCTCATTTGGTAAATATTTGTTGATTAATTATTAATTATACTACAACCATCAATCATTTATACTCTCAACATCTGTACATTTGGGAACATTATTGCTTAACTCAGAGTAATGGGGTGTCTATGTGTCATTTGGGTAAATTCTGCTGTTTTTGGACAGGTATGGCAAGCCAGACTGCTGTCTCTGTGCCAGTTTCCCAGAGAAAATGTGAAATGGGTTTGCTAAAACATTTTTTTCTCCTCTTCCTCCAGACTTGTCCCAGCTAGGACCTTCTGGATTATTTGGCCAAACCAAAGTCAGGCAGTTTCCTTCTGGTCAAAAAGAAATGCCATCAGTAATTTGCTGGGAAAATGAAGTGTCAACCTCTGGGTGGGTGCTGGTTCTTGTAGCATTTATGTGTCATAGTCAATCACAGTGAAGTCATTGGCTCCTGCACACTGCCAGCCTCCTCTGGTAACTGATGAGGCACTTTTGGTAATAGCATTCTCATTTCCAGACATTGCCTATTTTATCATTTGCAATTGTAGGATATTTTTGACATCCATGTTTCTTTATGTAAGTTCACAGTGACTTTATGTCAGTAAATTTGTCGGTGCACATTGGTCAGCTGTCATAGGAAAAGCACTAAATGGATGTGATTCAATTTTAAATATAATTAATAAATTACTGGGAAATATTTCTATTATGAATACGCTTATGTTTTGTCAAATACTCTATTTAATCCATGTGCTCAAAAAAGAGCTAGTGTCAAATGAATTTTTTTAATAAGAAAGGAGAAAAGTTATTAGGATTATTATGAAGCTGATTTAATGACAAGCATTTATTTTAAATAATGTTGCCCTCTATCTAAATTATGAATATCAAATATACAAACACAATTATTAGGTCTGTTTAATTACCTGCTATACTTCATTATTATAGCAAAGCAGAAAGTTATAGGGAATTTACTGTTTGCTTAGTTACAGTAGGCTGAAAAGTAAGTTTTAAAAAAAAAATTCTAGTTTTTAGGGAACAGCTGAAATCAGAGAAATTAGATAATTTTCTCTAAGTCACCCATCATATACAGGATTTGAATTATATCTGTATAGCATCAGGGCTTTTTACTTTGTGTCTTTCTACCTTCTGCCTAATTCCAGAAGCCTGAGATGTTCCTTTCTGCACCTGCTGGGACATAGCCTGTCTAGATTTCCTATTGCAATCCCTTGGCCACACCTATCCACTTTGAGTTTCTCAGATGCTTACTACTGGGACCTTCCCAGCTTAAATTCCTTTCTCCTGCATGTGTATTTTCTGCCCTTCAAGCCCTCCTAGGTTTGTCCAATTCTGCTCTCAACTAGGTTGCAGACAATGTGGGGTATAAGGATGGATTTTTCTGGGTTACCTGGCTTTAAAAAACTACCTCAAATATACCCTAGTCCTTTTGTGCCATAAGTACCAAATCAAGGGATTCAGAAATAGGATTTCTTCCTGTATGTACGTGTGTGTGTGTGTGTGTGTCTATAATCTCAATTTCTCATTCATAGAGTGCCATATTATAGAAGTCATTCTTTTCTAATAACTGACTGAATTAGGATGAACCCTCAGAGAAGCAAAATCAGAAGTGCTTTTTTTATTTTCTTTGAGCTCCTCCCAGAGTTGCTATGTACAGTTGTGCAAATTGTGCAATTCATACTTCCAGAGGACACCATTCAAATTTGTAATATCACATATTTGTGTATTAATAGACAGATGACAGTAAAATGTCTCGAGGAAGCTGCAGTTTTCCTCAAATCTCACAAGGGCACCATTTGGACCAGCACTACCTGCTTATTTCTAGAATGAAGAATCATGGAAATAAAGGAAAGCCTTTAGACTTGCTTTTCATGCCTCCTTCTAATAATTAGATAATTTTGGTGGGTATTAGTAATTTTTAAAAAAGTATTGTCCAGTAAGGCTTTGAGAAGTAAAATATTTTGGGCCAGATTAATGCACCCATATATTATGGGGCATGGTAAGCAGAGCCATGGAGATATAAGTGATCTGGGTCTATGTAGAAGACAGACGGAGAGACCTATGTTTGGGCAACTCTTGTGGTATCCAGATTCTTTTATAGAGGAAGAAATGTATGTGCTAAATAAAAGAAACTTGTGAGAGCAAAGTTGTCTGGCAAATATCTGTTATTGTAGTAATGGTTATAGCTTCCAGCTCTTTTGTGTATGTGTGTATGTGTGTGTGTGTGACTCCAATTACTACTGATGTAAAAGATTTAACTTTAGATAAAACCACTGAAGATGAGAGGATCCTGTTCTAACTTTTTCCACTTTATTCACGGAACTGAAATAAAATTAGTGTTGTGATCCAAAGCTTTATTTTAGGGATAGCCTCTTCACATTCCATGTTAAATAGATTAAACAAAATGATCAGAAAACCTTAAACAGTTTTTTTTTTTTTCTTCCTTTGAGGTCAATACTAGGTTTGCCCAGTGGTCAGCTTTGCAAGCTATTTCACTCCTATTTTAATGGGCACATAAAGATCATTATATTAAAATTAATTCCCATCAGGGTTTCCAAGTATTCTACCCCCAGTCGAGATTTTAGGAAAGCTGTGCCATTCAGACGTTGAGAAGAAACCCAAAGATATCATTATATCAGGTTAGAGTTAAGAGATTTTCACACAGGAAAAGTAATTGAAAAGTATATATTTTGCATAATGAAACAGATGACAAACTGGGCAAGCTGGTCTATTAATGAGCCTCCTGTAAAGCCAAGAAGCCACCGACCGAAGCAGGGAATGAATGCGTGAAGAGGATTCTCTGATCTTAACTTTTAACAACCAATTTTAATCAAACCATTTGAGGCACTGAGTTCTTAGGGTCTCATGATGGTGAGGGCAATTTGAAAAGGAGAATAAAAGCAGACACTTTAGATGAATTGAATTGCAAAATAGCATCATCAACTTGGAGTTATGATCAGGAAAACTTAATTTTGGATTCAACAGCATTTCTACATTTGTTTAAGGCCATGAATGCGTTCTCTAAGGAAGGTCTCAGGACCTTCCTTAACGATAGTTTTTAGAGGTAAGATAGTATGACCTCAGACTTTTGAATGGTATTTCAGGTAAAAGCCCGAAGAAGGGAGTTCTTTCTAGAAAGGTCTTTCATGCAGCATTAACTGAAGTGAAAGATATCAATTATTAAGGTACTGCCAGAGTATACATATATAGATATTTAAAGAGTATTTTGTGGGTGGGGGATGGGTGAAATAGGTGAAGGGGATTAAAGAGTACATTTATCATGATGAGCGTTGAGTAATGCATAGAATTGTCAAATCACTATATTGTGCACCTGAAACTGATACAACACTGTATGTTAACTATACTGGATTTAAAACAAACAAATAAACAAACAAACAAACAAACAAACAAACTAGTCTAGGTCATAAATAATACTTCTTTGAGGATGTCTTCTTGTAGAAGAAGTGGTTACATAAATGGCTTCCTCAGACATTTAAGGACTAAAAATCTGTACTTCCTACTTTTTAAAGTGTTCGCAGAGAAACTATTGTTGGTAAGTATGTGATGTACTTTTATTCTGATTTACCCTGATTAGCTGTACAATTATTTCAAACTCCTGGAGAGGATGGAGCCAGTTCTCCACTTCAGTTTGTATTGCACGGATTGCCTAAGATCAAACAGTTTACTAACATAAAATGAAGTATACCTTCGAAGAAATGAGTGTATCCAAACCTAGGAGCCTGAAGACTGACTATGTAGAACTATGGGATTATATAAGGTAGTAGGTATGGGTATTGGTCTTGCTTTCCACCTCTGTGAAACTAAGAACTTATAGTATATGTGCATATATATGTGTATATATATATATTTATATATGTATATATAAACATATAGTATATGTGGTATAGTGTGTGGTATATGGTATAATATGGTATATTATATATTTTTGTATATAAATGGTGTATGGTGGTTCTCAATCAGGGTGATGCCTTTTAGAATCACTTGGGGAGCTTTAAAAATAAAAACGCCCATTCTCAGAGATGCTGGGGTGGGTTCTGATGCCTGTTTGTGCTTCAGATTCCCTCAGGTGATCTTAATGAGTAACAGCTATGAACTGTTGTTTTAATTTAAACTATCTCAGTTTCATGGATGTGGTACAGAGCTCATGCAGGACAGGGGACAGAACCAGGATGGAAAAAGGACAGTGTTCCTTAAATAAATTGAAGTTTCCTGCAGCCATAAAATCTCATATCCTTAAACTTCCCCTGTAAATATTAATGAGTGTGTCTAACTTCCTTTCATATGAAAATGAGAAATACGGTCTTAAGTTGACAATTTTATTTCCCTTCCACATGGTTTTCAAAGGACACAAAGTCCCATTTTTTTTTTTTTAGAGGGACTATAAAGCCATTTGTTTGTTTATTTATTTATTTATTTATATTTAAATATATAATTATATAGATAATGTATTAGTTGTTTCAGGGGTACAGTCTGTGATTCATCAGTCTTACACAATTCACGACGCTCACCATAGCACATAACCCTCCCCAGTGTCTATCACCCAGCCGCCCTATCCCTCCCACCCCCACCACTCCAGCAACCCTCAGTTTGTTTCCTGAGATTAAGAGTCTCTTATGGTTTGTCTCCCTCTCTGGTTTCATCTTGTTTCATTTTTTCCCATCTCTTCCCCTATGCTCCTCTGTCTTGTTTCTCAAATTCCTCCTATCAGTGAGATCATATGATACTTGTCTTTCTCTGACTTATTTCGCTTGGCATAATACCCTCTACTTCCATCCACGTCATTGCAAATGGCAAGATTTCGGGTTTTTTGATGGCTGCATAATAGTCCATTGTGTGTATATATATTCATAGCACATACCCTCCCCAATGTCTATCACCCAGCCACCCCCTCCCTCCCACCCCTGTCCACTCCAGCAACCCTCAGTTTGCTTCCTGAGATTAAGGGTCTCTTATGGTTTGTCTCCCTCTCTGGTTTCATCTTGTTTCATTTTTTTCCCTCTCTTCCCCTATGCTCCTCTGTCTTGTTTCTCAAATTCCTCCTATCAGTGAAATCATATGATACTTGTCTTTCTCTGATTGACTTATTTCACTTGGCATAATACCCTCTACTTCCATTCACGTCATTGCAAATGGCAAGATTTCGGGTTTTTTGATGGCTGCATAATAGTCCATTGTGTGTATATATATTCATAGCACATACCCTCCCCAATGTCTATCACTCAGCCGCCCTATCCCTCCCACCCCCGTCCACTCCAGCAACCCTCAGTTTGCTTCCTGAGATTAAGGGTCTCTTATGGTTTGTCTCCCTCTCTGGTTTCATCTTGTTTCATTTTTCCCTTCCTTCCCCTATGATCCTCTGTCTTGTTTCTCAAATTCCCATTTGATAGAAAGATAGAATCCATGAGGGCAGAGATTTTTGTTATATTCGCTAGCGTATGCCCAGCATTTACCACAGTACCTGGCACATAGCAAGCACTCAATAAATATTTGTTTAAATAGATAAATGAATGAACACATTTGTAGTCGACCCCATTACATTATGGTTTTGAATGAGTAATGTGAAAAAATCACTGGTTTTCCTCTCCATATGTCATCAAAATAATTAGGACTTTTGAAACAACCACTACAAGTAAAACTGATTCTGGTTTGGGAAACAAGCCAACATCTCTTTTGTCTAACATCTCTTTTTGCTATTTTTCATCTCTTTCTGTCCTCCCCTTTTCTCTTTCCTTTTTTTCCCCCTTTCCTTTTCTTCTATCTTCTTTTCCTTAATCTCCAAAACCAAATCGAGGTATTCTCCCTTTTCTCAAGCCTGCTTCCTTCCAGCTTTCCTGGGTGACAGCTGCATCCACTGGCATTTCCATGTCAGGCCATCCTCAGCTTTCCCCTGCCCACAGCCAACCAATTGCCAAGATTTCTTAATTCTATCAGTGCTACCATATTTTCTGACTTCAAGGCTACTCTCTTTTTCTATGTATTTACCCCCAATATTCTCTAGTCTTCCAGACTCTTGCCTCTCCAATCCAATGCTATGCTCAAGAGTTTTTTTTGAAAATACTGATTTGTTTATGTGATTCCTCTCCAAAAATTTGTATTACTTCTACCCTTAGAAAATTCCTAGTTCCTTAGCATGGAACCAGCAAACTCCGCCCCCGCCATTGCTCTAATATTCTGCCTCATTTACTGTGGCATCTATCCATTCAAGTTATGTTCTTGCCATAGCAAATGACTTGATGTTACTGATTTTCCAAGTTTTTGTGGAAATCATTGCACTTATTGTGGAAGTCCTTTCTCTGTCTTTGAAATTCCTGCTCATGATTGAAAACCCAGTTCCCATTTTGCCTCTCTTTGAAACCTTTCCTGAACTTTCTTTTATAATTCAGCATTTGCCTTGTTCTTCTCTCTTAAACCATGTTTATTCTGCTTAGAATAGCAGTTTATTTTATTTATTTATTTTTAAAGATTTTATTTATTTATTTGAGAGAGAGAGAGACAGAGATAGCTAGAGAGAGCATGAGCAAGGAGGAGAGGGAGAAGCAGGCTTCTTGGGGCTTGATCTGAGGACTCTGGGATCATGACCTGAGCTGAAGGCAGATGCTTAACTAACTGAGCCACCCAGGCGCCCCCTGAATAGCAGTTTATATGTCTATCACTGGATTGTACAGTTCTTGAAGGCAGGAATGGACCATATCATTTATTACTGACTCTCTAGTCTCTAGAACACATTAGCTACCTCAGAAATCTTTTGTTGAATAAATTAATGATTATAATTATGGCGGCTTTAGTCATTGTGGGAAAATTATGGGGGAGATGTTTTATTAATCAAGGGTTCAAAAATGACCTCACAGGGGCACCTGTGTGGCTCAGTCATTAAGCGTCTGCCTTCGGCTCAGGTCATGATCTCAGGGTCCTGGGTTTGAGCCCCGCATCGGGCTCCCTGCTCTGCGCGAAGCCTGCTTCTCCCTCTCCCACTCCCCCTGCTTGTGTTTCCGCTCTCCCTGTGTCTCTCTCTGTCAAATAGATAAATAAAATCTTAAAAAACAAAAACAAAAACAAAAATGACCATACATAGGCAGTTATCCCAAGCAATAAATGACTCGCTCAACGTGATGAGTTATTATCAGGGAGGTATGTATCTGCTGTGATATCCTGTGATTGATATTCTATGTCTTTGAAATTGTGCATAACCAGATTACTCACCTGGGAACAAAGGGACAAAATGAAATAGGCAGGGATCACATTGGTGCCTGTTTATATAGAGACCTACCTAAATGGAGGAAAAAGGAAGATATGCATGAAGCTTTGTATTGAGAGCATCTACAGTAAGTGTTCCCTCTTTAAATAGAAAGATTTAAATGTATATTTATATGTGTAATTGCTTCTTATTGAGTGCTTCTCAAAAACATTAGGTGCTGTTCATATTCTCTACTTTAGCTTTGGGAGATTGTGACTTGACCAAAGTCGTGTACTACGGTTTTAGGTGTCATAGACTTGAAGGTGTCATGGGCTCCAGACAAATCCTGTATGTTTCTTTCCTTTGTGTTTAACACAGGACTCATCATTATTAGACTATAGTGCTTTAAGGGTGTTTTTCTCCTCTTAGTAGTGAGTTCATAAAAAGAATTAAAAACATATATCTATTTATGGTAAGATGTGGGAATAAGTATTGTAGTGCTGATTCACCCATACTCTTCTACTGACATTCTCGTCTGATGAACAGTTCACATTCTGAGTCAGCTGGGCTAGGCCGTCTTCTGAGACATTGTAGTTGATTAAGCTGATTGACCGATATAAATTTTAAACTCTCTCTCTTTTTTTTAGCACCTTGTCTACATGAATCCAAATAGCAGACCTTTATATTTACTCTATCTAGGCTTTTAATATGGCAAAAAAGATAGATTTCTAATGTACTTATTAAATAAGAACAGCCCACTCTTTCATTCTCTCTTTTTGATTTATGTCAAGCTTTCTGTATGATAAATTAGTTCAAGATAGACACTTCAGAATCTCTTCTGGATTTTATTCTGTCATTATATAGGTAAATTTATTATCTGCCTTCATAAATCTGTATTTTGAAGCAGGTTCTCTTTGATTTGGCATTTTCTGAGTTTAAAGCCATCAAATTACTATTAACTCTAGACAAAGGGCACTAATTTTCCATGGTGTAGAGCATAAATAAGTCTCATGAATAGAGGTTTTTTTTGTTTTTTTTTTAACCCTAAAAGACAGCAAACATCTTGCCTGGCATTGCACCACCTGAGGCAGTTTTGATGCCAGCTGGATGTCACTTTTGGGGCACACATGTTGGCCAGCATTCATACATGCAGACATGGGCTCCTAGAACATACAGGAATGTGAGCAAAGAGGGAGATGTTGAAAGCAGAGGTGAGGTATTTGCCTGTCACAATATTCAAATTTAGTTTTCATTGAATTATCATTTTAATTAATCTTTATTTCATGCCCTGAGGGTCCTTACATAAAATTTCCAGAGGCTGAGCTGACTACAGAGGGAGAATAGAGAAGTCAGAATTCAACTCCTGTGGGCTCACAAAAAGAATTAAAAGCATATATCCATTGGTAGTAAGATACGGAAATACATATGCAGGAGGAATTGTGTCTTCAACAGGGAGGAATGTGTCTCCTTTGCTAGTAGGGAGAAGTCCAGTATCGCAGAAGATGACCAACTTTGATTGAATTTGAAGAGAGAAAGGCAGAGCCAGCTTTAGGACTGGGTTGCCCATCCAGCAGGTCAGGGCACCAATATTTAAGAGGCAGGAAAAAAAATCAGTGTACTAAACCAGACACATAGTACCCTTCAACTTGTGTTCCCACATATATTACCTAACTGGAAAGAAATGTAAATTAGGACCGCTTCTGCCATGTACTCATGTAGAAATTAATCATTTTTTCTAGCTTTTCCTAGCTTTGACATAATTTTGTTGAACATCTTTTTCAAGATGCATGTGCAAGTTGCATAGACCTCACTACTAACTCTGAGCCTACAGCACCCATCATCTGAAGTCAGTGGAAAACCTGAACTAGACTAATAATATGTGGCATGATGCTTTTTCATAAGAATGACTTATTTATTACTGATGTTCTAAGTGCTTGAATCCATCTCCGGTGTGTGTGAATATTGGACTGTTTAAGTTTGCAAAGAAAGTATGCTTTCCCCAGTCCCATCAAATACATGAAGCTCAGATGTTTAAAGAACACCATTTTGTGGAAGTGAGTATCTTGTCAGGGGAAGGGAGAAGGTACCCATCATATATCAGCATCCGCATCCGGCCATATTTATGGAGTGGTAAACAGTTCCATTCATCAGTTGAAAGCAGTTGAATAAATAATTTCTGCAGAGTTAATGGATCCCCTATATGCCACCAACTGAGGGAGCCTGTACTCCATAGATGGTCTATCCTGGACCGTAGTGCTTGGCAAAGTGTTAGCGTGCTGCACTAAATCATATGGTCACCTCTGAGCTTGTTCAACAAGCACACTTAAAAAGGGTCACCAGATCTTTTCAGGGACCTGTAATTTGTTGAAGCCAGAAAGAGCTGAATTTGAAAAGTTCGGCTTCCCTGCTGTAGAGATCAAATCCATTGTCTGAGCTGTGTTTTGTTAACTTTGTACATAGGATCTTCTTTAGCAACTCGGGAGACACAGCTGCTCTTTACATCTAGAAGTGAAAGAAAAGAGTCTGAATGGAATATGTGGGCTCTGCTGAAAATGAAACATTTGCTTCACTGAAGAACTTGGGGCTCAGCCCTGCATGTGAAACTTCCACCAGAGCTCAAAGTGGAGGGAAAAAAGGGAGAAAGCTGTATAATTTGTTTGAAGTTGTCAAGCACACAAAAACTGGCCAACAGATGTGAGAAACAAGAAGAAAAAAATTTTAATTTCTCTATCTAGATTATTAGTTAGTTGACTCAAACAAAAGAAGATGAAAGAGGGGGTTGTTGGTGTTTTCTGAATAACCCGTATTTTCCTGTTTGGATTACGTAGTTACTTCTGTGTTACCCATCGAAGAAAAATGAGAAAAATCTGGATGTTTGATCTGCATGTGCTTCTTTTTTTGTCCATAGAGAATCTACTGTTCTAATAGATTTAGAACCTATATTTGATATTTCCAAATCCTTTGGGGAAGCATAAACAAAAGGGCAGGAATCACAAAGCACCGCCTAAGGAAAAGACTCTCTTTGTGTTATACGTAGAGCCTCTTAATTCCATCTACACACGAGTCTATGAATTCTCTCTGAACGTACTGGTTTGCCTCTAAGAGCAACTCAAGATAAGAGAGCCGGGAATATAAGGGAGCAGTTTTATTAAAAAAAAAAAAAACAGCCAAACAAATCCATTTGACTAATTGATTTTTTTTTCTTCTTTGCCTCCCGTTTTCACCTTATTCTTACTTTGAAACATTTCCCTCAATACGGAACAAATGTTAAATGCTGGCTGTTGTTAGCACTCAAGTATAGTTTGGGACATATTTTTGCATCTAATTGCTGATATGTGAGGATCAAAGGTAAATCATGGCAAAATTCCCTAAGAATAATCATAAGACTAGGTTGTTTCACAGATGTTATTTTAAATCCTATCTGTACATAGGCTGATTTCAGGAAGGACATCACATGAATAACTGGAAAACATTGCAGAAAGCCTAGCTTCATGAGTGTTTCCTTCTTCGTTTATTAGTTAGCTGAAACCAATGTTTAGAAATATTTAGAAATAATTCCTATTTTACAACAAAAAGTATCTATCCCCCTTGAGCCATCACTTAATGTTCTCCCAGCCATCATCCTTCTTTTCAAATGTCGTTTCTAGTCTCATTTTCACTTTCCTGCCTCCCCTGCCATCACTTTTTTTTTTTTTTAAACACTTGTTTTATTTCGGGAGAAAATGTTTTTTTACTTTGTTCGTTATTTACAATGAAGTCAGGGATATGTAATAATACGCAGGACACAAATAGAGTATTTTTTTTGGTGGGGGGGATGTTTCTGGGTTTCCCTCCAGTTAAATGCAAAGCCATCAGCACCACTCACGGCAAATATGAAATCTAATCACTTAGCACCTCATAAAAGCAAAAATAAGTTTCCCCATATTTCACAAATTGACTCGCGCTCTTCATATTTTATCTTCAATAGTGTATGCATTTTCCAGCTGGCTAGGCTGCAGTCTTTCTGCGTTTTGGACATTTGTCACTCTATTCAGCCAGGCAGGAGAAGCCCCTGTGTGGCCAGCTCCTTGCACTGCAGGCGTAGCATCTGTGAAGGAGTCACTGACATCTGATGATTCAAATTGCAGAAATGATCCAGGACAAATTATGAACGTCTGGGTAGTGCCCAAAGATTTTGAGCCGAAGTGACTTTGCCCTTGGAGCCTTGCAGATTTGGGTGAACTCTTGGGGCCACGCGCTTTCCCGTGCACAGCCTCCATAGGACATGGCCCCACAGGTTCCGCTCTCCGAGTCAGTTATCATTCTGGCCAGCGGCGTGCCAATTTAGCTTTCCTGGGCCTGAAATGAAAAGGAAGTGGTTCAAGTTTTAGCTTACAAACCCTCAAGGCAATTGGAGCTTTCTTTGAAATGTAAAACAGTCTTCTATCAAGCACTGCTTAAGGCATCATCCAACTATCAAAGTCAAAGATGATTTGATAGAAACTTACAAATCCCCATAATCTATGGTAAGTAGTAGTAGCTAAGGCTTTGGCTCTGTGTTTGCACGTAAGGCAGAAGCAGGAGGATAATTTATCCAACTTTAGGGTAATGAAGTGTTAACAAAAACCACATGAAGCTATTATTACAACCACAGGCCACAGACTGCTAAGAGGGTAAACTCTCTGGAGACGTACCTATTTTCAAGGGATCGTTTGCATCTCATCTTACCTGAAGGCATTTGCTAAACACAAGGTGATGCAGCTGAAAGACCATGATTCATTAGCCCTAATGAACAATGCTGAGCATATTGTCTCTAAAATATAACCCGCTGACATTGATATATATGTACTTTAACTCCTTCGTCCCAACTTTATTAGGTACATATGTCTGCAGCAGGCACAAATGAAACATTCTACAACTAGGCTTCAAGCCAAAAACTAATTTATTCTTTAATGTGCTAGTGATTACTTGGTGGTTCCTTGAGCAGAGATGACAGGTCTGAGCTAATGGAGTTGTACTGTAAGTTAATATAAATCATGACAGAGCAATTAATTACAGAAACCACTGCAAATCCCTTTGTTAGTTTTCCCCATCACCAGAAGGATTTAATAATATTCATTTTGCTAAGTTCCAGTGACATTTACAAGTCTTAAACCATTTTTAATCAAATCAATATCACTGGCTGCTAAATTTAGTTGTGCTTTGCTTGCAAGTCCTGAAATACATCGATACTAATGTTTCCTACCTTCTGTTCAAATGAATCACATTGAATACCCATATTTCCTCTTCCTTTGTTTACATTGAGTAATTGGGATCTGAAAAAAAGTTCAGACCTAGAGAACCCTGACTATCAGCAGGAATGAATTAACAGGTAGAGGAGGAAATCCATAAATCAGTGATTATGCGTGCAGCGTTGTAGCTAATGTCCTTCATCAGTTTCCCCTAATTGGCCTCAAAACGTACTTTCACGATCATGGAACTAGGTTCACATTTCTGTAGACTTTTTCCGGTGTGGCAGGTTAAAAAAAAAAAAAAAAAAAGAGATGGATTGAGGCACTGAAGCAATCCTTTCATGACAAAAGAGCGTGACACCCATTCAAACACCACCTCAGCAGAGTCTCTGTGCGTTCTTTGTTCTTTAGACGGCTAGAGTTGACATCTCTTTTTTAAATTAAATAAGTGGAAATCAGTCGGTTCATATGGATGCAGAAACGCTAAATCGTCTCTATAAAGAATAATAAACAATTCTTAATCAGGAATTGATTGCGTTATGGATTTTTGGAGCAAAATAACCTGCTGTTCCTGGGTGGCAGTATTGCTAGATCAATATCAAGTTTTTTTTGTTTGTTTCTTTTTTTCCTTCCCCTGTAAAAGCTCTCTATCTCTGGAAAGAGTACCGCTCCCATAGCAATGTGCCTTGCACATATTCAGTAGATTTTCTGTGTGTGTCCTACCTTTTTTTGCATAACTGCAGATTTTTATTGACTTTTTATTGACCTGCTTTCAACTTGATCTGTGGTGTCCCTGAATATGTGCCTTGAAATATTAGGAAAGCATTCTCCCCAGAAAAGTCACCGTAGACGGGCTCTCGTATTTGTCATGCTCCCGAGGTATTCAGCGCTCTGTGCCTTCTGCTGTGATCATTTCTGTTCCTCTTTACCTCCTTATCAGATTATAAACTCCTCTAGGACAGGGACCTTACTTTATCCATTTTTTCTCTACATTGTTGATACCTAGCAAGGATATTTTTATATGATATTGCTCAATAAATGTTCAGTAGCCGGATGAACATATGCTCCCCAGATGGAAGAGTGAGGAGCGTGTAAAACTCAAATTAGTTCATAAAATCACTTGTAAGAGCTGGAGAAGAATAGGGTGGAGGCAGGAACATGCTGTTAACCTGGGAGGGATGTTTTAGGCCTAAACTTCATAGGGCAAATCAACTCGATGAAGGCTAGCAAGGAGAGGAGCTCTTGGGGGTAGCTCCGCAGCTAGGATTTAGAAGCTGGTGGTACCTCTGTTCTTCTGTAGAAGTCCAGCCCCGTCTCATGCCTCCAGCCTGGGACATGGATGTTGTGGAAAGAGGCCTGAATTGAGAGTCAGGGTTTGAACCCCGTCCCACTTTCGAGCTTTGTGACCTTAAATGAACCCACGTATGGCTTCTGACTTTGGAGAAGGCAGGTCAGCCTTTCTGAACCCCAATTCCCTCAACTTCACAGTGGGGAGAAGCAGTGCCTCTGATCTAGAATTGTGAGGATTAAAAGAGAGTGTATATGAAGTTGGCCAGCGCAGAACAGTCTCTGAGCCCTACTCCCAGAGGGCCTGTGAATGGCCATCATGGCAAAAAGGAGAGAACCTAAACCTTTTTAAGCTGTGGGACACACATGGGAAGAGATGGGTGAGTGACAGCTTTCTCCTCGTGTTATTTACTCTTGCAGGATCTGGTCGCTGTGAACTTTTTATCAGCTGTGGGTCCTGATACGGGGGCCAATTCCCTCTCTCTTTTCTGGGGAAAAAATAGTATAAAGTGTATTGCTTTTCACATGTGTCAAGATCAAGAATTCTGAACATCATACCATTCAGGAAGGCAGGTTGGGAAAGTTATTCTTGTAACCAAACCACGGAGCCCCTCAGATCTCTTTTGAACAGGGAATTTTAAAAAGACCCTTTTTCTTGTTTACTTGGAACTGTATTCTGATACAGGGGTTAAGGAGTTCACCAGTACCTGAAAGTTTGGATCGGAAATGAACTGGTTTTAAAAATTATAATGTATCTCTAGGAAGCTTCAGTGGTATGTAATATTCCCATGTGTAAGGAGACAGTACCAAGTTCGTAATTTTTTTTTAAGGAAAATACAAGACACGTGGCAAAATGATTCCTACTATTATTACTGTTTCTACCACGGATACTAGTACTATTACAGTTACTGCTGCCACCTTCATTTATTGAGTGCTTGCTATGACTATTATAAAATTTTCTCATATATTAACTCATTTATCCTCACAATTACCCTCTGAGGTACAAACTGTTGCTAAGGAAATTGAGGCACATTTAGTAAGTAGCAGGGCTGTGATTTGAGTGTAAGCAGTTTGACTCCAGAGTCTGTGCTCTTAGTGGAAAAAAGTCCAAAGCCTTGTGTTTGGAGATCCAGGTTCCAATCTAAGACTTTTGCCTAAATAGCTGCAGAACTGTAAAACCTTCCATTTCTCCGGGCCTGAGCTATTTCAATCAGAAGATGAGAATAGAAACAATCAACTTGAAAACCTTTGGTCCTCACAGGGCACAGTGAAATGACAAAAGGAATTAGAAGGTGACTCTAATTGTTAGTTGCATCTCTTGAATAATGTTAAGGGCAATCAAAGTCTTAAACCTGAGTGGGTCCCAGAGCATATCTCTCCCAGCCCCCTTACTTTCCATCTGTCTCCTGGGTCCTCCTGTAACTCTGGGGTAAGGCACTTGTCCTTGTTCCAATCCCTTCCACTCTTTTCTTGATCACTCTCTGCCCCCAGTGACTTTCTACACATTCTCCCAATTCTTTTCACAAAAATGCATGAACAAAAAAGCTAAATCTCTTCTTTTGAGTGGGACAGGGGGGTTGGAAGCTAAGTACACAAAGAGGAAACTTCTTAAACAGATGGGAGTGGACACTGGATGGAGGGCTAATGTTACCTTCCAGTCCTGTGGAGGATTAAGAAAGGAATTGATGAAGGAAGAGCAGTAAATCTTAAAAATAAGGGTCAGGATTTATCATGAGCCCTCGATAAGCATGATTTCTTCCTTGCTTTGTGACATGCTGGATAGAGTGACAAGAGTGTGGTAGGCGGCTATACCCAGACTGGATTCTCATCTTGTTGAGGGTAGAGATTTCTTCTTCTTCATTGCTGTATCTACAGGGCCAAGTACAGTGTTGGCAGATAGCAGGCACTCTATAATATTTGAAAGAATAAATGAAGGAAGACAAACTCAGAGTGGGCCTGCTGAATTTGAATTTTCATCCTAACAACTGACCTTTCCATTCCACGAAACGAGCTATTTAGCAACATTCTCTAGCATATGGATTATCTCTGTCTATGGCATCCATTCTTCCCCCATCTGTTGAGGAATTTCATCCTCTTTCAAAGTCACATGAGGAGGCCTTGGTATATACTCTACACATGGTACAAATGGTATTTTATTAAAAAAAGATGTAACAATATCACCTAGATTCGGCAAATGTCATAAAAAAACTTAATTCGGAGATCAATTCTTATTTTTTCCCCCCGTTTGATAGAATAGATGCAATAGACGATATTAATTTGGTTCCCTGACACGCACAAAACCTAGCAGTATTCAGTATCAGGCTTGTTTGCTTTTATTCTTAAAGAATCTGAAGGGAGTTGACATTTTGTTTCATTCATTCACAGTCTCTTTTTTCATATCTAATGAACACACTCCACAACAATGGTCCTCAGATCTCCGCCATCTGCAGGGGACGGCACACAGGTCATAGGCTAAGAACAACACCACATCAGTATTGAATAAAAAAGTGGGACTTCAAAGGCAGAGCTGGCTATGAGGTCTATGCTTTCAAGACCTCGTAGCTAGTTCCTCCTGTTTATTATTTTTTGTTTGATTGGATGATAATGTAGTATGTCATTCCATGGTCCATGACCTGTGGTCAATTCCCTATGGAGGAGGCAGATTGAGGAATATTTTTGTGAGCATATTTGTCCTGGTAGGGAAATAATAAAAACAAGAAGGGTAGACGCAAGAGATGTCTGCAGAGAGGGAATGAAGTCCTCTATTATCGAGAAAGATGATCTTGGGGGCTTGGCCAAGAGTGTTTTTATCTAGATGGTGGTAATGATAATGATTCTGTCTGTAAATAATGTGGGCAAAAGGGAGATTTTTGTTAGTTTGTTTCTCTCTCCCTAGTGCATTGCACTGTTTTCTCTTATCATTGTGGTAGGCAGGTCAGACTCATCCCCACACTACCACGATTAGAGTACGTTTCTACCTCTGAATTACCAGGGCATCAACTTTTTAAAGTGTTGAGCTAGTGAATTAAGTCTTAATGGAAAAATTTTCTCCTAATATAGGACCTCTCTGGGCTATGAATAATTAATGTCAATTTATAGCTCAAGGGATGTCTCAGAGGAATCAATATGGTAAATTAACATCCCCCGTCGGGCCCCCTTCCCCCAACAACAAAATCTTTTTTAGGTATAATTAAGCCTCAGGAAGACCTATACCCTCTTTTTAAAAAAAATCTTACATACAATTAACATTGGTTTTAGTTTTATCGTATTTTACATTTTATTAAATATTCTTAAAAGCTAGAAGCCGCACAGAAGTGGTCCATGTTCTAATGGACCTATAAATTGAATGATTAGGAAGATACAGCTCTTCTATCATGGATGAGACTCTGGTAAGGCAGAGAGAATAAAATAAAAAAATGCCAGGATAAATATATTCTGAAATAATTCTCCTCTTGCCCTTCCCTCAGCCTGTTCTTAAGAAGGAGATGGAGAATGTTGTTTTCTGAGGCTACATCTACATGTCAAAAGAATGTCCAAGCTTTTGATGATGATGATGACAATGCTGTGACACCAGCTTTTACATTCAGGAGAGTCTTATCTTGATATTTCAAATTTTAAGTCTTGCCTGGACAGGGCTCTTGCCTGTTCTGCAGCATATTAGACAGGACTAGGGATTCCATTGATGATCTCTGTTCTGACATCCCTAAATTTCCCATTTGCCCCAGTCTCTCTGCATCAGCCTGAGCATCGCCCGCTCTGGCCAGCCTTTTCTAGCAATCTCATCCGTCACGGGAACTGTCAACTGGGTGCCTTTGAGGCCTTGGGCTTGCCGAAGATGTTCCGAGGACAATGTCTATCTGTCATATATCATTAGCAGTTTTCCTGAACCCTGTGGTGAGGGAGGAGCAATTCTGGCCTTGGGGAAGGTACAGAGAATCAGAAAAGAGTCTAGGATAGCTAGCAAGTCTGATTTCTTGTGCTGAAGTTTGTACCATGCCCTACTGTCATCCTTTCATTCTAAAAAAGATATTGTTTCCTGTACTGAGCTAGGGCTCCTGCCCTTGAAAACCTTTCTCGCTAGTGTGGACAGATAGACTTGAGAACAAATTAATACGCTCCTTTGTTAGAGGAACTCCAGAGAACCACATGGGGGGTGGATAGTGGGCACAAGGGAGAGTGCTGGGGAAGGCTTTTTCAAGGAGGTGTGTGATGGTGTCTTCCAAAATGAGTTTATACCTGCTGGGTGACAAGGGTGCCTGGGCTATTCCCATCAGAGAGCAGGGGCAGTGAAAGCAAGCCCAGGGGAGTGGAGCCCAAGCTCAGTCCTGGGTCTTGGCAGAGGTTAACTGCTTGCTTCCTCCTGAGCCTGAAGTCTGGCCTCCTGAGCCTTCCAGTCTGGACTGGAAGCTGGAAAAACTTCCAGGTCAGAGGCAGATTTCTTCGCAGGCCTGAAAGTCATCTGTAGCCACCCAGACCTTCAAATCTTTCCAGGAGGTAGTGACTCATATGGCTAAAGAGATCCCTTTCAGGAAAGGAGCTTTTGATGACTCCTATCCCGGCTTCAGTTCAGACCTGCTCAGGGAGCTGCTGTCTGCTGTCAGCTGTGCGGGAACATTCTCTCCAGTAATGGTGTCAGCCAGTGCTCCTTCCTGCTGCTAGGAGACCTGAAATTATTACACTTGCACGTCTGTTTTCTGGAACATTGATGACTAAGAGAATTGAACCTTCCTCTACAAACAACATCTTTAAAAATTGTGACACGGTTTTGTAAAATGTAATCCCCAATAGACAGTTCTGTGGTTAAGACCTTCTGCTGGAATTGACACCTGGCAAGTTTTTCTGGTGTCTGGATGTCTGTACCGGACAGCTCACCTCTGCATAATAGTGGGGGCCCCCCTTCTTTCTCCAGAGTCCCCCCTGCTTATCCTGGGAGTTTCCAAAGTTTCCATGTTCTCACAACAGCCTGCCAGCTTCAGTGCCACATGCCTCTACTCCCTTCCCTCTCCCATCTACTTTTCCTGGGAGCATGGGTTCTAGAAGCAGACCACATACCAGCTGTGCAGCCTAGGCAAGTTACTTAACCTTCTTGTGCTTTTACCTCCTCGTCTATGAAACCAGGACAATACATTTATTTGGAAGGTACAGTGAAGTATTTGTAAGATACCTAGCATGACACCTAATACATGGTAGAGCTTAATAAATGTTAGATTGGGGTGCCTGGGTGGCTCAGTCAGTTGGGTGTCCGACTCTTGATATCACTTCAGGTCTTGATCTCGGGGTTGTGAGTTCAAGCCCCGTATTGGGCTCCATGCTGGGCTTGGAACCTACTTTAAAAAATGTTAGTTTAAACAAACAAACAAATCAATATTAGCTGCTTTGTTCTAACCACTGTTAGCACTATTGCCTTTGCAGCCCACATCCACCACCTGCAAAGTTGTTTGGTCAGGTCCCTTGCTATGTAGACCAATGTCCATACTCAGGGAGCAGCCTCTGAAAATTTCCCAAGGGGCCCACAACTTGGGGTGCCACGATGTTTATTTTCATGCCTCTGTGCCACATAATTGTGCCCTGGACCTGAAGAAGTCCGACTTCGACTCAGACTTCCACAAAGTCCCTCTTGAAGAGTTTCTGGCCTTTACTCCTCTAACCAAAGGTGTTTGCTTACACCCAGTTCATAAGCTTTTACTTTCCATTTTTCTCGTTAACTTTCCTGGCCCTTCTCCATACCATTATCTCCTCTTTCATCCTCTAGTTAGGAAACCAGAGTTCCCATGCACTCTGTGTGTGTGTGTGTGTGTCTGAGAGAGAGAGAGAGAGAGAGAGAGAGAGAGAGAGAGAAAGAACTGTGGTTTGAATGTGGGAGGGGGATGTGGAAGGAGAGGAGTATGATTTATGCTAGCAGCTGCCAGCCAAAATGCAGTAATATTGATGGTTCTATTATGAGAACATCCAGTTGGCACCATACGGGTTTTTTCTCTCTTTAAACCAGATTCTTAGAACAGAGATTTCTAATCTTTTGGAATTGAGATAGCAATTATTTTGAACAATACTCTGTGCTTGCAGTCTGAATTTGTTTAGAGACTTACTGGAGAATTCCTCCCCATCCCAGTGACGTGAGGAGCATTTTGGGCTGTCACATGTTGCCCCCTCAGAAGTGAAGGGTGAGAGTGACATGGAGAATCAGAATATGGAATGGTGTCCTCAGACTTCATGGACATGCTTGATGGACTTGGCACCATATCATGACTCTGTAGTCTGGGAGGGTGACAGTGACCTACGGGGATGGGCTGGAACACTAGGATGGGATGAACGTTGTTATGTGGTTCATTCAACACATGCTGGACTGTTTGATCTAGAATCCCCTATCAAATCTTGAAACAGACAGAAGTCAAACAAATAAATGCCTTACCCAATAGTTGTTATGAAACTTGCATTTGATTTGTTTAATTTTGTAGATTCTCGTTTTATAAAGTTCATTCTCCCAGAGGAATAAAACAATTAGGTTAAATTTCCAAAAGAGGTCAGCACTTAGGGCCCAGGGACCTCGTCAGCAATCTTAGATCCAGATAGAGACAAGAACCAAGGCTGTTTCCTATTATTTTTCTTTTTAAGATTTTATTTATTTATTTGACAGAGGGAGACACAGCGAGAGAGGGAACAGAAGCAGGGGGAGTGGGAGAGGGAGAAGCAGGCTTCCCATGGAGCAGGGAGCCCAATGCGGGGCTCGATCCCAGGACCCTGGGATCATGACCTGAGCCAAAGGCAGACGCTTAATGACTGAGCCACCCAGGTGCCCGGCTGTTTCCTATTCTTATAAAATAATTGAAAACACAAGTCTTTGGCCATTAAATGTGTAAATGACACAACCATTTTGGAGAACAGTTTGGCAGCTTCTTAAAAAGTGAAGCCTACGCTTTTCATATGATCTAACCATTTTAATCCTAGATGTTTACTCAAGAGAATTGAGTCGAATTCCCTACAAAAACTTGTATGTGAATGTTCACTGCTGTTTTCTTTGTAATGGCTTCAAACTGTGGAAACAACTCAGATGTAAACGGATGGATAAACAAATTGTGCTATCTAATGGAATACTACTCGGTAATGAAAAAAAAAGAATGAACCATTGACACAAACCACAATATAGATTAATTTCAAAATAATTGTACTGAGTCAAAGGTGCCAGACCCCCACCCACAAAATTGTGTGATTCCATTTCTATAAACTCCATAAAAATGTAAATTAACCTCTAGTGACAGAAAGCAGATCTGTGATTGTCTTAGGATAACAGAGGGTGTGGCAGGGAGGAGTAGGAGGAAGGACTACAAAGGGGCAGGAGGAAACTTTTGGGGGTGAGGGATGTGTTCATTATCTTGAATGGGTGATGGCTCTGTGTGTGTATGCATATGTCAAAGCTTATCACATCGTATACTTTCAATACGCAGTCTACTGTGCCAATTGTGCCTCAATAAGGCTGTAAAAATGATTCTAAATAAAAACCAACTTTTAATATTTTTCCAATACAGAGCTACCTATCAGCAAATGTTATTTTCCTGGCTCTTTTAATTCTTATTCAGAGGATCCTAAAAGCTTAGCTTCTAGCAGTGTGTCCCATGCTAGACTAGTCACGCTAAAAATTATCTCTTTCGCTATAATAATAAAGACAGCTGCATCCACTGAGAGCTTTTTGTTGAACAGGGATCTGCCAATGCTTCACTTATATTATCACATTCAATGCCAAGAGAAACTGCCCAGTGTAGGTGTTACTAGCTCCATTTTACAGTAGAGGAAATCAAGGCAGAGAGGTTAGGTAAACGGTTCAACACAAGAACACAAGTGTGGAGCGTCTTGATTCAAAACCACAAACAGTCCTGCTTGCGGGCTCTTCCTCCTTCACCAATAGGTCAGAACTACACATTTATGTGACAGAGGCAAAGGATTAATGCAGAAACAGGGCTTGTTTCAGTAACCCTGGGGGCAGTTTCCCATGCTCTTTGTTTGGCTTCCTGGCCCTCTGTGACACTAATTCTTTGTTTGAGCTTTTAATTTCCCCACAGCATAGTCTCCCTGCCTGCTTTCTAGATTTCCTCTTACCCTGCTCATCATCCTAGATTCTGAGCTTGCTGGCTTTATGATCTTCAGTCCCTGCCCTGTGCAGGGGGTTTTGTCTGATGACTGACTCTGCTTTGAATAATTACACCTGCCGGATTCTTCAGGTAGAAGAAATCTGTGGACCAGGAAGGGATGGATCCCGTTCAAGATCAAGACATGTGTCAAATCTCTGCAAGGGATACAGAGTAAAAGGACAAGGTAGACAGACAAAATAAAAGGGGTCAAAACAGGAGATTGGCAGGAGTTCAGGTAAAATGTATGAGGCAGAGGACTGGTAATACTAACTTTTGCTGAAAAATCCACAGAGCAGGAGGGCGTCTGTGGGCCCTGCTGAGTGCTGGGCAGGTAGAACTGGCAGGACGAGAGAGCAGGGTTGACTGAGCAGCCTCTGAGGAACCCCTGAGACAAGTCTTTCAGGAGGCAAGCTGTCCACCAGTGCATCTAGGAACGGATGGCCCCAGGCCCCGGGCCAGCTTTGCCTGGGTTGACAAGGATCTCCAGAAGGCCCTAAAAATATGGCTTCACAGTCTTTTCACAGTTCTGCCAGTCTCTCAGATTATTTTGGACTCTCTCTTTTTTTATTTTTAATCAGTAGGAGAAAAAAGAAAGATGACAATAAAAACCATATGGAGGCCTCTTCTCTGACTGAAACCCTTTGATCTTTTCTCTAAATAGAAGAAAGTAACCTTCCCACTCTGAAGGCATTCCAAATGTTTTTCAGCCCCTGGATAAACAAATATCTCAGGTAAATTTAATACCATGCTTCACTCCTTCATCGGTTTGTTCAAACACTAACTGAGCACTCACTAAGTGCCAATATCTATGTCAGGATCTGAAGGGACCAAGCAAAATTCCCAGTTGTTGCCTACTCTGAGTCCACAGTCTATTAAGGGAATTAACAGTGAAAAGATAGTGACAGTGAACATGAGAGAATTTAGGAATCCTCAAGAAGGGACATTTAGGCAATGATGGGAGTGAGAAAGGGAGGTAGAAGTTCAAAGGAGCTTCCTGAAGGACGTGATACAGGAGTCAAGAAGAAAGTCATTCTTAGTTTTCTTAGCAACTCATTCTCCTAAGAAGAGTCAACATAGAGAACTTGTGATCCAAGAACCTGGAATGTCTTCCAAGAATCAACATGCTCGAGGGTGAGTGAGTAAATTAACAGCTTTGGGAAAACGGGGGTGTTCACTCATTTGTTCATTTTCTCATTCACTCACTCACTCACTCACTCACTCACTCAATATTTATTTATTGCCAGGTGTGGTACTAGACACTGGGGTTTCAGAAATGAATAATTTGTTTATGGGTAGACAGTAAACATTTGTTAATCTATAGTTTATGGAAGATATTTATCCCCTGCCACAACAGTCGCTTGTTAACTATTGTCAGAGCCAGGCTACTGTTCTAGATTGTTCTAAGCCAGCATGATTTTTCTCCTTGGTTATTACTGAAACAATGCATACTGACAGAAGGACCCTGGCACGTGGATACCTATTTTCTAAACGTTTGTGAAGAAGCTGTAGAAATACATACGATCTAATGGGCGAAGGGCAAAACTATATTTTTTGTGTAGAAGATAATGATCACTTTTGCTTAAGATAATAATCACTTTTAAGAAATCAGTTTTAGCGAAGTCCTATAAATCGATACCCTTTCTGAAAATCTATTGTACCTTTCAGATTTAAAGGATATATCCATTCCATTGTTTAACTTCGGAAGCTGTGCTGCCAGTTTTATGATTGTGAGTCTAGTCTTAATGCTCTATGCTAATCTACTATATACATCAGGCTGGAAGCTTATCTTGACAGGAAAACTTGGAGCAGGCCTTGTGGAATGATTTTGGCATCACACACTGAAGTGGAAAATATTCACAGGCTGCAACAAAGTCTGGCTTGAGTTGCTGTAGGAAAGGCAGCAACTGGCCGGGAGACAATTAGTGTAGGAAAGTCCTGGGCGCCTCTGCGAGAGGCCAGCAGGATGGTACTGTACGCTGAGAGGGGGCAGGATCATGGAGTCATGTGTGTTTTCAAGAGAATTGAGAGGAATAGCAGCTATGCGAGCCAAGTTAGAAAAAGAACACAACCACTGAGCCCTTCCATCATGGTCTTTCTCATCCAAAACTCTTCATGTGCAAAAAAGAAGATGCCAAGTGAAGAAAGAATACTTCAGGGGTTTTAAAAGATGAAGCCTAGAAAAACCCTTAGGCACAGGTGTAACTGCTTAAGTGAGTGCATGAAACCAAAACAGGGCAGAAAATGCCCTTTCGTTTGTCTTGGAAAGGTTTTGAATCTATTCTGTAACAATTCTAGTAAAAACGTAAGTGCTTATTTTTCTATGTATGGGCCTGCTTCGTGAGAAATGTGCTTTTTTTGTTTGGTAGGGTGCTTGGTTTTGCTTTTAATATCCTTGTAAGCTCTGAGGTTTGTCACTGAAAAATATTTAGCAATGCTGATTTCTAGGATGAAAGACAATGGTGGTATATATATTTTGACTCGTTGAACAAAATGCCAGGGACTTGGTGACGACCTCTTGAGTTGCTGTGACTGGTTGCTTGTGTGGCTCTCTTGGAAAAAATGGAGAACTCCTGACTGTTTGCTTCCCTGGACCCAGCCGTCTAGGGTAAAATGAAATCTGATTAAGGCAGTGTGGAAAATCCATTTTCACACTCCCTGCCTCCCCCAAATAGAGAAACGTTTATAATAAAAAAGTGTTCACAGTGTTCACAGAAGTTGATCCTATTGATCAACTTGAGTCACAGATTATGCGCAGTTGAAGAAGGCTGAAGCAGCTCCTCAGCCACGCAACCATAAGGAATAATGAATTGTCCATATGCGGGGGCGTGGGGAGAGGAGCTGTTGTGACCCTGCCTTCCCAGTTATGGGAGAGGGGATGCATAATCCAGAAGGAGCTGAAATATCATTCAACTGTCAACTCCTTAACAGCAAAGAACATGCTTTGTCTTTGATTTCCTCATGCCTAGCATGGTGTCTGGCACATAGTATGTGGTCATTGTTAAACTAAACTGGGCTAACATTCTGAATTCTATGAAGAATATAAAATATTGAATGAGCTCCACACTTCGAAACTAAGAAGAGGCAGAAACTATATAAGGAGTATTGACCATTTCAAGGAGAGAAAGGGAAGTGCTTGTCAGGATAACATTTGCTAGAGGACACTTCTGAGATGTTGGCGGTGCTTGATGGCCCACAGGAACAGTGGTTTTCGGGGAGGGCACTTCCAGCACAGCGAAAGTGGGAGGAGCTGCATTCAGGTGCTGCTTGAACATGAAGTTCAAAAAATACCCAACAGCCAGTGCTGAAAATACATATTAATGCATTCATATTAACAGTTCGGCACTGGGCAAAGCCTACCAATCCCAGGCAGCCCTGGCCAGCTTAAGCTCTGCCCTCCAGCCCTCAGAGTTTGCCGGCATCTGATGCCACCAAATACCAAGGAAGTTTTCTATAGATGCTGTGTCAAAGTACCACAGATGATGCAGTGGCTTAAAACAACCCAAATTTCTCTTTTTTACATTTATGGAGATCAGAAGTCACAAAGTCCAGGTGTCAACAGGGCTGCCTCCCTTCTGGACAGAGGCTGTAGGGGAGAATCCATTTCCTAGAATTTTCTAGCTTCTGGAGGCTACCTGCATTTGTTGGGTTATAGCACCTTCCTTCATCTTCAAAGCCAGGAGTGTAGCATATTTAAATGTCTCTCTCATTCTCTCTTTGTCTCTCTCTGACCTCTGCCTTCATCATTACATCATCTTCTCTGACTCTTTTTCCTTATAAGGAAGGACCCTTGTGGTTACATTGGTTACACCCAGATAAACTCCCTATCTCAAGATCCTTAACTTAATCACATCTGCAAAGTCTCTCTTGCCATGTAAGGTAACATTTTCACAGGTTCCTGAGATTAGGATATGGACATATTTGGGGGTGGATCATTACAGGGCTCTGCTTGATAGTTACTCTCCTTGTTCTTCTATCACAGCATTAATTCATGGTACACTGTGGATCCTGAAATTCTGAAGGATTTTATTTAAGATTTGATCAGATTTTAGCCAATTAGATTCATTTCACATTTTAGTGAGCCCATATATGAAACAGTGTTAGATGTCAAATAATTGTAATACCAAAACAACCATGTAGAATGGTATCTTGAGTTTTCCTTCCATGGACACTGACAATCGTTTCCTTAACTGCCAAAATTAATGCATTAATCCTAAGAGTCTGAAAAGTGTTAGTCTGTTAGTTAATTGTTAAGACCTTAATAGAGTGAGGTCTGAAACTGAAAAAAATAAGATGATTTATATATATTAAAATGTTGCAATACTTTAAATACAAATGTCAAGAACTCTAAAGGTTTTAAGAATTTACTGTACTTTCTAGTTAACATGTTAACCTGCTGAAGTTTTATGGATGCCGGTAGAAGACGTGAGACTGCTGGATCAGAGACAATGGATAGTTTATCACTTCCAGCAATGGCAGTAGCCAGAGTGTCAGCATTTTGCACCCCCTGAACCCTAATTCCCACATGCCCATTCAAAGGCAGCCAGATGACATCTGCACAATTAGTGGGTTGTGTTACATGGGATGAATATTGAATTTAGGGAACTTGAATTTTTTATAACAGGCAGTAAACATGCCTGTCCTTTGTCCTAAAGGGAGACATTCTCTATCTTTCAAAGCTGTTTCTTATTCAAACATTCTTAAAAATATAGTCTGGAACAAAGGCAGTAAGTGCCTTGTTCCTAATGCATGCAGAAACATGGGAGAACCATGGAGAATTGTTTCCCAGTGATAGATATTACCAACCTTTATTTTTAAAAACAAATCTCTTTAGGCATCTATACCTGAATGTTCTGTACAAACCTCAAATTTATCTTAAGTTAAAATCTTATTTTACCTTTACTAAACTCCTTTTCCTTTATTCCTCTTTTTTAATTATTGTAACCACTACCTGTTCACATTTTCAAACCTGAAAGCTGGTATTTATTCTAGTTTCTCCCCTCCTCCACATACAAATATAACTGTCAAGAGCTATCTTTATTAAGTCATGTATATCTCTTTTTTTTCTCCTTGTCACTAGTATAACTATCAAAGTTCAGGTTTTCCATCATCTTTCACCTAGACCATTGATTTCTCAAGGGGGGTCCATAGACCAGTGCAGATCCATGACAAACTTTTCACCAATTTACAGTAAAATGAAAAAAAAAATTAAAAAGTGAGTTTTGCATGAATCCACAATTATTCAACTAAAAGACATGGACTTTTAAAATCTGTAGTTATTACTTTCCTTTTTTTTTGTGATACAACAAACTTTATTATATATAACAAGGATAATTAATCTTTAGAAGTCAATGAGGAATTGGAGTAGTTAGTGAAAGGGAGCAAGAGGGGGTTTCTGGACTGTGGGAAATGCTTAATCTGAATGCTAGATACATAAATGGGTTGTTTGTAAAAATTCATTGAACTATCACTTATGAGCTTTCGGCTATGTGTCTTTTACATAAATAAGTTTTTAAAATATCCTTTATATTATGAGATCATTGTGATGCTAGAGGGCAGTGCTTTTGTAAAATGCCCTTATTAACATAACAAAGCTCTTTTTAAAAGTTTTTAAATAAAATGTGATCCTTTGTTAAACCCCTGGATTAAAAAAAAAAAATTCACTGGCCCAAATCCCAAATTCTGGGACCCTCAGAGATCACTCCTAACTGGGTTCCCTACCTTCAGATGCCTTCACTTTCAAGACATTTTCTGTAATTTTGCCCATGACTATTTCTATGGTATTCCTTAATAGGCTTTCAGGGACCTTCACCAGGTTACTTCTAAATGCTGAAGGGTGCATTTCCTTTCCTGAAGTACATAGGTGAATTTCTCACCTTTCTAACTTGCACTTAGACTTTTGAACTTTTTTTTAGATTTTTTTTTTTTTTAATTTGAGAAAGAGAGAGAGAAAGCACCAGAGGGGGGAGGGTCAGAGGGAGAAGCGGGCTCCCCACGGAGCAGGGAGCCCTATGTGGAGGTCTATTTCAGGACCCCGGGATCATGAACTGAACTGAAGTCAGATGCTTAACAGTCTCGGCCACTCAGGCACCCCAGACTTTTGAACTTTTATACATACATCTCTTTGTTTCCAAACCACTTAGTTATTAGTTCCCTCCCAACTCTGTATCTGATAGTGCCTATAGACAATAGGTCTTTATACTTCTATATGGAAATGCATTGAACTGTTTTTTTCCCCACTGGGTTATAATCTTCTTGAGGGCAGGGACTGTTTTATTTGTGAGGGCCTAGCATAGAGTAGATGCTCAGCAATTGTATATTAGATGTATCTCTTTGCTATTCCCTGTATACAGATGAATCATGAATCATATATTATTGTCTTTTATAAGAAGGGACCTTGTTTTATTTGCTTTTGTAACAACAGAACCTCTTTGTGCAAAGGTTAGAGCACAGGCTTAATAAAATTTGTTAATTGAATGAAAGAAAGAAAGAAGGAAAGGAATTATTTTCAGAACCTGAAGCTTTCAGTTTTTTACTCTAGATTGGCTTCTAAGAGAAAACCTCAGGGACTGAGGCTACTTCTGGGCTATAGGACATCAAGACTTCTTTTATTTGCTCTAATTTCAGCAATCTCTACTCAAAGCACAAACCCTACCTCTAAATTTTTATTTCCTCCATTTCAAACATGGAAGAAAACCACAGTGAAATCAACTAAAAGGCAGTCAAACTTTTAACCCATCTAATACCTTGGAAAAACTACAACCTCCCTACCCACCAAGGTTCTGCATAGACCACAACGTGCTCTTGTGCTCACATTTTCCCATTCACAGAGAAGGCAGGAGGAAAATGAGCTCTCTCTTTTTTTCCAGTCCAACAGCATAACCCGGCTATTGTTATAACCAGAGAAGTCAGATAGTGGGGAACCCTAAGGTCCATGTATTATTCAGGGTTCTCCAGAAAAGCAGAATCAGTAGGAAGGATTATATATAAAATTCATTCTCTCTCTCTCTCTCTCTCTCTCTTTCTCACTTTCAACTCGGGTGGTCCAGGAGGGCCTGCTGAGAAGGTAACCTATGCTCAAACACTTGAAGGAGAAGACTGTTCTTTTAGAGAGATAAGTTAATCAGTAGGTTTTAATGTGGCTTCCTTTCAAGAAATAATGGCTTCTCAATAAGATAAAATCCAGAGGCTCTAAGGTTTTGCACTGGAAGGAATATTTTATGATCATTGATGGCTCTTTGAAAAGCCAGGGGGAGCATCTGGGTTGTGAATGATCAGAAGATATTCCTTCCAGTGTGAAATCTTAGAGGCTACCCAGCATCAATACCCATTGGCTCTCTGAGACTAACTTCTAAAAACTACTGGATTTTTGCAAAACACAACTTGAATTTTATCATTTTTATCCTCAAAAATATTTAATGGATCTCCTTTTTTTTTTTTTTTTAACAGAAAAGAAAAGTCATAATATAGCTGTAGTTAGGAGTCCCAGATGCTCAGGTAAAATCCTCTGCCCAGTGTTCCAGTTATTAGGAGAAGGTGCCACTGAGATTCTGGTGCTCTGGCTGAGACCCCCTGGTCATAGCCTCCAAACAGGCAGGGGTGAGGAAAGGGCCCTAGGACTCTACAGATCCTAGCTGGCCCATATCCGCTCCTCCTGCACCATACTCACAGCCTCCTCACTACCATCAGTCTTGGGGCCATTGGAATTAAACTAATTTCATCCTTCAACCCTATTTATGTAGTACCCCAAGAAGCCCAACATGGCAAGGTAATCCCACATCCCTACACTTTATTGCCCATATAGCTCTGTATATCTCCTTTTATGACCCCGTGGCTCATCTGTCTCCAATGCCACAACAGTTCCACTCTGTCTCCTGGAACTCAGAGTCAGCCATCAGCAAAAATCCCTTATGTCCTCAACCTCTTCTATGAACATTTCTTTTACTTCTGAATCCCCGTCACTTCACCTCATTAGCTGAAGAACTGGTTCTCCCTCTCCTCTTCCTCTTTCAACTGATGCCTGTTTTCTCTCCTCATTGTTGTGTGGAGGTAGGTTAGATGCTTTTCTTGCTCCTCGTTGCTACTTTCAGGTCTTTTTCCTTCTTCCTGATTATAAACCCCAGCTTTCTGTCTGAAGTCATCAAACCATCGAACTACCTAGTACCTTCTTCTTGCTGTTGTTGTCTAAGACACCCTGGGCCACTCTCCCTAATTCCTTGAACTTTTCATTTCTTGGTTTATAGTCACTGAATCCAGCATTGTCTGTCATAATTTTAGTGAATTCATTATTCTTGCCAGTCCTTCTACTCCCTTATTCCTCGTGGCCTCCTTGGCTCTAATGATCTCATTCTTTACCTTACCTCAGCCATTAGCTCCCTGGCCACAGCCAAACCTTCATCATTACTAATAATTGCAACCTCTCTACAATCTCCATTCAAGTTCCCACTCTCTGATCACCCTCTTCAAAGTTTCCAGTTTATTCTCCATTCCAAAATTCTTCCCACCCGATAGGTTCTGCCATTCCATTAATCTTATCACCTTTTCACTCCCCCCTCATGTCTTCATATCCCTTCTTTCTTAGTTTATATTCTATGGTCTGATGTTGGAGCAGTGTAAGGAAATAGGATCAGGAGGTATTTACAAATATTTGTTTAACATTAACTTAGAGGTCGGGCGCCTGGGTGGCTCAGTCGTTAAGTGTCTGCCTTCGGCTCAGGTCATGATCCCAGGGTCCTGGGATCGAGTCCCACATCAGGCTCCCTGCTCAGCAGGAAGCCTGCTTCTCCCTCTCCCACTCCCCCTGCTTGTGTTCCTGCTCTCGCTCTCTCTCTCTCTGTCAAATAAATAAATAAAATCTTAAAACAACAACAACAACAACAAAACATTAACTTAGAGGTCTATCAATGTCTGGGGGTAGGGCAGAGGAGAAACACTCAAGCCTGTTTCTAGCTCATCTTCTATTGTCCAAGAATCCCATTTTAGTTTTAAACTTGTACATCCCAATTTAGTGTTCCCTGATACTCATGTATACCACTCGGGGGAGGAGTGTAGATCACCTCTTCAGGTTTCTAACTATATGCAGTCCTCCTTCTGAGGGAATTCTGCTAAAGGCCTTTCTCCAGGGATTCAGTAAAATTTCAGGGCTATTTCAGTGTCCCTTATGGATTTAAGTTGCTGGCTGTTGCTTAGTTGCCTACCCTTGAATTTGGCTTTGGGAGTTAGGGAAGCCTTCAAGCAAAGGAGGTGACATTTGAACTTGGCTTTGAAGGATTAATAGGATTTTGCCAGAAGTGATGGAAGAATTCTAAATGGCAAGAAGGATAGTTACTGGCAACACTTTTTCTGCTTCATAATATTTAGGAAAATTTAGATCTCTGCCCCTATATATTCATACATCATATGTTTATGGCTAAAGCAAATATGATTAACTAGATAAAACCCAACTTTATAAATCTACTTTTTTTATGTGGAAAGTAAATATTTTTAAGAACAAGGCTTGATTTATTTACATTTTTAATTAAATGAAAATTACAGATAAAAGATGCTATACCACTCATCTTCCTAGGAAAAGAAAATATTTCAATGTAATTAAAAGGACGCCTCAAATTATAATTAGATTTGAAATTTAATTATGACTAGAATACTTCATCCTTATGCATACTGACACCTTGTTGATACATAACCTTTAAAGTATTTTTATTATATTTACTCTGGGATCTTAATCTGTGGACTAAATAAAATCCTTAGATTCCTAGGAAGTACTTGAATTCAGCATGGAATACAATGTGCTATTTTTTTCTGGAAAAAAATACTGTGTTTTAGAATTCCTATTTTGACCATAGCTGAATCTTAGAACAACTTCCAGCTGAAAAACATTCTAAAAATCTCGAGCAGGTATGGGTTAATATAATAACAACTTTCTTAGCAAGAGAAGACCCTTGGATTCATACCTGATGGAGTTGCTATCTTTCAAGTTGAAAGGACTCCAGGAATTCCAGTACATATTCAGGAATCACATTTTCCAGAAGGAAATATCCCCTTATGGAATGGCAAACATGTATGTTTTATATATACGATATAAAATTGTATTATAGCTATTTGATGGAATCTCATCTGCAGTGAGTTCTGGTTAAATAAATTTGCTATAATTAACTTCCTGTGGCACCATTTGACACTTCTTACAGCTTAGAAAACAATGACTTTCACAGTAAAAATGATTTAGTTATAATATGCCCTGATAGAAATGTTTTGATATAAAGATCCCCAATATGCAATTATTACTAGCTTGATTTGGAAAATATTATATGATAAAAACTATTTGAAGAATTTCCACTGTAGCTTATATGGTGTTGAAGAATGCCCTTAATATAAGTTGAAGGTCTTTATTCATGAGCCAAAGTCTGAATTCTTAGCCTTTGTGGAAATCTTTATTTTAAAATACTTATTTGTTAATTAAATAATCAAATACATATATATTGAAACCTTGTCATGTGCTAAGCAGTTCCAGAGTTTTGTGGAGCATATGGTGGCCCTAATTTAACCAGTTATTAAATTGATTGGCCTTCGTGGAAGCAAAAATAAAAAGCTTGCTTTTAGAAACTCATGAAGAAAAGTACAAAAACAACAAAGTTTGATCATCTGAAATAGACTCATTTTCATTCTACTGAGTTTGAACTTATATGCCTCACTTAGCCCCTCCTTTCTGAACCAATTTTCACCAGACAACTTCTCCTAGATGAACTGAATTTCTACAAATGGCCTGCCTCTGTGGTCCTCTGTATAGGCAAACCTCTCATTGAAGTCCTTATCTCTTTTGAAGGGACTTCAAAGGTCCATTGAAATCCAAAACTTTCCTTGAAGTTAAGTCAAGTTTTGCCTGTTTTAGGGCTGCAGGATTTCATCCAGAAAAGCCTAGGTGGTTAACAAGGAAAGAGCATGTTAACCTGGTTGGATTTCATCACAAGTAGAATTTGGTCTGACAATTTTGGCTCTGTTAGGGGGTTTAAAGCATATTCAGCTGTGGAAATGATAAAAGGATTCCCCTACCTGGTTTTATCGTACAATAGCTGAAAGACCAGCAGGTATTTCCAAGCATCTTTTAGTGCACATCCCAAACTGCTACACCAGCTGGGTCTTCAGTGAATGAAATCACCCTGCTGTTAAAGCATTTGAATCCCAGTCAAAGTCCTTGACAGTAAAAATCCAGGTGGCTATGCAAATTGGTCATTTCCTTAAATAGTAATTTGGGTTTCACCAGGTGAGCCCTGCTAATAATGACAACCAATGTCTGTGTAATGTGTTTCAATTCACAGAATAACTTTTATGTGTATTATCTCAATTAGTCTTCGCTACAACCCTGTGAGACAAAGAAATGGACATTCGGAAGGATGAAGTGACTTGCCCAAGGTTACACAGGTAGTAAGTGGTGAGCCAGGATTTGAACCCAGACATTTGAAGCTCAGACACAGTGAGCTTTTCCTTAGAGTAAGAGTGACTGCTAGGGTAGATGATTATGGATTCATAGATCTTGATTCAAAGAAACAAGAGCTCTGGCTTTGTCTTCAAGGGGAATCCTATTTCCATAGGTCCCTTTGTGAAAATAGGATAAGTTATATTTTGAGCTCTGAGCTCCTTTTACTACATCTTATTATTTTTTCAAGAAAAGCTGGAAATTCGGATTTTCGTGGACCCCATCCCAAGTTTTAAATGTTGACAGTTATGTTAATTTGAGCCATTGTTCCCAACTCTTCATCCCTTCGTAGGAGTAGAATTACATGTCCACAGCTTTTACCATGTAACTCTTCAGGGGTTCCCAATAGAACAGATAGAATATATATCACTTACCGCATTGGTTTGGGATTTGGTCATGTGATTTGGATCACCCAATGAAATCGTGGGAAAACGTGAGCTGTGGCTTTATGAAGCACCTTTTATTTCCCACCCACTTTCACTGCTGCATTTACCTCGAGAAAGGCTCCTTCTTCAGTCTTAGACTGAGGAGACACATGGAGCAGCCTGGAACTTTACCTGCAGATTGCATTCAAGCTCAGTCAATTCCAGAAGATGCTTATGGATTCCTGCTGAGCCCAGCAGAGCCCCAGCCAGCAGGCAAGCTGGAGTTGTTTGCTGGGCAGCAAATCTTGACCAATTTAAACATTAAAAAAAATTGCAGCCCAAATTAAATAAGTCTAGAGAGTGTATGCAGCCTGTGGACCACATCCTGGAATTTGTGCAATGGACCTTTGGCAGTATCTTTGCCAAACCTAGTGTTTAGATCTCTGAGGAAAAAAAAAATGTATCACATGTTGGGTGCACCTAATAGTTAGAGAAAAGAGGCTGTTAATTTAAGCCTGGCACCTAAACAACCCCTGTGCTCTTTTCCAGAAGAGAAATAAAACTAAGGCCTACAACTAATTGAAGATGTGGGAGTGAGAGGAGAGATTTTTCTCATCATTTACTTGGATTAACAGAATCAGCCTACATTTTCCTCTGTCAGCATTATTCTGCACATAGAAAGCCTATTCCTTGGAGAAGGAATTTGTTTTCTATCATCCATGTTTGTTTACAATCAGAAGTTTTTAGAGTCCCTGAGAAGAGTTAGAAGATTTGGACCTATATTTAACATTTCATCCTTCTTCACTCTGAAAGAGGAATCTTAATTGTGGAGAGAAATATCCCATGCTTACTTCGTCCTGGGGAAAAGCAGTAATTTATTTTACAGAACAAACATCACCTGGGGAATTAAATAAAACTTACTCTCTACAGAATTCAGGAGGCAAACAGCATAGGCAGACACACAGCAGAGAGAATGGCAATAAGCTCCAGTTGTAGAGCTATAAGCTTGCAGATACCTCCTTGCCATTGATAAGACTGAGTGAGAGAGGGTACATCAAATCTGGAAACAGTTGCCTCCCCCCCAAGCAAAGCCTTCTATACCTAAGATGAGAGCAGTTGTGCACATCGTCTAGTCTGGATATGACCAGGACCTTTCATCTGAGCCGTCTCATTTTTATGAATGTTTGATATTATGGCGAGGACTAAGAGCACACTTCTGCATAAATACACTCCTTACTGATCATGCTCAGCTTCCCCAGGCTAATGCAGCCTGTACTTTCCTAATCTTGGAGCAATAGAACTAGTAGGAGAGTCAATTACCCTAACTTCTATGTGGGTCAGGCTAACAGGTCCTTAGACCAGTTAGCAGGTGTATCCTGCTATAATTGTTTCATTTTTATTGTGATAATTGTCCTGAAGGAGAAATACAGGGTTCTCTCAGGCTGTATTATTACAGGTCCCAACTAGACGGAGACATCAAGGAAAGATCACTGAATAAATGACGTTTAAATGCACTTGAAAGAAGGGTGAGTGGTATTTAGCCTCAGAAAGGAATGTGGCTGTGGGGTTATATGGAATGTAAGGGGTTGGGGAGAGAATAAGAGTAAGGGAGAGGGAGGGAGAGGGACGGGTGGGGGGAGAGAGAGCGCAAGAGCACGTGTGTGTGTGTGTGTGTGTGTGTGTGTACGGAGAGCTGCAGAGAATGAAAATATTTGAAGCTCTGTGCTAGTACTTTTTAAGGGGGTTACAAGTTTTGAAAAAGTATCCCGTGAGATTATTCTGATCTCTTTCCTATGCCCAGTTTAGAAACAATGTTCTATGCCATGAACAGAAAAGAGTATTTGAAGAGGTTAAATATTGGATGAAGTGTGAAGTAAAATCAATAAGTATTATGGTTAAGAGCCTGGAAATGAATATCAAACAGACTTGTTTTAAATCTCAGTTCCCTACTTACTAGCTTTGTGACCTGGGGCAAGTTACTTGTTTAACATCTCCAACTTTCTTTTTTTTTTTTCATCTGCAAAATAGGGAAAATAATGTATATGTTCGAGTCCAGTGTAAGGACTAAGTGAAGCAGCAGATGTAAACTGTTCAGCATTGCGACTGTCAGATTGCAAGCATTCAGACCATGGTAGCAGACAGATCCAGCCAGTTCTGTGGATGGTTGCACCTCAGGGCACAGTGAATGGGAGCTTGAGGGAGTGATAATATTATATTTGTAAAGGTCTAATCTGTGTACATAATCAACTCATTTATTAAGAATTTGAACCTGCCCTTCATGTTATTTTATTTTCTCTTTGGCAGGTGTATCTGTTTTCTAGGGCTGCTGTAAGAAAGTAGCACAAACTGTGTAGCTTAAAACAACAGAACTGTATTCCTTCGCGGCTCTGGAGGCTAGAAGTCCAAAATCAAGGTGTTAGCAGGGCAGTTCTGTCTCTGAGACTCTGGGGAGAATCTTCCTTGCCTCTTTTTGGCTTCTGGTGCTGGCATCAAACCTTGGTGTTCCTTGGCTTGCCTATCAATCACTCCAGTCTCTGCCTCTGTCCTACCTGGCCTTCTCCCCAGTGTGTCTTTGTCTCTTCTCTTCTTATAAGGATACCTACTGTATTGTCACAATGACCTCATTTTAACTTGGTTACATCTGCAAAGACCCTATTTCTGAGTAATATTACATTCAAAAGTACTGGGAGTTAGGGCTTCAACCTATCTTTTGTGGGGGCACAATTCCAACCCACAGCAGTAGGTGAGTGAGTGGTTATATGACAGGCCTGTTCACTATTAATGGGGGGGGGGCCCTTTTTCTGTGGCGAGTTGAGGTTTCTAATCATAAATGACTGAGGTACCCCATTCTTTCAGTTCCTAGAGTTCTAGACAGGCCTGGATTATTAAATTAGAGTTCTGAGTCCTTTAAGTCTATTTTTCTCAGTTCTAAAAGTCTTCTTGAGGATAATCTCAGGCTTTGTCAAAATTTTCATATCTCTTATGACAAAGAAAGGGGTTGAGGGGATCTATACACTAAGAGAAGTTAATCATTTTTAAAACGAATTATGCCAAAGGGAGGATGATATAAAACAATCTATTATCTTGACTATAGATTCTTAATGTAGCTCATTTTAATGGGTATTATTGGAAGGTTCGTGATCTTTTGGTTGTTTTTAAGATTAAACCCAAGTTATAACATTGAGCATTCCTGCTTCAGTGGGAACTTCTGCCCTCCTGTATTCTTTATTCCATCAATGTGGTGGGGTTCTTATGTAGAATTTATAGTGATGAGGTAGATACACTCTCATAAAGGAATGAAAATCTATTTAGGATTTTTAAAATTAAGGAATTTTCCCCAGGCTAGATAATATTTAGAATACTTTAATCATATGTAGAAAAAAGATTTCAGGCCCACAGTGAAAAAGCAAAGGGTTTACATACTCTTTTGCTCTAGGTTGTATATCACTAATATACATTAATGTATATTACTTTTGTAATATTAGATACCCCACCGATGTGTTTGATCAAGCCCTATTGCCTGATGGTGGGAACCTCCCTATCTGCTCGGCCTGGCTCAGCCACAAGTAAAGATGGATGAAGACAGAGTAATGCTTTCAGCTTATTGCCACACCCTGGCAGGGAAATTTGGGGCCACCATTCAGGAAGCAAAGAGGGTAACTTGATTTCTGTACACTCCACTTGGTGTATTAAAAATAAAATGTCTCCTTCAAGTCCTCCTCTCAGGCAGAGTCTCATTTGACCTCAAACAAAAGGGCCAAGTCCTTTCTCAGTAGATTAGAGAGACTTATACTTAAGCTGGGGATTTTCACATGTTATTTATTCTCCCTCAGTGCAGATATTTTACTGGGATGGACACAGTGACTTCAGTTGAAAAAATGGTTACGATCTGTGTTTCCTTAGAAAGGAAAAATCATTGCATGTCAGGAACTTGGAGATTTAGTCCCTGGGCAGAGATTTTCCCAAGGATTCCCCTATGAACATACTATGAGAAGACAATACCATTCCAGCTGGTCAGCTGCATTGCCACTGGGGGAAGATTTGTTATCCTGGAGACTTAACCTGTGGGTCTACTAGTTTACTTAGCTTGAAAGTTTTAAAGTCAGAAGTTGAGCTCTGGAAGGAATGGTAATGATATAAAAATATATGATACAAAATGATATAAAAATAATCACTGTTGGTTTAGTAAAAAGAAGGAGGAGGAGGAAGAGGAAGAGCAAGAGGAAGAAGAAGAACCCAGCCTCTTTACCTAGGACTTGAATTCTCTTTATAGTGGTCCCTTTATCCCAGTCACATAACCTCACCATTTTTTTTTTTTTAAGAGCCAGGTGAATGAAAACAATGTAAAAATAAAAAGATAACTGCATTTGTCTGGGAGGATTTGGAGATTAAAAGTAAAGGAGATAAGACAATATAAAGACATAAAAGTAAAACTAAAACTGGAAGGATTTCAGTTTATATAAACAATGGAATCCATGAGAAATTAAAGGAACAATATTAACAGTGAAATGAATAATCAATAGAACTAAGATGTTAAATTATGAAGAAAAATACTTTTTTTTTTTTTTTTTTTTTTTTAGTAAAAACAATATTAAGTTAGGGGAAAAACTAGGGGAAAGGAACAGAGGATATGTAAGAGAAAAACTTAAATGTCGACAGATCTAGGAGCAACTTTGAGTTTTTAAAATGCTAAAATACAATTTCAGTAAGTAGAATGTTGTTTTTAATTTTGAAAAAAAGCACAAATAAGAAGGCCTAAGGGACATGTGGGTATTCAAATTCCAAACACCAAAAATCACCATATAGGGGCAGATGGAGTCTTTAAGGAAGGCAACTACAGGTGTCCCACTCAGTTGCCCTCCAGAGGGTGGGAATTCCTGAGGGGTTCCTTGATGGGCTTTGTGTCAGTATTTTTAGGAGAGAAGAAAACCTTGGGCATTGGCCAATGTCCTTTATATTTACTAGAGAATATTTATCTTCAGCTCCAGGATTTCTTACCTGCTATGTGCAGGCAAGACTGTTATTATCATTGATATTATTGATGATATGTTATAGCCATTGTTATTTTTGTTTTTTATTAGTAGTAGCAGTGTTGTATTCCTGTTTTATAGGTGAGAAAGTGAAGTTGAGAGGCGTTAAGGGACTGATCACAGATAATAGAACAAGTCAGTGGCAAGGCAGAACCCATGTACCAGGAACTCCAGACCCCCAGGCTAGAAATCAAGTCTCTGATTATTAACCTAGTGCTCTCTTCACAACAGCATCTTCCCCATATCTGATACGGCTTCTGTAAATGTTGAAATTAAAGATCTCAGAGAAGAGTAATGGGAATGTTATAAGACTTAGGAAATAAGAGTTAGTTTAGGGGGATGGTTGAAGAGTTGATAATCTAGGAAGGAGGTTAAGCTCATTCTCAAATACATGAGGAATCTCCATTACCAAATCCTGATGACGTTACTTCAGACATGAGCCCCTTTCCTGTATCATTAAAATGGGGGCCAGGCTGTGACAAAGCAAACAATTAGGAGACCTTGTGCATCATGTCATCCAGGCCCCTTTCTGCTCTGTCCTCGAGTCATCAGCTGTTTCTACCTTTCACCAGCATGTTGAGAGGATACAAAAGACACCTGAAGAAAAGTTCCTGCTGGATATAATCATCCAAGACCACAGATGATTATGGTTGAACATATCATATGCCCCTTTCATCTCTCCTCTTCTCTGACATCCTTGGCCTGCTACTGGATTCTGGCCCTTCTCTTTTTAGTGTTTCCCTGGGTCACCATTCCATTTGGCACCTGTAGCTCCAGCAGAGAGAGGAGTCAATTGCTTTGGGCCCAAGAAACATACACTGGTTGGGCAGGAGTTCCCTGCTCACCATACCTTTTGGCCAAGGGAGAAGAATCAGAGCAAGTGTATCTCTTCCTCTAAACTCACTCTCCCTTTCTTCCCTCTTCTTCCCTTTCTCTCTCAGCATGATTTACCAGCTATGGGGAGAAGACCAGCATTCACAGGATTCTGAAGTAATAGGAGAGGTATGAGGAAGCACATGAGTTGCTTGGGAAAGTTTTGGGTTTGCTTTTTTTGGATGCAATCTCTGTTCCTGAAAGAAGGAATCATGAACTCCCATATTTCTGCAGCCGAACCTATCCAAGAATTTCCCTTAACTGAAGTATAATTAAAAAAAGAGTCCAGTGGTGTGCAGCCATCTTTAAAGACCAACTAACACAGTAGCTTTCCCTGGGATAAGCAATGGGTGAGCAATACTTATCACAGGGAAGCCCAAATCTTGATTAGTAGCCAGAGAATAAGTCATATGTATCTGAAAGATATTAAGGGGTGGGGTGAGTTTTGTCATTATATCTAAGTTTTGAGCTATGGTTTGGCTGCTCCAACATCCTCACACTGTCTAGAGTAAGGTTGCTAGATTTAACAAATAAAAAACACAAGATACTCAGTTAAATTTGAGTTTCAGATAAACAACAGATTTTTTCTTTACATATTTTATAACTGGAAGTTTGTACCTTTTGACCATCTTTGCCCATTTTGCCCACCTTCTGCAAACAACCATCAAGCTGTTCTTTGTATCTATGAGTTTGATTTTTTTTTTTTTAGGTTCCACATATAAATGAGATTATATGCTATTTGTCTTTCTTTCTTATTTTATTTAGTATAATGCCCTCAAGGTCAATCTATGTCATTGCAAATGGCAAGATTTCCTTCTTTTTAAATAGATGAAGAATAATTCAATTATATATCTATCACATTTTCTTTATCCATTCATCTGCCAGTGAACACTTAGGTTGTTTCCATATCTTGGCTATTGTAAATGATGCTGCAATAAACATGGAGGTGCAGATATCGTTTCAAGTTAGTGTTTTTGTTTCCTTAGGATAAACACCCAGAAGTAGAATTGCTGGATCATATAGTTCTATTTTTAATTTCTTAAAAAAATTTCGAGGAACCTCCATACTGTTTTCCCCAATGGCTGCACCAGTTTACATCCCCACCAACAGTACACAAGGGTACATTCCCTTTTCTCCACATCCTTATATTTAAAAATATAAATACATTCCATATGTTTCATAGTACATACTTACACTAAATAAATACTTGCTGTTTATCGGAAATTCAAATTTAACTGATGTCCTGTAATTTATCTGGCAGTCCTCATTGGCGAGAACTCCAGATTCATCTGGAATAACTCCCAGATCAGGAAGCAGGTGACTTCATTGAAGTCAGAGTAGGAAACCTGCTAGCAGAGGGCACGCTACTGGAGAATGACTGTCTTCTTTGGAAAATCGCCTTCATCCATCCAAAAGAGATTGAGAAATCTTTCTTTGATACAATGTAGGACTCTAAAAATATTCTTTTCACTTCTTTCCTTTTCTACATTTGAATACTATCCAATAGTTTTTTTTTTTTTTTTTTTTTTTTTTTTAGTTTTAGTGTGTAGTCTTATTCACAGAGACTTTGTACCCCTTGAACTTCCAGCATTTATACCGGTTTGCTCTATGACAACAGAGTCCCCTGACACTATATCCCTTGCTCTTTCAATCATACAAGAGCCAGAAAAACCCAAGGACTTTGGATTTTTTGTTTTCTGGAAAATGTGGTACCTTTGGAAGGAAGCCAGTTTAGACATGTTTGTATTTTTCAACATACCACTTTTCTCCTGGGTGCTAACATCTTTTTTCCTTTTTTTTTAAGGAAATGATTTTATTCAGGGTTTTGTATTAAGGCAAATGTGAATGTTCATTAGTGGAAAACATCTAGAAAAAAAGTAAGGGGATCTGGGGCTTAGTAGAGGCAGATAGACAAGGGAGTCATCCAGAACCTTGTGGGAATCGTGAGAAAGATGGAGATGGGTGTTATCTAAGTCATCGAAGAAAGATGGAGGTGGATACTATCTTAGAATGTGAAATAGCAGGTGGTCTATTGTGGTTAGCCATTTTGTGGAACACAAAAGAGAATTTCTTTCTGGAAGCACAAGGCTCAGATAAAGTATAATGTGGACAAATGGAAACTAAAAATATGTTCTCCTATTTCTGGTTGCATGCACAGCACTGATCTTTCAGTTAACTAATGTTTTCTGTACTGGTTGATAAAATGTATCAAAATTAGCAGAGCCTTAAAAAAAGAAAAGAGAAGAAAAGGAAAAGTAGGAAAGGAGGGAGGGAGGGAAGGAGAAAGAAAAGGGAAGAGAGAAAAAAAAGATAAAAATTTACATTGCCAAGAGTTTTATTCCCTATCATTCATTATCAGGGAGCATTCTGTTAATGGGGACTTATTGTCTTGCAGCCTTAGCTCATTCCTAGAGAATGTTCTTCATTCAGCTAGTCAGAAAAAATGTCAGGCTATACAAAATAAAAATATATTGGTCTCAAATAAGTAGTTTATTTGCACAATACTTTTTAGCTACAGAGTCAAAATGGTTTACAAAATACATGTGATCACTCTCCCCTCCTTCCTATTCTTACTTAATTTGATCTTTTCTAAAATAATTAATTCAACCATAGAATCTCCAGGTACCTATCTTAGAATCCTTATAGGAAACACCTTCTTTAGATTGACATAACCCCTATAAATGAGCCTCTCAGCTCTGCTCAAATGCAGAGAACTTTGACCTCAAAAATTAACTGAAATATCACCATACTTTGAAAAAGTTTACTAATGATACAAAAGCAAAGCTATCCATAAATAATAAAAACAGCAAAAAAAGAGGGAAGGAATAGAATTATAGTTCTCAAATTTTAATGTGCCTAAAAGTGAGTCTGATTCCAGAGAAATAGGTGAATTTGCCTTGGTTGCTAGCTCCCGTCCTTTAACACAATCCTGAAGTGGCCTCAGGATGATAAGGAGTTTGATGGATTTTGGAAGACTACTTAGCAAGAAGCACAAGAACCAGAAGAAGCACATAGGAAGAAGGAGGATAGTTTAGTTCTAGGGCAGAGAGAAGGGAGCTCCCAGAAGGATGAGTGTGGGCGTGAGTTTAATTGTGTCAGGGTACTAACAGCTTTTGGGAAAGTGTTAGCTTCAGATCCAGCCTTGCCTATGCCTACTTTTGAATTGAGAGCTGCCTTTACTCTGCATTCCTCTTGTGGTCATCCTATTGGCCAGTGATTTTAAACCACAGAGTCTATGCTCCCCAAGTGGCATTTTCAAGGTATATGTACCCCACCCTCCCTCTCTGGAATTCTGAAACATTTCCCCAGGAGTGTGCAGGCCCCTGATTGAGAATCACTGTATGTAAAGAGAGTTTGTAGTGATGGAAGTGTGTGGGAGCATGGGAATAGTTTGAAGGTTCAAGAAAAAATGGTTGTGATTTTCTGATTAGCAATGAGAGATGCAATTTGTATAGATGAACCAGAGAGCATTTCTATTTTATTTATTAAAAAAAATTTTTTTTTAATGTTATTTATTTATTTGACAGAGACAGACACAGCCAGAGAGGGAACACAAGCAGGGGGAGTGGGAGAGGGAGAAGCAGGCTTCCCACTGAGCAGGGAGCCTGATGCGGGGCTCAATCCCAGGACCCTGGGATCATGACCTGAGCCGAAGGCAGACACTTAACGACTGAGCCACCCAGGCGCCCCGAGAGCATTTCTATTTTAAAGAGTGAAAGCTAAGCATGGGCTGCTAGATATGTATTTCATGTCACAGGAAAGTGACTGCTGTAATGTGTACTGAGCTGGGTCTGCATGGGGCATGGGACCAGAACCACAGCACAAGAGCCAGAGAATGAGGACAATCAGGACAGTAAAAGAAGAAAAGGATCAGGCCCAGTAGCAGGGTGGATGTCTTCATCAGTATCATAGTGCAATGGGGCCAGCTCTTAAGGAATATAGAAAACCAGTAGAAACCCCCTTATTTAAGAGTATGTATCAAGTTCCATAAGTCACTGAGTTAGGCGTTGGGGCTACAGAGACTAGAGTGACTTCAGCCTAGTTGTGTGGGTTGGACAGACCAGCAGATTTATAACTATGGGTTGTCATAAGGGCATAGAAGAAGAGGGAGAGAGATGCAGAAGGCAGTCTGGTGTTGTGTCATTTGAGCAGTGTCTTTAAGGGTGACTAGAAAGTATTCAGGTAGAAAAAGGGGGAGAAGGGCAGTGCGGAACAAAACATTCAACAGCTCAGTGGCTAAGCAGACGAGAGGGAATGTGTGCACCCCCATGGCTTCTGTACATGGCACATGCAGTGGTATGGCTAGGGCAGAACTTTTAGGGCTCTGTGGACACTTCACTCTACTCCATGAGCTGCAGGAACCACTGGAGGTCTGCAGTGGAGGAAGCAGGCTGTGATGTGCTCAAGGAAAGAACACTGTGGAACAGTGTCGCTGGGGGGTGGGGAAGAACAGCTCCAGACCCCTCCAGCTTCTCTGGGGGTGGGGGAATATTAATGTCTTGGGACCTACTTTCTGGCCTTCCTTTGTCCTCCTCTTTCCTTCTTACTTTTGCTGCTTTCTCTCTAGCTCCTTCTTTATTGTCTGTGTCCTTTCCAATCCTCATTTTTTTCTTCTATCACTTTCGGCCCCCCCCCCCTTTTTTTTTCTCTCCTTTCACATTTCCACTTTCTTTTCCAGTTTTCTATAACCCTTTTATTCATTATCAGACTGATGTATTTTTAAAATTTTTTATAAGATACATTGCCTTGTTGCTCGTTTACTGCTTCCAGAGGAAAAGGATACCACCTAGAACGAGGAGGACATTAATGGATCTTGATCAGTTTCCTAAATTAATTTTCTTTTGACTCTTTTATCTGGAAAGAAAATTTTGCCAACAAGAGAAAGGGATTTCCTAAACTCTGAAAGAACTCTTTGAATATTGAGAAACAAAGTATAAGCACTGACACAGAATAAATCAGAGTAGGGGAGAACTCAGGTTCTACTCAGTGAGAACACTCTTCCATTCAAACACCCTTTCTACTAGGGGAGGGTTGAAGACAGGGCAACAGAAGAATTGGACAGGAGGTGAGACCGTGGCAGGTAGCTAAAATACCTTTAATTGTCACATTGAAGGACCCTGTCATTTCCACTTCACCCCACCATTAGTGGGAATGGGGATACCAGAGCAAGAAGAAGTAAATTAAATATGATCCTCCCACTCCATATCTACACTTATGTTCAATCACACCACTTTTAAGAGATAATAAATGTGATTCTGAAGTATGTTTTACGCTACAGATTATTTTATTAAAGTGCCTGGCATTTAATTTTCATCTAAAACCAGGACCATACAAGAGTTCTTACTTCTTTCTCAAAAATAGTAATCAACGTTATTTAGATCTTGTTTTGATTTGTTTTTTTATTTATGTGGCTCCTACTTTATTTTAGCTTTGCATAGCAGTGGCTCTTGAGACATCTGCTAATATATAGGCTCATTGCCTGATATACTGCAATATTTTGGTTATGATATTAGGTGAAGGGCTGCCACTTTTATTCACTCCTTTGAGCAGCAGGTATTGAGAAGAGAGAATAGTGTTTTTTTTGGCTTCCTCATGGCCGTAGGCAATCCATGTACACCTGGCTGCTGACTCATTTTTGTTCCAGATAATTTGTTTTAGTATCAAGTCACGTTGAAAGACTTAAAAAAAGAGAGAGAGAGTGAGAAAAGAAGGAAAATACAATAAAATTCTAGATCTGGATGAAGTTTAGAAATAATTTATATTAGGACTAATTCTCCTCCTTACTTGATGTTTCAGCCATCCGTATAGTATCATTTCCACCTATTGTAATTTAGCATACTTGCTAGCTTGCCCCCTTGTACTTTGTGTGAGAAGCTTGCCCTAACCATAATGAGTTTATCTTTCCTTATTTTTATTTAAATGGATGACCCATATTTTAAACATAGAATACATGATCTTTACACTAATCCTGAATTTCCACATATTTGTTTTAAACATATTTAATGAAAAATTAAAGTGTATTATGTACCATTGGAAGAGATTATGGAGACCATAAAGCTGCCTCAGACAAAGTTCTTTGTGCTCAAGGTAAGATAAAAACATGTACACAAGTCCATTATCAGGTAGGTAAGCTCAGAAGAGGTAGGGACAGTAAACACCAAGGGGACCAGGGACTCTAAGTTGACAGCAAGTGGTTTATGGGATATGCCCTCACTTCCTAGAATCATGGACTCTCCTAAACTACTACTAAAGGGTAGATTTTCTGTCCTTACATCTTCTATGTATAATCCTGAAAATGATCCCATGGGAAGACCCAGAAGAAGCTGGAAAAATGAAAAAAAGAGTTCAAGGATTGGTTTTCTGGGAATTCCATATGAACTACCTTATGTTTACTTAAGCATATTTTTATCTTATTAAGGATAAGGGGAGATAAAGAAACTTTGAGGAAAATCTCTTTCTAAACAATAGCCTATTCTGAGCTGGAACTATCTGTAGAAGGGACATCTATACTCATAATGCTTATTCCATAGCTGAGAGTACAGCTCCTGGCATCATGGATCAAGAAGGCTGCAAACTTGAGCAACTGTGCATAAGCTTAGGACGATCTTGATATATGATAGGCTGGGAGTGGGATGAATGTAACCCTCAATCTTTTTTCCTATCTGCTTGGGATGACTAGAACCTAGATCCAGTATTATAGACAGCCAGGCCAACATTGTAGAAAGTCACTTGAGCACCCGATACCCAGAAATTTTAAATATACTAGGGTGGAATTGGTCTTTGCCTACTGAAATTTCAATATAATTGTACAAAATACTGTAGAAGTAGATAAAATGGAGAAGATTAGTGACAGTTATTAGATAAAGAGGCTTATAGAATTGAATTTATTTTTTGATAAAGTTGTGGTGAAAGTCTTCCAGAATGAGCAGTTTTAAACAAGTCCTAGTTGGAAAGCTTGGCAGAAAGTTAAGTGATGAAAACAGAGTGTAACGGGTAGAGAAGATGGCATGGAAGAATGTGCTTAGAAGGCAGGAGCGGTGGGAGAAATGGAGATGGCAGACCTAAACAGACTCAGTTTGGCCTCAAGGCTTTTAATTTTAATTGAAAAGTAGAGAAAGGGGAACAACTGGGTGGCTCAGCCGGTTAAGCATCTGACTCTTGATTTCGGCTCAGGTCATGATCTCAGGGTGGTAAGATCGAACCCCAGGTTGGGCTCCACACTCAGCAGGCAATCTATTTGAGATTTTCTCTCTGCCTCTCTCCTTTTCTCCCTCTGCCCCTCACCCTGCTCATGCACGTGTTCTCTCTCTCTCTCTCTAAAAAAAAAGGAAAGAAAAAATTGAGGAAGGGGAGAATACATTCCAATACAATACAAGATCCACTCGAATTTGATTCTTGAAGTAGGTCACTTTTGTATAGTGAATGGGGATTTAGGGGATGAGGTTAGAGCAGCAGTAGATTAAGAGTATAGCCTTCAGGAAGGATGAGGATTTTTACTTACAGATAGACATTAAAGCAGAATTATTAAATTGCCATTTATTTTCTGTTAATTTTCTTTTTTTCACTGTCCTGTTTTTACGTCTTTTGCTTATCTTCCACTGCCATGAAACCTAACAATTTTTCTGGTTTTGGTTGATTGGCTCTATTTTTCAAGTAAGAAAAATGGTCAGGGCAAGAATACAGAAGAGGGTGGCTGGAATATATTTATAACAGTTTAATCAGATTTCGTGTGTTTGCTTGAGGCATGGATGCAGTTTATAAAGAACCGTTTTAATCTCAATGAAACAATGAAGATACTCCAGTCTTGAAAAGTTAAATTTTATACTTATCAATCAAAATTAGAATTTTAGTGAGACTCATCATAAAACTAAAACTGTTGATAGTTTAGATATGTATTAATTACTCACATCTCCAACTGATCTGACTATAAAATTGGAAAATCATAGGGTAACTGACTAGATGGTTTTAATCGGCTGATTGAATATCAGCTACTGAAGTGGTACCTGACTGTGTTAATGATTGAGCGATAATTTGCAGGGTTTTTCTCCACCTTTTTCAAAATCAAAACAGAAAAATATCTTATGCAAATTGTAAGTGGGACTTCAAATACATTTTGATTTTTATTTTGATATCTGGAATTTTGGGAAGCCTGTCTTTGTTTTCTATTAGCCTATAAAGCAAAGGGCATAAGCCAAAATCAGAAAGTAATTTGTTACTTCACTCAGAGATAAGCTAAATATAAAGTTCAAAAGCCATACAAATATCTCTGCAATCATATTTGGCTATTGCAAAATGAGAACTTTTTAATCTTCCTTTTATTTTGGCCATTCTTGGACATGAGAACAATGGAATCATTTTTAAAAGTCAACTGGATGAGACCTCAGCAACCATGAACTCTGCCTTTCATTTGTGTCACAGGTGAAACCAAAACCAAGCAAGGTCAAGTGAACAAATCAAAGTTACACAGCTGATAGTGGCAGAACTCTGTTGTGTAAAAATTATTTTAAATAACTCTCTGTGGCATTCATAATAAAATCTAAACGCCTTAGCTTAGCACCCAGCAACCTATCATAATCTACCTCTTCTTTCCTTTCTGGCCTCATCTCTGTCAGACTTTCAGTTGTAATCTTTGCTCCAACCATACTAAACTACTCATCACCCAAATATATGATGTATCATGATTTGTGTACATTAATTGCCTCCTGAGAAGGCCACACCTCCTTTCTGATTTGTCCAGCCAACCATGCCTCTTTCTCTCTGGGGAAACTTTCCCTGAAGGACTTCCATGGCCCACCTCATGGTTTCTGTGGCAATCCCACATACTTCCATCATCATCTTACCACAGTCTGTTTTAAATGCCTCACTAGATCACAGCTCCTTGAGTGAAAGCATTAGGACCCCTTTGAATTTGTATAGCCATAAAAACCATAATAATGATAAAAATAACATCATTTACAAAGTGCTGACAGTGAGTAGGCACTGTTCTAAGTGTTTTATTGGTATTAACTCACTCCTAAACACAGTACCTGGCACAGAAACCCTAAATAAGTAGTTGTTGGTAGATTGTTTGGAATAATCCATGCAAACAGGAGTGAGTGCTAGAATGCTGGCTTCAATAATTCCAAATCCAGAGATTTGAGTAGATTCTACTGCTGGTTATCTAATATCCAGACAGATGGGAGTGGATGTGAGAGCTCTTTGGCTGCCCTTTTGCAGATGTTTGAATCTGTAAGTTAGAGACAGTAGAACACAATCAAAACCTTACTGATAGGGCTGCAACTATTATAACTTAGCTTAGATACTCAGGAAGAAAGTCTTTCTTGCAGTGACATCATGGTTCATTATAGGAGTTTTCTAGATAAATTGAAACCATTCAGACTAATATAGATGGGTAGCAATTTTACACTCCCAAACTTATGCCAATTTCTTTGTGTCTGCATGACCTTATATAGTCAGTGAAATTACCAAAACTTGACTTCCCTTCTGCCCTTGAGTCTTTGTATTTCAGGAAGATTATGTATGTACAGTGCTAGGGAAGGATATAAAGAAGGGTTAGTAGAATGATGCTTATGTACATTATATATAGATCCTTGACTAAAACATCTGGTGTCATCTTTTTTTTAATATATTAGCAAATAAAGTAGAATGAAGAAAATTGTATTGGTGAAAACCAGCACCCATTTACAGCATCATTCAAAGGCCATGGCAGCTTATTTTCAGCTGAAAAAGAAAGTTTTCAAATTTTGCTGCAGGGAACAGTGCAGGAGTTTCAGCCAGGTGGTCCATGATCCCTGCAATTGTGTGCAAAAATTTGTATTTTCGTGCTTATGTTAGGAGAGCAGTCTGAGGCTTTTACCAGGTAGTCAAAGGAATCTGTGTCTCTCAGTTGATTAAGAACTACTGCTGTCAAGTAATTTCAGCCATCCAGCTTGCAAAACTCTGCAATATGGGTTAGGAAGTCCATATTTTTTTTTTAAAGATTTTATTTATTTATTTGAGAGAGAGAGAGAGAGAGAGAGCATGAGAGGGGGAGGGTCAGAGGGAGAAGCAGACTCCCTGCTGAGCAGGGAGCCCGATGCGGGACTCGATCCCGGGACTCCAGGATCATGACCTGAGCCGAAGGCAGTTGCTTAACCAACTGAGCCACCCAGGCACCCAGGAAGTCCATATTTTAAAAGTATTAGTTTCAGGGGCGCCTGGGTGGCTCAGCCGTTAAGCGTCTGCCTTTGGCTCAGGTCATGATCCTGGGGTCCTGGGATCGAGCCCCGCGTTGGGCTGCCTGCTCAGTGGGGAGCCTGCTTCTCCCTCTCTCACTCCCCCTGCTTGTGTTCCCTCTCTCGCTGTGTCTCTCTCACATAAATAAATAAAATCTTAAAAAAAAATAGAATAAAAGTATGAGTTTCAAAGGCAAAATTCAGTGAGTTAAATAAACTGTATGCTTAGGTGGTTCCACTCAGGTCAAGGGTTAGTTAGTCGTGTGCTGGAGCATTGTCTTATTTTCTGTGCTGTAGCAAAATTACCTATTTCTCTTTCTGCTCTTGGATCCTATTTGAATTTTGGATTTTAAAATTAAATAGTCCTAATGAAAGGGTTTCCTTTCTAAATTGGGCTCTACTGAAACCAGTCAAAAATTCAGAAGCTATCAGGAGGCCTCAGGGACTGTCTGTGGCAACAAAAAAAGGGATGTTTATAATGGTGATGCGGAATGGAACCATGCCATAAACTGAAATTGCAACAATTAACTGTGGTCATCATTTGGATGGTCATTCCATTTATAAAACTTTGCTTGCGATTCCTTAGATGAATGAACACATCTAGTTTTGCTGTGAAGCTCTGTAAAAATTTTTTTTGTGTTGAGAGCTTGTTGGGGTATGAGTGGCCTAAAACCATACCATTGTGGACATTGTGCTGGGCTTCCAAGATGAAATGGCTGAGAAATTCATGTTTGTATGTGTATTGAACAAAATGATTTTTAAAAAAGATTTTATTTATTTATTTGAGAGAGAGAGAGAGTGTGCGCAAGTGAGTGAGCATGAGTTGGGGGGGCAGAGGGAGAAGCAGACTCCCTGCTTCTCAAGACCCTGAGATCATGACCTGAGCTGAAGGCAGACACTTAACTGACTGAGCCACCCAGGTGCCCCAATGAAAGGATGATTTCTAAAGACTAAATATTGCTCTAAGAACTCAAAATCCAAGCAGTCAATAAAGCATTTTGTTAGGTAAGAAATTGTTCATACTGTGTTATTAAAACATAAAGCAAAATATTGGGATTTTTTCTATTCAAGACAAAAAGGATAATCTCACAACTTGAGAAGTTAGGACTTCCCTTGCCTGTGCCCCTTTCATAACATTCAGATTCCTGATCAACTTCAAGTTCAACCTTGATTTTGTAAATGAGGTTTACTTGCTTTATGATGTGGTTGTTTTGCAGACAGTGATTTTGTGGTTTAGAAAAATGTTTAAATATTGGGTGAAATTTGCCAATATTGTTACTGTATAAGTGTTTAAAAAATACGTAGAAAAACTCACTCGGGGAACAGTCAACACAAAAAGCATTTCATTATGTAGTGTATTTAGAAAAAGGTACTGTAAAAGAAGGAAGTGGCTGATGGTATAAATACGTTTTTTTTTTTTAAAAAGAAGATTTTATTTATTTATTTGACAGAGAGAGACAGACAGAGAGAGAGTACAAGCAGGGGGAGCAGCAGAGGGAGAGGGAGAAGCAGACCCCCTGCTGAGCAGGGAACCCAACTCGGGGCTCCATCCCAGGCCCCTGGGATCATGACACCAGCTGAAGGCAGCTGCTTAACCGACTGAGCCACCCAGGTGCCCCAATACTCTTTTTCTTTTAAACATGAAATCCATTTATTTTATTTTTTTAAAAGATTTTATTTATTTACTTTAGAGAGCGAGCATGAGCTGGGGTGAGGAGCAGAGGGGGCAGGGAGAGGGAGAAAGAATCTCAAGCAGACTCCCTGCTAAGTGTGGAGCCCAGTATGGGGGCTCGAACTCACAACCCTGAGATCATGACCTCAGTGGAAACCAAGAGTCAGCCGCTCAACCAACTGAATCACCGAGGTGCCCTGGTGTAAATACTCTTCTTTTTTTTTTAAAGATTTTATTTATTTATTTGAGAGAGAGAATGAGAGAGAGAGAGAGCATGAGAGGGGAGGGTCAGAGGGAGAAGCAGACTCCCTGCCGAGCAGGGAGCCCGATGCGGGACTCGATCCTGGGAGTCCAGGATCATGACCTGAGCCGAAGGCAGTCACTTAACCAACTGAGCCACCCAGGCACCCCTTGGTGTAAATACTCTTAAAGGCAGTTTCTAGCTGTATGATTTTAGACTTCTGTCATTGGAAAAATAGGATGACTACGCTTCCCATCAACTGTCTAGAGAACTGACTCAGTTCTCTAGATTCAGGTTTACACCAGTGTAACACTTTTTATCTGAATGAGCAACGAGTTCCTTATTGATAATTTGATACCGCCTTTCTTACATTACCAAATCATCTGAATTTAGGTAAGCGTAATAGTCTCCTCTAAGGATTGGACTTTGTTCAAAGATAGTCAAATAGAGTTAAAATAAGGGAAGAATTAAATGATTTCACATCTTTTTTTCCCCCTTCGTCTGTCATTTGACGAATACACTGCTTCTTTACTTCAAGACTTTTAAAATAAATATGTATAGATGCACTGATTTGGTGTACTTGGTTTCTGTTCCTCAGAATTTGCTCTTATAACTGTCATATGAAGGTCTTAACCTTTTGCTAGTGGGTCTATCACATCTGAGGTTACTTGTAATATTAAGAGACCAGACTCTTAACGATATACCTTGAGAAATTATTTTTTTCCCCAGGGGTTACTTATTTGCCTTTTTCTAGTTTCTCCTAAATCTGCTAAAAAATTACTGAGCTTTCCATTCAAAGCTGATATATTGACCTTATTTTTAGTGATGATTTTAAACCACTTCTTTGCTCTTTTCAAGGTAACCTTGATGATATTGTTACATTTGTTCATTATCATTTTTTATGCAGCAACTATCTCTATTGATTTGCCTGTGGCCTTTGATTCGATGAATCACAACATATTGCTATTTGAGTGTCCCTCAATTTGGCAAAGTTTAACTATAGTGGAATGGTTCTCAGGCTACATTAGTGAATAAACCCCAGTCATTTTGTTTAATGGTGTTGAATATGAGGTGAAAATGTTACATTCAAAGTTACCTCAGGAGCTAATTATGGGGCTTTTTACTTTTTCAGTTTTTATTAATGACCTGCCGACATCATATAGTTCATGAAATGCTCTGAATGTGTACATGCTGATGATATGACCTCAGACCTAGCAAGAACTCGGGCAGTATGAAAGCATTGTGTGTTTAATTTAGAGATTTATTGAGTGATGGTCACAACACAGATACGAATTTTACACAGAATTTACAGGCCCGCAGTTTTTTAAACTATGCAGAGCAATCCTGCGGAATTTTTATATTCACCTATTTTATAAATGGAAATAAGAGCACAAGTAGCTGAAGTAGATATGGAAAGTATATCTGGGGCCTTTATATACAATCTTATTCCCATATCAAATAATGTCATTTTAGTTGGTAAAAACTTCACGTTTCAGAAGTATGCTATTTCCCACTAAAGAATGTTAAAAAATATATAAATCTATATAGCTTCTTTATACCCATCTCTCTGAATGTAAATGTGGGTATATACTTTCTCCAGATTGTTCTTTTCTTAAGTTTAATCAGTTATCAAGTGGCAGAATCTCTCCACAGTGACAAAGGATTTTTTGAGACTAGATTGCCAAGTACAAGTTTGTATTCATCCACTTGCTAAAACATATATAAAGGTGGAGTACACTCAGTATAGTCCATATGTTTTGGAGTAACTTCTCAACTCACAGAAATCTCCCTTCCTTGCCTCCCTGGAGAGGGAGGGGGTAGGGTACCAGACCACATTTAGTATAATAAGATGCCCCATTACTTTCCTTGGACCAAAACAGAGGAATTGATTCTGCAGAGAGAAAGAGAAGAACAGTCTGGATGGGCAGCTTATATTATGCCTGGGTTTTCAGTACATTCTGAGTTTAGCAGCCTAGACTTTGTGTTCCAGGATTCTCTTCCGAATCTCATAATAAACCCTCCTTGCGCTTAGAAGCTGTGCATATACTAGTCACACAGAGATGAAAGGGATGCAATTTCTGTTACATTGAAATGGGCTATACACTGGTTAAGAGAATGAGTTCTGAGCAAGGTTGCCTGGTTTCAAATTCTAGTTCTGCTGTTACCCAGCTGAGCAAGATCAGGCACATTGCTTATCCTCTCTGGTTTCAGTTTCTTCATTACTAACATGGGGATCATAATCATAGCTACCTCATGGAGTTGCTGAGGATTAAGTTAGATAATACGTATTAGAGGCTCACAAAAGTGACAAACATATACAATTCTGAATGAACAGTTAACTATGTTTATTATTGAAGAAATAAGCATCCTACAATAAGAAAAGTGCTATGGAATAATAGGCAAGACATTCCAAGAGCATAGGAAGAGAATCTGTCAATTCTGACTTAAGGAAATAGTGGGTTGAGGAGAAGGACATGGAAGAGATGGCATTTAAAAATAATAGTCACTTCGGCACAGTTACTATGTTGTAGGCACGGAACTGAGCACTTCAGAGACTTGATCTCATTTAATCCTTACAACACCCTGTAAAATGGCTCTTCTGTTACAGAGGACACTGAGACCCAGGAAGGCTGAGCAATCTGCCCCAGTTCCCAGAGACGGGAGGTGGCAGAGCTGAGATGCAGGTGGAAGCTGGGCTAGATCCACACCGAAGTTTAAGCACACTAATGCTCATGCTCTTAAGCGCTACATTGCATCTCCTTTCCCCTTGGGTGCATCTTCAAGGGATGTATGAGTTTGCTCGTTGAAGAGGGGGCTAGGCAGAGGGAAAATATATGCAAGAGTACAGAGGTGTGAAAGTATGTGAAAAGAGTCTGGGGGCCACATGCAAAGGGCCTTTGGGGCCAGGCTAGAGTTTGGACTTGGGCTTGTGAATAAGGGGGGGGGGGGCAGGGCACTGAAGATGTTAAAGCCACCAAGAAAAGTCACGTAATCAGTTTTGCATCTGAGAGAAGAAATATAGGGGACAGTAGTTCCGGATGGATGGAAGGGTGATGACATTAGAGGTGGGAAACCTTTGGGAAGATCTGGACAAGAGACGGTGAGAGGTTGGAGAGTAGCAGAGGGACCAAGTGGAAACAACAGACAGGAGGGGCGTTTCAGTGGTGGATGGAACAGGCTTGATTACTGATTGCTGGAGTGCAGGAGAATGAAGCTGAGGCTGCCACAGCCTCTGTCTCAGCGCCTGGTGATTGAAATTGATGGAGATGGGGAATATGAGGAGCTTCCTTAATTTCCACATAAGGATTTGTGAGGTAAAGCCAGGGTTAAGAAATAACAAAACTTCTAAAGGAGATATTTCGGGGATGAGAGAGCATTTTCAGAGATTTAAACTTGACAATGCAAACTTCTATTGTCTGAAAGAAGAGTAAAGGAGAAATTAAAGGTACCAGCACCTTGGAAAATTTCCAATTGCCATTACAGGCTCTTAGAGGGTCAGTGGAAATGGCAAGCATGCACAACTTTCAATTACAGTAAAAGCTCACTGATTTGGATTAATTGGGGTAAAGGGCAGCCTGACTAAATAAAAGTCTGATTTATAGAAAAAAATTTTAAATAAACTCAGTTTGATTACTTATTTAAGTATTTTAAGCTAAGTTAACTCTGTTTTCTATCACAAGTGATAAATTACTAAGAATGATTTGTAAATAACATGAAAAGGGCCTAATCTGAAGGGCAATTATATTTATTAATTTGTGCAGTCATTTAATAAATATTTAGTGCCCACCATATGCCAGGCAATATTGAACATAAATGATGCTTCTAAGCATAACAATCACTTTATGCTTTTAAAATAACCATTTCTCTGCTTTTCTTGTAAGTCCACATCTTGACAAGGCTTAGGTATCTGAAAATCTGGATGAATCCCCTTGTAAGCCTTTCCTTGTTTGAATGATGAATCACCTTGTAAGCTTTTCCTTGTTTTGTAGAAAGTAGAAAGATCTCCATTTCAATGATCACAATTAGTGAGGTGGAAACTTCGAGGTTTTCATGTAGCAGAGTCTCCTATTGGTCTCCGTGCTTCTGTTCCTATAGCTCTTCCATCCATCTTCTTCTCTGCCCTGGGCACAGTTTTCTGAAATGTAAATTTGACCCTGTTGGTTCCAATTTTCATCTCCTTCCATCTTGGATATCATCTACAGGATAACATTCAAGCAAGTTCTTTGGCATGGAATTCAAGACTCTGGTCATATATCAATCCTTATCTATCTCTATCTCTATGTAACTCACTCAGAATTTGCCCCGAGCTTGCTTCTCATAACCTGCTGCTCCCTGGCTCTGTATTTTTGCATATGTTGTCCCATCTGCTTAGAAGTCCCTTAACATTTTATCCTTGAACTTTTATTCATCCTTCAAAACTTTGGTCAGGAGGTACTTTTTCTTTTCTCTCCCTCCTGGACAGCATGACACGTCCCTTCTTTGTTTTCCTTCTGTGATTCTGATATTGCATGTATCACATGAGCATTTGTTTATTTGTTTAAATGTTCCTCTCCCCTACTCCACAATAAAATTCTTGAGGTTGGGCAGTCTTGTTGCTTTCATCTTTGTCTCTACTGTGCCAAGTATAGCATCAGATACAATGTAGATACTACTAAGTATTTTCTGAATTGAATTGAATTGAGTGGAGTGTTCTTAACCAGTGTGGCTTCTATCAAGACTCCTTGCCTTGCCTTTTTTCCTGGCCCCTGCTTATTCAATTTACTCTTAACTTATTATAACAAATACTGGTCATCAGACAAGGAGGAAGGGGTACCAGTTCAAATAAAAAATCATGTGGTTATTTCTCATTATAAATTTGGGTTGAAAGGGTGCTTTACAATTATATATATGTGTGTTTACTCACCTTTAGATGCAATTTTTCTATACAGTCTGCTCCCTTTTTCTCAGCCCACTCCCACATCTTTCTATCACTATTTCTCTATCACTGCCTGTATAGGTTCAAAGGCAACTTTATAATTAGACTAGAACTTTCTCCTGAAATCTCAGGTTAGTGATGTGTCATCAGAAACTCAGAACCCCTGCATTTGGGGGTTAGGTATAGTCTAATGCTGTAGTTCATCTCCATAAATTCCTGCTACATTTGATCTTCTGACTATTAGCTTTCTCTACTAACTCTTCCAGCAATTCTTAGAGCCCCTAACAGTAAACGATCACTATGACAAAAAGAGATGCAATTAATTAGATTGATATTCAAAGAGTCCCCTTTAAGTTGTCAATAACCATATTTATATCATAATGCTGCAATTTTGGCAGAATTATTTGCTTTTTATGAAAATCTGATGAAGCAATTTTCGGATTTTTCTAACATGAATCAAAAATTTGAAAAAATACGCAGATACATAGCCATATCCCCATGAACTTTTCTCCATTTTAAGTGACTTTACATTTTGGGATTTGGGCTGGGAAAGAAGATTAACCCATATTTTAGGAATGCATTTTCAGACAGACTTTCCAGTCTAGTTTTGAAAAATCAAGGCATTCTGATATGACTTTATCATAAAAACAGTTTAGCAATAGGGTCTACTTAAACATCTTTGATCTTTTCTGACTGATAGCAAAGGACAAAGAATATGGTGGAAAGATTTTTCTTGATATCTATAAGAAAGTAATTTAGTAATTTGAGATCTAAGGTGCTACAGGTTGTGGTATGCTTGAGGCTTTAACAAACACACACACACACACGCGCGCGCACACACACACACAGGATTATATGAGAGAGTAAAAAAAAAAAAAAAGGTTCCTGAAACTAACCAAAGAGAAAAAGAGTAATGCAATTGATAGCAGGTAATTGTTCTGATATTATCCAATGCGCATAAAGTCCGTGCCATATTTCTACATTCCCAAATATTCTAGAGACTGCTGTTTAGGGTAGTGCGTATAGTTAGGGACTTAGTTATCAGTGGAAACCTGGTAATGTTTTGCCTGGTTGGACGCATTTTCTTATTTACAGTGAGTTAGCAGAAAATAATAAGACATAATGGTGGATGTCTTATCAGCATCATTGTGCTCTGTTCAGAAATGCTGATCATTTTACTTGCAGCCTTCATTTTAAAAACTTGGACTCCATTTCATTTCACGGAAAAAGACACATTTAATGCTCATGAAAGGTTTCCCTTCATCCTTTACTGCTGCGTGGAAGAAGTTAATCAATTAAGGAAGCCCATCACGAAGGATCATAAGGTCCACAACTGATGATTGGCCTTAGCTTTTGTATTATTACTCACCAAAGCTGCATTATTACTGAAGCACATGACAGCAGAGGGAGAGAGCCCATCACTAGCCTTTGTTTAAAGCAACCTCCAGCAGGAGTGTCCTTTATTGACAGTCTGTGAAATCGCAATCAATGCATGATTCAATTCTACATTTTAATTATGTTGATACATAGTATTTTAGCCTTTTGAAAGTGCAAAATGCTGAAAAATATATGTCTAGGATCCAAGCAGAGTCACTCTGGGCCACTTGGTAAATGTCCATTTTAGAATAGGCAACAAGTTCAGTTCCACTGGCCTCTACTCCTGGAGGTAGAGCCTCTTACTAATCTTGGGGGATACTTTTGGTATTGGGATTTGATGAAAGCAAACCTGAAGAAGCCTGTGAGTGGCTTCTCTGGGCTCTCTGTTCTGATTTTATGCCCAGGTCCCAGGGCAGTTGCACATGAATGCATTAAATATCAGGAAACTATCCTTGCTTGAGGAAGGTGATGGAGGTGGAGACCGTTTTGGAGAATTCCCCGTATGTTGTGATATCTAAAATCACTAAAGAGAATATTACTTGCTCCATTATGCCCTCTAATGCAATTCAACAAACATTATTAAATGCTTCTTATGTGAAAGATCCAGGGATCCAAAGTCAAGTTTGTGAAGTAAATGATCATAAAAACACTAGTCATGAAAATTCATGATCCAAAAACCTCTGTCTTAATTGGCCTTGTGGATCAGCCTTTTCCCCAGTGTCTCTTAGTGCCAGAGCTTGGCTAACTTGGCTTTAAGTCAGATGTTTCCTGCAGGGACTTATTCATTCATTTATTCACTCATTCAGTCAGTCAACACATTTGCTGAGCATCTAGTATGTGTAGGTACTGTACTAGTTGCTGGGACTGAACACAAGGGCTAGTGGAAAAACAAACATAACCTTTGTTATTCTGAAGAATGAAGTCTAGTGTAATAAAGTAATACACTCAGCTGGCCAATATAACTAACCCTTAATCAGCCAGGCGTCAGATATCCGTATATGAAAAGACAGATAGTCAACTGGCTGCCTTATTATATTTACTTTCTCCTGGGGTTCTTTTCTATGGTAACTGCTTTTCCTAGACTGGTCCTTTTTTTCTGACTTATACCACAGGCTTTCGTGTTGACTCTTTTTCTATGGATTCCAGCTGTCAAAAAATTCTTGACTGGGTTAGTAAATGAGTTCCCTCTGCCTGGCCTTCTGTCTGTGGCTCCTGCCTTCAGCTCTTGGCCTTAGACTGTGATGTCTGGCCCTAACTCCTAACTTAGTGGTCTCTGCCCCAGGAGCTCATTGTGAGTTCTTGGGCTCCTCTCTGGTGTCCATAAGGCTGCTGTGACTGGGGTTCTGCTGTTGCACTCAGACAATATAGGGAGTTTATGCCAGTGAATATGCTATTACAGATAGCTCCAGGTTGGCATGTGCTCAACATAAATGAGTGTATCTGTTGTCTTCTGCCACAATGTGCAATGCAAAAACCAACCACACCACACAACCCAGCAGCATAAAACAATAATCATTTACTTACCTCATGAGTCTATGAATGGACAGGGCAGTTCTGTTCTTGGCTGGCAAGTCATTGACAAAACAGACTGACTGAATATTGCTGGGCCTTTCGCACATGTCTGGGCCCTGGGCCTGGATGACTGGGCTGGCTCAGCCCTGCATTCCATGCAGCCTCTCATCGTCCAGCAGGCCAGCCCAGGTTGATTTTCATGGCAGTGGCAGGGTTCTGAGAAAGAGAGAAAGCACACAAAGCCCCTTGAGGCCTGGGCTCAGAATTGGGTCAGTGTCACTTTCACTGGCCTTTTCTGGCCAAAATAAGTCACAAAGGCAGCCCAGATTTAAGGGGTGGGGAAATAAACCCCACCCCTCCTCGAAGGGAGTGAGGCAAAGTCAAAATCAAAGGAATCTGGGAAAATTGGGGCTTTCTTTTTGCTGTCTGTTTTCCACCATGAATTGGTTTCCAACTATTTAGGAGTACTTGGGTCAGAGTGGGGATATGAGCATGAATTGGGGTAGAGAGAAGAGGTGATCAGCATGGTGTTTTTTTAATCCTTCAAATAGAGCATCCTTGAGAACTGTGCAAGGTGCCAAAGCTTTCTTATGGATGTTTGGTTAAATCATCCTGATTGCTCCCACTTCCATCTTGGTTTCTAAGAGCAAGGCGGAAGTTATAAGGAATATTCAGGGTGGCTTCTCTCCAGGAGTTCTGTGGAACCCTCACTGTCTGGATGGTAGATACAACCAGGAAAAGAATATTGGTGCCTCAAACTAGATTCCTGTTATAGATCCCTGAAGGTGGATAAAGAAGGTGGACAAAGCCTTTCCAGGCTTATACAAAGATACACAGGATGGGGTAGGTGGGCGTGTTTCAGATAAAGGCTAATCATATATTTAAAGATTCTATTGCTACTGTTTATCACGCGTGCCTATTTGATTTGTCTTCAGAAATAAAAAGTCCTTTCATTTCTGTTTTTCATCCTTCAGTTTTTCATATCACTGACTTGAAAACATAGCGAGCCAAATAATATTTCCTATTTTTTTGATATTTTTTAAAGAGACATGATTCATCTCCAGGGAAGCATTAATACAGAAAGCTTTTGCTGAGAAGGCAAGTATATTTACTCAGAATCTTGAAATATTGTTGAGTGATATGACTTGTACCACATGATTTTTAGGATAAATGGTTTTGGACTGTCTTGGCTTAGCAGTATTCTCTGGGGTCAGTTTACTGTGAGTATATTATATTTAATTTACTTTACTTAAGTACAGTTCATTGTGTTGCTTGTAGTTTATTTACATCTGAACACTTTAGCATTTGGTTAGTGTTTTATTTACTCATAAGAATGCATTAACTACAAAGAACAATTTCTCCCTTGTCATGAGACGAATACATTTGATTATCTATGAGTAAGATGTATAGAATGATGGCATCTCAGAGTCAGCAGAGACCATAGTGATTATTTCACAGCTATACTGATGCAAAGACATGACAGTTTATTTTCCAACATTATGTTTCTTCCTTCCCTATTCTGCATAATCCTCAGAAACACCTGTGACTTTTATTCAACTTCTTCGACTAGCATTTGTCATGGTGTCTAAGACTTTTTAGGCATTGTTTGACAAAGCAATTCTTGGCAACAAATTGGCAAGAGGCCTTTTATCACTCTCTTGGCTCATCCTCCCACCTCCAACACAGCACTGCCACCAGATGGGGGACGGAAGGTGAAGCTTAGAAAAAGATACCACCTTATGCGACCCCACAGAACTTGTCATATTTCTGGCTAAGGAAGCTGAAGATGAAAGATGAAAAAGCATGAACATGCGTGCGATAGTCCAGGGGAAAAGCAAGCAGTTCTTTCTGGCTGAAATACAGAATGATGGAGATAAACCAGCATAGGTCGACTGGGTCTGTGTGAATCCTCTAAGAAGTGGGGAGTCTTTGAAGATTTTCCCAGCAGAGCATTTCAATATCTAGTGGTGCCAAGGAAGAAAAGGTTAAGAGAAGAGCTTTAAAAGTGGGGAGAATAGTTATTTTAAAAAGTCTGTTGCAATAGACTAGGCAAGACAGTACCAAAGCGGTTGCAAAGGTGGGACTGGTGTATTGGTTTGGTTTTGCCCACAGGACATTTTTGCGTCGGCGAAATTGGATGTCAAGGGTAAGAGAGGGAGAATTCGACCGTGGCTTTAGAACTTCTCACTTGATGTGATAATATTATTAAAGGAGCTGGCAGAAATAGGAAAAGAAACATGTTTGAGTGGAAGATGAGTTTTAGATGTGCTAAATATGAAGTAGAACTCAGAGTTGAGATGGCTTGTCAACAGAAGTTGCGTCTGGAGTTCAGGAGAGAAGTTGGGGGTGAGAGCTACAGGTTGGAGAGTCCCTGGCGTAGGTGACGTAGCTGCAGCCACCAAATGAGATGTGCTGCCTAGGAAGGAGGTGTGTACGGAGATAATACACATGACAAGGATGGAAACGAATACCAAGAGGTGTGGGGGTCATGGAAAATAGTCAACTGAGAAAGGTGGAGAAGGCAAAACAAGATTTGTCTTTAGATGGTTTCTGATTGAACCCTCTTCTGCAAATCGTTTCACTGATTCAGTCTAAGCCTCTTATGGTTATACTTATTGGGTAATAAATTCTTCCGTGTACAGAAGGATGGAAGCTAGGGATTGAAAAAGCCAGCATTTACTGTTCTCCTATTTTTTAGAGAGACATATTCTTCTTCTTGTGTGGGCAAAATCGTTTTATCTGTCCAAGACCCTAATTAAAGCTAATTTCAAGCTCAAAGGTATAATTCCTTGTGTTTCTTGTCTCAGTTTTCTGGTCTTAAGGCACATAGTCCCAATACATTCTTGTCATTAATAGTTTAAAAAATGTATAAAACAACCCCTGTGTCCATCAACAGATAAATGGATCAAGAAAATGTGGTATACAGCAGCTACTCTGGAAAATAGCATGGAGGCTCCTCAAAAAATTAAAAATAGAACTATCCTATGTCCAGCAATTGCACTACTAGGTATTTACCCAAAGGATACAAACCTACTGATTTGAAAGGACACATGCACCCTGATTTTATAGCAGTGTTATCAACAATAGCCAAATTATGAAAAGAGCCCATGTCCACTACTGATGAATGGATAAAGAAGGATAAAGAAGATGTGGTATATATATATGAATGAAATATTACTCAGCCATAAAAAAGAATGAAATCTTGCCATTTGCAATAATGTGGATAGAGCTAGAGAGTGTATTATGTTAAGCAAAATAAGTCAGTCAGAGAAAGACAAATCCATATGATTTCACTCATCTGTGGAATCTAAGAAACAAAACAAATGAACACAGGGGGACAAAAAAGAGAGAGGCAAACCATAAAACAGACTCTTAATGATAGAGAACAAACTGAGGGAGGCTGGAGGGGCAGTGGGTGGGGGATGGGCTAAATGGATGATGGGCATTAAGGAGGGCACTTGTGATGAGTGCTGGGTGTTGTGTAAGTGCTGAATCACTAAATTCTACACCTGAAAAAACTAATATTACTAATATTAGTAATAATACTAATATTAATAAATTTATTAATTTAAATAAAAACTCAGAACTAAAAAAAAAAGAAAAGAAAATGTGGTATACATACATATAATGGAATATTATTCACTTTTAAAAAGAAGGAAATCCTGTCATTTGCGACTACATGGATAAAGCTAGAGGGCATTATGCTAAGTGAAATAAGCCAGGCAAAGACAAATATTGCATGGTATCACTTGTATGTGGACTCTTAACAACAACAACAAAATCAAACTCATAGGAACAGAGAGTGGAATGGTAGTTGCTAGAGGCTGGGGGTTGAGGGTTAGGAAGAGGTAGGTATAAGGGTACAAACTTTAAGTTATAAGATGAATAGTCCTGAGGATATAATGTATAACATGATAACTATGGCTGATTACATTGTATTGTATAAGTGAAATTTGCTAAAAGAGAACTTAAATGTTCTCACCAATAAATAAATAAATAAATAAATAAATAAATAAATAAATAAATAAATAAATAAATAAATAAATATGTGAGGCGATGGATGTGTTAATTAACTCAATGGGGAAAATCCTTTTACAATGTATATGTATAATCAAATCATCATGTTGTACATTAAATATCTTACTATTTTATTTCTCAGTTATACTGCAATAAAGCTAAAATGTATAAATATAATGTGCATATTAAAATTTATAAGTAAGACCGAGGGATTTTTTTTTTTAAAGTAAATGTTTTACTTCCTTGAACACAATTGCCTCTTTTCACTTTCCAGGGTCCCACTGTTTACATTTCTTGTATATGTCTCTAGAAAATTTCTTCACCTCTGTAATTTTAGATAGACACACATACCTACATGTACATACAAGAAGTTCTCAAAGATCTGCATAATACTTCAGTAATTTTAATGTTGGATTCTTTCCAAGTGTGTGCTTCTCTGATCCTAAATATGAAAGAGCTGGAAAGTTGCTTCTCATGACCTATGGATGCCAGAAGGACCTCTCTGTAGATCATCTTTGGTAGAAGCCCAGTGTTGCTGTGCTCAGTCTACTTATTTCTAGATTACTCTACGCCCATGTTTATAATTTCATTTAACACCCTTTTTATGTATCCAAAGCTATATGGGTATGTTCTTTTTGTTAGTAGATGGTCCACCCACATCATCCTGCACTTACGGGGACAGAGGGGCCACAGACTCTTTGACAGTTCTCTCTTCTTCCTTCCCTCACCTACCACTTTCTAGGAAGGTAAACGTAGGGCATACAGATTTTTTTTTTAAACAATGACATGAAATATGACACCTTCATCAGAAAGCAGAAGAATGGGTCAATGGTTTAGTTTTAAGAATAATTTATTTTTTCCCTCTTAAGGGATCCTCAAGAAAACTCCCAGTGGTACCTAAGACTCTTGACGCAACTATGTAGTGATTTTTCCTTGTAGGAGCAGGTGCATCTAATAAGACATGTGATTGTACTAATGTCACTGTCCTTTCTGTATCTCTTCTGGGGAAGGATAAATAATATCTGCAAACCCCCTTATGGAAATTGTGCTTGTTTGCTTGCTCTTTTTGTTATGTGTAGACTATAAAATGGCTTCTCCCTTTATATTCCAAATAAGGCAAAAGGATTTTGTATTTGGATTCCATTGATCCAACATTTCTGCTCATAATAATAAAGAGCTAAAATGCTAATTTGGTTTGCTAAAACAGGCACATGATGTCATGTGGTTACAAGCTAGTCCTCTCCTAATGGGTGGGCAGTACCAGCTCAGGGTTTGTACTAATATATGGACTGAAGATTCTCACCTTCAGGGAAAGTGCTTGAGGCAGGATAGGTAATATATGGGTAGTTCTTGGGTATGGCATTTGGTAGAGGTTACTCTTATGAAAAACAGAAAGCTTAAGGAAAGACATGTTTTCTTGTTGCACATCTTGTCAGACTCCCCTGATCTTGTTAACATACAGATGTCCAGAATATTTCCTTCATGAACTTCTTAAGGCAGACAAGGTTTTATTCACCTTTGCTTTCTACTCCATACCTTGCTACAATGGCTTATGCTGAATGGGGCTCATTAGGTGTTTGCAACAGGGAATTAAAATTAAATTATGCATTATGATTGCTTTCTCAGCCAATTTAAGATCCATACCACAAGCGATGAGTTGCATTGCCATTTTGTGCTCAGTTTTCTCATCTGTGGTATAGGATGAATACTATCTCCCCTCACATGACAGATGTAGGGCAATAGTCATGACTGATACTGGATTAGTTTGTGTGAAAAGTTGCCAAACCCAAGCAACAAGTAATTCCTTAGTTTCATTTTGGTGTTTCTCAGAGAGAAAGTAATTGCCTATTGTTTGCTTTGAAAGTGATTTGAAAATAACAGTGACTATCCTAAACCAATTTATCCTTTGATTTCTTCAAAACAGAAATGTGTACTTGCTATGCTTCCACTTTCCACTATAGTAAATGTGTTAGCTTCCAGAAACTGCCTTAGAAGTTTAAGTGACATGATGAATTATTTTTGGAATGGTAATTTCAGTCACTAACATCATTACTTCTCATTTTCTTCATGCTTTTGGACATCATTGGAGTGTGTGGGGGGGAAGAGTACATTACTGTAATGGGGGGACATATGATATAGAATAACTGTATTCATAACTCTTCTACTTACTTGGCAGAAAAATCAATGGGCTGCATTTTATCATTGCACACAGGAACAGTTATGTAGTGTTCCATAGATTATAAACATTTGATAGGGCCCTAGAAAAGGCTAGGTAAAGAGGAATTTTTAAAAGGAATTTCTAGATAAAAATTAAGTTAGAAAATTAATGATAAACATACCTAGTATATCCTGGAAGAGTAAAGAATAAGAATTTATTTTATGTTAGTGGACTAACATCTTCATTTTTCATGTCATACATTTTCACTCATTTTAATTAGTGCTGAAAATAGTCTTGATGGCATTACTCAAATCACATTTTTCCACAATGGAAATGCTACTGTTTATAGTCTCCTCTGTATTAAGAACAAATAGGGCAGCCTTAAAAATTATATGCTCATAGTATTTAGTTCACTTCTGAATGTTGCTGTTGATGTATTATCTGTGATACCCTATGTATCTCTATCATTGCACTTATGGAGTTGTTTTATGGCACTGAGGCTCATGTGTCTGTCTTCTCTAGCACAAAGGACTGTGAATTATTCATCTTTGAATCCAAGTGTCCTCCACCATGCCTTGCTCATTACAGATGCTCAACATTTGCTGAACAAATGCCCAAATAAATGAACATACCAAACTAAAATGTGGTGTCCTGAAATAATTCATCCACAAAGAAGACTTGACTTTTTCCTCAGAGATTATTAGCTCATTTATTCCATCTCACCTTATGTTTATTTTGCAGATAGGCAAATTGAGATTCACTAGTAACTTGCTGAAGTATTTGTAATAATACCAGGAATCACTGTTTCTAGCTATAATAAACAAGTCACAGCTTTAAAGAGGAAATGCTAGAGATGCACACAGATGGGCTGCAGAGAAAGGGGGATGGAACGCCATCAGCCCATCCTCATCTTCACGGAGAGGTTAGATGTGACTCTCGGGGCTCACTCCATTTTCCCAGTTATTTACCACGGATTGAAAGAAGTTACTTCTGAATTGTGATAGCATTGGGTTGGTTTAGTCCATGAGCTTATTAATGCTCTCAGAAAACAAAATGGGCCTTGTCTCTCTTTACCTGCATAGAGCACACATTCGTAGGGCATAAAGCGTTCCCTAGGTGCTTGGCACACCACAGCACATTTTACCCAGCTGCTTTACAATGTGGGCCGGCCTCTAAGAGATGGCTGCAACAAATGAAGGAATGAGTAAAACGGGAGAGTTCTGTACTGTGCACGGTCCATCGACATTAATGAGAGTTATAAATGTTCTATGTGTGTCAAGTACAAAATGGACCTACAGAGCTGTTTTTATTGGTATTTATTCATGGGACAGTCAGTGTCTGTGGCACCTATAAACACATAACAGATAAGATTCCTGCCCCGAGAAGCGTACAGTCTAACTCAAAGAGATGACAGCTATCAGAATGTGCTTCTAAGCACCTTGACACCCCTAGGAGAGTGGACTGCTGTCCTGGTCACGGACGAGCTGGCTTCATTGTTTTAAGTCAAGCAATAGTTCAGGACGATCCCAGCCCACACGCTACGGCTGCTCTCGCCAACAGGGGTGAGTATGTGGGCGCTGGTCACTCGCGTTACAGGAGAAGATGAAGAACTAAGACAGAATTTTGGAAAATGGAAACAAGCAAATAAAAAAGCACCCAGGGAACTTCCAGTTGCCATGCTGACTGTAGAAAAGCGTCCAACCTGGAATTAATCATTTCAAGCATTTATAAGTAGGTTTGTGTCTCCCTTTCCATAGGCGTCTCGCCTGCCATAAATGACATTCTGTTTTATGAAAGCGTAATGTGAAAATCTACTGATAAGCCAAATAATAAAAACTTTATAGCATGTCAGGGCTTTTTTATTATTATTATTTAACCTCAATCAAGTTATAATACTGAACACATGTATCCTTGGCCTAAATCACCTTGTCAAGTTTAACTGTATATTCAACTTCATTTACATGACATATGATCTAATACTGGAGAACAACAATACCATTGTAGTGTTAATTGAAAACTCCAAACTGAGAGCCAGAAGAAACCACTGGTCTGATTGCTGAGGGTCCCAGGGAAGGGGATCTATTCCCACACCTGCAGTTGGTCCATAACACTAACATTGTTACAAACATCTGGGTCTAATCAGTCCAGGGGCCTTGATATGCTGCTCCTGGGGCACATAAATTTAGCATTACATTCATTTTAAAAGCCCCCTCTTTCAGTTTTTTGAGGACAAGATAGATTCATGGCTCCACAGAGTCTAACAAAGTAGAAACCACAAACAGAGTAAGTTACTGCCACAGGACTTGACTTACCAACTCTTTGCCACTTAAATAATGGAATTTTCTGTTCAGCCCTGGCTATCAAAAATGGGTTTCCACCGAAAGTGAAGGTTGGCTGAAAAGCTGTGTTTAAAATAAGAGCAAATCCTTAGAAAGTGAGCCAATTTGTATAAATCAGACTTTAGGTAAGGATATGAGATAATATCTAACAGAGAAATATAAGCGTAAGGGTCATAATTTGCCTCGTTCGCTGAGTCACTGGAAGGCCTTTTAGAATTGACCCTTCGTGGTGTGCTTTAAAGAGGTTTGCATCCGAAGGGACTTTTTAGAGGAATATTTAAAGATTTTGAGATCTTTCAGTGGGACTTTGGATAGTTGGCTACTGAGGATAAAGGGTCTGCTTGACCTGATAATTATTTTCTGCAATTGCTCTGCAAAGTGTAGCTTTTATGAAAAGTTCTGCTGCCATTCAACATGAGTGAAAACTAAAAACCCTCTTGTGTTTTGTGCTGATGCCCTGGGTAATAGTAACCAAAGACTTCTGAAATAGAAAAAAAAAAAAAAAGTCTTGTGCCATTTTTGCGGGGACGTTTATTAAAGATATAAAGACAAAAACAAAAGCAAAACGGTGAGTGGTTTTGCAAACTACTCACTTGTGTGCTTGAGGCCAATTTGTTGTAGAGCAGAGTTTTTCGTTTGCTTTGTTTTTGGTTGTTTGTCTCTTTTTCTGTCTTTTCTTCTTTTATGTAACCAGAAAAAGAATTGCCTGCTTCGTTCAAGGGGCTGAGGAGTTGATCAAACAATGGACTGATGAAGTTCGGTGCTTGTTGGCTGCATTGTTTTATTGATTTATTGGCTTAAATATGGTGCCTTGCCTTCCAGAACTTCATCTGAACTGTATACATTCTTTTTGTAATGAACGTTCCTAAATGGTCTATCATTGGAAATTAGTAAACGAATGAGATTAGTAATGACCAAATAAACATAGGAAGGAAGATGCTGTTCCTTGGATTTTTTACCCAGTAATAGGGTAGGCATTTTTTTCTCCTAATGTTGTAGACAGTATTTGGTGATGTGGTGCCTCATCCCAGCCAAATATTTCATCATGGGCTCATTTTTTTTCTTTCTAGCCATATTTTTGTGTATGAGTTGGCATAAAGATGGTTTCATGAGTCAAAAATATGAAAAGCAAACTGGCATATTTATGTATAAAAGTAGATTGCTTCACTTGGAAATAAGCATCTTCCATTAAGAAGAGATTCCCAGAGTTCTGGGTGGAGCGCAGATGAGAAAAATCAATGGTCCCCAAGAAGTGCTGTGCAGTTTAAAACATGATGTTCATAAAAATGACCCCAATTCAGGGGCACATGGGTGGCTCGTTGGTTAAGCCTCTGACTTGATTTTGGCTCAGGTCATGATCTCAGGGTTGTGGGATTGAGCTTCGAGTTGGGCTCTGCGTTGGGCGTAGAGCCTGCTTAAGATTCTCTCTCCCTCTCCCTCTGCACACCCCCCACACTCTCTTTCTCTCTCTTTCTCTAAAAAAAAGAAAAAAAGACCCTGATTCATGAAGAAAGGCTCAAGTAATGTTCAAACTAGTATATTTAAGAAAAACAATATGCTACATTTTGAAAAATCTTCTCTCAAAAAAAAAAAAATCCATTCAGAGAATGTTTTAGTTACCTGAAAAGTCTAGGGATAAAGAGAATACTTCAATAAAACTATCTATATATGTGAAACCAGTATAAACATTTGGATCTGTGACCAGAGTATCAGAAATAACAGACTGCCATAAAAAGACCATCTATTACATGCCAGATACTATACCAGGTATTTTGTGGTGGTACTCATGGCTAAGGCCACCATCCTCTTCTAAACAAGCTAGTTAGCTAGTTTGGTTCTCACATAAAATTGTTTTGTGGAAATATTTGTGCTTTCAGTTTCTGATTTGATTTCCAGAAACTGGAGGTGTTCTCAGTTTCAGTGTGTTGTGATTAATATATTGTACTCAGATTCTACCTTTTGTGATTTATATTTTGAAGATAAAGCTAGGTCAGTGCAGCTGTATCTGTTTAAAGTATGATGTGCATTTATAAAGGTATAGCGATTATTTCATTTGTTTAATGAAAAGTGATAGGCACGGTATGATGTTGGAGGAGTTCCCACAAGACAGACTAAAAAGTGTTGACAATTTCCCGTTTTCCATATAATGCATGTGGTAAAACCCCATACTATATCTGCTTAAAAGCTCTTCAATATTCTGTTTAAATATGTTTTTAAATGCCTTGTTCCAGTAAGCTTAATTGTGTAACTCCAAACACTTTCAGGAAGTGATGTAAACTAGAAACGCAACCTACGATCATAATCAAACTTTAGTTTGTTACCTTGAGAAATTAGCAACAACTAGAGTTGTTTACAGATCTGGGTTTGTATCCATTTTGCTGTGCTCCATGGTAGGGGGACAGCAGTGGTACACAAAGGGAAATTTGAGACAGTTACTGAATCCCTCAGTAACTCTGCAATCTGTATCTCCCCAAGCAAAAACAATGAACAAAGGAGCATTTTTTCTTGATCAGCCAGAACCTGAAGAATTGCTGACTTCTCATATCCTTCACAAATATTATTAGTAGGTAACACCGATTGAGTGTATAACAGACCAAGTGCCTATCAGGTGGTTTATACATATTATCATCTTTTATTTTAACCCTCTCCCTTCCCAGGCCTCTCCCCAGGCAAATCTCCACTGAAAACAGACTAGGGGACAATGTTAATAGGACGTGCTTTGCTGTACTTCAGTATTACCCTTCTATTATATCCTCTATGGGCCAAACTTATATTCTTCAATTCTCTCTGCCATTAACAGCAAAAGTCATGCTCAAGTGCCTCAGTTTTTCGTGCAAATTACACCTCTAAGATTGGACCTACAGGTCGGCCCAGGCTTTGTGAGCCTGGAGGGTATTCAAGGTTAGGCTGTCAAATGGGGGCCCCTGCTATGCCTGAGTTTGCATCGTTCCCGGAGGGAGTGGTAGGCTTTGCATCCTGGGACAAGACAGAATTTGTGGACCTGTGCCTTGACTCACAAAACACCTTGCTTCCCAATGCTTCCAAGTAAGGGGTGACCTGTTGTCAAGGAATTTATAGAAGTAAGAAGTTGGAATAATTAACATTAAAATAAAACTGACATATTTTACATTATGGCTCAGCCAAAAACTCATTTTTAGTGCCATTTTTGGACCAACCCAATAGAAACTGAAGTCACTCTAGTTTTCGCTCAGGATTTTTTTTTTTTTTTCAAGTTCTTTGTAGCTTGAATACTTTCTGCAGACTATTCACTTGGCTAGGACTGCCCACTCTCACCCCCCATTTTCATATCACCACACTCCATTTCATCCATTGGGTCTCAACCTAAATATCACTTCATCAGAGAGGTGACAAGGAACCTTGATGAAGAAAAGAACGTTCATTTTGTCTCCATCATTCTTTCTCTTAGCACCCTGCTAATTTCCTTCATATCTGTTGTCAGCAAATTTTGTCTTTACATTGTTTGGCTTACTTGTTCAATGTCTGTCCCTGCTCCAGGTTACTTGAGGGCAGGGCCATATCTGCTTTAATCAAAGCCTTTTCTGGTACCAGGGAGCCTTGGTAAGAATTAGAAAAGTTGCTCCCACCCACCCAACCTGTGTTCCTTTGGGCATATTTTGCAGGGCACAATCTAGTTCTCCAGGTCTTAGACCAGATCTCGACATCTAAGGACTCAAAAACTTCTTTCCTGAATGAACTTATAAAATGTAATTTTTTTTTTCTCCTCTGAAATAAATATTTACCTCTCCATCAGTCCAGATTTTGCAGTTCCTTCACCTCAGGGCATCGATGGTCTTTTTGTCTCTTGGAGCTTTTAGAAACGACAGCTGGAAATTTCTTGACTATTATCTCCCTATGTTGTTCTTTTGTTGTATGTTCTTTAACAGATTTTAGTCTCCCCCCCCCCATATTATGGGATTATTTGTATGCTTCAAAGCAATTAAATTGAACTTGAAGCGATCTTGGGGGGAAATGAGAACTTACAACCATATTAGTACTGAAAGAGTTGGAAAAAATACTAAAAGAATAGCAAAGACCAGAGAAACATATGAAAATTCATGGAGATTTCTGTGCAGCCATTAGCTTAAAAGAGAATTAGACGCAGTGTAAGGAAAAGTGGGATAAGACCAGGTTCATAATGACCAAGGCCCAATAAATGCTAATGGCACAATCATTTGATAAAACACATCTATAAACATTGATCTGTTTTTAAGATAGGAGTAAATGTAAGTAAAACAGATACTGTAGAAGGCAGTAAATATCACTGACCTAGTGAAGTTTTTAGATGAATAAAAATCTGTTTTAGGAGAATTATACAATACAGGGTCACAAAGAATTGAAGTACATGAAAATGTATCCAAGAGATAATCAAATGAAAGCACAATGGACACAGTGCCAGAGAATTGTTTGGATTAGATTATTTTCTTCAGTGGAATTCTTTCTTTTAAGTATTAACCTATGTAACCTTTGGGAGTGAAATATTTATCTTGTGATGGGAAAGCTGCATTTTATTATAAAACTAGAACTCGTCCTTGGCTGCTTTATTCTTCACCAAAGCATTCTCTTTCTCAGTTTCCTATGTTCAATATTTAACATATAAAAAGAAATAGTATCAAAAAAGTCTGGAATAGAGGCATATTTATGTACCGTTTCCAGTCACAGTTTTTGGCTCTGGAACAAAATTATATGAATGGTCTCAAAGCCAGTGCCCAAATTTTGTTTGTTTGGACTCATTTGGTCTAAGCTTGTCGGTTAGACCCCTTTCTGTCTCAACCTGAGTCGTTCCAGTTCACACATCTGATTTCACAAATGACGAAAGAAACTTTCAGTGTTAATTCTAAAATAATAGCCACCATTGCTGATCTATAATCATATCAGTCAATCATTTTTTGTCATAGTTCCAGTGAAACAATGTGCTTATCAATAACTTATATAAAGGACAATATACTTTACTAACTTTTGTATTTATTCGAAAGTCAAGTCACTGGGTAGATTTCATTATTTCTCTCAATTACAATCGTATGCTTGTAAAAATTATAATTAATGCAGTAATTAAATAATAATTATCTTTATTCTGCTGATGGTGATATTTTCTGTATGTGCCTCAGTTTCCTTGTCTGTACAATGGAAATCACATATTTGATTTGTTACCTTATTACCATAATTGTTAAGATAATGCTAAGGGCTATAACTAAACCCCAAATTCTCAATGGTTTAACAACATACTATTTATTACTTGTCCGGAGTGAGTGTTCCTGGTTGGGTAGATCTTTAAGAGTGGTTTGAGGACCCAGGTTGCTTCCATATTGTGGATTCACCATGTTCACGTGTGGTTTCCTGTTTTCAGAGGAAGGGGAAAGAGACTGAAGAAGACAGAACTGATGCATAACAACCTCAGTCTATAAATGACACCCAGCACTCCCACTCCCACCTCACTGGGGAGGACTTATCACACACCCCTCCTAGATAGAAGGGGGCAGGGAAATGTCGTCCTGGCTGGACAGCTGCTTTCCAGCAGTGACTCTCCACCAAGGAAGGGAAACGGTTCCCTGGGGGTCAGCTAGCCTCTTTGCCAAAGCCTAGTTTGTAGGGTCGTAGTGAGGATTAAATAAGGGAATCCACGGAAAGAGTTTATAACAGTAGTTATCAGATAGAAATTAAAGCTAGTGCAGCCCTTCTCCTCCCTTTCTTCTCCTTCTCCCTCTTCCGTCCTCTTCTTCTCCTTCCTTTTCCTCCTCCTCCTTTTCACTCTCCTGTGTTCAAACACTTATCTCTATAGTACTGTTGAAACTCAGCAACTTTTCTTTGTAATCATTATTTATTTTTTTCTTAGGATACATTTTTGACTTGAAAAAATGTTGGCATTCTGTGTTTCCTTTATTTCCTTTTGCTGTATCTTTTTTCATATATTTGAACCCCTAATGTATACTTATGGTCAAATATTGTGAGTGTCTAGCTTTCACTATACTTCTGGGAAAATGTTTTGTTATATAATACTCTGTCCTTTCTCTTTTCATGGAGAAAACAATTTGAAATTTCAGCTGGAGAGAACATGTAAAGTTGTCTGACTCTCTCACAAGTCTTGTCCTATAAACTATTAAACTACACAAAAGGAGTACACTTTCCTTTTTTGGAGGATTGTTTATTTTTCCTCTGATTAAGCTCACATATGCCAGGACAGTGTTCTTATATATGTACATAAATATAGTGAGCTATGTCCTAGAATTCAGTCTTGGTTTTAATACATAAGAGAACAGAGTTGCTGCCTGGGCCAACTGTTCCAGTCCTCCCTTCCTGCCATGAATCTCTAGATTCAGGAAATATATATATATATATTTATATATATTTTATGTTTATAAAATATATATGTATTTTTCTCTCATTTTTGAAGACACTTTATTTATTTATTTGACAGAGAGAGACAGAGCGAGAGAGGGAACACAAGCAAGGGGAATGGGAGAGGGGGAAGCAGGCTTCCTGCGGAGCAGGGAGCCCGATGTGGGGCTCAATCCCAGAACCCTGGGATCATGACCTGAGCCGAAGGCAGATGCTTAACGACTGAGCCACCCAGGCACCCCTTTTCTCTCATTTTGGAATTTTGCATTTGTGGTGGACTGAAACATACTTTTATTAAGTCAACAACAAGATGCCTCTGCATACCATCCTAATTTCAGTTTACATTGCTGAAGCATCAATTAAGACATATGTAGTTCATAGAATTGTAAAAACAAAAAGTTAATCACAGGTATTTTAAAAGATTATGCTTTGATATCTTCTACTTCTAGTCTTGACAGAGTAGCTGGTACTGAACTTGTCCCCCACCCCCCAAAAAAAAACTTATAAAAATAAGCAAAATAAATATGGCAAATATTTTTAGAACTTGAAGAACAGGTAGTTCAAGATTATGATTCTTGATATAAGGAAAGCATGCCGGGGGAGCTTATGAATACTCCTATTTTTTCCTATAGGCACTTTCTTATGACCATGGTACTCAAGTAGAATGGAACTTATGTAGAATAACTGTCTCACTTTGCTGCAGAGCAGATTGGCGTTCTAGGCAGGTACACTTCCTGGAATTTGTTGGGGAGGGTACCTAAGAAGAAAAAGCTTCACAGGGGGGAGTGCCTTAAAGTCTGTGTGGGGTTTTATTGCATGTCCTTGAAAAATCATTGAGATGCATAGACTCAAGACAAGATACCAAGAGGCCTAGCAGAGATTTTCTGATGCAGTGACAGGGGAGAGTTTCAGTCCTATCAAAAGTAGAGAGACCTCATGAAAAGACTTCAGTATTTAGTTGAGGTTCCATACTGTGGAGTAAGGAGTATGCACCAGGACTAAGTTTAAAATTGAAATAGAACCACCTTAACAAAAATAAAACCAAGCCTAACAAGCTCAAATACACCTACCAATAATTTAATTGCTTGCGAGCAGAAATTCAACATCTCTTAAAGGAAGTTCATGCAATCTAGACTCCCTGCTGCGCATCATCCACAATGATGAAACAATTACTAGACAGGCAAAGAAACATGAAATAGTGGTTCGTAGTCAAAGGAAAAGTCAGTCATTATGAATAAACCCCAAGATGACCAACATATTTGAATTAGCAGGCAAGGACTTTAAAACAGTTATTATAAATATGCTTAAGGACTAAAGGGAACGTATGCTTACAATGAATGAACAGCAAATAAATCTCAGCAGAAAATTGGAAGCTATGAAAAGTAGCCAAAAGAGAATTCTACAATAGAAAATAGAATATTTGAAATTAAAAAAATATCCCTGGATGATCCTAATAGCACATGCAAAATGGCAGAAAGTGAACTAATTTCAAAGTAGAGTACTATAAATTATCTAATATGAAGGACAGAGAGAAAGACTGAAAAAAATGAATAGAACCTTAATGACCTGGCAGACCTTTCATAATAATTAAACGATCAATTTCAATTCATCATTCAACATAAATGTGTAAGTTCCTAATAACAATGTGAAACACAAACTTATAGAACTAAAGAGAGAAGTAGACAAATTCAGAAATATAAGTTGAAAATTTAAACATCCTATTCTCAATAATTGATAGTACAGGGGCGCCTGCGTGGCTCAGTCGGTGAAGCGTCTGCCTTTGGCTCAGGTCCTGACCCCGGGGTCCTGGGATCGAGGCCCACATCAGGCTCTCTGCTCCGCGGGAAGCCTGCTTCTCCCTCTCCCTCCGCCTGCCGCTCTGCCTACAGACTTTCTGTCTGTCAAATAAATAAATAAATAAATAAATAAATAAATAAATAAATAAATAAAATCTTTAACACAAATAATTGATAGTACAAGTAGACAAAATATAGTAAGGATAAAGAAAATCTGAACAACCCTATCAATCTCTAACCTAATTGACATTTATATAATACCAAACCCAACAATAGAATCACATTCCTTTCTAGTGCAAAACAAAACAAAACAAAACAAAACAAAAAACCCAAACAAAACAAACAAAAAACCCCACCCCACAACCCTCCAAAACCAAAGAACCGCCCCCCCCCAAACCATTCAACAGGATAGATGATACACTGGGCTATAAAACAAACAATGGAGTTAAATTAGACATCGATGATATTGAGGTATTAAGAAAAGTCCCAAATACTTGGAAATTAAAGAACACACTACTAAGCAGCGCTTAGGTCAAAGAAGAAATCATCAGGGATCCGATGATCCGCGTGGCCGTAGGATCCCGCGGTGAGGCGATTATTGTCTGTGGCAGTGCACAAGCACGCACGCGCCCCTGGAACTCAGGTGGGCCGAGATGAGGGACGTGCCCAGAGACACACACGCCTGCAGCTGCGTGGCAGGATCAAGCCCAAGTCTGGTCCTTCACCAGCTGCAGCCATTTCTCTCTTCCTCAGCACACTTGGAGGGCAACCAAAGGAGAGGGAAGAAAATACCAGGTGCCCAGCTTACACCGGGGGACCCCAGGCCCTGAGTCTGCTGGCAGGCTCTCAGCACCATCAGCTTGCATAGCACAGCAGCAATCAATAAGACGTTTTGGAATGATTTTAGGAACTGTAACGGATTCATGGTTACCACTTTATTCACCTCATGCATTACTTTCAGATACGCTGCCTCCTACAGGAGCAGGTGGGATCTGCCAGCAACCTTGAGGGCATCCTCTCCGCCACCCGAGGGTGTACACATGTAAGGGCAGAGGGACACCCAAGAACCACTGATGGAACCACCTGCTCCACCAATTCGTACCTCACCGTGTATACAGATGCCTTTTAAGTATGGGCATAAGACAAAAAAGAATTCGTATTGAAGGAGAAACGCAAACGCAACATAAGGCGGCAAAATTGTTTTCTATTTTCCCCAAATTAATCTATAGAATGAACACAACAGTAAACTTTTTAATAAAAATTGACAGTATTCCTTTAAAATACATATAGAAATTTAAATATCACAGAAAAGTCAAAACCATCTTATAAAAAAACAAATTTGGAATACTTCCATTACCTCACTTAAAGAATTACTATAAAGCTATATTAATCAAATAGTGTGGCACTTGCACGAGTGCAAATCTAAAATAGATTCATAGAGTAGAATAAAGAGTCCAGAAAGAGACCCAATTCATTTTTTAAAAAGATTTTACTTATTTATTTGAGAGAGAGTGAGTGAGAGCACAAGCTGGGGGAGAAGCAGAGGGAGAGGGAGAAGCAGACTCTCTCTTGAGCAGAGAGCCCAATGCGGATTCGATCCCAGGACCCTGGGATCATGACCTGAGCTGAAGGTAGATGTTTAACTGACTGAGCCACCCAGGCGCCCCTTGGGCATTGCTATTTTTTAAAAATACTTTATTTTTATTAGAGTAGTTTTAGGTTTGCAGCAAAATCTAGGGGAAGGTACAGAGATTTCCCATATATTCCCTGCCCCCACACATGCACAGCCTCCCCTATTATCAACATTGCCTACCAAAGGGGTACATTTGTTATAATTGATGAACCTATATTGACACATCATAATCGCCCAAAGTCCATAGTTTGCGTTATGGTTCATGCTTGGTGTTGTAAATTTTATGGGTTTGGACAAACGTATAATGATGTATCTACTACATCATTTCACACAGACAATTTCCACTGCCCTAAAAATCCCCTGTACTCCACCTATTTATTTCTCCCCCAAAGGAATATTTTTTGAGACCCAGTAATGAGCAAAGATTTCTTAGACAAAACACATAAAGCCATCATTATAAAGAAAAAACTGAAAATTAGACTTAAAATTAAAGTCTGCTCACCAAAAGTCTCCATTAAAAGGCAATATTAGGCAAGCCACAAAATATTCATAAAACATGCATCTGCCAAGGACCTGTATCCAGAACATATAAAGATCTCCTATAATTCACTAATAAAAAGATAAACTACTGTATTTAATATTAGGGAAAAATGTGTCCAGATATTTCACAAAAAAATACATACCAATAGCCAATAAACAAATGAGAAAGTATTCAGCATCTTAAATCATCAAGGAAATGCAAACTAAAAACTCAGTGAGATACCATTATCAACCCCTAGAATGGTTAAGCTTTAAACTGAGTCATCATCAAAAGTTGGCTAGATTATGTAGCAACTAGAATTCTCATACAATGCTGGTAGGCATGGAAAACAGTACAACCACTTTGGAAGAAATTCTGTAAATTTTTTATGAAGTTAATCATACACTTACCATATAACCTAGGATTCTACTTCTGGGCATTAAGCCAAAAGAAATGGAAAGCATATATCCACAGAAATACTTGTTTGAAATGACTCATAATAGCTTTATTCCTAGTATCTCCAAACCAGAACTAACTCAAATCAAAAGGAGAATAGATAAAAATATTGTGGTATAGTCATGTACTGGAATAATACTTACCTATAAAAAAGGAAAAAATGATAAATACAGCAATATGATATATCTCAAAGACATTAGGCTGACAGAAAGAAGTCGGACACAGAAGAGTATATACTGTGACTCCATTCATACAAAGTTCTAGAAAAGGCAAAACTAATTTATGATTTAAAAAAAACAACAACAAGAAAAAATGGTTGTTCCTGGGGTGCGTGAGATTGGGTAGGAGTATGAAGGAACTTTCTAGGTGATGAAAACATTCTTTATCTTGACAGTAGTGTGGATTATACAGCTGCATTTATTTGTCAGTCTCATCTTATTAAACACTTAAGATTTAAGCATTTTTCTGAAGGCAAATTTTACTAAAAAATGAACTGTAGAAAATAACTTCCTGATACACACTTAATATTATTAGCTTCCTTTATCAGGATAAAAAGGGTATACCTTAGACCACACACTTTATAAATAGAGAAACTATCTCTTTAGATAGATTATGGATGGATGGGTGCATGGAAGGATGGAAGATAGATAGATGATAGACAGATAGATAGATAGATGATAGATAGATAGGTCACAGACCCAATCACAATGGAGCATAAGCTTTGCAAAACTTTTCTATTACTGATAGCACCTGTATTCATTTGTACTCTCTTGACACTCCCCCCTTTCCTTATCCAGCAATTAACAAGGACACACATTTATAAGATGGTTCAACAAATTTAAGGGCATTTGTGTGTGTGTGTGTGTCGGGGGGGACAATGAATTGGGAATCAATACAGCACAGTGGAAAGATCTGTCTTTGAAATCAGATAGACTTGGTTTCCAATCCTGATTCTGCAATTTATTAGGTGACCTTGTGTAGCTAATTTAACTTCTCTAAGGATCTGTTTCTTTAGCCATAAACTGGGGTGATTTATGCTCTAAAGGGTTTATTCATTCATCTGTTCAAAAAGGAACACTGACTTCCTATTATTTGCCAGGAACAGGCCGTACATTTTGAAAAGGACACTTATCCAGAACATACAAAGAACTCCTAAAACTCAATAATAAAAAGACAAACTACTTAAAAAGAGGCAAAGACTTGGACAGACCCTGGGGTGGAGAGTGGACAGGAAGAGCCTCAGAGTAAATGTAAGAAAACTAGTCAGCTCTTTCAGTAGTTGGGTTGTAGCTTATTTGTTTGAAATAGGAGAATGGCAGTGAAGCCAGAGAGATGTGAATTGATCCTAGATGTACTAAGAAGGTAAAATTCATAGAACTTGGTGAGAATTGGAAATAAGGGTTGTGAGAGAGGTGGCAACAAGTATGTTTCTTGCTTGGCAACTGGACGGAGGATGGTGCTTTTCAGTGAAAGAGGAAGTATAGGTAGGGGATCAGATTTGGTAGTTTTTGAGATAAATGCAGAGAGAGCATGTCATGATGACTGCCTCAGAGTAGGCACTCAATAAATGGAAGCTACTGCGGAATGGAACAAAACTAATTAATTCATATGGGATCAGAACTGTAAACTTGATTTCAATCACAATTTTGAAATAAGTTAAAAAAAGAAGCAAGTATTGATGAAGCCCACAAATATATACCCAAAGGTATGTACGTAGATTTTGTTCAGATACTGCTGCTCTAGGTCTAGGAGTTAATTACCCTAATTATAATATATCTGTTTTGAGAATACTATGAGACCTGAATTTCTCTCTCTTCTCATCTTTGCACACATGAAGGTTTCAGAATCTCAAAGAAATGTGTAGTTATTTGGCTGAAAAAAGAAAACATCTTTACTAAAAAAGTGAGTTGCTCATAAAGAAAGAAGCCAATCTTACACTGAAGAAAAGAGATATAAGACTACATATATAGTATTTGATATTTCTGTGCAAGAAGTTGCTCTTAAAACATTGTAACAGGATGCATGGTAATACTACCTAGCTTAGAAATGAATTTTGATGATGTTGTGTAATCAGGTTACATATGAAAGAAACTTGTAGACCTTAATAACAAAACCAGGCGTTGGAAAAAATGACCAAAACACACTTATTTTTATTTTATGCTTTGAAACTTGCATTGAGATATTTCATTACTCTTAAGCCATGATGAAATCATGGAGGCATCATAGCAAGAGCTAAAACCCTGGGGAGGCTATTAACAATTTTGCCTTTACACTTCCTACATGATTGTGGAAATGTGGGTTCTAATTCCCCATGAGACTCTTATTGCCAGATTTGGTATGACTGCTGCTATATCAACAGAAAGGATTATGCATTACAGTGGGGCCCTTTGCAGATTTGCCTCAGAAAGTTAAGTTCTATGTTAGATATGCTAAAGGTATACCTTAAATTAGAGGGAAATTAGCTTCCTGTAGGGGAAGGGGGCACTATACAACAAATACATAAATAATGGACCTATAAAATGGATGATAGTTTTCATTCATTATTTCATTCATTATTATACATCATTCATTCATTCATTTCATTTCATTTTATTATGCCACAAAAGAAGGAGAAAAAGATAAAGATTTCATAAATGGAGTGATCAGATTTGGTCAGGGAAAAACAAATATTATTATAGTGTAAGTGAAATTTTAGTAGGCAGAGATGGTGAGAAAAGACATTTTATTACAAGGAATAGCATGAACACGAGCACAAAGATTGCCTACATAAGAGCTTCATGCAAGTGGGGGCAAAGAGAATGAGAAGAGAAAACCAACTGCCGAGATATGTGGAAGGTAGAACCTACAGGCTTTGGCAATTTGTATGTGGGTGCAGGGAAATGAAGGCGAATATCAGTGATGCCACACCATAACCATTGAAGCCGTAAAAACAGTGAGCATAGTGATGATGAGTCAGTGCAGCTGAAGTTCAGAAAATTACTTATGTTGGAGCTGCATAGCTCAATTTATTATTATGGCATGAGAATTAGTTTAAGATTATGTTTAGGAGATTGTTGCCTAACATTGGATTTAGGGTTCACTCTTAATAAGTTTTGAATTACATAGAAGGTGCTTGATGTAGAGACAAAAATACTAGAATGCTGCTTTTCAAGTCAGCCACAAAGAAATTTTAGAAATTTTTTCGAGCCATGAAAACATAAAACATCAGAACAACTTACTAGCTTAATGAAATGTAGCCAAGTTGGGGATAGTCCAGATTCCAGGACAAATTGTAATATGTTTCTGGAGTCAGAGACTCAGCTTCTTCTTGCATATGCTCTGGCTTAAGTCAGTCCTGTCCATAGGGTAAAGCAAAGGCAGAAAATTTTGTTTTTATAAGCTATTAAACTGTGAGTAGGAGACTGAACTTAATATAGGGCTGTATCCTAACCAGAAGCTATTAAATCAGGGTGGGAAAGATAATTCTACTGTTTTTCCAACAGCACAGCAATTGAGAATAGAAGGGAAGGTTTTAGCTTGAACATTCTCTTAGGTCCCCATGGGTTATTATGAACTGACTAGTAGGGATGTTGCCTATAACTGTGGCAGCTGGTGACTAATTTGTAGCCTGTAGCCACCTCATTCTAAGTGTGTTTATAGCAAGTCTTTGGCTCAACTGTTTGAGTAAGAGTCATTCTCATTGGACTTATTATCACCAGGCCACTCCATATTCATGGCTTGTGACCAAGTGATGCAGATGTTTGGAGACATTTTAGGCTGAAGATATGCTAAATTAGGAATTAAGATTCTAAGAGGATAATAAAGAAGGGCTGTCTGGTTATAAGGGGGAGTTTAAGAGATCTTGGTGGTCAATAAGTATTTCCCACCCTAGGTGTGCCTTTACTGGAATTGGAGACTTCGAGGTAGAGACCACCTGACTAGGACTGTGTGTAGAAGAGAAATTTTTCACAGTTGTGTGAGGAACCCCTGAAGGCCCTGTATGGACATTCTAAGGGGTCAAAAAACCATAACCTAGTTATACACGCAATTAGTAAATTGTTCTTCTGGCTCCAGGGCTGTCCTACTTAAGAAGAATGACTTGGGGGAGCCAATCCCTTTCTGTGGATTTCATTTTCTTAATTTGTAAAATAAAGAAAATGAAACAACTCCCATTTAAAATCTTAGCTCTCAGATTTACATATTTGTGGTCTCATGATTTGCAAAAACAGCACAGTGCTCCACGTCTACCTGTACCATGCCATTTGCATTGTGACTTTGCAGCTCCTCCATCAGCGGGTTGAGTCTATTCTCCCATCCTTTGAATGTGGATTGACCCTGTGACTTACGTTGGCCAATAAAATAGAGTAGAAGTAAAAATGTGCCAATGCCAAGTCTAGGCCTCAAAGGCCTCTGTGTTTTTGTTTATTTTCTTGGAACACTGCCACCACTATATGAACAAGCCTAGGCTAGCCTGATGGATGATAAGAGACATGTGTCCCAATCACCCCTGTCACTCCAGCTGGCAGCCAGCAGAACACCAGCTGTACATGAGGCCATCATAGACCAGCCAGACCCCTACTAACCTGCCAGCTGATGACAGGTGCATGAACGAGCCAAGCTGAGATCAGCTAAACCTGGCTCAGATCAGCAGAACCACCCCCCTGACCTATAGAACTGTGAGTAATAATACATGCGTATTTTTTGAAAAGAGAGGTTGACAAACTATGGCTGTGGGCTACCTGCCAGTTTTTGTAAAGTTTTATTGGAACACAGCCATGCCCATTTGTTTATGTATTGTTTCTGCCTTCTTTCACACTACAATGGCAGAGATAAGTAGTTGGGACAGAGACCGTATGGTCCATGAAGACTAGAATATTTACTATCTGGCCTTTTAAGAAAAGGTTTGATGACTCCCTGTTCTAAATCACTCTTTTTGGGTGATTTGCTACATGATAATATCTAACTGGTGTGCTATCACATTAAGAAATTGATAAATCATTTTGGCTATTGATTCTTGCAAAATAAACTATTTTTTAAAACAGTGTGTTAGACAACAACTGACTTATTATCTCTTACAGTTCTGTGGGTTGACTGGGTTCTGCTAGGCTGTTCTTCTGCTCCATGTGATGTTGGATATTGATGTTATTTAGAAGTAAGACTGGACTGGAATTTCTGAGCACATTCAGGTAGCTGGCAGCTGATGCTGGCTGCCATCTGGGATATCACTGGGGGCTATTGACTGGGACACTATGCATATGGCTTGATGGCTGGGTTCTGAGAAAAAAGGGTCTCAAAAGTGAGAGCTTTGGGAAGCCCAAGCCAAAGCTACTTCTCATGACTTAGCATTAGAAGCTGACTTCTGCCATGTTCTGTTGGTCAAAAATGAGTCATGGGGCTAGTTCAGATTTAAGAGGAGGGACTACATTAAGGAATAAATACAGGGAGTTTAGGTTCATTGCTGCAGGGGAAAATATCATTGAATACTAGTTATTTCAACTACAATATATAGCCTTTCCCCCCTCTTTTTCCCTCTCCTTCAGTGTTTTCTTTTTGTCTTCATTTATGGTATAGAAATTGTTAAACTCAACAGCATGCTCCATATACATGCACACATAGGTACATATATGCATGTGTATACATTGGTTTATAGTCTTAGTTTGGTTTGGTTGGATAGTGGAGTGATGTTTATACATGGGTCTTTTGCCTTTGGAAAGGGTCACTTCACATCTGCTTCAATTAAAATGTGTGATGACTCTTTAACCTTAGAGTTTTAAAGCTTTTAATCATATGTAATTTTATCCATCTTTGGCAAGCTGATAATTTAGATTGGAAGGTGACCAACAACGAAACATATGAAATAATGTAGCAACTTTCCATGGTACTTCACTCTCCCTTTGGCAGCCAGCGCATCCCATACACCTGTGGGCTCAGCATAAGCCACTCAACACAAAGTTTAAGAGAAGTCAGAGTTTAGGTTATCTAGGTGTTACAATGCTGCTCATTTGGAGCATTCTTCTCTCAGTGATCGTCTGAAAATTCCAGTACTATGTACTTTGAGCCCTTGGTTTATTTTGTCTCAACTGATAGATCAACTGCCTTAAACCACAAAACCCCTGTCACCTGTTTTGTACTCCAGATTTTCAGAACATTGGCTTGCTCTCTAGCAGTTTTGAGATCTTTAACTTTCAAAGTGGCTATCTCCAGACCATAACACCTTCTTTCTCTCTGTCAAATTCCATGGAAACCAAGCCTATTCAGACATCCCCCTCATATGTACACCCCACTCCCCCAGACCTGTATAGTAAACACAAAGCAGGAAGACATAAAAGTTATTTCTCTTTATTTTGTGCTAGAAGTTAAATTGAGTGGGTTTAAAGTGAGGTATAAACTCCTTTCTTTTGCTAACTCCTTTCTTTTGCTCACTTCTTTCCTATGAATTTAGAGGAAAAGTTATACTAACTCCTTCTTCCCAAATATTCTCTTTCCCCTATTTATGACATTCACATGTTAAAATAAAAATCTGGACTTAATTCTGATTTCTCTATAAATATTTCCAAAATTCACTGCTTTCTTACATGATTATGTCAAATGTTTCCACCTACCCACCATCTTCTTTCACTGTAATCTCTCACAATCTATCCTTTTATGTTGTTGGTTTCCCCTAGATTACTCAGATCCCCTGAAGCAAATCTAGGGACCCATGCTAGAATTGGACCTATTCAAATGCTCTTACCCCGTCACTCCCAGCCCTTCAGCTATTTCTTATTCTCTGTGTTCAGTCCTATCCCTACTCTTTCTTACCTATTCCTGTCACCCCTGCTATTCCACACAGTAATCAATCAGATAGTGGCAGGTAAGAGATCGCATCTATCCCACTGGGGACTTGTCTTCTAGGAGTACGGCAGGCCATGTAGAAGAGGAAACCCCTCACCTATGTTTTACTGCATAAACACAGAAGACAAAGACCAGAATCATGATCAGGAGAGATAGACTCTATGCCATCGAACAAAGCTAAGAGAGGAAATTTTAAGGCTAGTGTTTGATCCACCTGGATTAGAGAGAAGAGAAGGGGATTACAAAATAAGAAAGCATGACAACAGGGAGTGAGAGACAAGGTAAACAAAATGTATCCTGCAGCAATTTCATTAATGGAGTATGGACCACAGTGCCAGCTTTTTTAATAGGGTCATGTTGGATTCCTTTAAATTGCTGAAGCAAAACTCACTTACATTGCCTATGTATTCCTCCTGTGTTTTCAGTATTTTTGTATATACTGCTTTGTCATTTCTTCTTCTGTTTTTTTTTTTTTTCTTCTGTTTTTTATTTATGGATGTCTTGTGAAAGTCAGTCATGGTTCTAGATTCTCTACCTTATACTCACTACTTTAAGTCCCTTAACTATTTTTTAGGAAAACTTATTTTTATGGAATTGTAACTTAAGTATAGTAAAATGCACAAATATTAAATATATAGCTTTTTTTTGCATATGTACCTATATCAAGCTATAGAAACCAATGTACATGAAACTCTCACATGCTCCTTGATGTCCCTTCTGAGGAACTACTACCCCAAAGATTAATTTTGCCAATTTAAAAAAATCTATGGCTTTTAAAGGTATTATTGGTAGACAATAAATGAAATATTTGTGTACAATTTAATAAGTTTTGACATATATACATCTGTGAAAACACCAATCAAGATAATATACATATCCATCATTCCCGAAAATTTCTCATACCTCTTTGCAATCCCTCCCTTTCATGCTTCCTTACTCTCCAATCCCATAGCAACTATTGATTGCGCTTTCCTATATTTGTTTTATTTTTTGTTTTGTTTTGGTTTAAAGATTTATTTATTTACTTGAGAGAGAGAATGAGAGATTGGGGGAAGCGGCCAAGGGAGAGAATCTCAAGCAGATTCCCTGCTGAGTACAGAGCCACATGTGGGGCTCCATTCCATGACCTGAGACCATGACCCCAGCTGAAACCAAGAGTCAGATGTTCAGCCCACTAAGTCACCCAGGTGCCCCTGCACTTCCCTGTATTTTACATAAATGGAAACATACAGCATTTAATTTGTTTCCCTTTTTCATTGAACATAATTATTTTGTGATGTGTACTTGATAGGGCATGTTTCAATACTTTATTTTTGTTCTATTGCTGAGTAGGCTTCTAGGGTATGGATATACCACACATTTTTTTTTTTTAAAGATTTTATTTATTTATTTGTCAGAGAGACAGAACACAAGCAGGGGGAGAGGCAGGCAGAGGGAGAAGCAGGCTCCCCGCCGAGCAAGGAGCCCGATGTGGGACTCGATCCTAGGACCCTGGGATCATGACCTGAGCCGAAGGCAGCTGCTTAACCGACTGAGCCACCCAGGCGTCCCTACCACACATTTTTTAAAATCCATCTTTGTTTCCAGTTTTTGGCTATTACAAATAAAGTTGTAGTGAACATAATATAGGCGTTTTATTTATCTTGAGTAAATATCAAGCAGAATGGCTTGATCATATAATATGTTTATATTTAACTTAAAAAAAAAAAAACTGCCCAACTTTTCCAAAGTGGTTGTACCATTCCATTCCCACTAGCAGTAATTGAAAATTCCAGTTTCTCCAAAACCTTATCAACACTTAGCATGGTCAGTCTTTTTAATTTTAGCAATTCTAATGGATGTGAAGTAGTATTTCATTCTGGCTTTATTTATGTTGCTTTTCCTTATAAACAATAATATTGAGCATCTTTTCATGTGCTTATTTGTCATCCATATATTTTCTTTAGTCAAGTGTCTCTTCAATTCCTTTGCTCATGGGTTTTTGTGTGTGTGTTTTTCTTAATCAAGTTGTTTGTTTCCTTATTGTGTTTGAGAGTTCTTTATGTATTCTGGATACAAGTTATTCATTAGATATATGATCTACAAATATTTTCTTCTAATCTGTGGCTTGCCTTTTATCCTCAACACTGTTGAAAAGCAGAACATTTTATGGATGCTCTTGGTGTCATAGCTAAGAAATATTTGCCTAATTCAAGATAACAAAGTTTCTTCTTTATTTTCTTCTAGAGGTTTTATAGTTTTCAGCTTTACATTTAGGTCTATAGTTTATTTTGGGTTAATTTTAAAGTGGTATGAGATATGGATCCAGTTGTTGTCATTTTCAATTTTTCTACCACTATTTGTTAAAAGACTCGTTTTACTTGTTTTGAACTTTATATAAAATGGAACTATGGAATGGTTTTATTTTATCTGATTTCTTCTGCTCAAAATTATGTCTTGAAATTCAACTGGTAGTTTATTCTATTCTCTTGCTCTATAGTATTCCACTGTATGAGCATACCATCTATTCATCCATTCTATAGATGATGGGCATTTCCATTCTATTATTGATGGACATTTTTGTTGTTTTCAGTTCCTTCCTCTTATGAATAATGCTGTTATGAACATTCTTGTCTTCTGGTGACATAGCAATAATTTCAGTTGGGTATATATACTTAGGAGTGAAATTTCTGGGTCATAGGGTATGAAAATGTTTAGCTTTAGTAGACCCTGCCAAAAAGTTTTTTAAGTGACTATATCAATTTAGTCTCTTACCAACAACGTATGAGAGTTCCACTTATTCACTAGTGCTTGATATTGTCAGTCTTTCTTAATTTTAGTAACTCTAGAGAGCATGTAGTTGCATCTAATTTTGATTTAATTTGCATTTTCCTCACGAATAACAATGATGAGCACAATGCATAGCACACAGGCCAATTGGGTATCCTCTTTTGAAATTTCTATTCAAGTCTTCAAGCCTTTCTCCATTAAAAAATTTTTTATTTGTACAAGTTTTTTATGTTTTGGGTATGAGCCCTTTGATTGTATATAAAAGTTCTTAATTTGAGAACTTAATTTTAGAATATCAAACTTTTCAATCTTTTCATACAGAGCTTGTGCTGTAATGCTTCATTTAAGAAATCTTTATTTTATTTTATTTTATTATGTTATGTTAATCACCATACATTACATCATTAGTTTTTGATGTAGTGTTCCATGATTCATTGTTTGCATATAACACCCAGTGCTCCATTCAGTATGTGCCCTCTTTAATACCCATCACCAGGCTAACCCATTCCCTCCACTCCCCCTCCCCTCTAGAACCCTCAGTTTGTTACTCAGAGGCCATAGTCTCTCATGGTTCTTCTCCCCCTCCAATTTCTCCCCTTCATTTTTCCCTTCCTGCTATCTTCTTCTTCTTCTTCTTTTTTTTTTTTTAACATATAATGTATTATTTGTTTCAGAGGTACAGGTCTGTGATTCAACAGTCTTAGACAATTCACAGTGCTTACCATAGCACATATGCTCACCAATGTCTATCACCCAGCCACCCCATCCCTCCCACCTCCCCACCACTCCATCAAACCTCAGTTTGTTTAATCTTTTTTTTTTTTTTTTTTTTTTAATTTGAGAGAGAGAAAGAGATAGAGAGCATGAGAGGAGGGAGGTTCAGAGAGAGAAGCAGACTCCCCGCCGAGCAGGGAGCCCGATGCGGGACTCGATCCTGGGACTCCAGGATCATGACCTGAGCCGAAGGCAGTCGCTTAACCAACTGAGCCACCCAGGCACCCTCAGTTTGTTTAATCTTAAAAATAATGTCATAAAGATTATCACCTATTTTTTTTTAGAACTTTTTGTTTTCTCCTTTGAAATTTAGATCTATGATACATCTTGAATTAATTTTTATGTCTGGTATGAAAGACAAGTCAAGATTCATTCTCTTTAATGTAATGTTCAAAAAAAAAATGTAGAGGTTCAATTAATGCACTATTGCTTATTGAAAAGACCATCCTTTCCCCAAACTGAATTGCAGTGGTACCTTTGCCATATAGCAGTTGATTGTATGTGTATGGGGCTGTTCCCATACCTTCTATTCTGTTCTATTGTTCTAATTTTGTACATTGTCCTAATTAGTTTTAGATTTATAAAAGTCTTGAGATCTGGTAGGGGAAAATTTGTTTTCTTCTTCATGATTGCTGTGATTTTCCAGGTCCTTTGTGTTTCCATATAATTATAGAACCAGTTTAGCAGTTTCTGCAAAAACTCACTGGGATTTGATTGTGATCACATTAAATACATAGATAATTTGGTAAGAACTATCACATTAAAAACTTTGATTCTTCCAATCTATGAACATGGTATATTTCCCCTTTAATAGGTCTTTAATTTATCTCAACATTGTTTTATAGCTTTTGGTACAAAAGTCTAGGATGTCTTTTATTACATTTATTTTCAGATATTTGATGTATTTTGTTGTAATATTAAGTAATACTATTTTAAAAATTTTATTGTTTTTATTTTCCAAGTTTTGCTAGATGCATAAAGACATACATTAATTCTGAGCATTGACCTTTAATATAGTAACCTTGCTAAATTGACTTACTGATTTTAAAATTTTATGTGTAGAATCTTTTGGTGTATTCTGCATGTGGAATCACCTGTGATTAATGATAGTTTCCTTCCCTGCCCCCAGTCTTTATGTCTTTCTTTTACTTGCACAGAATAGGATCTCATACAATTCTGAATAGAAAGGTAAAGATGATGGTAAACTCCCTCATTTTCTTTCTACTATTTTTTATTTTATCCCACTACCAGTACTAGTTATGCTTAAACTGTAATCTCCAGATTGTTCTCCCTCCTGACTTTCCTTTACGTAGGAATCTCCTGTTCCAGGCAGTATCCTAAATTTCTTCCCCAAACTCATAGTCATCTGGGCTGTGGGCATTTCCTTTGGCTTATGTTGAATAATGTTGACTAAATAGTCTATCAGTCTGATTACAAGATGATATAAGAATTACAAGAGGCTAAGTAATTTTCTGTCTCTTACACTAGACACAATTTCTGGAGTGCAGGTGTTATGCCTGTTATCTCTTTATTTCTGGTATCTAGAACCATGCCTGGTGCATCAGAAATATTTGATATTTGATGAATGTTTGCTGAATGAAAGAGTGATGCTCCAACTCTGAACTTTCATGAGTCTTCCACATCTATTTATTAACTCGATGCTTTCATTTAGCTGTACCTCCAGGGGACTTGTATGCCCTGAACTCAATGAAATAAACATTTTCTCTTCTTCTGTGTTCCTCTCCCAATGACTCAACTGTCCAATTAACTCTCTGGGACATTCATCTGGTAGTTAATTTTTTACTGCTTCCTTTTTAAAAGTCTCATTTGGCTTCACATATCAAGTTAGTTCTCATATCCTATTAATTCTTTCTTGCTGGGCTTTTTGGATTTGAGCCTTCTTTTCCATTTCCATAGTCATTACCCTAGTCCAGCGTTTTATAACTTCATTCCTTGACTGTGCTGTCTTGGTTGTGTTATTTGTTTCTAGACCCTCTATTCTCCAGCGTACTCACCACATGGCTTAAAAATGTCTTCCTTAGACATTACTTTAGTCATGTATTTCCCCCAAGAAGCAAAGTGGATTCTCTTTATCTATGCTAATGGCATGCCAGCCCTGGTTTATTTCATACTATGTGCATACATACCCTATTTATCTCCAACATAGTCATTCATTTCACTTTACAAAATTTAGTCTCCTTGTTATGTCCACTTCTTGTCATTGCTCCTGTAATTCCATGGAATGGCCGCTTCTTCTCTTTGAAGATGCTATGCCTGTAACTTTAAGACTTGGCTCCAGATTTACCTCTTTCAAAAAGATCTCAATGAATTGTGTCATCCCAAATGAAATGTTCCCTTCATTTTACACATTCCTAATATTTTTATCTATAAATATTACTCTAACAACCAATTATCAAGGAAGCACAATTTGGTAGTTCAGAAATGATACTTTAATACTAAAGCCTTTATGTTAACATGTGCTTTTTTACCATGATTACAAATGTTTTCCTGATAAGGAATTATGGATTTGGACTATCTTGTGAGGAATGCAAGAATTGTGACATTCAGATGTGTGAAAGATGTGTTGTGCATAAGCAAAGTAAAATATCCTTGTTTTTTTGAATTTTAAACAGAGACTCATGTACTGTTTTCATGCATTAGCTGGAATATGGTCATAAATCATAGCGTAAGAACTCAGGCAAAAAATTGTGTGATATATGATTTATGAGGATTATGGGATTTGTGAGGATGAAAGGGGATCCAGGTATTACCTGACCCACCGTCTTTAGTTCAAACTGAGGTAAATAGAGTCCTAGGAAAATTGTGACTTATCCAAGATCTCACATCTAATTAATAGCATAATTATGATTATAACTGAGGTTTCCTAATGTGAAGGCCAGTGTTTTGTCTTGTTTTGTTTTGTTTTATATTACATAAGGTCACCTGTGTTGTTTTTAAACTACCATCTAGGGACCCAGCTGCATTGTCAGCTCCTAAAAGTCAGGACTATACCTTTGTTTTCTTCTACTTTTCTCCAGAGCTGTCCTCCCTGGAGCAGGACTCAGTTTCAACATTTACGACACATCCTTCCCCCTGTGTTGTATTCTTTACCTGGAAGACTGTCAATAATGTTTTCAGAATCAGAATAGAGAGGAGACTTTCTTCCCTAAAGCACTTTTTGGGTATTTCTCTTAAGAATACAGGGTTTAAGACTTGTGCATGATCAAGGACTCCTGAAGTTTGTCCTAGCTATGAGTTAGGAAGATGGAGGTCCTGACCAGGATGATCTACTACTTTTCTCTATTACTTAAATCATTCTTCATAGCTTAATCCCTTTTAGGATCTGGTCAGAACTGAAAAAAATATCAATAGGAGAAGTTCAAGCTCATCAGAGGCTGCCTGTTACCTTCGAAACACTCAAGTTTCAACATCTTTCCTTACCCTTAGGCGACTGATCTAGGGCAAACCATAGCTCCATGTGTTCTCACAGCGCTGTTTCTTCCATAGCTGTTCTTCCCATTGGGAATCGAGCCAGATGTTGAACCTAAGATGTTTCCTTTATCAAGGCATTGACAGAAGAGCCAGAATATTAAACTCTTGACCTCCAATATGAGCCAATAAATCGCAGATACAGATTTCAATCAAGAAACAACCATTTTCCTCAAAATGTAAGCAGGCTGTTGCTCAGCTCATCAGGTTAGAATCTCGCTGTTAAGTTACTACCCAGAGGGCACATTATTCCTTTTTAAAAAAAATTTTTTTTAATCTCTAGATTAGAGTTCTCCAAACTGGAGGAATGTGAAATAAAACCAGCTGTTTACAAGAGAGGAAACTTTTGCTTATTTATATATAGGGGTTCAAGTAAACAGCCTGATTAAGAATGGCCAGGCAGTTAAAAATATGATCCACTGAGTGGTGTAGGGCAGGCATTTAATTTAAACGTGAAATCTCATGATATCCATTAGAATTGAGAAGGAAAGCATGTTTTTATGCAGTGGTATTCATGAAATGTTAGGCATAAGCTCAGAAAATTCATTCATCATGGGAGTTTGAACACTGTTAATTTGTTTTAAGCAACTTCTATTATATCACTGAAGTCCTATTACATAACAGCAGCACTGAGTCATCTGTTTGCTTAGTTACTTCATTCAATTATGGGTCCTATAACTTTCAAACTTTATAGTCTTTCCTCATTGCTCTCTTATTTAAAGAAAATCAACAAAACAGGAATTGTTCCTACAGTCGTCCTTTGTAAGGAAGGTCCCATTTGAGCAACATTATTCCAGCCGTTGTAATTCAGTTTTTCTCCTTAACAAGAGCATAGAAGTGGTCTTTTTTCCCCTTGAATGTGCATATTCCTGAGGGAGCTTAAAAACTTCCATAAATCAATAAAGTAATTGCTACATAATGACCTATTGTTAGTGTTCGTGCCCAGACTGATGTCACAAGGGGGTAATGGAGCTACTGAATCAAAAAATGGCAGCTGTTTCCAATTTATTTGAGAGTCAGTTGGACAGAAAATTAAATAAACACATAGACAAGAAGGACAAGGGCAAGTCCTTGTATTATTCTTATGATAGTTTTAATTCAATTGCAGAAGTCAGCAGGCAGCTGATATTGTGGCCCAGAGTTTCATTAATTGCCTGTCTCGCATGTCAGTGAGACAGCACATGCTCACTTCATCATTTTCAGGTTTTGTTATTTGCATTTTAAAATACACACACCAGTGAAGTATGGATCAAACTTTTCTTGTGTGTGGTTTTTTTTTTTTTTTTTCCTTTTTTTTTCTTGTTAAAACAGCCCTCCAACTCTCAGAAATGTATGATTGGGAGAAGTGGTTTTTTCCTCTACCTGCAATGATGGTGTCTCTTTCCTCTCTCAGGGCAGGCAGCCTAGAATTTTTTTAAATTCCTCTCTCCTCCTCGGGGGAAGGCCCGAAGACTTGTATTTGTTGTGGATCCTGAAGAAAAAAGCGTCACCCGGTTTGCAGGCTCTTCTCCACTGTGACTGGGAGCTTTGATGTGCCTGTTTGATGTTCCTGCCTTGAGGCAGGGGGAGAGGATTATCAAAAGTAGCCTTAACAGGCCAGGTTGGTATTGGGGGTGCAGCTCCGTTGCAAGCCGGACTTCACATCCCTAATGTAAACACTTTCACTGAGGTGGGGTTGCCATAGTGCAGATGAGATTTCAAGGTACTGCCAATCCAGCCTGCATGGATGGAGCATTAATTTTCAGACCGTCCTTTTGGCAGGACGCTATTGTCAGGTGATTGAGGGATTTGGTATATGGTCTGGTAACCACTATTTTATTTATTTATTTTGTATGATGGGATCTAATTATAACTAGAGAATGACTTCAATTTACCATTTAAAGGGATTGCAGTTTTCTCCTAAGAACCATAGAGCCCAGTTTTAAAAGATTCCCTTATGGCAAAAGGACCTTTCAAAGGTAAATAATCCCCTTTTATTTTAGGGACGAGAGAATGGAAGTCTGGTGTGCCAGTTAACGATTCTTAGTGTAAGCTGGGTTTGTTTAGATTGTAACGAAATGAAGAAGAAAGGAATTTTCAAGAAGGATATCTTGGGGCTCCCAGAGGTTTGGAGGCCAGCTTTGCAACCAGGCTTTGTAAGTGACAGAAGTAGGGTGCTTTAGAGGACCAAGAAACAGGAAGCAGGAAGGGCAGTGTGGGATGGGATTGGAAGGTTCAAAGAGGCAATAAGCTAATAAACACGTAAATAAAGTATTTTGGAGAGTGATAAGTACCATGAAAAACAAGCAAGGTGAAGCAAAGTGAGGGAGATAAGAAGCAACGGTATCGAAGACCTCCCTGCTAAAAACGTCAAGAGCAGACACCTGCTAGAACTGAGGGACTATGCCAAGCAGGTAGATACCAGGGGGAAGAAAGAGCACTCCAGGTAAAGGGAATAGGAAGGCCAAAGGTTTTACTTCAGGATATACTTTCTGTGTTTAGTGAGGAGGCCAGTATGGCTGTGGAAGAATACAAGAGAAGGGTAGTTTGACATGAGGCCAGAAAATTGGGTGGGGTGGAAAGGGGCAGACCATATAGGGACTTGAGGCTACTTAAGAGCTTTGGATTTTACTTTAATTGCGCTAATGGTTCCCAGGGATAAGTAGAGAATATGACAAGCATGATGAAATGCTGATGTTGGGAGGTTGGCAAGACTCAGTTATGAGTTAGGCAAACCAGCTCACAGTGATTGAAATTCATGCCTCAACAAAAGCACAAGTGATGACATATTATGAGACCTTTGGGAATACTCATGGATACTCAGAATCATGAATGGTAAATCTCTACATCCAAGGATCTTCTGCATTTATAGTTTTTTACTTTGGGGGGATGTCAGTGGGAAGTTATGCTCCAAAAGGGCATAACATATGTTGTTACTGTATGACCTCAATGTCAGATTCCTAAAGACAAATTCACATCTTAGAAACTCACCTCTTTTGAGAGGAATTCTAACGTTCACTAGCACTGAATATTCAGGATATTGAAAGTGTGGAGATTTTGTGCCTTGTAAGAGTCTTTTTGCATGGTCTTCAGGAGAGATGTTTCAGTTCTACCAGATAGAAAAGCCATTCAAAACATGTTGAATTTCAGTTCAAAGTTTTAATCACATTTCTTTAAACATGCCTTCACATAGTTCTAGAGGGGAGGGGGGGTGGAGGGAATGGGTTAGCCTGGTGATGGGTATTAAAGAGGGCACGTACTGAATGGAGCACTGGGTGTTATACGCAAACAGTGAATCATGGAACATTACATCAAAAACTAATGATGTAATGTATGGTGATTAACATAACATAATAAAATAAAAAAATGTAAAATAAAAAATAGAAGTAAAAAAAAAATGCCTTCACATAGAACCTAAGGCACCTCTAAAACAAAATAATGAGTACATCATGTGTATTAGTAATTGCAGAGGGAAGCAGATCTCCTTATTCCATTGTGAAAAGGTAAGAGAATAAACCCCCCAAATTGAGCAGATGTAAAAGGGAACGTTAGCTGTGGTGAAGGAACATTCAGATAGAGTTGGTGCCTTGGGAAGCAGAAGACTGACTTCTTTTTCTTTTCCTCCTGTCTTTCTCTTGAAGCACTGAGTGCCCCTAGCAGGAAGATGGGTGGAGAGGCATAACCATTATTACTACAGAGAGAAAGACAGACAGGTAAACACTTTGTCCTTGATCAGTTCAGAAGCTTTCAGGCACCAGATTATTGCCAAGTAGGCATCTGCTTGTGAGAGCTGAGGACAAGCTACTGGGAGGCTTCTGACATGAAGTTAGGACTCAGATTGCATTAAATGCGTAAGATAAGCAGATAGCCTCTTAGGCAAGCGATAGACAGGGTTCTTTTTTTAATTTAGTCTTTTCTTCACATATTTGTCTTTTGTTGTAGTATAGTTCAGTTGTCATAAGCATACATTACGCTTGCTTTAATAGAAAATTTAATTACTCTAGTTTTAAATAGTGGTTAAAAATGTGTATTTTAGAATAAAATGTATGTGGGTTGAAATCTCAGCTCACCCATTATAAAAGATATGACCTTAGTGATTTAACTTCTGTTCGTTTTTGGCTCATCAACTGTAAAATGGAGAAAGTAGCGTTGCCTAATTTTAAATGCCCAATAAATCTTGGCCATTATTTTTACTCTTAGGAAAAATTTGGATGGATATGGATTTCAACAGCCTATGATAGTGCAGTGGTGAATCTGCATGATTGGTGGTGGCTTGTATAACCTGCCGAGGCAGTTGTTAAGAGGTGACCTGCTTCCTCAAATGGTGAAATGGAACATTTTTTTGGTCACAGACGATCAGCATGAGAGTCTATAACGTGCAATATAGGGGAGGGTTTTCCCGTGGGAAAATTGCTCTTGAGTTCTGGGGGAGCCTCCCAGCCCTGCAGTGATCTCACCAGGGGTGATTCCACTGGGTCAGGCCTGGCCAGAGGCTTGGGTGTGGAGTGGTGATGGTGCCAATTCCAGAACAAGTGGATGCATGGAAAGGATTGATAAATTCTTACTGACCATTCATTTGTTAGACCGGCCTGTAATCTTGAGCTTTGTAAGTTATAACCATCTGGTTCCCTTACTTACTAAAACAGATCCCCAAATGCCTCTCATTCTGTGATTTCTCACTCTATAAAAAATGGAATTTTGAAATATTATTTATAAGAAAATATGTAATGTATTTCTATTTTATTTGTTCAAATTTTACTTACTTAATGGAAATGAAACACATATGTACAAGGACCTAATCCCTTTTCTTTCCTACCAGGTCCCTTACTGGGTGATGTTTTCATTAGACTACTACAGTTGTCATCCGTATATACACAAAATACAGTTTATTTTGCAGCCTATCTTTTGGATATAGCTTCAGCATCTGCCACGATTAGTGATTTCAATTACGTATCCATGGAATCACACGGATGCCTTTATTACAGTGTATTTTTTAAAGAAAAAGAAAAGCCTAGACTAATGAAATAGGAATAAAGAAAAAATAATGGAGGATGTAAAGTTGCGTATAATCACCAAGTTTTCACTTGATATCGCTACTAAAATAAATTTCCTCTCTAAGTCCTCTTCCCCGCCAGATGCATTAAAATACTTATACACTGAAGGTTTGTTTTTCTTCTATTTTTCCCTTATCCCACCAGTATAGCATCAAAACATAACACCAATTGCTTTGGTGATGTTAAAAAAAAAAGTAACGTTTGTATCTAAGTAACCCTGTTGTCTTTCCATCTGAGCTCCTCTTTTAAGCTGCTTAGTTTTGTATGAGATTTGCTCGTAAGTCAGGTTTTATGAATCAAGAAAACTCTGTATGGTCTTGCTAAAGCAGCATGTGCTGCTAATTTCTTTTTACACTGCCACTCTCTGAGACACATGCACACACTTGTGGGTATAGCACATACCCTATTAGCTTTTTATACTTAATAGGGCCCTTGGCATTTTTGAGTCTTAGACTAATTTGTTTTATTCTGCCTCCCTTCTGTTGTAGTCAGGAAAGTGAGTTGCCTTAAAGTTAAGTGCCCTGTGATCATCCTGCATGAAGGGCACTGCACAAGTCCTATCATCTGATTGATTAGATGCTCTCCTCCCTGATCTGTTCTCTTGGCCACTGCAATTTAAAGAGGAATGGGACTTGGTTTGTCATTCACAGGATATTTTGACTGTGCCTTTGCCCTCCCCAGCTCATTAAACTCATAGCTCTTATATTCTTCAACAAATATTTAAAACCAAGGGGGAGGTAATTCATTCATCAAGGGAGTTTTGTGAAGGTGGTCTGTTGTATCTTTTGTGTAGCATTTTCCTATAACCAAGTATTAAGATTCTATCTAAATTAATTCCTTTCTCAAGATTCTTACATCAATGCTAAAGAGAGATGGTGCTACTACATCAGTTCCCTTGGAACTGAAGAATGATTAGATTGTGTTTTTCTCAACAGAATGTGAATTGAGGTCACATTTCAATGGCAAGAGTCAGTAGTATTTAGTAATCTCCCCACCTGTCAGGTGTTATTTAGAAATTCTGCCTTGGTTCTCCTTGTCATCTTTTGTGGCCTGAAAAATCTAATTTAGTTCCTAACATAAGGAGAAGTTATGATTTAATCACCAAAATAAATTAATAATAGAGTTAAAATAGTATGGGATGTGCCTACATTTCTGTCAATGCTGACCCATTGAATGGTGTGTGGTAAAAAATTCAATATACAGATGGATTATAACATGTGAATACCATTGTGTGTATATTAAGGTTTTATTTTGAAAGCACTTATGATTCATCACTTTATGTATTTATAGCATATTTAAAAAATAATTCGTATCAGGTCAATATGTGTAATAGTACATATTTATTATTATTAGGACTCATTATTATATTACTAAAATACAGGTTTTTTTCTGCCTGTACTTAATTTTGTTATTATTTTCATGAAGAAATATGGTTTAGCAACTTCATAATACTGTGCTTTCAAATCCATAACTAAACACTGAAAACATCATTTGCACACCAAGGTCATTTTTATAATTTGAAAGTAATGCATGTACATGGTTTGGCTATGAGAATCCCAGATCAAAGTGTATTAATTCATTTTTGAAAGCACTTCAGTTTCTGTCTTTACAATATTCCCTTTTAAAAACCACCACTGGCTTTCATTGCTCTTTGCCTGAGCCTCATATTCCACATTTTTGACTGTGAGGTTTTCCATTCTGTTTTCCTCTTTCCCTCCTTTTATTCCAGCCAGCAGTAATTTTGTGTGGACTAGTTCTTCAAGTAAAAGATGAGATTACACATCAATTATAAGAACCAACTCATTCCTTCCTATCTTCATAAAGCACAAATTAGGCATTCCTTGTAAACATGGCACCCTAATAGATATTATAAAAGAGATATTTAAATAAAGGAATTATTGATTTCAAGGGCTTTAATACATAACTATTACCCTTCCTTCCCAGGAATTTTTTAGAACCTATAGCTCTGAAATAATCTGTACTTGGCATTGTAACAAAGTAGGGCCCTTCCTGAAAAGTAAAGCAACACAGGAGTGAAGATGTATCTACCTCGAATCTTCACCATTCCATAATGGTGGCATATTATGCTTCTCTGTTCTAAAAGAGTTAAACTTTCTTGTATTGAGGTTTAGAGGACCTATCATCTGCTCAGATTGATCTAAATTGTCTAGACTAGATTTATCATGATTTCTGAGCTATAAGGAGGGAACCAGAGATAAAGCCAGTGAAATTTTGTGAACATGACTTACGAGCATTTGGCTAACTACTGAGATCAGGCCTCATAGGATACCAGTTCCTAAGTGGAATCACCAGGCACCTCAGATCCAGACTCAAATTTGCAGGTCCAGAAATGCATAATTATTTGAATACCTAGAGATTATGAGACTCTGAGGGACTGAGCCACATAATTAACTTCCACAACATCGATATTAAACAAAAATAAGAATGTCTAGATTTGTTTAACCTTCTAGGAGAACATTGTACCATAGTAATCTTTAAAATATGAACTTAAATTCTCAACATTCATTCACAAGCAAACTTTGAAACTCTTACTACTCTGATTTTGGTGTTCTCCTCTTTGGAATGTATATAAATTTAATATCTCCCCTGTAGGGTTGTGCAAGGATGGTATATTATATATATATATATGTATATTATATAATATACATATATATTTTATTATATTTATGTATCATATTTAATATGCTATAATATATGATATATTCTCTATATATAGAGAAAATATTTATATATAACATATTTAATACATAACATATGTTATATATATACAGATAGTTAAGTAATTAATTAAAAATATTTATTAAGCTTTTATACTATATGTTGGATTCTATTCCAGAAGATAGAAATGCAACTGTGTACAAGACAGAAAAGGGCCTTCCTTCTCTAGAGCATATGGTTAAGATAAGGAGCTGGAAAATAAGCAATTAAATAAATAAGATGATTTCAGACTGGGGCGCCTGGGTGGCTCAGATGGTTAAGCGTCTGCCTTCAGCTCAGGTCATGATCCCAGGGTCCTGGGATCGAGTCCCACATCGGGCTCCCTGCTCCTTGGGAGCCTGCTTCTCCCTCTGCCTCTCTCTCTCTCTCTGTCTCTCATGAATAAATAAATAAATAAATAAAAATCTTAAAAAAACAAAAGATGATTTCAGACTGTGATAAATATTGCACAGACAACAAAACATGATAATGTGAAAAGAGAGACTTGGGGGAGGAAAGACTATTTCAATTGGGTGGTCAGGAAAGGCATTGGAGATGCCATCTAAATAATATAGAGAAGTTTGGCATATGGGCATCTGGGGATAGCAAGTACAAAATTCAGAAATTAGGTATGAGTGAGGTGTGTCTGAAAGCAGGAAAGGCAAGTGTGACTGGTGTCCAGCAAGTGAGGGGAAGAATAAGGCAAGATAAAGTGTTGGAATTTCTCTGGTGCAAGGGTCTGAAGTCCTGGGTTTTCATTCTTACTACAATGGGAAAGCAGTGGAGGCTTAAATAGGGAAGAGATGTTATCTGTTAAAGATCTCAGGAAAGAATTAGAGGGCTGCAGAAAGGAAACAGGCATCAATTACGAGGTCAGTTCAGTCATCCAGGTGACTTGGACTAAGGTATTGTTTCAGTAGAGAGAAGTGGACACATTAAGGATATGCCTTGGAGTTAGATTAACACACTGTAACGTGAGAGACAGGGAGGGAGATCAAGAATATGCTTTAGTTTATGACTTATCACCTAGACAAATGAGGATTCCCATTTGCTGAGATGGAGCGGATTGGGTCTTACTCACTTTGAGATACATGTTATCCATCTAAGTGGAAATGATAAACAGTTGGATATATAAATCTTTGACTCAGGACTAAAAATGTGATAATGGGTGTAATCTGAGTATAGGTAGTATTTAAAACCATCGGTCTGAATGAGATCACCTCAAAAGAATATGTAGACAGAGGGAAAAAAAAAAGAGGACAAAGTAACAAGCCTCGGAGAATCATCATACTTCGAGATTGAGATTGAGCAGTAAAGAAGTCAGCAGAAGGGATAGGAAATGAAACAGCCAGTGAGATTGAAAGAAACCTGGAAGGGAATGTGTCGCAGAAAAGAGAACACCTCAAGAGGAAGGAAGTTGGGGCACCTGAGTGGCTCAGTTGGTTGAGCGACTGCCTTCGGCTCAGGTCATGATCCTGGAGCCCCGGGATCGAGTCCCGCATCGGGCTCCCTGCTCGGCGGGGAGCCTGCTTCTCCCTCTGACCCTCCCCCCTCTCATATGCTCTCTCTCTCTCTCATTCTCTCCGTCTCAAATAAATAAAAAATCAAAAAAAAAAAAAAAGAGGAAGGAAGTTGAATACTGTTGAGAGTCCACGTCAGGTTAGGACATAAAATTGATTTGGCAAGACTGAGCTCACTGGTGACTGGAACAAGAGGGCCATTGGAGTAGTGGGGATGGAAATCTACTTGGATTTATTCTTCTCATTTCTAAAATATTTCTGCGTAAAGAACCAGAATTGATCAAGTAAATGTCAAGAGCCCTCCTTCCTCTAAAAACAGAGGAAAAACTCTTAATATCAAAGTATCCACTTTATTTGTCATTCAAAGTGGCATTCATTTACACCAAGGGTGTTCTAAATTGTTATACAGATTGTGGCTTTCTTTAATATTTTAGTTATGTCTTTTGACATGGTCATCTCGATGAGTTATGGATGATACTCTGGAACCTTAACAATTGGAAATGGGGAATCCCCTGTTCTCATCAGCAATATATTCAAGATGAGTTACTTCTGCAGATGGCAAAGCTTATCCTTTTTTATGTTGATTCTTATTTGCCTCAATTTCAGATGGTGACATTTGCTGAATTTATTCTGAATTCTGATGAGCTTTCTATTTGTAGCATGTAGCCTGATTACAATGAAAATAAAGAATTCTTGACTTTGGGAGACCCTAGTTTGGATGGAAAAGACATTCTTGAAACTTGCTTGGTATCACCTCTACTCCTGTCACCTTTCTCTCACGCTGTCTTTATATATGAAACAACAACCATAAGTTACCTCCCTCTCTGCAGCCCACATGTTCCTCAAAGCTGTTCCAGTGAGCTGTGTGTTCTTTCTCTGCCAAGTTTTCTGTCCCTTCCTGTGCTCCTGACATAATTCCTTTCTTCAGGATATTTTTAAAAAGGCATTAGAGGAAACAATAAATACTAGGTGTTATGAAGTAAGTCTTCAGCTGTTGATGAAGATAACTTCAGGTTAAATTTTTCAGAAACAGTGGTGGTCTTTTCTTTAACAAGAAAACTCTAAAGAACATTCACCTTTTTTTTTTTTTTAAGATTTTATTTATTTATTTGACAGAGAGAGACATAGCAAGAGAGGGAACACAAGCAAGGGGAATCGGAGAGGGAGAAGCAGGCTTTGCGCAGAGCAGGGAGCCCGATGCGGGGCTTGATCCCAGGACCCTGGGATCATGACCTGAGCCGAAGGCAGACGCTTAACGACTGAGCCACCCAGGCGCCCCAAGAACATTCACCTTTTTAATTGACCAAGTTGTGTGCCTCTAATTACTGCATGCATTAAGTTGAAAATATAAGCAGTTATCAGAAATGCAGATTTCAATATTCTTTATATACTAAATTTTCAACTTCTGCTAATTTCTCATAAAAGGGAGCCAACAAGGAAGTCAATAGGCTTAGATGTTAAAGGAAAGAATCTTTAGAACCATATTATAATAATAGTTATTTTAGTCTTCATTCAATAATATCTTTAGATAATGCATACACATTTTTACTCAAAGTCATGCATATTTAAAAAATTTACTCTATGATACTGTATGGGAGATAATAAAAATATTTAAAGCAAGCAAACCACATTTATGCTTAAAACATAAATTTTGGACAGCATTCTATATGCTATCCTCAGTAATGGTAGATTCAATTAAAGCTGTTTTGCAGAAATCCAGTGGCAAAATATAATTGAGCTATGACTATGCAAACTTGTTCGTCTGAATAAGTGCTTTCAATATTTATTTTAAACTATAGAGATAGGAGGTTTATGACCTAAGTCATGCCACTTTGAAAGCCCACTGAGGCAAGGTCAGTTTCTGCCTACATCCTTTTATACATTCCCTAACATAACAGCATATGTTATAAGCTCTTAATAAATTCATAAGTATAGTGATGCTGTGTGAGTAGTAGACTGAGTCAACATGAGATAGAGCAGAGCATCCTCCAAAGCCTTGCTATGAGTGATTTCCTTCTGTCCTGTGTTTACTTTCCCTCAACATCAGAGTTGTAATGCCTTACTCACTGTGGAGGCCTCATAAATATATCCTGAATTAATTGATAGAGAACATGTTTAAAGAAGACTTTTGCAGTATTCAGTAAGTCCTAGGGTATCTTTTATGCTTAGTTAAATTGCACAACCACTTAATTTTGCTTGTGTTTCTATATGGTTAAGTCACACAGAGATGTGGTGATTTCTTTCCCAATACTCCAAAAGGCCAGATATTTGAAACTCAACAGCTCAGAACTTGAGGTTGTGAACTTTGCTGGGTCTATTACTACTCTGTTCCTGTTTCCTCATTGATTAAATGAGGATAAGAATTCTTTCCACAAAGATGTTACAAAAGAAATAAAGTCCACCTTAGGACTGGGGTGAATAGGGCCTAAAGGGTTGTTTCTAGCCATACAAGTGACTTTAAGCTTTCCTTCATGTCTAGAAGATTTTTCTCAACTTTAGACTAAATTCCTCTTCTGGGTTGATGACACCAGGCCACAGTGTCAAGAAACTTTTAGTTTTACTGGGTTTCAGAGCAGACCCCTAATTCATGGTGGAAAACATAACCTCATTTCTGTTTCACCAAGTTCAATTCTGTTTAAAATTTATTGTCACTGAGAAATAATAGAACCTAGGAGGTAAAATGGCAGTCTCAAGGCTCCAACGCACATCTCTGTCATCTCTCTGGATGTTTGGCCTTTGACAAGTCTCCAGACCTCTTTGAGCCTCTTCCTTGAAATAGAGGGAAAAAATTATATCCACTGCAAAGGTTTGCTCTCAGGATTAAATGAGATAATGCAAGTAAAGCACTTAGTGTGATTTCTGGTACATGGAGCAAAACTCAATAAATATTGGCCACTGGCATTATTGTAGATTTACTTGATAATATAAAATAAAATCTTAGCAATTTTTAGCCACCATATTTAAGTAGAAAAATAATCAGTGAGGTCCTTTCTTTGCTACTACCTGGTTCTCAGAGATTTTTAACAAGATTTACCATGGAGAATATCTGAACCATTGTGTGGAGGGCAGGAAGGTGGTGAGCCTTTTTTTATAAAAAAGAAGATAAATAGGGGGATGCCCACAGCAGTGACCACCAAGCTCCAATTTCTCCTGACCCTACAGCCAATGATGAAAGCATGGTAGTACAGTTTGGGAAGATGCTGTGGGAAGTGAGATATAAGAGCTTGTAAGAAGTAGATGATCTAATTTAAAGGTAAAATAGAGATGAAATGCAGAGCCACAGAGAAGATTCAAAATGAAAGAGGATGAATGGTTTTGAAAGTCCGGAACCAGCGGCAGAACAACATCAAAATATGGCAGGGTGATCAAAACATGTTATTAAGTAAGCTTGACTGTATAGAAGGCAATCAGGAAAAAACATTTACAGAAAAATCCTATTTTCCCTATAGATCCCATGCTCTGGATTTGTTTTTGTTTTTGTTTTTCCACCTTTTGTCAAAATCTTGGGCAGTCCCAGTAGCTTTTCTGCCCTCCTTTAGTCATAAAAACCCATATCACTAATTAAAAATTTCCATCCAGTGAACACTTCCATCTTTTATCCTCCTTAAATGTTCTTCCTCCCACTGTTCTTGACTAATTCAGGCAAGATCTGCAGTAAGGGGGCATGGTGGGTTTCTTTCCTTCTTGTTTTCTCAGTCTCTCCTCTACCCCGTGCCTGTTGTTTGATTCCATCCAAAGTTGGAATGAAAAAGAGGTGAGGAAAGGTCTCACTAGATGGATAGTTGTAATCTGGCTGTGTAACCTGATGCACAAAAACGGGTCCATGCCCTTCATCTCTCCAGACTCGCCTTGGTGTGGGATATCTCTCTCTGAGCTCTTCTCTCTGAAGGTGGTTTGTGATTTTTCCCTCTGCTTGCTAGATTCTCAGGGACCACTCCAGGCTAGACTCACCCATCCCCTCCAGAGAGACTTCTAGGAAGAACTCCTTTTAAGGGAGGGATGGGGTGGCTGGGTGATAGACTTTGGGGAGGGTATGTGCTATGGTGAGCCCTGTGAATTGTGTAAGACTGATGAATCACAAACTTGTACCCCTTAAACAAATAATACAATATATGTTAATTAAAAAAAACAACAACAGTACAATCCAATTTCCTTCCATAGAGTTTATATCTGGTCCATGGGAGATTAACCCCTTTGGTCTGACTTAAGCGGCAGAGCAACCAGTTCTCCATGTAGCCCTCCCTCTCTTTGATCGGTCATCAGAAAGGGACAGCTTCAGTCATAGCCTCTCGTGTTCAGAATAAACTGGCACAAGTCAGAGATTACTTCCCAAGCCTTCCCAACTCTATGCATCACATGTTAAGCCCCCTCACTTAGCTTGAAGTGGGAGGACACCACTTCTCCTCTTCCCTGTTGTGGGGGTATGGGGTGGGATGTAATAGCACACTGAACAATTCTCCAAAGAAATTCTCACTCTCAATTATTTTATCTCTCCCAATGAATTTTTTATAGTCTCCTATCTAGTTTGAAAATGGGTGGTAGGCTAGTTTTGGCAGAACTAATTTCATAATCACTTTGTACATCCTGTATAGGTAGTCTAGCACCTTCGTTGAAAATGGAGGGCTATTTGGCTCCTCTTGTTTTGTTCTCAGTGGCATCACACCTCTCTTACACACTTCACATCTTCTCAACCACACCTGTTTCTACACCAGTGCACTGCTGCAAGCAGGGCTGCATGAGTTCCAAGAAACTTCGTGGAGAAGCAGGTTACCATTGCCTCAGTACAGACTGAAGCCAGGTGCTAGCCCTGCCTTATCGACATGGAGGTGTGAGAAACCAGGGCACCCCATTACCACTCATACATGTGCAACTGAGAAGTGCAGGGGATTTGTTGCCCTACAAGGCAGAAGTCAGTGGGAGATGATAGACAAATTCTTGCCCCCTTCCTCATCTTCCCCCACTTAAGACAGACATCCTGAGATGCAGTTTATCCAACTTAGAGGACAATTTTATTTATTTATTTATTTATTTATTTATTTATTTATTTATTTATTTATTTATTTATTTATTTATAAAGGTTTTATTTTTATTTGAGAGAGAGAGCACAAGCAGGGAGAACAGCAGAGGGAGAGGGAGAAACAGGTTCTTCACTGAGCAAGGAGCCTGATGAGGGACTTGGTCCCAGGACCCTGGGATCATGACCTGAGCCGAAGGCAGATGCTTAAGACTGAGCCACCCAGGAGCCCCTAGAGTACAACTTTTTAGAAAAAGATTTTATTTATTTATTTGAGAGAAAGAGAGAGCAAAAGCGGTGGGGGAGGGGTAGAGGGAGAAGCGGACTCCCCACTGAGCAGGGAGCCTGATGTGGGGCTTGATCCCAGGACCCTGGGATCATGACCTGAGCTAAAGGCAGATGCTTAACCGACTGAGCCACTGAGGTACCTCAACTTAGAGGACAATTTGAAAGGTGAAGCAATCAGTTGCATTTAGCAATGGCCAGCTTCATCATGCATCCTTGCGCTGGCTCTTTCTCATTCCCTGCTTCACTGCCCTTTTCCTCACCTCAGCACCCTAATAAAGAAATACCACATAAGTCCTCAGCCTGTGGTTCTGCTTTCTGGGGAACCCAAACTAGGACCATGGCCTTCAAAACCTCTGCTGAAGTCCTGAGAAGCAGAAGAATCGCATTTAATATCCTGGTGTGCATGCTTTCTGGGTTAGGTGGAGTCATAGTTATTTCTTAAAGGATAGACATGTTGTGGGAAAAGATTTAAGTAAAAGTATAGGGGCTTAGGATGAACAAGTCTTCTCTGGTCTTGACTGAAGTTATGGAAAGTCCAGAGAGATGAGGCTTAAGAAATTAAAGGAAGGTAAGTGAAATGCTGAAATGGTATTTTGATGTTAGGTGTGGGTTTGGTCTTTGACCAGATCTCATTTTCTTTTATGTAACTGTGACAGAAAAGGTGACAGAAACTTTGAGTGAGAAGAGAGATTGGCGCTCAAATACAGCTCTAGTTTAGAGCGTCAGGGTGGGAAGGAGGGTTGTTGAGATCATGCTATTTGTTAGTGACATCGCTGGTATATCCTTATGTAGTGTAGTGTCCCTTTCACAGTCTGATCATTACCATATACTTAAATATTTCAGTAAATATATAATTATATATTATTATTATTTAAATTATTCCCCAAATCCAGCCATACCTAGAAAGATTTCAGGATGAACATTTATAGAAGATTTAATTATTTTATGTTTGAAAATTTTCATATTGTTCTTTATATACTTTTTTTTGAGAGAGAGAGAGGCGGAGAGAGAGTGAGCAGTGGGGAGGGGCAGAGGGAGAAGGAGAGAATCTTTAGCAGGCTCCATGCTCAGTGTAGAGACGGTCACGGGGCTCAATCTCATGACACTGAGATAATGACCTGAGCCAAAATCAAGAGTCCGTTGCTTAACCAACTGAGCCACTCAGACACCCCTTTATATACTCTTTTGTAAAAGGTCCTGACATCTAAGTGATAAGGGTACATGACAAACATATAAGCAAAATGATATGTTTAACAAAGTAAATGAAAAATTAACGCTTAATTGTAATAATTTAGAGATGACTGGTTATATCAGGGAACTATATTTTTTTAACATTAACATCTAATGACATGTATGTCTCCATAGTAAATCTTAGGTAAACTGTTAATGATTCAGACTGTCAAGTTATTAGATTGGCTTTTGCACTTAAACAATCTGGGTTTTTTTCTGATGGATTTAAATGTATACCTACAGACACACACGATTTACCATTTACTTCTTGGAAGTAAGATTCAGGCACATAGACTTTGTAAAGGTTTATGCTATTATTCAGGTTTGAGCCTGGGCTTCTCTTAAAATTAATTTTAGTTCTTTAATCAGATATTTCTGCCCAAACCTACTACTTAAAGCCCTATTCTCTTTAGATTAGGAAGAATGGAAACACATCTTACCTCCGTATTGCCTTTAACGATGTAACTTTTATTTTCAAGACCGACACAGCATTCCCTAAAAGGTGTTCAGTTAGGAAAAAACTGATGTGAAAATAGTTGTTCTGGACAGGCAACAATTACAGGGAAATACTATTGTAGATCAGGAACCATGGTGAATACTTTGCCAATTCAGGCTTCGAGGAAAATGATTATCACATTTTGCAAATGAAAATGCCTCAATTTATAGTGGGCATAATTTTTTTTTTATTTTCTAGCAAACATTCAGAAATTCAGCTGTTTTCAAAGAACCTATTTTCTCACTAAACATTTTTCTAATTCGTGAAAAAGAATTACTGAGAATTGCCTGATTATATAGTAGTAATCATAGACCACCTAAGCATAGCTTTTACAAGGCCAAATTTACAAAAGAATGCTGTTGCCTGAGGTTGTCAGAAGGAAAATAAGTGGCTATTTATTAAGTTATAATGATGAAAAATAAAAGTGGCCAGTTGTTCTGGATTTCATTGCAATAACTACACTTATCTATGACTCATGATCCTTTTTACCAAAATATTTAATGAGATTTTCAGTGTTCTAAATTAAGACATAGATGGGTGAAAACAAACCAGCTCTGCCTTGACTACATATGCTATAGGCAGAGAGAGTTATTCATTTCCACTGAAATGCACAGAAGCTAAACCATAAATCTAACATGCATTGCATATCTTTATAGGTGCAAATTGATAACCGGACATCAAAACAATGAAGTTATCCCATCGCAGAGGTGCAAATTAGCAGTCAGATTACAGATACCAGCAAGGGAGAAGACAAAGGGAAAGGAGCACGTGATAGAAACTTCTATTGTTGTCTGCCAGAGAGCCTATATTTCAAAAAAGAGACACCGTAGAAAAAAAACAGAAGACATTATGAGGATTACATTTCCTATGATTGCTCTCTATGGAGAGCATGTCTTTTGTCTGTAGTGTATGAATTGAAGATATATCTCAACTGTCTATTTTAAATGGCCCCAAATAACTACAAAACTACAAAAAATTAAAAAATGAAAAGGATAATGTAGTGATAATATTGTGTAAGCACTTATATTAAACCCTTCACAATGAACAAGATTGAAGTATTAGCTTTGATAATTGCTTCAAGAGCAGATGCCTATTTTGGAAATAAGTTTTAAAAGTTGTGATACCCTCATGTAGTGTCTACATTCCAAGGATGCATTCAGCGAGAGTGCTTTGGTAGCTTTATACTGCTATGTTAAAAATTCCACCAGAGACTTAGAAGACTTGTGGTCCAGTCTCATTATGACAGAATTGGTCTTTTTATTAAATTATATATACAAGTAAAACACAAAGATATGGAAAAAAGGAAAAATATATTGGATCCATCTAGGAAAAAAAAAGATGACTAACCCTTATACCAACAGGAAGAGGCTGAGCATTACCAGAAAAACAACTATAAAGACACCGTAAATCAAACAGCATAGAGTTTAGAACATCAAAAACTCAGAAATTTTCATCTATTATTAATTATGATAAAAAATTCTATCTCAGAATATTTTACACAGCAACTGTTGCAAAGAAAATCTACATCTTCCTGAGCTGAAAAAAGTTGGAAATAAGAACTAAGGCTCTAAACTTCCAATGAAATTGGATGGCCATTAATAAAATATTTCAATGTCTTTGTACATTTTTCTTTCAATTAAAAAGCCACATCTTAAAAGGAAGACAATTTATTATTTTGATGGCATTTAAATTTTTAAAGGGACTACAATTAGAATTGCCACATATAATGTGGGAATTTAGTGTGGGTTTCTAAAAAAAAATTATTTTTGCAGTTAAATTGTATTTTTTCACCTATGTTACATGTAAGTGTACCTATGAGAGAAATTCTTTAAAAACTTTAGAAAAAAATTGATATTATAGGCTTTATTCTGGCTTGAAGATGAAAGACCTTTATTAACCTCTCTATTAACCTTTTTATTAACCTTTTAAGTAAGCTTCTTATTAGCCAACATAGGCAAAGCAGAGTAGGCTTCCTCACATTACCTTCAGTGGTCTTGGAGGAGCTAATTAGTAGATAGAGTGCAGCACAGCTAGACTTTTCTTTATCTGTATCCCTTCCACATCAACAGACATTCTATCCACTGAACAGCTGTATTCTAATTAACATCATAACCTCATCTTTCCTGTATCCACATCTGTACTGAGAGTTTTCTGGTAATGGAATGATGAAGGAGCATAGATCAGGGACAATCTCAAAAATCCAGGAAAATCCTTCAGTCTTTGCTTTGGCTACAAAGCCCTATGTGGAGTTGAGTTTTCTTATGTGATACAGATTTGAGATTAGAAGGGGAATATATACACATACACACACACACACACACATACATACAGTGTGTGTGTATTTTTTTTTCTATAGGAGTATAGATCTGTTACAATATAAGTAGTTTTGCCAAGAATTCAATGAATGTGATCCTCCTGGATACAAAAGCAGTAGCATCAGGGATTCTAGGTGTAGTAAGTTTATAATAAATTGTTGTTAATGGGGTGCCTGGGTGGCATAGTCGGTGGGGCATTCTGACTCTTGGTTTTGGCTCAGGTTGTGATCTCAGTGTCATGAGATTGAGCCCTGCATCAGCTCTATGCTCAGTGCAGAGTTTGCTTGAGATTCTCTCTCCCTCTCCCTCTGCCCCTCCTGCTTATGCTCTCTCTCAAATAAATAAAATAAAATAATTGTTATCTGGAGGGTAAAATCTTAGTACTCTGTCTGACTCAGAGCATAGTTGATAAGGAGCCCTATAAAATTAGAGCTCCCCTGGGCTGACCACACTGTGTTGGGAAAATCACTAAACTTCCTGAATTCACAATTTCCTCATTTATAAACAGTGATACTAATACTATTAATAACTACTTAGCTCAACTTTTTGGTTTCAATGACGTACATGTAAAACTGGGATAAGATTTACTTCATAGGGTTGCTGAAAGAATTAATGAACAGTGTCTAATATAGTGTAGAAAAGTCCAGACATTCAATAAATTATAATTTTATTAAAGTTCCTACAAATAGTTAAAAAGTACTTAAATTGTTAACACCACATTTATAATATATATTTCCTATACTTGGCAAGATTGCTACCTTTTTTAAAATTGCTGTCTACAGATTTTATCATGGAAGAATAATGATACCCAAGAGAATATTGTCTTCCTAATAAATTCCACTAGAATTAAATTTAAAACTGAACTTTACTAAGCAAAAAATTATTGTGGAATACAGGTGGAACTGTCTAACCATTTAATAATAACATAGGGCATAATAATTTAACAATGTATTATTATTAATCCTAATAAACATCCATATCAGGATGTAAAAATTTTATTATAATGATTTATCCATATTGTGGAAATTAGAATAAAAGCCAGAGAAATCTATTTTAACTTTACCAGATAAACTGTGTAAATGGCTCAATAGTAAGTTTAATGTTACCAGAAAAACATGAAGCAAATATGATATAAAATACTTTGTTAAAATCGAAAGGAGAGAAATAAGGATAATAGTAAAAACTTACAAAAAAAGAAAAGATGTTCTGGAAGTATTTTTTCAGTTGTGTCACCATTTAAGATTTAAGCTTCATAAAAATACAGGGACATGTATAGAGGTGTACTGATTTAGGTCTTGGATTCATGTGATCTCAATGGGCATAATAAAAAGGAATGCAGATAAACAGGGGCTTTTGGGAAAGTCCTGATAAATAGTATTTCATCCTACTGAATTTGATGAGTAATACTGTATGTGTGTGTATATGTATATGTGTGTATATTCTACAATTAGAATAGCCACATACAGGGACGCCTGGGTGGCTCAGTTGGTTGAGTGGCCATCTCTTGATTTCAGCTCCAGTTCTGATCTCAGAGTCATGGGATTGAGCCCTGTGACAGGCTCCATGCTAAGTGTGGAGTCTGCTTGAGATTCTCTCTCCCTCTCCTCCTGCTTGTGCTCTATAAGTAAGTAAGTAAGTGAATAAACAAATAAATGAATAAATGAATAAAATCACACACAAAAAAGAATAGCCACATACAATGTGGGCATTTACATATATATAGAATCTGTGGTTGGAAAAAAAATGTTGAGTTTACCTCAATACAATTTGCAGATAAAAATCTAGCCTGTTTGGGGGAAATTTATTACTCTCAATTGTCATTTCAGTTAAGGACTGAGCAATGAATAGAATCACCTCAAAGTTGGTCTAACGTGACCCTGAAGGCAACACTAGTTACTCTCATGGACTAGTTTCAGGTGTTAACCAACTCAGATGTAATGAGCAGCCACCTCTGGCAATCCACAGGCCCAGAGCTTGAGGAATTGTAATTTTTTAGATGACTTTCTGAATGATGATATGCACTCCTATATAAGGATAATGCCTTGTCACATATAATACTTCCAATGTTTAATACTTATTTATGTCCATTACCTTATTTAACCCTTGTAACAATCCGGTATATAGGGAACATTAGTATCATCAGCTTCACTTTACAGGTGAGGAAATCAATATGTCCACAGATTGAGGGACTCACTAAGAATAGGAGACCTAGAATTTCAGTTAGAGCTGAGTCCCCCTTCCAGGCAACTCTTAATTTTAGACAGACACTGATCAAACTTGTTTTATCTTGGCATTTGTAGCTTGGTTACATGTAGGTTTTTATTTCTGTAAATTGGTGTGATTCAGTTTATTAAATGACTAAAATACAAGATTTGCAATTTATTCATTCAGCTTTTCTTTTGTCTGTCTTAGGACATAAAAATACTCTGAGGGGCTGTTAAAATAACATTTCAACACTAACGCTTTGCCTCAATTTATTTCTCATTGGGTTTACTCCTTAATCATTCTTTCATCCAATTCTTTCTTTTATTTTGTAGTTAGAACATTTATTTCACCCTATTGTTAATGTATTTATCTCTCTGCTGAGATGGCATCCTCCTTCAGTGCAGGGGTTATATTTAGGCCTCTTTGTGCACATTAAATGAATGTGTGGAACAAGACAGTAGCTAGTGCTTACTATGGGCCAGTCACTGTACTTAGAACTTATAAATATGTTATTTCACCTGATCATCAAAACAACTCTTTGAGGTAGCTACAATGATTAAATCCATTTACGGTTAAGGCAACTGACACATAAAAAAGTCTCTCTTCCTTGCCTGAGATCAGTTATAGACAAAGCTGTAACACAAATCCAGGCAGTCTGACTCTGGGTCCTTTGATGGTTGAATCAAGGGTAATAATCAGAATAGCTAATGCTTTTGTAATACTACTACACCAGGTACTCTTCTAAGCACTTTACATATATCAACTCATTTTTTCCAAATATGTCCACATCTTCAAGTGTTATTGAGGCATCATTTTCTCCAATGAGATTAATATGCTTGCAACTTCTGCAACATCTTCATCCATAATATTGAGTGAGCAACACTGTTAGTGGGCTCTCAGGAGTATTCCTGGACCATTCCTACACCAGGATGGCTAGCAGTGACTTAGATATACAGGAAAGCACTTGGGAACACTATACAAACATAATCTACTATCTCTAACTCAACTTCCCTTCAGATCCTCAAAATTTCTGAAACCACTCCAAAACTACTCAAAGGATCAGAAAGATGTATGAAGGATGTGATTGGAATAGAAAAAAAGATAGCAGTCTTAACCAATTGCTGCTAAACAAATCATAACTTTGCAAATTTTACATATGATAAAGTGAACACATTTCTAGGGTCCCTTTCAAGACCCTGAAGTGTCCGATGCACGTGAGAGGTCTTAAAGCTCAAAACTCATTAGCTTCATGGAATTTTGCATCCATACTTTAAGTCAGGTGGACTTTTCTCTCTCTTACGTTTCTTCCTTGTGTTCTCTTATGTACCTTCTATAACAAATAATAATTTTAAACATATTTTATTTACCTGTGTAGCCACCCTTAACATCCTGCATTCTGTTTTCATCTTAGAATATTTAACAGATTAATTAAAGTATAATTAATTGATTGATTGATTGGCTACTTATTTAATTATTTAATTGAGGTATAGTTTGACAATCAGAACTGGGGTTCTTCCTATTCTCCCTGCATGGTATGTAGACATAAATCTTTGGGATGCCTTAACTTTGATGGTGGATAAAGGTTATTAGAAGGACATGAAGTTGTCTAATGTAGTATCTCTTGTGCCTGGTGGCAGGATCATACACTACCAGGTAAGGAGTTTTTGTTTTTGATTTTTTGCTAATAGTTTGGTGCTGTAAAACACAAGATACCAAAAGATGATGAGTACGGTTTCATGGAGTACAGGTTGTTATTGTAACGAGAGCTGGACCAGAGAAACTGGGAGTAGACAGGCACCATAGTCTGGGAAAGGGCTTTATTGTTAATGTCTCCAAAGCTTACCACTTGGAGCTGTGCTGGAGATCCTTATTCTGTGGATGAATATCTGGCAGTCAGTATTTTACCTTAAAAATTCATAAGCTATATTGATCTTTGTAGTTACTATGTTTATCTTCTTAACCTGAGAGGACCAAAACCAATGGAGGGTGTACTAGGACTGGAAAAATTTACTAACTATTCAATATAGCACTTAATCCACTTCTCTCTGCATCTCAAACTAAGCTGTGAATTCTCTGATAGGAAATGTGTCTTGTTGATCTTTGAATTGTCCCCCACCCCACCATCACCTCTTCATTCTACACTATCCCAATGCTTAAAACTTTGACTTATATGGTTTATTCACCTTGGAATTTGTGTCTAATGCATGGATCAACGAAGAAGTAAATAATTGAATAAATATCTCAGTTCTTCTTGAGATAATTTTTACTTATAGTTAATCTCATCTCTTCTATGCTCATTATTTTAGCTAGGAGATTATATTGAAAAATTATAGTCTCATAACAAATACTCAAAAATTTCAGTTACTAGTTTCTATATATCAAAATTTTAGAACCCCCCTTTGCCTCCTCTCACTTATAATTCCTATAAATTAGGTAGGACAGAAAAAAGGAAATTTCAATGAAGCAAATGAGTCAAATACGAGCTGCTTGTTCCCAAGTGAGGAGATGCTAGTACTGACTGTTAGCTGAGGACATGTTCTTCAGTGGTTTTGTGAGTTGGGGCTAATCTATTTACTTCCTTAACTTCCTTCTTTTAGTACCTATGGGTGCACAGGTGAATGACTTGGCAGAAGGTACCATCTGTGGCCATGGAACAGAGTGAAATTGTTAAGGGGACCAGGATAGAAATAAGCCTCAAGTATCCAAACCAATGGAGTTTACCAGGCAAAAATTAATAACAAAAATGCTATCTGAGGGCCTAAAATAAATTTAATTTCTATTTGCGTAATATCTCTAACTCATTGAGATTCCATAGAGGCAGGGACTTTTTTGTTATGTCCCATATTGTGGAGTTGCAAGTCAAGGCAAAAGCCTATCATGTGTGATGTAAGCACAAAGCAAGCTTTATCAAGCAAACTTAAAGGTAGGTGCTTGGCTGAATGTTATGTGAAAACCCCATGCTCTCTGCATTGTACCAAGAAGGGTACAGGGACTAGATGCCAGCTGGATACACTGCAGAAAGGATTTTGGGAGAGAAACCCCCTCCAAACCTTGCCACTCTACTTTTAGAGAATATCTGACAATGGGGACTTTTGTGAATATGAGAGCAGCCTTACAAAGGGTGGGGGAAGCAGGCTGAGCTTAGGTGCTAGCTACCCAGTGAAGGTGCATATCACTGTTGATATCGCCAAATCCTTCATTCATGTGAGGTAGGAGCACCGGGTCATCCAAGTGATGTGCAGGATAGTCTTAGAACAGTGCCTGCCACTGGATAAACACTAATGTTAATTGGATAAATACATATTTGAGAATTACTATTGTTAAAGTTGACTACAAAGTTTTCTTGAGCATGAAATTGCTGAGATACTGAAAGACCAAACATAAAACACAAAATAGGGGCGCCTGGGTGGCTCAGTCAGTTAAGCATCTTCCTTCAGCTCAGGTCATGGTCCCAGAGTCCCGGCATCGAGACCCATGTTGGGCTTATTGGCTCAGCGGGGAACCTGTTTCTCCCTCTGCCTGCCACTCCCCCTGCTTGTGTTCTCAATCTCTCTCTCTGGCAAATAAATAAATAAATAAAATCTTTAAAAAAAAACACCCCACAAAATAGGTGGTAACCAGGAAGATTAATGCCGGAGCAGCAAACAGAAGAAGCAGGAGCTGCAATGAGATATAAAACACAAAGCACAGGGAGCAAATGGGGAGAAAACATATGAGAGTGAAAAGAGAAAGTCAAAGTTAGGCCTGAAGCAGGAGAGAGGCTTATAAAGTTAGCTTCAAAGTACCATTTGGATGAAAAAGAAATTACAGCAGACAACATACATATTAATGAAGCCGAAACAATATTGAACAACAACCCATTATCATTATCTAGATTAGAAGAAAAGACAATATTAACACCTCAGACATCACTAGGACAGAGTAAGAATCAGGCTTATCAACAACCTCTCACCTTCCTCCCACTTTCTTCATCTTTCCTAGAAAGGCTGAGAAAAAGACGTTCAAGAAAATTAACTCTGAAAAACTGTAGCTGTAGTTATAAATTTTGGTAATTGCAGTGAAATGAATAAGAGCATTAGCTTAGGGTAAGGGATAAAATGTATGTAAAATCTCAAGGAACTACTTAAACGTTTCTAGAAAACCAGAAAGCAGGACCGTAAATGGGTAAAGGGTGAGGAGGAGTGAAGGAATTGGGGAGGAAAAGGGCTATGATCTTTATTTATTCCTTTACTAAAGGAAAGAGGAAAAGGCCAAATATTTAACATTCTTTTACTGAAATTGGAATGCTTAATCTTCATTCCTTTCTGTGCCTTTTCTACAAATCTCTTAAATATTTGTGATAAGCCTAAAGAACAGAGATTATACTTTCTTCAAATAACTATATTCAGCCATCTCAAATTGCTATTTCCTTATAGGGTAGTCAAATTTAAATCTTCCCTTACTACAGATCTCACCGGACAAAAATAAATTCCAGAGGGAAAGACAGTACTCCAAAAGGAGAGGAGTGAGTAGAACCAGAGCCAAGCCAGATGAACTGTCCCAAATAAGCCTAGCCCAGATGAACGGATTCCTAACTCAACCGCAGACAAGGGACTGAGCTGGACCTCATCATAACAACCCAGCAGAGAGGCCAGCCTAGATCAGCTGAGCCCAGCCAGCATGTAGATGAATGAGCTACACTGGTGCCTTTTGGTACGTCCCATTGATTTTGTTGTTATGACCCAGCTTACCTGGTATAATACTAAACTATTTCCAAAGTGTTTATATCAGTTTAAATTCTCACCAGCAATGCATGAATGAATGCTCTCATTGCTCAAAATTCTTGACATTATCACTATCAATCTGTTTAATTTGAGGCAATTTGGTTTGTAATAATTTTTATTTGGGTTTATTTTCTGTCTTCCTGACAACAAAAGAGCACCTTTTCATATCTCTATGGCCATTTTGACATCCTTTTTTTGTGAAGCATTGTTCCAGCCTCTTGCCCATTTTTCTATTGGATTGTCTTCTTATTGGTTTGTTGAAATTCTTTTTTTTTTTTTAAAGATTTTATTCAATTATTTGAGAGAGAGAGAAAAAGAGAGAGAGAGAGAGAAAATGAGTGGGGGGAGGGGCAGAGGGAGTGGGAGAAGCAGGCTCCCTGCTATTATGTTGAGGCTCCTAAGCAGGGAGCCTGATGCAGCCCAAGACCCTGGGATCATGACCTGAGCGGAAGGCAGATGCTTAACCAACTGAGCCACCCAGGCACCCTGGTTTGCTGAAATTCTTCATATATTCTAGACCTAAGGCTGTTTTAAGTTGATGTGTTATAAATATCTTCCTTTGTGCTTTGCTTTTTCACTCTTGATTTGAGTCTTTTTGTGACCAAAAGTTCTACTCTTATAACCTAATTTGATGATCTTTTTGTTTATGGTTAGTATTTTTTAGAATTATTTTACTACAGTGAGGGAATAATGGTACTTCTCTGTATTATCTTCAAGAAACTTTGATTTCCTTTTATATTTAGGTCTATAGTACACCTGGATTTCATTTTTGCATGTAATTTGAGTGGGAATTGATTTTGTCCATTTGCTATCCTATTGTCTTAGCCACATTTTTTAAATTTCTCCCACTGCTCTGCCTTTCTTTACCCTTTTAATAAATCAGTTGATCATATATGCATATGTCTGTAATCTGTTCCATTGATCTATTCTTGCACTAATATCCTATTGTCTTAATTAATTTAGCTTTAAATTGACACTAACCGAACTTCTACTATTTTTTTCTTTTCCATAGTGTCTAATTAATCTTGATTCTTTCAATTCACATACATATGAGAATCAACTTGTTAAATCACACACACACACACACCCACACACACACAAAACCATCTTGAGATTTTTACTAGAATTGCATCAAATCTACAGACCAATTGAGTCTTCTAGTCCGTGAATATATTTATTTAAGTTTTCTTAGATTTTTCTCAATAGTATTTTCTAAAGTTCTGTGTAAGAATTTTGTACATTTTTTTGGTCAGATTTATTTGTAGATATTTTATTTTGTGGAAGTTATTGTAAGTGGATTGTTAAAAAACATTAGTTTTTAACTATCTTTAGTTCAGCAATCTTATTAAGCTAACATTATTTTTAAAAATTATCTATAGGTTTTGCTGAATTTTCGTTGTGTTTGATCATTCCATCTGAAAAATAATAAAGCTATTTTTCCCATTATAGTCTTTCTCTCTCTATATATATATTTGTTTTGTTTTCATTTCACAGAATAAAAAACATTGTTTAGCTGTTGGTTTTTTGAAAGGGATTGCATTAAATTTGTAGAGTGCTTTGGGTAGTACAGGCCTTTTTTTTTTTTTTTTGAAAGACAGAGAGAGAGAGCATGTGCGTGGGTTTGCAAGTAGGGAGGAGGGACAGGAGAGGGAGAGAGAGAATCCTGAGCATACTCCATGCTCAGCACAGAGCTTGACACAGGGCTCCATCGCACAACCTGAGCCAAAATCAAGAGTTGGACACTTAACCAACTGAGCAGCCCAGGCATCCCATGGGTAGTATAGACCTTTTAACAATATTTGTTCTTCTAGTCTATAAGCATGGAATGTCTTTCCATTTCTTTGTGTCATCTTCAATTCCTTTCATCAATGTTTTCTAGTTTTCAGAGTACAGGTCTTTCACCTCTTTGATTACATTTATTTATGTATTTTGTAATTTTTGCTACAGTAATAAATGAGATTGTTTTCTTAATTTCCCTTTATACAGTTTCATTATTAATGTATAGAAATGCAGTGGATTTCTGTACATTGATTTTGTATCCTGCAATTTTACTGAATTCATTTATCATTCTTAGTTTTTTGGTGGAGTCTTTAGGATTTTCTATATAAAGTATCATGTCATCTGCAAATAATGGAAGTTTTACATCCTCCTTACCAATTTGGATGCCTTTTATTTCTTTTTCTTCTCTGATTGCTATGGCTAGGACTTCCAATACTGCTTTGAATAAAAGTGGTGATAGTGGACATCCTTTTCTTGTTGCTGAACTTAGGGGAAAAGCTCTCAGTATGATGTTAACTGTGGGTTTTTCATATGAGACCTTTATTTTTTTATTTTTATTTTTTTAAGATTTTATTTATTTATTTGAGAGAGAGAGAGAGCATGAGAGGAGGGAGGGTCAGAGGGAGAAGCAGACTCCCCGCCGAGCAGGGAGCCCGATGCGGGACTCGATCCCAGGACTCCAGGATCATGACCTGAGCCGAAGGCAGTCGCTTAACCAACTGAGCCACTCAGGCGCCCATATGAGACCTTTATTATGTTGAGGTATGATCTCTCTAAACCTACTTTGTTGAGCATTTTTATGATGAATGGATGTTGTACTTTGTCAAATGTCTTTTCTGCATCTATTGAAATGATTATATGGTTTTTACCCTTCCTCTTATTGGTATGATGTATCACATTGATTGATTTGCAAATATTGAATCACCCTTGCATCTCTGGAGTAAATCCCACTTGATTGTGATGAATATTTTTAATATATTGTTGGATTTGACTTGCTAATATTTTGTTGAATATTTTTGTATCTAAGTTCATCAGAGATATTGGCCTTTCTCTTTTTGTGTGTGGTGTTTTTATCTGGTTTTGATATTAGGGTAATGCTGTCCTCATAGAATGAATTTGGAAGTTTTCCTTCCTCACTTATTTTTTTTGAAAAGTTTGAGGAGATTAAGTATTAACTCCTCTTTAAATATTTGGTAGAATTCACCTGTGAAGCTGTCTGGTTCTGAACTTTTGTTCATTGGGAGTTTTTGATTACGGATTCAATTTCATTGCTGGTAATTGGTCTGTTTTCTATTTCTTCCTGCTTCAGTTTTGGTAAGTTATATGTTTCTAGAGGTTTATCCATTTCTTCTAGGTTGTCCAGTTTGTTGGCATATACTTTTTCATAATATTCTCTTGCAATCATTTATATTTTTGTACTATTGGTTGTTATTTTTCCTCTTTCATGTTATTTTTATTTTTATACATTGTTCTATATCTTTGCTAGTGTTTTGTTCAGTGTTGCTTCATTTATGTTCATGAATGAGATTGAACTACAATTTTCCTTTCTTATATTGTCCTCATTAGATTTTGATATGAAGTTTATATTGGTCTCATAAAACAAACTGAGAATTGTCCCACTTTTTCTATCCACTGAAAGACTTTGTGTGCATTTGACATTATTTCTTCCATAAACATTTGGTAGAATTCACAGGTGATCCTATTATGCCTGGAATTTTTCTTGTGATCAATTTTACAGAGTCAGTTTCACTAATAGTTATAAAAATGTTTATGTTTCTCCTTCTTCCCATATACTTATATTTTAGATATGTTTCATTCAAACTGCATTATAAAAAATTCAGTCTGAAAACTTTGTCTTTGAATTGAAACATTTAGTTCATTTACATTGAATTCAAATACTGATTTTTTTGCTTCATTTGTGTCAACTTCTGTTTTTTTTTCCTCACTCCCCTTGCTTTCCTATTTTTAGAATGATTATAAAATTTATTCCTTTCCTTCTTCCCTCTTTTAGGTTGGAAGTTATGTGCTCTTTTACTTTTTTTTTTATAGTTACCCTGTTGCAGGGTGCATCTTTTTCTTTTTAAAATCTATTATTATTTGATACGTTTAACCTCTTCCCAGACAGTAAGTAATTTAAAATACTTTACTTCAATTTCCTTTTTTTCTGATTTATGTGATTTTACTTATTTTAATTCTTATGTATATTAAACTGCATAGGAAAGTATTATTTTTTATTCTATAGTTAATATTCATTTTATTTACCCTTTACTCTTTTTTGCTTTTCTTTAGTTCTGGCTTTATCTTCAGACTTCCTTCTGAGCTCATTGTCTTTTTGTCTGAAGACAACCTTTAGGGCAGTTCTGCTGGTGAGAAATTCTCTTAGATTTATTTTTGAAAACATGTTTATTTTACCTTTATTCTTAAAGAATTTTTTTTTCATTGTATCATTTTTTTTCTGGCTTTTAAAAATACTATTCCATTCTTTTCTGGCTTTGTGTCTGTCAAGAAGGCAGTAGTCAATTTAAACTTATTCTTTTGAAAAAAATCATTTTTATTCCTTTTAACTACTTTTTAAGATTTTCTCCTAATTGTGATATAACTGAAAGTGATTTTCTCAGAATGTCTTGCTTGAGGTGCATTGTGCTTCTTGAATCTGTGGCTTGACGTCATTCTTCAGTTTCATATCAGCCACTAAGTGTTCAAATTATCCTTGTGCTCTATTCTAACCCTAAACCCTGCTCTTCCACCAGTATTTCCCTTTTGAGTAATAGCACCATTGTTTGTCCAGGTGAAGCTATTCTTGATTTCTTTTTTTTTTTTCCTCACACCATATCCATCTATCGGAAGCCTTGTTAGTGCTATTTAAAAAACATACTTGGGACCAGATCACCTCTCTCCTGTACACCTCTGCCATGAATGGCCAGCAGTCCTTGGCACCGACGGATGAAAGATTACTCCTGTCAAGGAGAAGGCAAGGGGCTCAACGCTCGGAGACGAAGACCCTTTGCCCTTCTTTGCTCCCGCTTTTATTGGGCCTTCAGGATAATCACAAATCCTTATCACTGTTTCTCAAGCATATGATATGTGACAAGGGGTCTTACTGGAACTAGGAGGATCTGTTTACAGGAAAGATAGGAGATGCTAATCTACATGTTCTACAAGGTCCGCTAAACATAGCCTAAGGGAAAATGCATGCATCTCTTAGATGACAGGGCGACTGTCTGGGCTAAGAAAGCTTCGGGAAGGCAACTCCCCAGGGCATTCCAACGGTAGAGTGGTCAGGCAAGCCTCAGCATTCCAAAGGCCTACCGCCCTTCTCCAAAACCCTTCCCTGCCCTCAGCGGCCTCCGCGTTACATTTCAGCAAGCCAGGTGTTATGGCTGATTTCATGCTCTACATTAACCCCAACACACCTTTCCCGCCTTAATCCAAGATGCAGTTGCTTTCATTGGGACAGCTGCAGTGGCTCCACTAGTCTCTGCTTTCTCTCCTCCTGCCCTCCAATATGTCAACAACCCTCACAGAGCAGCCAGAGTTAGCCTTTTTAAGTCCAAATCATATTATGTCTCTCCTGTGTTCTGTCTTCCAATGGTGTCCTCTCACACTTAGAAAGTCCTTATCACAGTGGACAATGAGGGCCTCCATAGTCTGTCCTCTGGCTGGCTTGCTTACCATCCTCCACCCAATCACATTACTCCAGACACATAGGACTTCTTGCTCCACCTGCAAAGTATCAAAAATGTCCCTGTCTCAGGCCTTTGTAGTATGGTTCCCTCTGCTGAAGCACTCTTCCTAAGATTTTCACATATCTTGAGGCTTTCATTCATTCCCATATCTGATCAAATTTCACTTCCTCAGAGATGCCATCACCATCATTCTTTAGCCTCTTATCCTGCTCTGTTGTTCCTCTTGGCACTTTCATTACCTGATGCCTATATTTTGTTATTGGATTATTTCTTTTCCTAAATATTTCCTTTAAAATATGAACTCTATGCAAGCTATAATATTATCTGATTTTTTTGAGAGAGAGAGAGAGAGCATGTGTGTGGGTGTGCAAGTAGGGAGGAGGGACAGGAGAGAGAGACAGAGAATCCTAAGCAGACTCCATGTTCAGCACAGAGCTTGACACAGGGCTCAATCACACAACTTGAGCCAAAATCGAGTTGGACACTTAACCAACTGAGCAACCCAGGCATCCCATGGGTAGTATTTGCTGCATCTGCAAGGTCTAGAACTATGCCTGATACATAGTAGGCAAATAAATATCTGTTAAATAAAATAATTAATGGCTATTGGCATTTTTTCCTCAATAAACTAATAAGAAGAAGATATTGGAGTAAAGAATTGTTTGCAATAAGATAGCTCAATAATTTGGATAGGGTGGGGAAGGCTGTAATTGTGGAAATAGTATTGAGAACTTTTAGTTGATTTTTAAATCCTTTACTTAAATTTTTAAATCCTATACTGACATGGAGGGCTTGAATAAATTGGGGATTTAAACATATTAAAGAGAGAACTTTTAATTTTATCATGACATAAAGTATTATTAAAATGATCTGAAATTAAGGTTCAATAAGGAATTTCTAATTGCAGAACTTTAATGACTATGTATGCTTTTCTTTCCAAATAATCAACTTATCAACACTTTGTCTTGGTGTGTATATGTACATCACTCATCATTTAAAATAGTTATGCCTGAAATGAAGATATGTGACAGTTGTTTAACAGCCACATAGCAAGTCAATACAATTGATTGAACATACTGTTGTAAAAACCAAGAGAGCCCAGAGAGATGTAACAAATTATTTTTAAGTGGGCATTTTCAGAGCTCTTGTTTTTTTGAACTTTGGCATGATATTTCATCTAGATTTTAAGGAAACAAATATAAGTCGGAACTTGCTTTAAAGTCATTAATCTATATGAACCAACCCCAGTCTATGCCTTATTACCACAAGAACTGAAAAGATGGATAAGGACATCTTAAAAATTCTGAATAGATATTGGTTATAATTTTATTTGAAATTATTTATTGATTATTATAAACTTATTTGTAAAAATTATCAGTATCTAATGATTGTTATAAAACCAGTAACTCCACATTTGTGTACTAAGACAGAGAAAAAAATTCTCTTTGGGATTTCTAAGTGGTAGGTTTTCACCATTGAGAGAGAGTTTTTACTTCACAAGAATTTCCATTGGTGTAATTTTTCAGAATATAAACATGGTGAATATGAAAGTGTGTTTGTAAATTACTGTTCAGTCTGTAGATGGCTTCCCTCAATATTGTGTAAAGGAGTTGTGTGAGAGATTATTGCTCACTGTTATTCATTCACTACTTTATTAATCCAACAAACATTGAGTGTCCACTCTTTGAAAGGCACTATATTAAGGAGTAGTTAAAGTTTTTTCTCTCTTTCTGCTAGATACAAACTCACTGAAGACAGGACCTTCAGAGAAAAAACCCCAAAGTCAGTTTTATCAGTGATATTGGGTCATTGATCTGGTAACACATTCTGACTGGCACTTTTTGTCTAGGTTGGGAGTTCATTCTACTACTTTACTACACAAAGACCGAGAGTGCCTCAAAACTATAATCTTCTCAGGAATCAACATTTATTAAGTGTGTACTATTTATAGAGAGCAAAATAAAATATAAATGGAATCTTAAGAGTGTTTTTTTTTTTTTAAAGATTTTATTTATTCATTTGAGAGACAATGAGATAGAAAGAGAGCATGAGAGGGGGGAAGGTCAGAGGGAGAAGCAGACTCCCTGCCGAGCAGGGAGCCGGATGCGGGACTCGATCCCGGGACTCAAGGATCATGACCTGAGCCGAAGGCAGTTGCTTAACCAACTGAGCCACCCAGGCGCCTGGAATCTTAAGAGTGTTTAAGAAATCTGTAGACGTATGCAAAGAAACATGGATGCTAACTGAAAAGCAGAATCAAACATATAAAGAGAATGAAAAAAACTAGAACAGCTTCCTACAAACTGGCATTAGAGAGATATAATGAGAAGAGAACATTTAGATCTTAACAAAGAAGAACTATGCAAGCCTGTTGTGTCTCTGCCTGGCTTGGGCAATATGCAATCAGTTAGTGTCATTACAGGCATATGCTCCAGGACTGGTTAGTGACATTTATGTTCTTATTGGTGTTTATAAACTAGGGTAGTCTGCTGTGTTGACTGTTCTTCCTATTATAATTCCAAGAATAATTGAGACCACTTGGAAGAGTGGAGAGAGCCATGTCAACAATTATATGCTATGCACTATGTAAGTTGCTGGGGATACAAAGGCAAATTAGACATGTGGTACTTTCATGAAGATTAAAATCAACTGAGATAGACAGACATGTAAATAAGAAGTCATTTAAAGTTTTATAAATGCAAAAATATGTTTTCTTTTTTCCACTGGATGTTAAGACAGTGCATCAGAACCACACCTAACCCATGGCAGGGGATTTGGCAATACTTCCCAGACTTCCCTGAGAGGTAACTAATGAGTTGAGCCCTGAAATGTGACCAGAAGTTACTCAAAGAAAGTAAACGATGAAGAGATATCCATGGACAGGAAGAGTATGTTCAATGATAGGGGAACAGAGAGAACAGGAGAGGGTGTGACTGTGGGAGTGGAGGAGAACATCAATGGACATGAGATAGTGTAGGAACTGAAAGACTAGGATTTGGGATGTGTTCATAAAAACGCTTACATTGCCAAAAATGGTGAGACAGGAAACAACACCTTCAGGGAATGAAGAGGAATGACCAGGAGGGGCTATACATGACAAAAACAAAGACAAGAAGAGAGCATGTAGACAAATAACATTAGAATAAAAGAGAGAGGGAGAGGGAAAAGCAGCACTCTGAACCAGACCATGGAGGTGAAATGGTTTGGAAGTAAGTGGCATTGAGTTAGAGGGGGACAACATTCCCACTTCTCAGTCTTGGGTTTTATACAGTATGAGAGAATAAACAAACTGAAAGACTAACCAGAGATGTGTTCCCCTCAGAGTCTACTTAGGATTCTGATAATTTAGGGAGTTGTAGGGATCCTCAAGGTTGGGATAGATGGAAAGCAGATTGAAAACATGAAGACATCAGTGACTGTGTCAGTTAATAGGCAGTAAGAGTAAAGATAGAGGTGGGGTTGATCAACGGTGGAAAGAAAGAAAAGAAATGTCACAAAGGCCAGCAGCTATCAGGAAGCAGCTTCCTGAGAGGTTACTGCATGGCAAACTTTAAGAATTACAATTCATAGCAAAGCTTCAGTCACTGTGCTCAATTAAGATCTGTAGAATAAGAGAAGTTGGATCTTCAGCTGATTCTATTATGCATTTGAGTTATTTACCAACTTCTCTGCCCTGACTTCATGCTTATGGAATAAACATTTGGTTATAATTTGACTTCTTGTGTAGGTTTTTCTATAGGGAGAGCATATCCTGATCACACTGATGGGAATATTAGAGTTGTGATTTAATAAAATGACCTGGCTTACAGATTTTATACATCAGTTTGATGATAATGGTTTATTGTGAGGCAACTCCTGATGAAATAAGCCTTCTGAACCTCTAAGGCCAAAGGGCGGAATTTGGACTCAGGGAAATTCATTAGATGTTACTTCCCTGCTATCCTTCCCAGGTGTCACCACTTCTTTCTTGTTTCTCACTTGTTTTTTTTTATTTTTTTTTTATTTTTTATTTTTAGTGTTTATAATGCTAACTATAGAGGATGCAGGAAAAAGGAGAGATTTGAGGATGGCAATGGGTTGAGATTCAGTAATGAATGATTTGATATTAAAGACAAGAGATGTAACATGCAATTGAAATATGAGTCTAGAAGTGGCTCTGGGCTGGAGACATGGATTTGGAAGTCATCAGCACATTGAAGAAAGCAATAGGATTAGACAAGATCCCTCAGAAAGAGTGAGTACAGTGGAAAGACAAGGATCAAGCCTCAAAGATAGCCAACATTTAAGGGAAAGACCAAGGAAGAGAGAAAGAGGAAGAGTGAGCTGAGAAGCAGGAGTGGATTTCAGCAGCATAAAATAGGAATGAGAATGTTCCAGAAGTGAGGTAGTCCACAGTATGGAAAATAAGTTAAAGAATATGGAGTTAAAAGAGTTCATTGTATTTAACCAAAAAAATTGTTGATCTTGGAAAGGGTAATTTCAGTAAAGTCATGGGGCAGAGGCCAAAGTTTAGGGATTTGAGACATGAATAAAACTTGAATAAATGGGAGGATGAAAGTGTGGAAGTGGATGAAGAAAGTATTAATGCCCTATGCATCTTGAAAGTTCCAGGCCAGTAAATTAATTAATGGAACTAATTAATTATAATTTCAGAATAGAAATGACTAAGATATGCTGTCAAGGTGTGAAAGGTATTGAACGATTTTTATACTTCAATTTCCATTTACAGACAAAGCAGCCTTTCTCAACTTAGATTTGGTAAAAATTCAGCCTTGGGCCACCTGGGTGGCTCAGTCGTTAAGCATCTGCCTTCGGCTCAGGTCATGATCCCAGCGTCCTGGGATCGAGCCCCACATCGGGCTCCTTGCTCAGAGGATAGCCTGCTTCTTTCATCCTCTCCTGGTCCCCCTGCTTGTGTTCCCTCTCTCGCTGTCTCTCTGTCAAATAAATAAATAAAATCTTAAAAAAAAAAAAAAATTCAGCCTTAACGTACTAAGGATTCCATTGTATGTGATGTGTGTGAACTTCTCTCCTATGTGTTCAGAATGGTCCTAGTATGTTCTATCCTTGGAATAATGTAGACAATAGTAACTCAACTTTCTGTGTTCTGTGTTCTGATGCATTAGTATCACCTGGGAGGGTGCTAGAAATGCAAAATCTTGGGGGCTATCCAGACCTACTGGATCAGAATCTGTATTTCTACTATATACTCTTATGATTTCTACCCACATTACAGTTTGAAAGGCACTGCTTTAGAGCAATGGTTCTGAACCTTGGCTGCACTTTAGTATCACCTAGGGAGTTAAGAAAGAAGACTGATGCTCAGGACCCACCATCAAAGGTTCTGGTTCCATTGGTCTGAGATGTGGTGTGGGTATGGCTATTTTTCAGTAGTTCACCAGGTGATTCTTGAATGAGGCCAGGGTTGAGAACAACTGGACATAGGAAATAAGAGCCCAAGTAACAGGAGCCTTGGGCAGCATTTGAGACAAAAGTAGATTGACCACTGATCAGTAAAAGGAGGGTGATGGGGCTTCCTGATTCCTTGGTTCAGCAGGTGGGAGGAAGATAAATTATACAAAACCCATTAACTGCTTTGAGTTTCATAGAGGAAAGTTAAACTTATAAATGTTATATAATATAATTAATGGTAATGAAGACAAATATGCAAATGCCTAATTGAAACATAGAGAATGAGATACAAAATGAAACAGACCTTGAGAAAGCTTCTTAGGAATTGAAGAGTAATAAAAAATAATAAAGTGCTTGTCTGGAAAAATATATTTAAACTCTAACTTCCAGAAGAATTTTAGCAATAAATTTGGTACCTGTTCTCCCAATTTTTAGTGAAGAGCATAGATACTAAAACTTCTAATGTAAAAATTTTAAAATCCTATAATAGTTATGGTAATTATTAAAGCCCAATGGGTTAAATGAGCTGTTTTAAAGGTTTTTATCTATATTGCAATGGACATAGAGATTTGCACAATTATATATCCAGTTAAGGACAATCTATGCACCCATAGGACCAAGACTTGCTTAGTCCATAGGAAGGTATTTCAGTTGGTGTGAATTACTAGTACAACTGAGTCATCTTCCAAATTCATGAGGAAGTATACAAAACCTGAGGTCATTACTTCCTTCATTCTGAGAATGAGTCACAGCTCAGATCTTCTCCCCAGGGGGAATTGGGCATTGTTTTCTTGGCTGTTATTCTTTCCTTTTTCCTAGGTCGTAGGTCACCACGGTTTTGATGATGTGTTGTTCTCGACTATTCTTTGTTTCCTGTTATAGGATTCTCGCTTGAACCTTCAGAAAAATATCCACGTGATATTTGTATGATGCTTTAACAACCATTTTTTTATTTGAAACTCATTAAAATTATATAAGGTATACAGACCAGAGGTTATATTTTCCTCTTATGGATAATAAAACTGAATGATGTTCAAAAACATTGAGTTAGTTCCCTAATGTCTCCATGCTACTTGAAATCACTATTTATTGCTAGTAATCATCCTACTTCTGTTGAAAATATCCATGTCTAGAACCTGGATTTTGTTCAGAAATCCAAGTGATTCTTCTTTTCATTTTCTTTCACTTACATTTTATCTTATAGTTTCCCTATGCCCACCCCCATTTTTCATTCTTTCTCTTCTCTTTTTAACTCTTTGTAATTTGTCATTTGTTGTCTTATTTCTCCCTTGCTTTATATTTCGAAGTTCTAGTTTCAGTCATAGCCTTGTTCACTCTAAATTGTAATTTTATACATTCCTATATATTTCATGCTAGTAATTGAGTTAAAAATTTAAGAGTAGCTAAACTATTGGTGTTTTGTTTTTGTTTTTGTTTTTTTTAAAGATTTTATTTATTTATTTGAGACAGAATGAGAGAGACAAAGAGCACATGAGAGGGGGGAGGGTCAGAGGGAGAAGCAGGCTCCCTGCCGAGCAGGGAGCCTGATGCGGGACTCAATCCAGGGACTCCAGGATCATGACCTGAGCCGAAGGCAGTCGCTTAACCAACTGAACCACCCAGGTGCCCACTATTGGTGTTTTGTTATTGGATTTAAATAACTGAGGAGTAGAAACATTTTGGGGCCACTGGCAGTTTTCAAGCAGTGTCTTATACATTACACCTGTTGAAAAGGAGATAGTTACCTAAAAGAAAGTCACCTGTGCTAAGCCCCACATCAACAAACCAAGACTTAATGCCTAACCTAACTGCAGTCCTACCCCCACACCCCTGGGAATGTGACCTTTAACCAGCCAACCTGGAATTTCCTGGTCAGCATTAGGAAGTAATCCACTTTTAGACCCCTTCCTTCCTCTTAGGAGGTTGACCTTGTCTGAAACAATACACTTTTTGCTAATAATTTCCATTTTTCCCCATCCCTTCTCTTTCTTTAAAACCTTCCATCTTGGGGCGCCTGGGTGGCTCAGTCATTAAGTGTCTGCCTTCGGCTCAGGTCATGATCCCAGGGTCCTGGGATCGAGCCCCACATCGGGCTCCCTGCTCCACGGGAAGCCTGCTTCTCCCTCTCCCACTCCCCCTGCTTGTGTTCCCTCTCTCACTGTCTCTCTCTCTCTGTCAAATAAATAAATAAAATCTTTAGGGAAAAAAAAAAACCTTCTATCTTGTACATCTCCTTGGAGCTCCTTTCTATTTATTAGATGGGATGTTGCTGATTCATGAATGGTTTAATAAAGCTGATTAGATCTTCAAATGTACTTAGCTGAATTTTTGTTTAACAGATTCGGTGGAAGCAATGGGAGACTTCCAATAGAAGGAGACTTCCAATGACTTTGGGGACAAGAAACACAGGTGTGGCACCTCACAAAGCCATTGAGTTCACTGCCCTGCCATTTCTGAGAGCTGTGGGTAAGTTCTTTCTCAGTTTTGAGCTCTGCTGTCTTTGTGTTGAGCTCCCCATCTAACTGGTTTTCCTTTACAGGGCAGGTTCAGCCTGAGCTGGCAGATGGTTCTGCCTAGAGCTAAGCCCCTAGCCTTTCTGACTGCAATTCCTAGGTTTTTGGGTGGAAAACCAAGCCCTTGATTCTGCTCTCAGATTTCACATTGGGGACTGTTGGTGATTTAGTATGCAGTTCTCCATTTGTTTGGAATCCTTCCCCAGATTCCACAATGGAAACTGCTGGTGGCAGCTGTTATTCTTCATTTTGTTTGGAATTAGTCTGCAGCCCCCAATCCTTGGGGTTTGCTGTTTCAGTCCTTTCCCCAGTCCAATGTTCCATTGGAATTGTTAGTGGTGGGCGTTCTCTTGATCAGGACACAGTAACATCTGTTGGTTGCTGCTGATATATTAAGGTGCACAGGTTTGTTTGTCTTGTTTTATGTAGGTAATGGTTATTGCTAATAGGGATCTTGGAGGTCAAAAAGCTGCAAAAATTGGTGGGCATAGGTTGAGCACTTAAGTGTTAGAGTGTCACTTAACCCAAAGACTCTTGTATTATGATAAGTTGGCTATAGAATTGGTCAGATTGATATGAGGTCACTTGCCAACCTCAAGGAAATTTTGTGCAACAAAGTACACTGTTAAAATACACAATCCCCATGGGGCACCTGGGTGGTTCAGTCAGTTAAGCATCCACCCAGGATCCTGGGATTGAGCTCCGTGTTGTGCTTCCTGCTCAGCGGGGAGCTGGCTTCTCCCTCTACTCCCTGCTCTCACTATCTCTGTCACTATCTCTGTCTCTCCTTCTCAAATAAAAAAAATAAAACCTTTAAAAAAATACACAATCCCCAACCCCAGGACACATTCCTCTTAGATATTAGTTTGGCTCTGAGGCATCCAAAGGCTTAGCTAAATGAATAAATAGATAGGTAGATAGATAGGATCCTTAAAATCCAGAGAGTTAAGCCTGCCACTTTCTAGCACACCTGCTTATTTTGTCTAAAGACTATGGTCTCAGAGCTATAAATATCTACCAAAATGGCAAAATCCTACTGAAGACAACCTAGAATTACAATGGCCCTTATGGGGAACAGTCCAGTTAGACAAGGTCATTGATTTAAGAAGTATACTTGGAAGTAAGGGTTTCTGAATAAAGAATGTGATACCTATTTTAATTTGTATGCAAAAGATTACAGAAGGCTTCAAGATTCCAAAATAGTTTCATTAAAAGACTCCTTCCAAAAGACTAATGAAAAATTACAGAGACAAGAGGTACCTAAGCAAAAGACAGTAGGACTGACATAACTCCTACTCCTCTCCTCTATTCTTCTTTACCTGAGTACCCACATTTTACTAACTCACTGTCTGAATAGCCTTTCCACTCTGAAGTGATTATACACAGTTATCTTTAAAAATAAAACCACCTGAGATTATAACAATCTTCCTTAGATAGTTTTTACTCTTTGGTCAAAGATGGAACTAAGGGCTATAGTTAAAGATTTTTCTAAACTCAGTGAGAATCCTCAAAATTTTTTAAAAAAAGATTTTATTTATTTGAGGAAGAGAGAGAGAGTGCAAGAGCGAGCATGAGCAGGGGAAAGGGCAGAGGAGAGAGGGACAAGCTGATTTCCTACTGAGCGGGGAGCCTGACAACTTGGGGCTCAATCCAGGCTCCTGAGATCATGATGCTTAACCAACTGAGCCATGCAGGTGCCCTTCCTCAAAATTTTTTGAAGAGTTTAGAAACCTTATTGGGACCTATGACCCCACACTATCAGATATTTATCAGTTTGTGCATATGATTGTAGGACCGGGGGGAAGCCAAAAATGGATTCGGGGAGCAGAATGGCATAATCCCAAAGATGGTATTTGAAATCTTTAATCTCCAACAGAGTCCCTTAATGGACCAGAAAAAGCTCACAATATAGTAACTGACCTTTTAAAAACCATTGCTAGAGTCTTCCCTGCCTACACTGATTAGTCTATTATTCAAACATGCAGACAAAAGAAAGATGAATCTGTGGCTGACTTCAAAGCCTGTTTGGAAACTCTCTTTCTCTATGGCATTCTGGATGCTGTACAATAAACAAGGGCACCCAACATGTAAATGGATTATCTTCTGAGATTAGTGGGTTAATAAAAAGACAAAAACTAGAATGGGTAGTCACCAGTCTTGCTGAACTCATGACCATAACTGACCATTTGGGAGAACTTTAGAACAAGATCATAAACAAAGGTCCACTAAAATATTGGCCTTACAGCTACAATGGCTCCAAGGCTAAAGACCTAAAAGAAAATAACATCTGGACCTCCCACATAACATCTTCCTAGGGTTCCATCATCAAAATGATGGCCCAAAGATCAATGTTTCATTCGTACTCAACTGGGACACTGGGAAAAAAAAATGGTTCTCAAAAATCCTATGCAAATTCTTCAAGGGGGGACCGCCATATTGGTCCTTCCCCCAAACTGATGGGACGTCAGGGACCCTCCTCTAACCTACTACCAGAAATAACCTTAAGTAGCCAAGGAGAAACTAAAATTAAAATTAGTGGAAAATCTTACCAGTTTCTGGTAGATACTGGGGCTACACTTTCTTCTCTAAACCCCACCTTCATAGGACAACAAATCCTTCAGGGGTATCTAATAAAGTTTAGAGAGCATTTCTACCTCAACCATTACAGCTGACTGGAAACTCTTACTGAAAAACATTCTTTTTTGCTTTATGATATAGCCCCAGTCAATCTATTAGGTAGAGAGAATTCCTTTCTAAATTAAAAAAAGCTAATATGTTTTTGCTTCAGTGGAAACCTCCACCTTAAAGTTTCCTGACCTTCTCAAACCTCATCTTTTATGTTCTTTACAACCTGTCCTGGACATAGAAGCAGAAGAATTCCAACAAAAATCTCCCAGTTTGACTGAGGTGCCCAAAGTTTTGAGCTACTTCTAATACTGACATTGAGAAAATAAAAAGTACAGAGCCCATAAAAATTCAAATAGACATAAATAAACTTGTTCCTAAATTGCCTCGATATCCATTAAAGCCTGAGGCCGTATAAGGCCTCAAACCAATAATAAAAGACCTAATTGCCCAGGGATTAATCAGTCCATGCACCAGCCCCTGTAACACACTGATCTTGCAGGTCCAAATTGGTGGGGATGGGGATATGTCTAGGACTTAAGAGCTGTTAACAAGGTAGTTATTCCCCACTTCCCAGTCTTTCCAAATCCAAACATCCTTCCGTTACACATTCCATCAAACTCAAAATGATTTACTCTTGTAGACCTTGGTTCAGCCTTTGTCAGCATCCCTGTAGACCCCAACAGCCAGTATCTATTTGTTTTTACTTGGAACAATCAATAATGTACTTGGGCAGTTATGCCTCAATGGTTCATTGAGGTCCCTTCTTATTTTTCCCAAGTACTCCACCAAGATTTAAGCACCTTCAGGAACTTGACCCTTTTACAATAATACCCTCCTGCTGTGCTCAGTTTCCAAAGAGGTGCCCATAAAAGATTCCATTTATTTACAGCAACAATTAGCTGTAAGGAAAGAGTCTCTAAGGAAAAATTATATTTATATCTGGATGCTCTTCATTACCTGGGTCATAATTTAAGTGCTGAAGGAATCCAGTTGCCTCCAAAAAGAATTAAGCTAATCCAGGAATGTCCCAGGCCCACAACTAACCGACAGCTTTGTAGACTCTAGTTCTGGCTGTTTATTGTAGTCTGTGGGTTCCTAACTTTCTCTTCTGGCTTCCCCACTCTGCTCTATGAACTTAACTAAAAGTTCAGTCCTTGAACCCCTTCCTTGGGAAAAGAAACATGAGCAGGCCTTTATAAGACTAAAACAAGTACTATAAGAACCACATGCCCTAGGGCTGCCTAACTGTTCAGAACTTTTTACCTTATTTGTTCATGAAAAAGATAACTAAGCCCTAAGAATGCTCATGCAAGAACATGGTAATAAACACAGGTCTATTGCCTATTATACAACTATAGCATACAGTTGCTCATGCCTGTCTCAGCTGTCTTCAGGTACAGATGCAGCTGCAAAGTTAGTAGAAGCCTCAGAGGATTTAATTGTAGGAAATGGCATTTATTTACAAACTCCACACACTATTCAAAGTCTTCTTAAACCAGATTGACTCAACATTTCTCTGCAAGCATACTAACCTCCTATGAGCCACTTTTGCTTTCACGACCTAATCTGCATCTTAAATGTTACAACGTTCTTAATCCTGTATATTACTACCACTGCCTAAGGAAGGCAAGCCCCATTACTGTGAAGCAATAACATCCTATGTCGCGACAACACATCCTGATTCACGAGACACTCTTTTGAGTAATCCTGATCTAATTTTGTTTGTTGATGGGTCATATTGTAAAAGTGAGAAAGAAAATTTTCAGGCTGGTTATGCTGTTACTACCTAATATGAACTTGAGAGGGGAAATCTCCTGCAAGCTAAATCAGCCCAACAAGCTTTTGTGGTTGTTCCTGATTTTAGGGTATTAATAGGGTTTTCTTACATCCACTGGGATCCCAGGCAAAAATGGGCAACAAGTATATGAACTTCTTACTGCTATTCTCTTACCTTCTGAAATTGCTGTTACCAAAATTGAGGTTCACACTAAAAAGACTGAACCTGAGTGTCAAGTAGATGCTCTAGCTGACTTTCATGCAAATGCAGCAAAACAAAATCTATAAAGATTGTGGCACATGTAGATGAAGTTCATCCTGCTTCTACAAAAAAAATGACCTCTTATAGCCAGACTTTTGCCATCCTGATGTCCTTGTGACATGGCAATGGTCTGCTCCTGAATCAGAAAAACTAAGATGGGCAAATAATGGTTGTAAATTCAATAACAGTCGGGGATATGGGAAAATCAAGATGGCTATTTAGCTCTTCCTGGCTCCCTGGCAAACCCCATTTTTCAGTTTTTGCAGTCTTTGCCCCACCATGGTGCATTCAAGATGACTCAAATTAGGGTCACCTGGTTGGCTCAGTAGGAAGAGCATGCAACTTTTGATGTCAGAGTTGTGAGTTTGAGCCCCACATTGGGTGTAGAGATTACTAAATAAATAAATAATAAATAAACAAATAAACTTTAAAAAAGGTGACTCAAATTATAAATAAGCGTTGGTGAGGAGACTTCTATAAAACTGAAAAAACAGTGCATCTTCATTGTCAGATCCACAATCCTGGAAAAACTATTGTTCCCAGAGGCCTCAAACCTTCTCTCTCTAGACCCTTGAACACCTGCAGCTGAACTTCATTCAATCACTACCTAGTATGGGTTATCCATATGTTCTTGTTTTGTATGTATGTTTTCTGGAAGGGTTGAAGCCTTCCCCTGCTGTGTGGCTGATGCAATGCAACAGCGAAGACACTTAGAGGACATGTTTTCACTTGGGGTATACCTTCCATAATCTCCAGAGATGAAGACACCCAGTTCCCTGGGCAAATCATTCAAGCCTTAAGGAAAGATTTACAAATTTCTTGGAATTATCACTTTCCCTATCATCCTCAACCATCAGGCAATGTTGAAAAAAAAACTAGTGGGATCCTCAAACATAACATCTCTAAACTTGTTGAAACTACTGGACTTTCTTGGCTTAAGGTGTTGCCCCTGGCCTTACTGATTCACACACCCCACTGTGGGAAACATTAACCCACTTGATATGAGATAATCACTGGTAGGCCAAAGTCTACTGGTATACAACTCTCTGCTAATCCCTGGATATCCCATGCTAATATAACCAGTTACTATACATCTTTAATGTCTTATGCTAAAGTCTAGTATTAACAGCTTAAAGAAGCTTTCCGGGATCCCAATTCAAAGGATCCTCTTAGTCATAGCCTGGAACTTGGTGATGGTACTCCGGAAATGTTATCAGAGAAAAACAGCCTTTGAACACTGTTGGAAAGGAACTTACCAAGTGCTCCTTACCACTGACACTGCTGCAAAATTAAAAGGCATTGAGCCTTGGGTACACATCTCATAGCTGAAGAAAACTCCACCTGACTGCTGGTCCTGTGCAGATGCTGGAACACTCCAAATCAAATTGATGGGGAAAAAAAGTAGCTGACCTGGAGGTAGACTGCTTCCACCCAAGATGCCAGATCAAGACTTAATACTTTAAATGTGAAACACTTTTTTCTTCTTTTTCTTTCCTTTACTCTGGCACTGGCCTGAAATGATCACACCCTCATCTGTATCTTCCAGATCATTGCGGAGAGGGATAAACTTTTAGGATGCTGGATATCTCACCAAAGATTCTGATCTTCCATAATGCCAGACAACCCCTGATTCTGCCTGTGATCAATATCTCTTTTCTTCCCAATGTCACTATAAACCACAGTTCACCTCTTCTTATAAGTTTTTTACTGACTTCAACTCTTGTGGCTTGAACATCCTATGCCTTGTTCTTATCTTTTCATAGTCATATCTGTGTATACCTAGTTAGACACAAATACCTATGTAAATCTTAGTACCTTCGTATTTCCATGTTTCCATGATTATTTAGATCAGATCTGCACCTACTCACTATGAGATCTCACCAGCAGCACCCATCTCTGCAAGGCACTTAGAACAACTTTTTATTTCAAGCTAGGAGATGTTTTTTCTTATGTGCTGAAGACCTAACTGACCTGTGGCTTGAACAGGTAAATGCAGCAATCCCTGCGAATGAGTCTATTAACAGCACCACCGTAACAGGAATGGTTTATGCCTCAACAGGGCTTGTCTTTGTCTGTGGTGGTTATCATTCCCCTTGGGTCCATGAATGCCTTGATAGGTGGTGCACAGCCAGATAACATCTCTTACCTGGTCCACAGCCAGATAACATCTCACTGCACCCCTAACTTTTTACAAACAACCTAAGACACTTCACTGGTCAACTCTTGGATTTACATTGTTGAATTAGAAAGGAATTATCAAGAGGCATTAATGACTCAGGATGCACCTCCTTTGGCAAGGCCATACTGTCTGGTTAGGAGTAAATGTAAATGAGACTACTATTAGGAAACTTTTCTTGGGGCACCTGGGTGGCTCAGTTGGTTAAGTGACTGCCTTCGTCTCAGGTCATGATCCTGGAGTCCCGGGACTGAGTCCTGCATCGGGCTCTCTGCTCATCAGGGAGTCTGCTTCTCCCTCTACCCTCCTCCCTCTCGTGCGCTCTCTCTCATTCTCTCTCTCAAATAAATAAATAAAATCTTTAAAAAAAAAGAAATCTTTTCTTAACTCTTGAGGATATTGTAGAATCTGTTGCTAAGACAATAGCTTCCCAACAAAGATCCTTAGGCTCTCTGACCACAGTTGTTCTTGATAGTAGAAGAGCCCTTGATTATCTTTTAGCTGAGCAAGGAGGTATCTCTCTTATGGCCAATACCACTGGATGCACCTGAATTAATTCTTCTGGGGAAGTTGAAACTCAACTACATAAGATCACTGAGCAAGCCATTTGGCTTAAAATGGTGACTCCCTCAATAGGATCGTTCTTTGGCTTATTAATTTTGATTGGTTTGGGTCTTAACATTTTTTTTAAAAATTTTATTGTTATGTTAATCACCATACATTATATCATTAGTTTTAGATGTAGTGTTCCATGATTCATTGTTTGTGCATAACACCCAGTGCCCCATGCAGAACGTGCCCTCTTTAATACCCATCACCAGGCTAACCCATCCTCCCACCCAATTGGTTTGGGTCTTAGGAACCATGGCTCGAAAGTGCATTCTAAGCATTGGAATGTATCCTGCTTATAACTATAATATCACAATAATCTCCCTGGTACATTGTATTCTCTCAAAATCTTTAAATGCATGTTCACAGTTGTTAGCCCTGAAGCAAATGATCTCCTAAGACTGAAATGTTGGGAGAGGAATGGAGAGGAGGACCGACTTAAAAATTGTGAAACTGAAGTCGTGGCCTGTGACTATCACAGCAATTAAAATGAAAAACTGTCATGACCTGTGAATACCACACAAAGGCTCAACAAAATTTTGCAAAGACTGTGGGAACTACAGAGTGGTAGCTGAGAGTGGTACTAATGTCTTAAATTTTGATCACATCTCTCAATTAAGCAGAGTCTAATCAAAAGATGGAGGGTTGTTAAAAAAGAGACAGCAGGCCCAGAATGCACTCACTTGTGCTAAGCCCCACATCAGCAAACCAAGACTTAATACCTAACCTAAATGTAGTCTTAGCCCTCTTCAGAATGTGACCTTTAACCAGCCAACCTGGAATTTCCTGGTCAGCGCTAGGAAGTATTCTGCTGATAGACCCCTTCCCTTCTCCTTAGGAGGGTGACTTTGCCTGAAACAATATGTTCTTTGTTAATAATTTCCATTTCTGTATCCTCTCTGCCTTTAAAAACGTTCCATTTTGTATATCTCCCTGGAGCTCCTTTCTATTTGCTAGAGGGGATGCTGCCCAATTCATGAATTGTTAATAAAGCCAATTAGAGCTTCAAATTTACTCAACTAAATTTTTGTTATTTAAAATATCTTACTAAACATAACTAGTCTATGCTCTTTGAGTTTTGGTTTCTTTCCCCAGTAGAAGTGAAAATCAGATATTTTATCAAAGTGACAGTGTGGTATTCATTTTTCATATTTCTACTTCTTGGAAGGGTGCCTTCAAAAGCCACAAAGTTCTTTAATTGTCCAGAGCACCTGCTTCAAAATACCTCAGTGTTAAACTATTTGTTTTTTCCCTTTAGAAGACCATAGTACAAGTTCTGTTAACACTTTGACACCATGCCAAAATATACAACATTCATTTAAGATTGAGTATTAAAGGCCCTATTCACCATTTTTTTAAGAGAAGGGAAAAAAGGAATAAGGGTCTTTCACACATTCCCTCTGTAATTATAAATGTAAAACTATTCTGGACTCATCTACCTAGCAGATGGAAATATTGTGAGAGTTTACTGTATAGTTCACTCATATTTTCCAGCAAAAAATATGTATATATATTGATTTTATTCATTTATTTTGGATTTCTTTTGCCCTTTTTTATCCTGGTACTCAAGGTGCAAAAATAAGAACTTTTTATATTAGTTAAATCAGTCATGCATATAGGAAGGTGCCTCCATGCCCAGAATAAATGCCACTGGGCATCTAACCACAGCTCTGGTCAACTACACATAGCTGCTCTTGTTCTACCAAGCCCTACCCCTCTCTTCCTCAATGCTCCCACAGTTCCCGGATCCTGGACATATTTGAAAGAAAGGTGTGCTTGCTTTGTGTGCTTGCTGACTGGTAATTCCTATGCCTTGTAGGCTCAAAGTGCCCTGCTACTCTTTCCCTGGCTTTTCCAGTGGAAAGATATTTGTGAGTAGCTTTGGCAAGTAGTTAAAAGGTATTTAATGAATTTTACTTGGTTAAATTAAGATAGATATACATGAATGTATATGGAGAGATGGCATGTGATATAATCATACCCACACACTGTTAGAAGGTGGAAGAGGAACAGTAAAGTATCCTCCAGCCTGAGGAGGAACTTTGAGACCCAAAAAAAAAAAAAAAAAAAAAAAAAAAAGAAGCAAGCCACTTCATACTGTTTACATAGTTTTATTCGGGGTAACTTACTGACAGGAGATTGAGCAGACAAATGATCCCACACTAAGCACCTATTCTCCACCTCTGTCCTGCCCGTAATCTACAGCTTTTATAGAGCATGCAGCATTGTGGTAAGGTCAAAGGGTAGTTATCTAAAGTGGCACCATCTGTGAGCCAGAGGATCGCTAAGCTAAAGTGGTGCCTTCTGTGTGCCACTTTAGGGAAGATCAGAACAAGTCTTCCTGCTTTCTGGTCAAGGCACACATTAACCTCCATGGGGGCTGGAACGTAGCCCCAAGGGAGGTCATTTTGTGGGCATGAACAAGATGGAGGGCCAAAGATGGAGTCAGTGTCATCAGCACTCCTATACACACACAATACTTGTTGTATTCACCCCATGCGCAGCTTCCTTCTGAGGACCTTGCACAGTTCTTCATATTTTCTTTTTTTTTCCCAAAGATTTTATTTATTTATTTGACAGAAAGAGAGAGAGCACAACAGGGGGGGAAACACGCAGAGGAAGAGGGAGAAGCAGGCTTCCCACTGAGCGGAGAGCAGGATGCGGGGCTCGATCCCAGGACCCTGGGATCGTGACCTGAGCTGAAGGCAGACACCTAATCGACTGAACCACCCAGGCACCCCCATATTTTATATAATCTAAACTGGACAAACTAGGCAAAGGTTAACTCAAAGACCACCTCTGTAGACTAGCCAGAGACCTAAGCCATGAATGGCTCTGAGAATCCCAAGAGGGAACCTCCAACTGGGTGATAATTGAGTGAACCAAACAGATTCTCTTTAAAAAAATATGAAACCCAGAGACTGTGACAATAGCGGCAGATGAACTAGCAGCAGAGATATAAGGAAGGGAGATGTAATCTCCACAGTAAAAGAGTAACTAAGTCCAATCTTTGACCAATATGACTGCAATGGCCCCTGTAATCCAGTAGCCCTGTAAACCCCTGAACTTCCCATCTCCGTGAATTCCTCTTCCGCTATACTTTAGTTATCCCTTCATTTGGCCCAAATCACTAATTTATGTTATTCCCTATAACTATTTTATCTCTCAAATCACTAAACAATTAGTTCAGTTTTTGCCACCGTCATCATTCTGTGACCTCAGTGAGACCCTCCAGTCTCATGAATTCCTGACCTTTTCCCAAGTCGTAAGTTCTCTCTTTATTAATGTATCTCTTATCCAGGTTAGATTCCCTTTATACATCATTAAGAATATTCACTAAAACCTGAATTTATTTGCCCCTCTGTCTTTTTGTCACATGCATCCAGAAAATCCTAAAAAAGGATAGTCTCCCTTCCTTTGGACCTGCACCTTGCGGTAGAAATAAGACATTGGTTTCACTAGAAATTCATGATCACTGAGAAGAAAACCCAATTGCTTGGCAACTTTGCAACATTTCCTTAGTCAATTCACACTTACTCCCTGAAATTATTTTTTAAAACATTCGCTGTTGTCTTCAAACTTACTTTCCATATTTCTTGCTACTCCTTGCATGTAGGATCTCCTCGTCATTCTAAAATCAAACAAATATCCTACCCAAATATGTCCCAACAGTTCCCATCTCTTCTTCTGAGATTAAGAATTCTACTTTTTTCTCCCTGCATCCCATTCCTTTCTTGCTTTTGAGAAAATCTACGTTTAGTTCTCACTTCTGTTGATTCAATGTCTCACTCTTTCAACTGGGTCCTTTCCATTGACTTTTTTGTTTCTTTGTTTACTTAAAAAATGTAAAGTATTCAAGAGAATAACATTACAAATGCTTATTTAACCCACTTCCCAGAATTAATAAATAGGTAACGTTTTCCAATGTATGCCTTAAACTTACACTTTGTGTGACAAAATACACGGAAATTATAAAACGAATACATTTTCATTTCTTTCTCAATCTCAGTTCATCACTTTCTTTTTTTAGCCAAAAGCATGAATTTGATGAGTAGCCTTTCTCTCCAATCTTTATATCTTTACAACAAATCTGGGTATACATAATATATAGGACTACTTTATGAGTTTAAAATATTTTCTTAGATAGTATCATGCTGTGTGTGTGTCATTCTGATATTTTATTCAATATTATATAGTGAAATCTATTCATGTTGATACATATAGTTTTAGTCCATTCTAGTTTTCTTCTACATATTATTTCATCATATGAATGTACTTATGTAACCCCACATTTTTTCTTTTTTTCCTTTTACAAATGATGCTGCAGTAAGCTTCTTAATTGTCTTCTTAATAAACTGAGTCTGGCCCTATTTCTCACCAGACATCACTTTCTTTCTCTAACTTCAGAACCAGTTTGTCAGAGTTATCTATACATGATGCCATATTTTCCCATCCCTCACTTATTCCTCAAATTGCTTCATTTTCTTGTTGCCCTATAATTCCACCAAAACAGCTCTTGCTTAATAAACAGGCAATGAGGAAGTTGAGCATAATAAATGTGTTGCACAACACATAAACTCTTATCATTACTATCTCTTATTCTAAATCACTAGATCCAACATTCATTTGCACTGAGGCCATAAAATCAAGTGCAAGGTGACAATGGATCTAATAGCAACAATGAGACATTTCAAGGTTTTATATTTAAAGTTTTAAAGCATTATGACATCTCACAGAAGAAGAGAAGATAAGTATTATTCAGAAGAAACCTAAACTAAAGAAGTGATTTAGTGAATTGTCCAAAGTTCCATGTAATGTGTGGAAAATATCACCTAGTTCTCATTCATATATTTACTCACTCCTAAAATAAAAAATATTAAACTATGTGCTCAGTAAAGTTGTACCAAGTTCAGTGAGTGACATGAAGAAGAAAGCATCACTCTTGCTTTCCCAGAACTCACAGATGAGAACAACAGATGTGAAAAGCTTTGTATTAGGAGTGGAAGGGAAGCCTGACTGCCTGAGGGAGTTTGGGAAACCTTTACATAGGGGGACCTTTTAGGTGATACCTAAAGCTGAGGATTAATTCAGTTGAGAAAGAAGAATGTGGGAAAGATTATTTCAGGCAGAGGGGGACAACAGAACCTGACAGCACATGCAGTTTGATACATGGCAGGCACTCAATAAATATTTGTAACTGTGTGATAAATGAATGAAAAGGGGAAATGGACCCATGCTGCCGAGACAGTGATAAGAAAGCCAAGGAATTTTTCTCTCATTTAGTTGGACTGTTCTGATACATTCTGAAAGAAGAAGAAAGTAGGAACAAAGAGTGATTTCTATGTCTTTCATGTCACTTTACATAACATGATCTAAAAGTTGTTACAATAATTCATTTACTGTTAGGACTTGTCATAAATGCTTTTGGATGGGTGAGTTTGATAGTGATGGAGTGCATGTCTGATTTTTTTGGTAACCCCATGAATCGTCATCAAAGTGATGTGATTGATACAAAAGGCACTGACAGACAAAGCAAAGGATCAACTTGTTTATAAAGTAGGTAAGGTGACCCAACTTACACAGATGGCCACACAGTGCAAGGGACCCAGAAACACTCCAGGTCAGATGGGCAAGCTTCTATAATCTTCAGATTTTTCCAGAAGTGTTCACCTGTCAATGATGCCACCTGATTCAAAGAAGATACTGCTAGGCTCTTTGCGAAGCTCCTATTTTCTGATCTCTCAAAAAATTTATAATTTTCTGGCCCTCCCCAATTTTCTGAAGACTTATTTATATACCTGTCTGATCACCAAGCAGAAGAAGCTAAAAAGAGTTCCAGTAAGTTCTTGGGTACTTTCTATAAATCTTGGTAAATCAGAAATGTACCACCACACAGCATGTGCAGATTCAAACCTTTAGTCTAGTTCAGTTTTATCCTGGCATGCCCTAAAATAAATTCACTCTTCAAGACATAATGGTTTTATGACATGAATGCATCAACAAGTAGAACAAGTATTCTAAAAGGTTCTTTAATGCAACACTCTGTTTTTCTGTCCATTAGTATAAACAGGACAAACTAAAAGGGGTGAGAACCTTTGTGACAGAGTCATATAAAAACATCTGAGAAGTGAATGCTATTGTAATAATTTCAATTAACAAATATTTGGACCATAAGGAGAGATAATATTTTGGGTTAGATTCTGACTTCTTGAATGTATGTCCAGTGTGACACCCTCTGTGTTAATTATTTTTTGTTATACAATGCTTTTTACCTATAAATATAATAAGATTTATTTTATAATTATTTTCATAATATATTTCTACATAATTTGAAGAAGGCTAAGAGGGGATAGAAAAGGAATGGGGAAAGTATACTGAATGAAAATGTTCATGTAGTTTGAAGCCTAGAGATTATCCTTATTATTTATATCTCTGATATTACAAAGGCCCTAGAACTCATTTCTGTCCACACTTTTGGTTTCTGCTGGGAGAAAGAGAATAAATGGGAAAATGGTTGCCCTCCATCTCAGCTACAATATTAGCCAGAGTCAATTTTACAAATTTCATGACTTAATTAACTGGAGAGAATGACATGTTAAACTGGAGAATGACATATTAAACTGGAGAGAATCTTTGAAACCATTGCCTAACTCCTTTGAATAAAAGGTATAAACTGAGAGTTGGAGCCATAAAACACTATCCACGAGAGTGGCTATGGACTAGTGGTTAGTTGTTGGATAGATTCATAGGGAACTAATTTATTGAGTACATTTACAAGTTCTCCCCTTTTTTTGGTAATTCACATTTTCTTCATTAGTGAAAAAAAGCTTTTGTGTTAGTTAGCTTACTTCTGTAAAACAACTTGCTTTCTTACATCAGGAGTGGAGCTGAGGATTAAATTTAAAAATTAAGTTTATGTAGTCACATAGTACGAGCACCCCAACATGGTAGCTGTCATCAGCAGCAGCAGCAACATCAATTATTCACATTAAACCTAGCGTTATAAGGTATTTGTAGTTTTCAGTAAAAGACTCAACTACATTAAAGCTATTAAAATAGAAGTGAATTTTTATAAGGTATTAAATTTCATTCTGAGTTTTTTTGGCAGTCCACGTAAAAATTTATGCACAATAAATTTATAGTAATCATTAACTGATAAAAGGAAAAATGTCAGTTATTCAGAAAGACAGATTTTTTGGCATTAAAGTATGAACATCATTTCTTCTAATTTATAGTTTATCAATGATACTAAATCATGCAGTTGACAGTGTAACTCATCAGTGATTTTATAGCAAATCCCAAAGCTATCTTTGTTAATTTAATAAAAACAAAGGGCATAGCATTATGCACTTAGCGAAAATATTTACAAGTGAGTTGCTTAACTTCTAGTTATAGAATCAAAAGGGAAGATGCAAGTTAGATTTTCTAGAAAAAGAAAAAGATCTCGAGTCAGTAGCTCCCAAAGATGACTGCATATCAAAATTACTCAAGGAACTTTTTTAAAAATTTGGGGACCCTACCCCAGATCTACTGAAACTGATTTCCCTTGGGTGGGATTCAGGCATATAGTTAAAAAAAAGCAAACAACTCTTCAGATAATTTTGATGAGCAGCCAGATCTAAGAAACACCACCTTAAGCTATCTTCTAGTCCACCACTTGGGGTTTTAAGTGATTAAAATAAATAGTAATTTTAAATCATGAATCATTTAAAATTTTTTTTAAGATTTTATTTATTTATTTGAGAGAGAGAAAAAGTGAGAGAGCACAAGCAGGGGGAAGGGCAGAGGGAGAAGCAGAGGGAGAAGAAGACTCCCCACTGAGTGGGGAGCCCAACATGGGGCTCAATCCCAGGACCCTGGGATCATGACCTGAGCCAAAGGCAGATGCTTAACCAACTGAGCCACTCAGGCACCCAAATCATGAATCATTTTAAACAAAATATAACAGACACCTGTTACCATGAAATTTAATAATAATGAACATTTTGACATATTTGCTTAGACTATTTTTAAATTTTTCTCTTAAGAAATAGGTGTTTTAAAAACAGCTTAACCCTCAGTCTGATTCTGTCCCTTCCTTTTCAGAAATAACCAAGATTCTGAAGTTTGTATGTATCATTCCATGCACATTTTTGTAATATTACTACATATGCAGATACTATCTATAATACATCATTATTTAGTATTGGTTTAATGTTGGGGCTTAAAAACATGGATATAGATATAGATAGATATAAATAAATTTACTGTATATAAATTTTGCAAGTAATTTTTTTTGCTCAATAATATGTTTTTAGATTTGTCCCTAATAATACAAGTAAATCCAATTCATTCATGTTAATGGCTGAGTGCATTACTGATAATTAAGCCATTTATTTATCCATTCCCCAGTATTCCTCAAGAGATGAATAATTAGCCTGTTGCCATTTTTTCCAATATTGCAAATAGTAACAACACAGACATCCTTCTATATGGCTAAGTTTGACTTCTGTAGTTGAGTTTCTTTATGTCCTAAGAAACAGAAACTTTGGGGCCCTTACCCACTATCCCCTCAGCATGTTCCTGCAGCTTTGCACACACCAGAGGCTTCTTCTTCCAAGCATCTGCATCTTTCTGCCTGAGGGCTTTTTCTGGTCCCTGGAGAAGCTCTGCAGTGCCATGAACTGGCTATTAGTGCTGAGAACTTTACATCCCCAGGAGTAACTTTCAACCAGCAGGAAATAGGAATTGGTAGAAAATACATTAGCTTCTTTGCTACTTGGTAGGACATTTCTGACATGTGTTCTATGAATTCCCTCAGAGGACTCCCACCCAGCAAGATGTTCCCCAGGAGGACCTTGAGAATCTTTGCTGGGCGAGTAAGGGTGACACAAGCATTGTTGGCAGGCCCAGGGGTGACCGTTCTTGGTAGACCAGAGTTAATAGTAGCAGATGCTATTAACCCCTCCATTCCTGATTTGAGAAGGATGATAGTAGTCTGTTACCAAAGAGGCCAAGTGGTGATGCTTAAGTGTTAGAAGCTAGTGGGTATATTACTGTAACAGGTAGTGATGCTAAAGAGGCAACCAAGATGCTTAGACCCTCTGCGATTTGTTGACAATGGCTAATATACCATGTTGTTCCCAGGCTCAAGAGAGATGACCACACACGATGGCCTAATGTATATAAACCAAAAACCAAAAAAATAAAAAACAAAAAGCTGATGGGCAGACAGTTGATGTTAGTAACTACAATGGAAAATTATGATCTTTCATAGGGTATCTAACCTAACACTGAGTACATGGGGCCCAAAATGTCATCACGGTCTTGCTGATAGAATAGGGTTAATACAGGAGCTAGGTGATAAATGGAATCCTGGCCCAAGCCCACCTCATGCTTGTCCAGTGGGTCCATGGACGCATCCTATGTTCATTTTCCTGTGTCACCATGATCGGAGAGCTACTGCCTGTTTAAGTATAAAATGTACCCCAGATTTCAAAGACAGTACAAAAAAGGAATGTAAAATATCTTATTAATTACTTATATATTGATTACATTTTGAAATAATGATATCTTGGATATACTCAGTTCAATAAAATATATTATTAAAATTAATTTCATCTATTTCTTTTATTTTTTAATATAGGTGTCATAATATTTAAGATTATGTATATGACTCCCATTTTTGGTTCACATAGTATTCCTATTGAATAGTACTAAGACCAGATTTAATCAAACTATGGCCCATGGGCTGACTGCTTGTTTTTGCTAAACAGAAATTTGGAAAACAACCATGCCCATTCATTTCTATATTGTCTATGGCTGTAGTTTTCAGGCTACAGCCACAGAGTTCAGTAGTTGATGGAGATTGTAGGGCTTGCACATCCTATTTACTCTTGGGTCTTACAAGAAAACGTTTGCTGACCCCCAGTTTGCACCATTTAAAATTAATATGATTATGAATATGGTCATTTTAAATCTGCACTCTTGCTCTTTGCTTTCTTTTTGTCCATCTGGTCTATGTTCCTTTTCTTTTGTTCAATTGAATATAGTTTCAATATTCCATTCCATCTCCACTATTGCTATATAGACTATGCCTCTGTTCCACCTGCCCCACCCAGTTGTTCTTTGATTGTTCTTTACCTTGTCACAATGTATCCTCAACTGCTATTATACCACTATAATTGAAGAACCTTACAACAGTGAATGTCTATTTCCCGTCTTCCTTCTTTTATGCTGTTGTAATACATTTTACTTCTCCATATGTTATAAATCCCATGATATATTGTTATTGTTTCTGCTTTAATGATTATCTGTTAAGGAATGTAGAAAAAATGTTTTGTATATATATGTTATATTAACCATTTTCAGTGATTTTTATTCCTATGTGTAATTCTGAGTTTTCATTGGGTAGTATTTTTCAGTCTTAGTGCAAGTCTGATAGCAATGAGTTCTATCAGCTTTTGTTTGTCTAAAAAAAAAAGTGATTTACCTTCATTTTAATGAAGATAGTTCGCTGGAGATAGAATTCTGATTTGAAAGATTTTTACTTCCTTTAACCTGTTTAAAGACATCATTTGATTATCCCCTGGCTTGCATTGTTTCTGACAAGAAGTCACTGGTGTTTCTTATATTTGATATCCTGAATTTAATATTAATTTTTTTCTGTGACTACTTTTAAGATTTTCTTTTAAGTTGTACCTTGGGCTGGTTTTGCAGGGGAGTTTTAACCTGCTTCATGTTTTCTGAGCTTCTTAGATATGTAGATTATAGTTTTTATCAAATTGGAAAATTTAAGGTCATTCTTTCAGCATTATTTCTTCAAATATGCCTCTGCCCCTTTTCTCAACTCTAATGGCACATATGCTAAATCACATAATATTGTCTCAAAGGTCTCTGAGATTCAGTTCATTTTTTTCCTTCATCCTTCCTAGCCATCCACCCTCAGGCTTTATTCCTGTAGTTTCTTTTGTTATGTCTTCAAGTTCATTGATCTTTTCTTCTACAGTATATAACCTGCTCTTTTATCTTGGGTATTTTATTTTTCAGTCCTAAATGAGATGTTTTGTTTTTTATTTTCATTTCTAACTTTATCATGTTCATATTTTCCTTAAAATCCTTGAATATATTTATGAGAGTTATTTTAAAGTCTTTGTCTGCCAATTCCATTATCTCTGTCTTTTCTGGGTTGCTTTCTATTCACCTAATTTTTACCTGGTTATAAGTCACATTTTTTCCTTCTGATACATTGTGGTGTTTATTTAAGGATGATGGAAATTGTTATTTTGGTGATTATTGTATTGGTGAATGTTTGGATTTTATTTTTTTTCTTAAAGTGTGTAATTTTATGTATTTATTTATTTAAGATTTTATTTATTTATTTATTTATTTGAGAGAGAGAGAGAGAGAAAGCAAGCCATGAGTGAGTGGGGGGGATGGGCAGAGGGAGAGAAGAGACAGAATCCCAAGCAGACTCCCTGCTGAGCATGGAACCTGACACAAATGCTGGGCTTGATCTCATGACCCTGAGATCATGACCAAAGCCAAATCAAGAGTGGGATGTTCAACTAACTGAGCCATCCAGGTGCCCCTGTATTTATTTTTTTTTTGGAAGGCTCAGGCAATTAATTTTCTTACAGATTAGCTTTATTCTTTTAAAGTCTGTTTCGTAAAGCTTTGTTAAGATGGGTGTACACTATCCTTTACTTCAGGACTACTTTAGTCCTACTGTTAAGGCATGGCTTTTCTGTGATCTCTACTGAATATCCCGGGTGTTGAATAAAGTCTCTTTGGCTAGATTAATTTTTTAAAATATTTTATTTATTTATTTGAGAGAGAAAGAGACAGAGATAGCAAGAGAGAGCGCAAGCAGGGTGGAGAGGGCGAAGCGGACTTCCCACTGAGCAAGGAGCCCTACAGGGTGCTCCATCCCAGGACCGTGGGATCATGACCTGAGCCAAAGGCAGATGCTTAACAACTGAGCCACCCAGGCAGCCCTGGCTAGTTAAATCTTAAATATGTCCAGTTTTGTGTGAACTCTAGGATTTTTTGTTCACTTTCAAGTAGTTATAATTTATTTGACTTTGTGGACTTCATATATACACTTATGGCTTAGTATTCAGCAAAGTTTCAAGGCCAATCCTATGTAGGCTTCAGAATTTTTTTTTTAAATTTTTAAATTTAAATTTTATTTTTTGTTAAAAATTCTGGCCAGCTCAACCTCCTTGATCTTCATTTGCTATCTGCCCAACTCAGCATGACTTCCAGGCTCTGCTCAAGTTTCTCCTCCATGCATTACGGTCCAGAGATTAACTCTAGCAAGAAAGTTGGGCTAATCTTGTTTCTTTTCTCTCATGGATCATAATCCTACACTGCCTGTTGCCTAATATATGCAAGAAATTATTTTCTTAGCCAGGTGGACAAGTCTGATAGAAGGTACTCCACTATTGCCATAAGATAAACTCTCATTTTGTCTGTTTCTGTAAATAGATTAAAAAAATAGTGATCCATATTTTCCCTAGTTATAGGATTATGTTTTTTATTCATTGTTGAGTTCAATGATTATAAATTATAATCTCTATGAAATTATCAATTTCTTTAGTTTTAATATTTATTCCACAAAATATTCATAGTATATTTATAGTACTTTAAAAATGTATTAAAATTTTAGATTTTTAAAAAAAAAATCCCATTTCTTAGGATTCATATTTGTAACTTCCTTTTTCTGCATCAATCTTGAAAGAAGGTTCTCTTTATTAAATTTTCCCCAAAAGCAGCTTTTAGACTTTATATTTTGTTGTAATTTTCTGTTATTTATTTTACTTTTTTTGGTTTTCTATTTATTTTTCACTTCTGTTTCATGATTTCTTTTCTTTTACTGTCTTTGTGTTTGAAATGTTATTGATTTATTAATTTCTTTATTGAAATATTTAACTCCTTAATCTTCACCTTTCAAAATATTGAAGGCTATAAACTTTCTTATAAATTTCTTATAAATTCACTGTATTCCTCAGGTGAAAACATGGTCTCTTAGTTCTAAGTATATTCTAATTTCCATGATTATCTTACTATCATCCATAAAATATTTTATTTTATTTATTTTATTTTATTTTTTTAAAGATTTTATTTATTTATTTGACAGAGAGAGAGAGATAGCAAGAGCAGGAACACAAGCAGGGGGAGTGGGAGAGGGAGAGGGAGAGCAGGGAGCCCGATGCGGGGCTTGATCCCAGGACCCTGGGATCATGACCTGAGCTGAAGGCAGATGCTTAACGACTGAGCCACCCAGGTACCCCTATCATCCATAAAATATTTCAAAATGTGTCTTAAATTTCTAATTTATATAGTTTCTTCATTTACTTTTCTGATTTTTTTTTTTTTTTTGACAGAGAGAACATGGGGACATTGGGGGTGGGAGGAGAGGCAGAGAGAGAATCTTAAGCAGGCTCCATGCCCAGCATGGAGCACAAGGTGAGACTCAGTCCCATGACCCTGAAATTAAGACCTTAGTCTAAATCAAGAGTCAGATGCTTAACCGAATGAGCCACCCAGCTGCCCCTAAGCTTTCTGATTTTTAAATTACAGTGTGATGTATATACCATACAATTCACTCTTTTAAAATATTCAATTTAGTGATTTTTAGTAAATTCACAAGGCTATGCAACTCACCAATATCTAATATCAGAACGTTTTCATCACCCCCAAAATAAACCCTGTACCCATTTAGTGTTTGCTCCCCATTTTCCCCTCCTTCTAGGCTCAGGTTACCATTAATCTACTTTCTGTCTCCATGGATTTGCTTGTTCTGGATATATCATATAAAGGGGATCATATACTATGTGACCTTTTGGTACCTAGCTTCTTTTAGTTTGCATAATGTTTTCAAGATTTATCCATATTGTACCATATATCAGCAGTTCATTCCTTTTTTTAAATTTTATTTTATTATGTTATGTTAATCACCATGCGTTACATCATTAGTTTTTGATGTAGTGTTCCAAGATTCATTGTTTGCCTAACACCCAGTGCTCCATTCAATACATGCCTTCTTTAATACCCATCATCAGGCTTACCCATCCCCCCGCCCCCCTCCCCTCTAGAACCCTCAGTTTGTTTCTGAGTCTATAGTCTCTCATGGTTCGTCTCCCCCTCCGATTTCCCCCCCTTCATATTTCCCTTCCTACTATCTTCTCTCTCTCTCCCTCTTTTTTTAACATACAATGTATTATTTGTTTCAGAGGTACAGGTCTGTGATTCATCAGTCTTATACAATTCACAGCACTCACCATAGCACATACCCTCCCCAATGTCCATTACCCAGCCTTTTGTGGTGGAATGATATTACATTATATGAATATACAGCATTTATTTATCTATTCATCAGTTGATGGACATCATGTTGTTTTTACTTTCTAGCTATTATATATAATGCTCCTATATATTTATGCACACATTTCTGTGTGAATATATGTTTTCAAACTCTTGTGTATATAAGAGTGGCATTGTTGTCATATGGTAATTCGTATTTGCCTTTTTGAGGAACTACCAAACTGTTGTCCAAAATGGCTTTACCATTATACATTCCACCAGCAATGTATGAGGTTTTTGATTTTCCACATGGTTTTCAACACTTGCTATTGTCTTCTCTCAAAATTTATTATAGCTATCCTAGTGGGTGTGAAGTGTTACCTAATGATGTCGAGTACCTTTTCATATAGTTACTGGCCATTTGTATATCTTTTTTTGAGAAATATTTATTCATATCTTTTGCCTAGTTTTTAATTCAGCTTTTGTTGTTGTTTTCATTGTTGAGTTGTAAGAGTGCTTTGTATAACCTAGATATAAATCTCTTATCACATTATGGTTTGTAAATACTTTTTTCCATTCCATACTTGTCTCTTATTTTGTTGATAGTATCCTTTGAAACACAAAGTTTACTTTTGATGAAATCCAATTCATCTCTGTGTTTGTTTGTTTTTGTCTTGTGGTACTTGTGCTTCAGGTGTCATATCTAAGAAACTGTTGTCTAACCAAACTGTTCCCTAACCTAAGGTCAAGAAAATTTACAACTGTGTTTTGTTCTAAGAGTTTTTATAGTTTGAGCCCTTACACTGAAGTATTTGATTCATTTTGAATTAATTTTTGTATGAGGTAAGTCAGGAGTCCACTTTCATTCTTTTGCATATGGATATTTTCCTAGCACCATTTATTTGAAGACTACCCTCTCCCCATTGAATAGTCTAGGCACCCTTGTCAAAATTAGTTGATCATAAGTTTAAGGATTTATCTCTAAACTCTTAATTCTTTTCCATTGGTCTATATGTTTATCCTAATACTAGTATCATACTGTCTTGATTTTTGTAATCATTTAGTAAGTTTTGAAATCAGAATATGTGAATTCTCTAACTTTGTTCTTCCTTAAGATTATTTTGGATATGTGGTTTCCTTCTATGTTCATATGGATTTTAGGATCACCTTGTCAAATTCTGCAAAAAAAAAAGGCAGCTGAGATTCTAGTAGGGAAACTTGAACCAGAGTATTGCCATTTAACAATATTGTCTTTAAGTTATTAAAATGAAATGTTTTTCCATTTACTTATGTCTTCTTTCATTTCTTTCAATGTTTTTAAAGTTTTTATTGTACAAGATTTGTACTTCTTTTGCTAAATTTATTCCTCAGTATTTTATTCTTTTTGATGTTAATGTAATAAAAATTTTTAAAGTTTTATTTTTGTTTTGCTCATTGCCAATATATAGAAATAAAATTGATTGTGTGTATTGCTCTTCTACCTTGCAACCTTGCTAAACTTGCTTATTGCTTTTAATATTTTTATTGGAATCTTCATATTCCTTAATATTATATATTTTCTATATACAAGATCATGTTATCTGCAAATAGAGGAAGTTTTACTTCTTCCTTTCCAATCAAGACACCTTATATTTATTTTTTTCTTTGCCCAATTGCACTGGCTTGATCCTTAAACATAATATTAAATACAAGTGGTTAGTATGGATAGCTTTATCTTGTTCCTGATTTTAGGGGTAAAGTTATAATTCTTTCACCATTAATTATGGTAAATTTTAGATTTTTCATAAATTCTCTTTATCATATTTAAAAGTTCTCATCCTGCTCCTAGTTTTTAGTGTTTTTATCATGATAGGGTGTTGGATTTTGTCAAATGCTTTTTCTGAATCTATTGAGATAATAAGCAGGATTTTTTTTTTTTGGTCCTTTATTCTCTTATTGAGGCATATTATATAGATTGATTTTTAAAAAGTATTTTTTCATTTGTCAGAGAGAGAGCACAAACAGGGGAAGCAGCAGGCAGAGGGAGAAGCAGGATCCCCACTGAGCAAGGAACCTGATGCAGGATTCGATCCCAGGACCCTGGGCCCATGACCTGAGTCGAAGGCAGATGCTTGACTGACTGAGCCACCCAGGCATCCCTATATAGATTGATTTTTGTATGTTGAACCAACCTTGCATTTCTGGGATAAATTCCATCTGGTCATGGTATAATTATTTTTATATGTTGCTGGGTTCAGTTTGCTAGTATTTTGTTTAGGATTTTTTCTTCTATATTCATAAGGGATATTTATTTGTATTTTTATTTTCTTGCATTGTTTTTATCTAGTTTTGGTATCAGTTTAATTCTTGACTCATAGAATAATTTGTAAAGTGGTCCCTCTTCTTTCATCTTTTGGAAGAGTTTTTGGAAGTATCAGTGTTAATTCTTCTTTAAAATTTAGATAGAATTCACTAGTCAAGTTGGCTGGTGTTGAGTTAATTTTTGTTGTTGTTCTTGTTGTTGGTGAAAGGTTGGTAGTAATGTACCCTCAAATTTATTATTTATAATACATGCTCACTTATTTTAATTTCACTAAAAGAATAACATCTATATTATAGTGATTTTTTTACTTCATGAAATATTTATTTTTTGTACCTTTGTGTTCAATTTTCATAGAGCTCTGTGTATTTTGAAAATATTAATAATATTTTAAGTTATATTCTCTTTGTGGATAGGATTCTCTATATGTCTTTTAGGCCAAAATTGTTAATTAAGTTGTCTGTATATTTAGTATTCTTATTAACTTTTTTGTTTTATTGGTTTGTTAATGGGAAAGATATGTTAACATAAGCATAATATAAGCATATAACATGTTAATTTCCTTATGATTTTTGAAATTATATATTTTGACTCCCTTTGTAAAGAGTATATAGGTTCAGGATTACATAGTCCTAGACAATTTCCCTGTGATAATTACAAGTTTCCTTTTTGTCACTACTATTTTTTTCTCAAAATATGTGTTGTTTCTATTGATGTGACTATCTTAAGCTTTTTGGATGTCATTTGTCTGGGAGTATTCATACTTCTTTTCTTTCAGCCTAGCTGTATTATTATTTATATGTGACTCTCAGTAAAAAGAATACAATTAGAATTTTAAAACACGACTTTTCTGGGAAACACCTTCTTTTTACTTGGCAAAATTAATGTATTAATAATTGCATTTATTATGATTTCTGATACATCTAAATACATTTTTACAATCTTATTCAGTTTTCCTATTTTCTATTGTTTTCTTTCCTTCTTTATTAAACTCTCTTCTTGCTTTTCATTGATTGATCAAGTTTTATTTTATTCCCTTTTCTTTTCTATAGGTATATATGTTAAATATCTATTCTCTTTCCATTCTCATAGCAGTTTCTGAATTTTGATTTACACACTGATCCAGAAAGTCTAAGGTTAATCAGTAGTTTTTTTGTTTTTTGGGTTTTTTTTAAGATTTTATTTATTTATTTGACAGAGAGAGAGACAGCGAGAGAGGGAACACAAGCAGGGGGAGTGGGAGAGGGAGAAGCAGGCTTCCCACTGAGCAGGGAGCCCGATGCGGGGCTCGATCCCAGGACCCTGGGATCATGACCTGAGCCGAAGGCAGACGCTTAACGACTGAGCCACCCAGGCGCCCCCGTTAATCAGTAGTTTTATCCTCTTCCCAATCAATACAAGAATCTTAGAATGCTTTAACTCCATCACAACCATCACAAGTAATACCCACCTTAACCCCATTTTTGGCATCTTAGACTATATTCTTCACCAGAAATTTAGCTCTGAGTGACATCAACAAGATAGTTGAATAAGCTGTCCCTCACTCATGTCTCCCCCTCAACAACAATTTGGTGTCCACCATAGACAACAGTGTCTTTGTGTGCAGTGTGGGATCCAGCACCATATGCCAAGGGACCTGGGAGAAGACTTGCCCACCCATTCATCAGGTAATAGGCATACAGTTTCAGTCCCAGATGTGGACCCCGCAGTGCCCATAGACTGGCTTCAGCCCCTTTTGGTTGTGGTCTAGGAGTCCCTGGAGAACACTGTCTTAGACAGTCACCCATGGATGAGAGAGTGTTTGTGGAAGTCCAGTAGTACAGCAGAGAAGTTCTAGCACACCACTAGAACAACAACAAAAATATGAGTTTGTATGTATCAGAGAAGGTAAGAGGAAAGCAACCTTCCTTTCAGTTCATTGCATTCATAAGGGAGATGAAAGAAAGAAAGAAAGAAAGAAAGAAAGAAAGAAAGAAAGAAAGAAAGAAAGAAAGAAAGAAAGAAAGAAAGAAAGAAAGAAAGAAAGAAAGAAAGAAAGAAAGAAAGAAAGAAAGAAAGAAAGAAAGAAAGAAAGAAAGAAAGAAAGAAAGAAAGAAAGAAAGAAAGAAGGAAGGAAAGAAAGAGAAAGAAAGAAAGAAAGAAAAAGAAAATCAAAAGCTGCTTTCATTGGTGCACAAATAGACTGACCTGTGATTTGGAAGGGATGATAACATTAATACAGTAATCACCATCAGTTCAAATTAAAATACAAAGGTATGTGAAATAGCTTTACAATAATAAGTTAAGGAAATGGATTGTTCATCAACTACTTTCCATTTTATGTTCTTTATAGTATCTTCTCCTTTCTTGATCGAGGCTTTTTTTTTTTTTAAAGATTTTATTTATCTATTTGAGAGAGAGAGAGCATGAGTGGGGTGGGGAGGGGCAGAGGAAGAGGGAGAAGGAGAAGCAGACACCTCACTGAACAGGGAGCCTGACATCGGCCCGATCCCAGGACCCCAAGATCATGACCTGAACCAAAGGCAGAAACTTAACTAACTTAGCCACCCAGGCACCCCTTGATTGAGGCTTTTAGATCAGGAATGGCCTTAGCTATCATCTTCTCTTTGAAAGGGAAAATTTTGCCTATGCCTAGATTTCTTGTGATGCCCCTTTTCCCCAGCAGTAAGTGGTATAGAGATATAGGGATCATGGAACACTACATCAAAAACTAATGATGTACTGTATGGTAACTAACATAACATAATAAAATTAAATTAAATTAAAAAAAGATGTAGCAACAGTCCATTTCTTGGACTTAACAAAGGAACATTTGACACCTTTTCCTTTCCATTCAGAGCATCTACAAGGGAGATTTTACTATTATTATTATTATCCAAATTGGAGAGGAAGAAGTAAAATTATCTCTGTTTGCAGATTATATGATCTTATATATGGAAAATCCTAAAGATTCCATTAAAAAACTGTTAGAACTAATCATCAAATTTGTAAAATTGCAGGGTACAAAACCAAAATGCAGAAATCAGTTGTGTTTCTATACATTAACAACAAAATATCTGAAAAATAAAACATTTCCATTCACAATAACATAAGAAAGTAACTTGGAATAGATTTAACCAAGCTAGTGAAAGATCTGAACACTGAGAACTATGACTTTGATTAATGCAACTGAAGATGACACAAGTAAATGGAAAGATTTCCCATGTTTCTGGATCAGAAGTATTAATATTATTAAATTATCCATACTACCCAAAGCCATCTATAGATCCAATGCAATCTTTATAAAAATCCTAATGGCATTTTTCACAGAAATAGAAAAAAAATATTAAAATTCATTTAAAACCACAGACTCCAAATAGCTAAACTAGTCCTGAGAAAGAACAACAAAGCTGGAGGCAATATACTTACTGATTTTAAGCTACATTATAAAGCTGTAATAATCCAAACAGATGTTACTTGCATAAAAATAGACACATAGACCAATGGAACAAGATACAGAGCCCAGAAATGAACCCTTGCATATAGAGTCAACTAATATTTGTAGAGGGATGCAAAAATACTTAATGGGGAAAGAACAGTCTCTTTAATAAATGGTGCTGGGAAAACTAAATAATCACATGCAGAAGAATGAAACTGGACCTCTCTCTTACATCATTTACAAAAATTAACTTGAAGTGGATTAGTAACTTAAACATAAGACCTGAAACAATAAAATCCCTAGAAGAAAACATAAGGAAATAGCTCCTTGCATCGGTCTTGGCAATGATTATTTCATATGACACTAAAAGCAAAAGCAACAGAAGTAAAAATAAATAAATAGGACTACATCAACCTGAAGAGCTTCTGAACAGCAAGAGAAACAATCAACAAAAGAAAAGGCAACCTATGGAATGGAGAAAATATTTGTAAACCCTCTATATGATAAAGGTCAATATCTAAAATATATAAGGTACTCATGTAACTCAATAGCAAAAAAAATCACTTAATAATGGGCAAATAACCTGAATAGACATTTTTCTCAAAAAGGACATACAAGTGACCAATAGGTACATGAAAAGATGCTCAACATCACTAAACATCAGAGAAATCAACACTCTAATGATGTATCACCTCACATCCATTAGAATGGTTATTATGAAAAAAACAAGAGATAAAAAATATGTTAGGATGTGTAGTAAAGGCACTTTTGCCAAAAAAATGCAGACATTAGAGTTGGAAGTGAAGACACACCTGGAGCCAATATTGGAAAGAAGAGAGAAGGAAGGGCCAGGGAGTATGGACAGAGCATTGACGGGGTCTTGTCCAGAAGGGAATGGTTGTTGTATTTCTTCTCTTTAGTCATCATGATTGTTGAATCTGAAGATATATGCCATTTGGAAAGGGTCTCAATTATGTTTTTTTTCTTTGTGAAAAGTGTCTTGTTACCATTTTCTCTAATCTATCCCAGTATTTCTATTAGGTAGCTTTTATTTTACCTTAACTTATTCTCCATATCTCTTAATATTTTGCAATTTCTACCTTTTTATATATCTACATATTTTACATAAGATGATCAGATCTATTTTTTATTTTACTAATTATTTGATGTATCTAATCTGCTTTCTAATGTGTCCATTGAGTTTTTAATTTCAATAACTATACATATTATTTCTTGATGTTAGTGGTTCTTTTTCAATTTTTGATAGTGTCCTTCTTGCCTTATGGTTTCTATTCTTTTTGATATTATTTTAAGCATTTTATTTTTATACTTTTTTTCGGATTTTTAAAATAATCTCAAACTTGGAGATCATGTGTATTTAATCTTACTAATGAGGGATTGTTTTCTTGTGTTTTTAAAAAAATTTATTGTAAAATCATCAGCATCAGGCATTGTGCATGTGTGTGTGTGAGAGAGAGAGAGAAAGAGAGTGCACTAAATGAGCTTTAGTTGTGGAAGTATTTCTTCAAAAGAGTTTTGAATTTGCATTTGCTTGTACAAGGTGTCTAGCATCAGTTTTTTTCTGCATATTTATTGGTTTGATAATTCTTGCATCCTTTGCCAAAATGTGCAAATCGAGCCCCATTTGCTCATGGCTCATGGTATCAATTTTTCATGGTTATTTTTTTTAAATATATATAGATAGAGAGAGAGAGCAAAGGGAAAGGGCAGAGGGAGAGAGAATCTTAAGCAGGCTCCATGCTCAGCATGGAGCCGAATGTGGGGCTCGATCTCATGACCCTGAGATCATGACCTGAGCCAAAATCGAGTCTGGTGCTTAACCCGCTGAGCCACCCAGGTACCACAATGTGATTTTTTTTTTTTTAATTCTTGACCCAGATCTTCAGGCAGAGGCAAGGTTTCCTGTCATTTTCCTGGCCCAATGTGTGTGTGTGTGTGTGTGTGTGTGTGTTTCTAGTATCTCTTTTCACTGAGGTAGAAGCCATTTATGGCTCTAGTTTATTGGGGTCTCATTTCTACCTTCCTACTCAAATAGGCTCAAAGCTTTATTTTTTGTGTGCCATTTATCATATTTTAAATGCAAGCTACTAGCTATTAGAGCCTGTTTCCAGATCACTACAGTATCTTCTAAGACATGTGGCTGCTGGATTCCAAGTCCATTTTTACTTCAGCATCTGGGTATTTCTCTTACTTTATTGTGAATACATCTCTCTATTTTCTTCCATTATTCCTGTAAGAATATTCATTTATTTTCCTAGGTCAATCATATGGGACATAGTAAAGTTACCAAATCTTGTAGGAAGATTAATAAATACTCTGGGGGCACCTGGGTGGCTCAGTCAGTTAAGCGTCTGATCTTGATTTCAGCTCAGGTTATGATCTCAGGGTCCTAAGATTGAGCCCTGCATCGGGCTCCATGCTAAGCATGGAGCCTACTTAAGATTCTCTCTCTCTCTCCCTCTGCCCTTCCCCCTTCCCCTCTCTCTCTCTCCCCTTCTCTAAAAAAAAGAAAAAGAAATACTCTGAAATAATTTAGTGCATAATGCAGCTAGGATGGGCTCCTTTCGAAAGGAAATGGCAGCTGACAATCCAAAGTATTTTGTCTGAAAGAATGGGAGTGCTGTTTTATTGTGTTACTAATTAAAAAATGTCCCAAGCCTTAGGTAAGGTAAAAATTTTACTATTATCTTTAACCTAATCTTCTTGGATTGAGTCTGTCTCTTTATTTTTTCATGATGTTAAGCAAATGTGTACATATGTAGCACATGGTACTCTTTACTCCCAAGAAATACATATATATAACATTTATTTGATTGGATTTTCCAAAAAGTTGAGTATAGCCACTTAGAAATCTCAGCGGGTATGGTTCCTTGTACAAAACTTGGTAGTGGTATCTACAAGCATTTGGTTTATTGGATCCGGATTGACAGAGATGTGTGCTTTTAAAGATATATACAATATTGTCCCAGAGTCATTTGTTTTCCTCATGAAATGTAATGTTGATTAGGTTAGTAGGAAATACTATGTCAGAAACTGAGTGTTCAAATTTAAACACCAAAGAGGAATACTGGCTTTTGTTGAGTGCTTACATCAGTGTTCCAGGCTAACTTTTATTATCTCATTTTATCCTTATCTCAACTATGCATTTAAGCATTATTGCTCATTTTGTAAGATGAGGAAACTGAGGCTTAGGCAAGTTCATACATTTATCCAAGGTGACATTACCAATAATGATGTGTATGACTCTAAACTCATAGTCCTTTGCACTATGATGCTGACTGTAAAGCCAAAAATTTTTGAAACAGTTGTAAAGACAAACTATCAACCAGGTTGAGTTTGCAGTTAAGAAATTACTCTTTTTAAATCAGAAAGGGTTTTGATATAGGAAATAAGGAAGTACTAAAAGAGTAGGTTCTGGATCAGAACTCTAAGAGCAACTCCCAGAGGAATAACATAGAACTGGCCCAGCAGGAGAAGCACAATTAGAAAGATAGGAAAAACCAGAAAGCTACCACTTATACTGAAAGCTCCTGGGGCACATTTTTTAGGTGTGATTCAGGTTAGGGCCCTACATCCACAATTGTTGGCTTCATAGTCATGCTGTGCCTATTAGATCTCTCCACAACAAGCAGTTAGTGTCTTTCACCTTGCCACTTAAAACATGGACATCTGCTAACACTTCTATAGCAAACCTCAGTACTTCCAGGGCTGTGCTTGCCAACAGTCAATAGAAATGGTAAAATAGTGGCCTTTGCCTCACTTACACTTTCTAGATCTTTCACAGGTGTATCTGACAGGACAGACCTAAAGTCCATCTGGAACCCTAGCTGCAAGGGAGTCTAGGAAATGTGCTTTTTAACTTTGTGGCCTCTTCAGCAGAGAAAGTTACACTATAAGAAGGACAGAGTAAATATTGAATACCAATTCATTGTATTCACTTTTCCGGGAATAATAATGGAAAGATTCATGAGGATATTCCTTCAGAGATCTGGATTTGGAAAAATTGGAAAAAAATTGGAGAAATTGAAATCCACTTAAGACATCAAAGAAAACCTCCCAGGAAAAGAGATTGAAAAAATTACTTTCCTAAGAAATATATCATAGAGAGGGGCACCTGGGTGGCTCAGTCGTTAAGCGTCTGCCTTCGGCTCAGGTCCTGATCCCGGGGTCCTGGGATCGAGCCCCGCATCGGGCTCCCTACTCTGCGGGAAGCCTGCTTCTCACTCTCCCACTCCCCCTGCTTGTGTTCCCTCTCTCACTGTCTCTCTCTCTGTCAAATAAAATCTTTAAAAAAAAAAAAAAAAGAAATATAGAGAATTTCCATGGGGGTACCTGTGTGGTTTATCTTCCCAGAACAAAACCAGAAATACACAATTGATAGTAAATTTTCTCCATGATTTATGACCTCTAAAACTTTTATTTTATCAGTTGAAGTCAAATTTACTTAAGAATAGTTTTTCTAATTAAAAATGAAATACACTAAGCCTCTGTAAATAAGTTGCAATATTATTGTTCATAATAAGAGTTAGTCTATGTATAATATCTGAGAGAGAAAATACAAAAATTTTGTAAGACCCATAGTCAGAAAAATGATTTTATTTCCTCTGTTTAATTGACAATAGCATTCAGCAGCAATAGCATTCAGCATTATATATATATATATATATATATATATATATATATATATATATATATATATATATATATAAAATGTTACTGGCTTTTTATTCTTTTTATTCTTTTAGGATTTCTACATCATTTCACTATATCCCATATTATTAACATAAGGAAATAAATGCATATTCCTATAGGAGCAACTGAATTCCTTGCAAATAATTTCATGAAATCAAACCAAAATGGGAGGTAGGTTGTGAAGTTGTGTTAAGCCTGCTGCCTGATTCTCATTAGACTCATTCTACATTCTTTTAAGTTCTAGGCACATGGTCTTTAGTTATTTTCATGACTGCTGTAATGGAATTACCATTTCAAGTTTGTAGGATTTGCAGGAGAAACATGATAGGAATAGCAGGAAGGAATGGCTCACTCATAAACAATCTACCAAAATTTTGAATTGATTAGGTTTGAATGGCTAAAAGAGAGAGTGGGGAAATGTACCCTAGTTTTCTTTTTCTTCAGTTTCCTGTTGCATTATGTGGCTTCTTGAATGTTGCATAATATAAATCATCTTACAACTAGAAGACGAGTTTGAGCTTGCAAACTCAGCAGATTTACTTAATTTCATTTTTCCAGTTGGATATCTGCACCAATTCAGTCCAAGAGAGTATCTCATGTCACCTAATGCAACAAATAGGTCCTGGGGCTTTTGTGGCAATATCCACAATGTTGGCAGACACATGTTTCCTTTCCTCTGCCAAGCACCATCAACATTATTTCTGGGTGGATCTGAATCTGAACAGTCCAGAGTTTCCATTACATCGTTCTAATTGTTAAAAAGGGGACCTGCTATAATTCTTGAAAACCAGTCTGTGTAGTCATAGTCGTTACCATAACATCAGATTGAAATATTGCTTTTCTCTGTTGGTTTGGCCACAGCATAGCAGCCAGCCTAGTAGCGTCAAGGCATTAGGAAGGCAAAGCAACCCACAGTCAACAGTATGAATGGAACAATTCACACTATTGTACATAGATATAGAGGTTAAACCCAAACACATGAAAAAGTGATGCTGGAAGCACTTGGGAACAGCTGGGCCAGATGAATAACTCAATTGGATGCCATGAGGAACAAATTAAACAAGTGACTGGAGACCAGGCTGCTCCTGTGACAGACACTTTAATCAGGAAGTCAAAAGCTGATTGACAAGATGAAAAGCTGGGTGACATGAAAAATGGAAACAGAAGGAACAACACAAGAAAAGGGCACCCCGGGTCAGCATGCTGACAAAAATAATCAAGTACGACAGGCCATAATCCAATCTTTGAATGTTTGGCATGGTGCTAGTTATGAGAATCTGCAGCCAAGAGGAAAGAAAACTATTATTAAGCAAAGAAATTATCTGGCTTTCTAGAACTCACTATTACATGTTCACTAGAGGATTTTCTTTGCCCTTTTCTTTTTTAAAAACGAGAGTAATAGCTTTTGTTGAGTGTCAAAAGATCAATTAAAAAGTGCTAATATATCTGGATATAAAGCCTTAAAAAGACAATGTATAGTAGTGTTTTAAATTCATAGTTAAATAGGTAATATGCACATCAATTGCCTCAAATCACAAAGTATAGGACTTTCTCATGTTCTTCTATTCAAGGCATAGAGGAAGAAGAGGTAGCAATTACTGAGAGGAGGTTTTTGTGGCCCACTTAATAACTCTTATACTGGATTCTTACTGCTGAATTACTGTTGGAATCCAAGGCCCAGCTTCATGCCAGATAAGACATTTATCTGTGCTACTTGAATTATTTCTGCTATGTCTCAGAATACCACCTGCATCCCCAAAGGTACATTGGGAGATAACGCTATCTAAAGAATGGAATAAGGATTAGGTTTTTAAAAAAGACAGAAAACCTAAGAGTTTGTCATTCCTGGGATAAATATGTACATGCATGTTATGTGGCTTCAGCTCTTGTAGTACTTTTATTTCAATAGCATGTAGTTGACCAGAAGAAGGTCCAGAAGTGTAAGTACTTTGCAGATTGTAGACAGTATAACTTCATGCCTTTTCAATAAACTCATCTGGCCTTTGGAAAATGGAAAACTTGCAGTAAGCAGTTAAAGACCAGTTGGCACTGTCTCCTTTGTATTCCTACACTGGAGTTAAACCTACATCTCAAGAGAAAAGAGGAGATATTTTAATTCATTGTCTTAGTCCACTGGTTTTCAAGCTGTGTTTCAAATCTCTACGGATTTTTGGAAGAAAAATATGGTCATGAAGGACATGTTTCATTTGTATCTACTCCATTACCTTCAGCTCCCACAGGTTTAGGAGTTCTGGGGCATAAAAAACAAACAAAACAAAACAAAAAAAACAACCACAGGTTTCCTGGACTCAAAACTGTGTAAAAGAAGAAAACATTACTTTGATGATACTACTCTTAGGTGAAGTCACTGTTACTTGACTATATTCAGCTCATACTTCACATGGATAATGTACCTCATGGAAAGTCAAACTGAATATCTTTATCTATAGAACTCTAGATGTGCCAGGGTCTTAATTGATGACTTTTCATTTTATAGAATTTTCTTGAGTGTGTCTTTGCAAATCTTAAAACTTGGATCTTACTTCTGCCATGCAGGTAAATTCACCTAGGTCACAGATCGCCAAGAGGCTAAGTGGCCTTTATGAGCATGTGTCAAGCTGTCAAATAAATACCTGAGAAGGCCTTTAATTTTGCTATGAGCTCAGGGCTGACCTTTGAGTGTTACTAATGTAAAGGCATCTTAAAGGATGACACAGAAATTTTAGTAAGTCCTCAAAGCTTAAAGTCACACAACATCAAGCATTGTAGGAGAAAGGTGTATCCAGTGAATTCCTATTCTGGGTCACTTTGATCTTTCTGAAGGTCTGACTTATGCTCCACCTATTTGCTATAAAAGGGAGCTGCATATATTAATTTAAAATAACCCTGGGCTGACTTTACTTCTTACACCTGCTTTTGCTTCCATCATACTCCCACCTGCCTCTAAACTTCTAACACTGTGATCCCAGTGTTCCCCTACCTGCAGACCTCAGGAACCAGGTGTTATATGTGTTCTCCCCAGACTTTGTATTCTCCCCGGATCTTTGGCTTCATTGTTCCCTGACTCTACTACTGCCCTCCACCCTCCAGGTCCTTTTTAATCCAGATCTTGTGGAACCAAATCCCTGCCCCCAGCTACTCAATCTTTCCTGGCCTCATGGAGGGTTAGGGGCAGAGTGTGACAGAGGTTAGTAATGAGGCAGAGAACTTTGGTAGATTGAGATAATTGCATCACTCATGGCAATATTTATTATTATTATTATTATTAGGCATTTTCTTCAAAGATCCCATGATAAAATAGGATATAATGTTTAAAGTAGACTTGGTGCTAAAAATATGAAGCAAAGAAGAGAAAATTGATATGTAATATGTTGTAAGACAGAGTATGTACAAATAAGTTAAAGATTTAATTTATTTGACCTAGCTTTGATGATTGGGTGATGTAAATATTTGTTGAATGGTGATTGTAGTGAGGTCTTTGGCTTTTCCCTTGTCACCGATTTTTGCAGTTTACCAGCAACCAAGATTTATCAGTTATTCTTCTTAGGAAATGTGTTTCATATTTAGTCTCCATTTTATGTCTAGTAACACTGTTCTAAGCCTCAGATTTTATATGGTATGTGAAGGAAAGGCTGGATCAGAAACATAAAATACTGAAAAGACTATAGTACCTTCTATACTATGAATTTAAAAATAAAAACAACACACAAAAAATTTAAAAATATATGTGTAAGAAAGTCTGACAAAGTTTTGGGTTTTTACTTGGTAACTATTTCATAGCCCTTTTTAAAATTATCAAATATTGAATATCACAATTTTCTTATTTTTGTTCAATTCCCTAATTTTTGTGTCTTAAATATATCTTTGAAGATTAATTAGATAATCCATTGCTGGATGGGGATTATAATAATATACTTCTTCACAGACTCTAAAGTTATATATATAATGCAAAATATTGTACAATACAGTATAATACAGAAGTCATACATAGCTGAAATTTTAATTCTCTAGCCCCTTATATTTTTGTAACTTCCTAGTTTACAAAATATCAATATCTGACTGTTGCCTATAAATTCATAGCCCCAATCTTATATAAAATGTCCTTTACTATCTAGTGATACAAAGGAAGAAAACTGGCATTCAGTAACTTACCACTATGTGATAGGAATTTAATTAATTTAATTTAATTAATTGTGCCATTTAATCCTATAAATCTGATGAGCAGATATTTAAAATAATTTAAAATAACCTGCTCAAGGTCACACAATAAGTAAATGGTAAAGGCAAAATTCAAAACCAGATCCATCCGTTTCTCCAGATCAGTCTAGAATATGACATAGAGAATAACAGAGAGAAGATATTTAAGGCCCTGCTGTCAACAAGGATTAAGGAATTGGGGAAATAAAGAATAAACATTAATTTGGGAAATCTCATATTGAGTGTGAGATCAGAACCCAGCAGTAACACTGCCATGGAGTTGGAGCCAGAATCAAAAAGTAGAGATCAAGGATGAAGGTCATATTCATACTCTAAATGAAAATTAAGCATTCCCTCATTCAGTAGATTGCAGTCTGGTGAACTGCTTAAACGCCACAGATTCCTCCCATTCCAGTGTGCATATCCTTTTGCATTGTGACTGCCATTCTTCTGATGGAGAGATAGATCTGTTTCTTTACCTCCTTAAATCTGGACCAACCCTGTGAGTTTCTAATCTACAGAATATGACAGAAGTGACATTATACAAGTTCCAGATCCTGACCCTCAGGACGTCTTGAAGTTTCTGCTCTTGCCCTCCCGGAATGAGGCCCTGAGATTTCATTTAAGAGAACCATTCATTAAGAGAACTCCAATACAAGATTAGAGACCACACAAAAGAGAATGAAGACTCCCAGCCACAGTCGATACCAATCATCAGATATATGAGTGAGGCCATTTTGAACCTCCCAGCTCATCAGATAAACCTCCAGCATGAACAAACACATGAAACCAGTAAAGGAACATCCTACCAACCTGAAGAACTATATAGGAAGTAAGAAATCATTGTTGTTTAAAACCACTAGGTTTGGGGTGCCTGGGTGGCTCAGTCATTAAGCGTCTGCCTTTGGCTCAGGTCATGATCCCCGGGTCCTGGGATCAAGCCCTGCATCAGGATCCCTGCTCAGCAGGAAGCCTGCTTCTCCCTCTCCCACTCCCCCTGCTTGTGTTCCCTCTCTTGCTGTGTCTCTCTCTGTCAAATAAATAAAATCTTAAAAAAAAAAAAAACCCACTAGGTTTTAGGTTGGTTACACAGGAATAATTGACTAAAACAGAAATTGGTATGTAGAGGTAAGATGTTATCATAACAAAAATCTAAAACGTGTGGCATTGGCTCTAGTAATGGAGAAGACTGGTGTCTAGGAATGCAGTGAGGAGATAATTAGTAGATGCTAGGTTAATAAGGAAATTGCTACTGGAGGGTGGAGAAAAGACCATCCTTGTTATGTATATAGTGACCGAACTATTGGCAGAATGTTGCCTGCTACACTTGGAAGATAGGAATTTTTTCTAATGAACTCATGGATCTGGCTAGGAGATTTCCAGGCAGAATGTCACAGGTATGAGTTGTTGTTTTTTATAGTTGTGTATAATAAAATGCAGGAAGAGAGCAATCACCTAAAGAAAGTACTGTTCAGTTTGCAAGTCGAACTTAGAGAAAATGAAGACCCAGGATGTGCTGGGTTGGAAAAGATTATCAAAGAATTAAAATGTGGGTGAAAAATTAATTACAGGCACATTAATAAAATTAGGCCTCAGCGGCAAGGTCAAATGAAGGATATGGCTGTAAGACCCTTTTATAAAACCTCAGAATAACTTAAGGTGTTGCCTGGTAGACCACTTGCCTAAACAAAAGATCTATGAATCTAGGCACATCACCCAAATTTGACAATTTCTAAAATTAGAGAGAAGCCTGTCTTGATAAGAATAGTGAGCTTGGCTGTTGTCCAATGCAGTAGACTTCAAGCTGATCCATAGAAATCCCATAAAGAAGTTTAAAGGAGCTGTATCAGGTTGGAATAAAAGAGAAGGAGACAGTTTAAGAAGTCTCCAAGTCATCAACTTCCTGCAGGAACAGAGCAGACTGAAAGAGCTACTTAGATGCAAGCATGGGCTATTTTTTACAGAAAGAGAAGGACCTTTCAGAGGGCTAAGCAAAGAGTCCAGGGTGTAGAAACAAAATGGATTAGAGAACCACTTCAAAGGAGAAGAAATACGCCCTAATCAGGGAATATTTCCTTTCCCTGGATATTTGTCTGTTTGGATCTCATGGTTGTTGCGGACCATGACTACTGTGTGCTTCCAGTTCTTTCTCTTTTTTATTTATTTATTTATTTATTTATTTATTTATTTATTTATTTATTTTTAAAAGATTTTATGTATTTATTTGAGGGAGAGAGAATGAGAGACAGAGAGCATGAGAGGGAGGAGGGTCAGAGGGAGAAGCAGACTCCCTGCCGAGCAGGGAGCCCGATGCAGGACTCGATCCCGGGACTCCAGGATCATGACCTGAGCCGAAGGCAGTCGCTTAACCAACTGAGCCACCCAGGCGCCCTCTTTCTCTTTTTAAAAAGGAGTATTCAATGTGGTTACCTCTTCATTGTTTCACCTTTGTATTATAGATATTTGGATGGGAGAGGGCAGATAACTTATAGTTTTGATTCATAGGTCTCTGGAAAGCTGAGGGCTCCACAGAGAATCCCCATTTTATATGGACCAGAAGTGAGTCACAAGCTGGAGAATTTCAAGCCCGATGCAATATCTGGGATGAGACTTTTGTAGGTACTGGGATAGGAGTAAGCATATTTTACATTTCTCCAGTGAGAAATTTGTGGCCAGAGGGCAGAAGGTGGTAAAAATTGTTTTACGGACAAAAATTCCACCCATCCCAGTATGCATGCCCCTTTGCTGGCCCTTTCATCAGAGATGGGCTCTATTTCTCCATTCCTTTCAATCTGGACTTGCTTTGTGACTTGCTTTGACCAATGAATGGAATGTGTCAGAAGTGGTAAGGTGTGAGCTCTGAAACCTGTGCCTCAAAAGGGCCTTGAAGCTTCTATTGTCTTTCTGCTGAAAGCCTGAGACTGCCACACAAGGAAGCCAATCTAGTCAGCATCCAGCACCAACTACCAAATGTGTCAGTGTGGCCATCTTGGACCTTCTAGCCCGGATGACTGTGTGCTGAGTAAGTGAGCTCAAGTGAAACCAGCAGAGGAGCTGCCTAGCTCACAGGATTGTGAAAACTTCCTGTGAGGTTCACAGGATTGTGAAAATAATATTTTGTTTGCCTTCTTAAGCAATTACATTTGGGGATGGTGTATTATTAAGTAGGAATAATTAACTGAAGCCTGTTATTATGCAGCAGAAACCATGGTGACTAAAATAGGCATGGTCTTCACCTCATAGGAGGTGGGATGTATAGTGGAGAGAACAGCATTAGACAAAGAAACAAAAATGCAATGACAAATGTGACCAGTGCTCTGAGGGGAAAGAACAAGGTGCTGTGAGGGGCTCAGAAATCCCACGGAGCCAAGTTGGACCTCCTATAGGTGCTGTTGGAGTTATTTGGCAATACAAGGGCAGAAGTCTAAAGAAGATTCACTGACAATGATCATCAGGAACCAAGAGGAATGCAAGCATGTGTGGTTGGTATTTGTAGTAAGGTGTCAGGGTCTAGGCCCAGCTATATGTTACTAAGAGAAAACAAATCTAACTAAAGCTTTTAGCACAAGGTCTAGCATATAATAAGCACTTGGTGTTAGCTATTATTATTACTGTGGGGTTTTTTTTTGGAAGATATGGAAATGTGCAATTAAAAGCAAGTTTAATAGAAACACAACTCTATTTTTGGAAAGGGTCAATAAAAATAATTACAATGAAATGCTTCTAAATCCAAAATAAGACTTTCAGTGGGAGAAAAACTAGAATATAGTTATATAATCCCTTATCTGAAGCCTCCGAGGCCAGATAGGCTTCAGAATTCACAAAGTGGAGGATTTTAGAAAGGTAATTTGGTACATGTACCCTACTTTATGCAATACCTCCAGAAGTGTCTGGGGTAGCACCCAATCATTACATTTCAGCAGCAGAATGTGTGAATATTCATAGTAAATGAGGAAAAAAATGAAAGTAGCTTTATGCCTGTTCAATTTTCAGATATATAAAAAATCAAAACTTTGGATCTCCAGAAGATTCTGGACTTCAGAATTGTAGACAGAGTTGTGGACCTAGAGAAACATGGTGCACATGATTGGTCATTGACATCTTAATGAGCTCAATGGATCTCTGCTTGTCCAATGCAGCTGCAGAAATCTGTCTTGGCTTTACAAGTTGACAGAAATAAATCACACACTATATTTTCCATACTATGGTTCGTTTCACAGGCTCTGTGTTGGTACAGCTGGAGTATAGCAGATGCAGATCCTTGTGAACGCATGTGTAACTCCTGCGTCCCTGAACCATGCCAGCAATTTCAGTGAATACCCATGAGTGTGAAGGATAATAATTTTCTCCGAGTCTTCACCCATTATTGCATTGTTATTCCTGGATTCCTACCTTCCCCTTCTTCATCTCCATGTGTTCTACCACCTCGGGGATGCCAGCGGCTCACAACCTACCTTGAAAATATGTTATGTGACTTGACTGCTGCCAAAGGCCCTGCTGTTGCTCTGCCTCCTGGATTTCATCAGCTCTGTCTGTCACTGAGTCACTCCTTAGCTGCTGTTTTCATTTCCAGCCATTTCTTCAGATGCAGCCACTGCCATCAGTGCTGAGTAGGCTCTGAGGTGGAATGGAGTTCCAGTGTTCATCTCATTCCTTAGCCGTTTTAGTCTAAATAAATTAAGCCTCTCTCTCTCTTCCAATATGTATACATATACATATGTATATATGTATACACTTATATATATGTAAGCATATATAAAAAACAATTGCTATACTTCTCACTCTCTTTCTTTATAGACACACACACACACAGCCACACTTCTTTTAGGTTGCTATGTTTTGAATTTATAATCCCTTCTGTAGAAAATTGAACATATTCCCCAGGAATTGAGCTAGAGGATATTTACATGTCAACACCCAGTATTATAGTGTCATCCTCTCATTCGGCAAATATTTATTTAATGCCTAAAAGTGTCAGGCACTAGTTGAGGCGATGAGGACCAGTGGACCAGACAAACCAAATTTCTGATGTCATAGAGTTTACATTCTAGTCTCTGTCAAAACTGTTTCTTCTGTTGGACAGTCAGTTGGGTCACAGGCTGAGCCATATGCGCAGAGGGCTCTTAGTTCAGAGGGAGCTGACTTTTTGAAATGTGCCCCAACCCCAAAAGGTCAGGAAGAGCCTTGGTCTCACCCTCTTTGCTCAAAGTAGTAATTTTGTGAGCCAAAGCCTGGTTGTTAGACCTAAATAATCTCTTTTATCCCAATAGGAGGCCTCTTTACAAAAATCAGTTCTATGGTCCTGCTCTGATATCCCAGGGTCTCTGTGTCTCTAAGATAAATTCTTGCCACACAGAATATGAGTTCTGTTCAACAGAATGACAGGAAGAGAGCTCAAGTGTGACCCAGTTGAGAAATAGCTGGTCTTTACCCTCTCTTCTCTTGGCCATTGTAATAGCCTCTGAGGTCGGCTTCCTATTTCCGATGAATCCTCCTGCCACCACTCCTACCTAACATTTTCAGGGGCTCTCTACTGCCTAGAATGCTTGCTCTTTAGCCTGATGATTCACAACCTTTTCCACCCCATGACAGGTATATAAGACGATAATATTTTCAGAGTGCATTTTGACAAATGGAAGAGGCCATTCTTGGCTAGAGGTAATGGCCCCAGGATCCTTGACTGCCCGGACTCTGATGACTGACCCAAGGAGGGCTTAAGAGACCAGTATCTCTGCACATCTGTAACTCATCTACTTCCCACACAAGGAGTAAAAAAACCTGATATGCAATAGTCTTTACAATGAAGCACAAACCACATTTTGTGGTCATCTTTTAAATTGCTCTACCCCAACTGGTTCCAAAAAAATTTAAGTGGTTCTTTTCTAATTCCATATCCTTTCCCTTTTACCTTAAATACCCTCTGCTAATTAGTTCTCCACATTCAGTTCTCCTTCAGTCTTCCATGATTCTGCTGTTCTCACTACCTGGAATGTCCTTTTTGCAACCTTGTTTGGTAAACTCCTGCTCATAGTGCAGGTCCCATTTCAAATGTCATTATCTGAGGACATTCCTGACTCTAGGCAAATTTAGGTTGTTCTCTCCTCTGGCTGCCAGAGCACCAATATATGTATTACTGTACTTACTACTATTATTACCTGCCTTAGTTGGGATCAGAGGCTATGTTTTCTATAATGTACGCCTCACTGGGTTCACTGTAGTCCCTGCTAGCTCATAGCTCAATATAATTTTTGCTTAATGGATGAATGATTAAATCAATAAATGCAGACAGAGCTGGAGAAATTGCTCATGCGTTGGATTTGCATGAGTCTTTGGATAAGATCTGGAATCTTATTGCTTCTTATTCCCTGTATGCTGAGATGACAACATTTGTCTTTTCTTCTCTGAAATATAATGCCTTAAACCTCAAAACATCAAGCTATTGGAGCTTTGTTGTTATTATGTCCATGGTCACCCTGCCATTAAACTTTGGCTGCTCTGGAAATGCATATTGAATCTATAAATTTAGATCTAGAAATCTTATCAACAGAGTTTTGGCACATATTATGTTGTCAATTTCTCTCTAATAGCTGCTTGTTTGTTATAATAATCTAACCATGCTAGAACTAAGAACAAAATCATGGAAAGTGCTCATTTGGCAAGACCGTGAATGAATTTTCTGAATTTATGTTTGATAAGGAATCTTGTTAAGAAACCAGTGTCACTTAAGTTCTAACTTGGGGGTGCTTCTTGGTCAAAAAGTTTGAGGAAATATGAGCTCAGCATCATGTGATAGGTTGGTCCACCCACAATTTTACATTGTGTAGTCCTTAAAGTAGGCAAAAATACAGCAAACTATTAGAAGACCTTTGGACTGCATTTGTACTAGCCATACCCCACCCCCCAGGTGGCTAATAAAATTCTCATTTCATCATAATTTCTGACTTTTCCTCTTCCAAATGTTTCAAGAATTTGCCATTGTAGAATTTATTGTAGCCTATAGCCTGTAGTCTATGGGTATATGACAACGTATGAATGCCCAGGAATGCTACATGTGAATTAGACTGCCATGTTTGCATTTCTAAACAGGCTGACTTTTAAAAAATCATTTAATCATACATGAAAAACTACCAGTAATGAGGGTCAAGGTATTTGATCTCTCTTCTCTGGTATTCCTGGAGTGACACAAAAGGTTGAAATTTTTCTCTGACTGTTATATCATGGCATTCAAATAATTTCAGAGGTCAAACTAATAAAAGAACATGAAAAATCTGCATCAGTTTTAATCTACAAGGAGATGTTTTAATTATGATTATGGGTGGTATTTTTGGCTTGATAAATATGTTTCATATAAAGCTATGTACACTTAAGTGTATTGCATATTATTTATGGAATATGTTTATCTATCTATGTATCTATCTACCTGTCTATCCATCTTTCCTTCCATCTGCCTATACACACACACATTTTGAATATACAACATATTCAAAATATTACTAAAAGTAACTTTATAGTCATTTAGGGTATTTATGCTTGGTTGTTCTCTATAGGCTTTTTTTTTTTTTTTAAAGGAGGGAGATATGAATGTCTCTGTATTAAAGGGATATTTAAGAGATGGATAGTAAACATACAAAACCTTTACTTCATTGGGAGGTGCCATCTTTTAAAAGTATCATTACTTAACTATGTAGAAATGTGAACTTTTTATATAAAGATAGTGCAATACTTCCTTCCTAGCAGTATATTTTTCCTTTTGCCTAGGCCAACCTATTCCATTTAAGAACCTATACATCTATAGATGATTGCATGAATTAATTTATTTTGAAATTAAATAAAAATATTCCTCTTTTGGACATATAGGTCATGTGGATACCAAATGGAAATTATACCAGTTAGTGATCTAACATGTGCTTTTAAATACTCTCTGGGAGCACCAGTTCAGATTCTATCAGCCCTTTTGAGAAACATAAATTGAATACCATGTTTATTCTGCAAAGGTCTTTTAGATGAAGCCTTAAAAACTGTGAAGTCTCCCTGAAATTTTCTCTGAGGGCATGTATTAATACATATATAACATTTCAATAATTCAAACTTCTGGTGGTTCCTTTGAAATTTCTTTAATCTCTGGCATTGAAATACCTAAGATGTATATCATGGGATTGTGAATCTTTGTTCAGCAGTATTACTATTACACTGAGCAGATCTGAGGCAAGGCTGGGACCTTTCCTACCAATGATGATTACCAATTTGCTGTAAAAATGATCAATTAAAGGCCACTTATAAGTGAAAAGCAGCTTCATTTTTTTTTTCTACAGGGAAACATGAAATAGTTAATTACATATCTTTACTAAAAACACACTTAAAAATTAGGCAAATAATTAGTGTTTATTTTTAAAAAGTAAAAAATGTATAGGTAGGTAAATAGAGGAAAAACTTACCTAGTAATGTCGTAACCTAGCAATAGTGACTGTTAAAATTTTGCATGTACCTTTTTAGACTTTTTCCTATAACATACATAAGAAACATAAATAAATTTACATTTAATTTAGAAGGGAGAATATGCAAAAATTATATCCTTATGTAACTTAAATGTCCCTTGGACATCATCAGTTTGTACATCCTAGGAAGACCACTTGAAGAGTTTGTACTGCTAGGTACACCTGATCAATTGTCCCATCTTCTAATTAGAGGAAACAAACCCTTAAATCTCTTTGGGGGTCTCTGCTGAGGTCAGAAGATGGAGGTAGGAGATTAGGGGAGGGGTGGAGGAGGGAGCTCTCATTTCTAATCTCTGTGACTCTGAATCTCTCTGTTCTAGCTGTTGCTCTATCAGTATCCACAGCTGTGTCCTGTTCCATCCTGATGTCATCTGCAACACCCTGGGACACACTGTTGCTGGTAGTGGACTGTCTTCATCTCCCCCAGGAGCTACTCTGTCCTTTCTTAGAACTTTGTCTTCACCAGTCTTCTAGTGTCCTCAGGATAGGTTTTTAGTATCTCCACTAGCAACCAGAGAGAAGTTTTGTAGCAGAGGTGCTCAAGTGGCTAGTGACATATTATTATTTTATTTTAATTTGGTAAAGTAGTCTTCAAATATGGCTGCCAATTATTACTGCCATTCTTCTTCGTGCATGCTGCTCCTAACATTAAGAGGTGACTTTATGTCCCTCTTTGTGTATCTGGGTTGTGCCTGTGACTTGTTTTGACCATAGAATGTTGGTAGAATTTATATTCCGGGACTTTTGAGAACAGGTTTAAGAAATCTAGCAGCATTTTCTTGCTTCTTCTTGAGATGGAACTAGTATTCAGGAAGTCCAAGCAAAACTATTGAATGCCTAAAGGCCACATAGAGAGGTCCTGGAGATTGAAAGGCCATCTTGGATGTTCCCAACCTCACCAAACTCTCAGATGAATGCAGAGAATGATCCAGCTGTGTCCTGCCCAAATTCTTGACCCACAGAATCATGAGAAATAACAAATTATGGTTGTCCACAATAGATAACTGAATCAAGCATGCAACCCTGATTCAGGGTTAGGTTTAGTTTCATATTTTAGAAATTATCCTCCATGCAATAAACAGAAGAGACCACAATAAAACAAAACATTACTTCCATAACATAAAAGTGTGTCTCTTATTCATATAACATAAATGTCAAGGTAAGCAGTTCAAGGGCTAGTATGGAAATTTTATTGTCATCAGGCCCCAAAATTGCTTCTTTCTGCTTCACTTTCATAACATATGTTTTTTATTCTGAGATCATCTCATGACCTAATAAAGCTGCTAGAGCTCCAGCTATCAGCCACATTCCAGCTAGCAGGAGGAAAGATGAAGAAAGGGCAAAAGAGGCTTACTGCCTGGTTGAGTCAGCTCCCTTTAAGGAGTCTTTCTGAAAGGCCTATACAACACTATCATGTGGCCAGAATTTATACACATGGTCACACCTCAGTGCAAAGAATGCTGAGATATATAGCCATTTAATTGGGTGCAACACCACTCCAAGAAAAATTGAGGTTTCGTACTAAGGCAGAAGGAGATAGATATTGATTGGTAAGACAACAAACCATATCTGAAGCCAGCCTTGTCCTCCCAGGGTGGAGAGACATCACAGATACTTGATTTAGAGCAAGTTCTATTCAGTCTCATACTTTACATAAGCCACAATTTTCTCTAGCATTCAGGTTCTACATTGAGGTGATGGATTCATCCTTCATCTTTTGTTGGTTTTCTCTCAGAAGCTCCATTTTTCCTCCTTGCAATGTGGCTTCTATCAAGGTGCTCTGTTTATCAGACATGTTAGTAGATCCTGTGTTCATTAATGGGTGGGTTTATCTCTTTTCCCGTGAGGTTCCTGAACTTAAAATCAGGGGATTACTTTTTCCCACAGTGGTACCTAAAGGCCTATATCATACAGATGACCTTCAAGAAGTGTTGCCTAACTTCTAAATAGCACATGCAGGTTGGAATTCCATCCCTCATTCCCTGAAACTTTATGTTTTATGCAGTACTAATAAAGAAATAGTAACAATGAAAAGAATATGATAGAAATAACAGTAATAAAGGGAAAATAGAAATAATGAAAGATAAGGAAAGAGAGGCAGAGGGAGAGGAGAGGCAGGAGTGGGAGAGGGAGAGAGGAAGGCAGGAAGGCTGAGGGAGAGAGGCTCTGTTTCTTAATGTCTTGTTCTTATCAGCACATCTTCCCCCTACCATCCCCCAGGGCCTTTGACCCTCCTCTTTCCTATGCTGGTAATACCCTTTCCCACAAACCTCTTTACTCAACTAGTTCCTGTTAATCCTTTTGGCTTTAGCTGTAACATCACTTCTTCATAGAGATTTTCCCCTGATCAATTTATCTCAAGTAGGTGTACCCTGCAGAACTCTCTCTTATTCATCTCATTTCTTTTCCTTCATAGCAATTATCATAATTTCTGATTCTATATTCATTTGTTTGTTCATTTGTTTAACATCTGTCTTTATCTCTGGACTATAAGCCTCATAAGACCAGTACCTCACTGTCTTTGCCTCCCAAATACGTGGTGCAATGTAGGCATACCATAGGTGCCCAATGGCTATTTACTGAATGAATGAGTAAAAGGGGGGAAGTTCAGAGAAAAAAATGTGAAGTGAGAAAATGAGAGAGACTCATCTCATTCTGAGATAAGCATTAGCTCAGAAGTCTCTCAACTGCCCAGCCTGTTTATTTTCCAGACAATTGATTCAGGTCCTTAGACAGGACATGCAGAGCTGGGGCACAGTAAAAAGTCTTAAGGCAGGGCTGCCTGGAGGACAAGAGTTTTCTCACCCTGACTTAAGACAGGTCTGTCTTAAGATCTGGGATTTTTTTAAAAAGATTTATTTATTTTATTTGGGAGTGGGGGTAAGCAGAGGGAGAAAGAGAGAGAGAGAATCTCCAGCAGACTTCCCATTGAGCAAGGAGCCTGACATGGATTTCGATCCCACCACCCTGAGATCATGACCCGAGACGAAATCAGAAGTTGGATGCTTAACCGACAGCCACCCAGGCGTCCCAAACCAGGGAGTTTTAATGTGAGACCAGTTTCCAATTCTGGTGAATTTCCTGAAACAATACAGCAACAACAAAATTATTATCCAAACTGGCTAGAAAAATATTATGGATGAGAGTGATTTGTCAACTATTTTGCATTGGCGTGGTAGAAGATGGTTGCTCTTAGGTCTTGAGATGCATGTAATGGGTTATTTGAGAAATGCCTGCCCACCCCCTCAGCACTAGATAGAATAGGTCCCTTCTCAGACTGTACCAGGGTATAAAGCACTCACAACTGCCTGCGTGGCTGGGCATCTGCTGCAGAAGACACAAGAAAAGGGTTAATCTGAAAATGAATGGAGCAGCTCAGGCAAACAGTGGGAAGTCAGAGATAATCCCAGGACCCATGGAAAGGTCATCAATGAAGTTACACTTATTGTGATTCACTGGTCCTCTTCTGGTCAATTCTTGCTACACCCAGGTGTTCCTCCCATTGTGTCACAGCTTCCTTCTCAGGTGCCCTTGCTCTTCTCTTTCTCCCAGACCTGCAAATACAGTCTGCAAGATCCTTTAGTCGGCAATGATCCAGAGTTTTGAAGCTATAGCTTGCAAGTGATCAGGGCATTCAGGATAATGGCTCTCATGTTGGTCTGGGTTGATAGCTGTTGGACTTAGTTTGTTCTTCATATGCTGACGTGAGTTAATTCCCTGTTTTCTGTCTGCACACCCATTTTCTTGTCACCACATGATGGAGAACATTCTACACACTGCTGCCAGATTAACCTTCCCCAAACACTTCTTTGATCATGTTAGTCACTTTGCTCCAAAAACCTTAAATGGCCCTCTGTTATCTGTTAGGGTTCAAATACTTTAGTCCTGTCTCCAAGGCCTGCTGCTGTCTGACCCTATTGTGAATTGCTCCTGCCGCTGAATCCTGTTCTGCAAATAGGAGAGATTAAGGAGACAGACTCCTCAAAAGTGATCAATTTTCTAATTGGGTCTTCAATGGTTTGGTGTAAAAATCATAATTCATGTCAATAACTGATCCTGCTAAACTTGCTATACATATTAAATGTTCTATGCATTTAGAGCATCAATAATGTTCAGCTATAGGAATTATGCAGAAATACCTTCTATCTTGGCAAGTACATGCAGTAGTAAATCCCCTGGGCAGTTGAAACTACTTGGGAAATTTAGACATAGTACTGTATCCAGAATAATATAGTGATCTCTCACCATGCTGAGTATGACCATCAGCAGCTATGATTTAGAAAATGAGAATGATTTATATTTTTATTTTTGAGCAGTAAATCTTTTTTTAAATTTATGGAGGGATTTAGATTTATATAGTAGGCTCTAGTTTCCATCATGTGGTAGTAATCTTAATGGCCACTTTCGAATTCCACTCATCTTTACACTAGCCATAAAGCATTCGGAGACTAAATAAAGATTTAGATGGTGATTTGGTTAAAATGCTCAAATTTTGAGTTTTAGCCTGAAAAATCAAACCCAAATGATAGGCATTTTTGAGGTAGTGAAATTCACCTTTCATGGTGCATGGACAATAATATTTCATTAACATTATAATATTTCAGTCACATTAAGGCATTAATGCCCTATCATCCATTCTATTCTTTTATTTATTTATTTATTTTAAAGATTTTATTTATTTATTTGAGACAGAGAGAATGACAGAGAGAGAGAGCACATGAGAGGGGGGAAGGTCAGAGGGAGAAGCAGGCTCCCCGCTGAGCAGGGAGCCCAATGCGGGACTCAATCCAGGGACTCCAGGATCATGACCTGAGCTGAAAGCAGTCGCTTAACCAACTGAGCCACCCAGGCGCCCCATCCTATTCTTTTAAATATAAAACTACAGATAGATTTTATAAATCTGAAAATATAATGACTACTTTAAAATATCTTATTTGGATCCACCCAAATTTATTACAGGCATACTTCATTTTATTGTGTTTTGCAGATTTGTAAAATATAGATTGAAGGTTTGTAGCAACTCTGCATCAACTAAGTCTATGGGTGCCATTTTTCCCGACATTTGCCTATTTACTGTCTCTGTGTCACATTTTCATAATTCTAGCAATATTTCAAATTTTTTCAATATTCTATTTGTTATGGTAATCTGTCATCAGTGATCTTTGATATTATTATTGTAACTGTTTGGGGGAACAACAAACTATGCCCATATGACAACAAACTCAGTCAATCAATGTTGTGTGTGTTCTGACTGATCCACCGATTGGCCATTCCCCTGTCTCTCTCCCTCTGCTCAGGCCTCCCTATCCCCTGCAACATAAAGATATTGAAATTAGCTCGGTTAATAACCCTACAATGGCCTCTAAGTAAGTGTTCAAGTGAAAGGAAGAGTCAATCAATGCAGCAAACTTCACTGTTGTCTTCATTGCCACAGACACTGCACCCTTTAATAACCACCCTCTGACCAGTCAGCAGCCATCAACATCCTAGCAAGACCCTCCACCAGCAAAAACGATTATGACTCCCTGAAAGCTCACATAATGATTAGCATTTTTTACCAATAAAAGTATTTTAAATTAAGGTATGTACATTGTGGGTTTTTTAGACATATGCTATTGCACACAAGAGACTACAGTATAGTATAAACATAACTTTCACATGCACTGGGACACCAAAAATTCCATGTGATTCACTTTATTGTGATATTCACTTTATTGCGGTGGTCTGGAACAGAACCTACCATATCTTTGAGGTATGCTTGTGTTACAGCCCTTTGTCCATCTCAAATTTCTTCAGCAGAGTGGTTGAGATCATACGCTCTCTTGTCAAGGCACTTGGGTTCAAATTCCAGCTGTCATTCTTCACTATGTATTAGAATGTGGGCAAATAGGTTAACCTTTCAGTATCTCAGTTTTCTCATCCATAAAATGGGGATAGCAACAGGGGTGCTGTGAGTATTAAATGGATTAATGAATGTAAATTGCCTCGCACATAGAAAATCAACAATGTCAGCTGTTATTATGGAGTAAAGTTCTCTTTAGGAAGTATATAAATTTATAGTAGGGGTGGAGGTGTGCAGAAAGGCAGATGCCTTCAGAGGCCGGACAGGTAATGAGCCATGTGAGTGACTTTGTGGTAGAGATTAGTGGAGTCTTTGGAGGACTGTAAAGCATGTGCCCCACTTAAAGTCTTATAAACAAAGCAAAAGAAAGCACAACCGTACGTGCTAGCCAACCAAGACATGTCTGTGGGCTAGGCTTGACCAAGCCTGTGGACTGTCCACCAGTTTTGACCCCTGAGTAGCAAAAGAATGCCAAATCATAAGTCAGGAGGTACAGGCTGTGGACTCGCTCTGCCAAGCTCCAGCTTTATAAGCCTGTGCAGGCTCCTCACCCATCTTGGCCTCTGTTTCCCTATTTGCAAAATGAGAAAATAGATGCTCTTTCTATGTCAAATCATCTATTTAAATGGAGAAAAGAGGAAATAATGGCTTTTAAAACCCCATCACATTTTTTAAAAGGTATGTGAATAATAAAGGGCCATTTATCATGTTTGAGAAATCTGTACAATGTATAGTGGTTCCTGAGAGGAGTGTCCTCGTAGAAGCTGATAGTGTCGCCTGAAGGAGAATTTGGTCTCAAATTCTAAAGGCAGAAAGGGACACAGACTGAATGAGGGAGGGGAGAGCAACCCAGATCGGGGGAGCCAGGCAGAGGCTGAGAGGCTAGTTGTGCACAGGATATAGTGAGGCAGTGTGTTTCGCTGAAGATGGGAACTGGGTAATATAGCAAATGATTTTGTCCAGGGTGCTACTATGAGAGGATTTCAGAACCTGGTGATTTTTGTTGTTGTTGTTGTTGTTTTAAAAAGACTTTATTTATTTACTTGAGAAAGAGATTGAGAGAGAGAGAGAGAGAGAGCACAAGCAGGGGGGAGGGGTTGAGGGAGAGGGAGAAGCAGACTCTCCACTGAGCAGGGAGCCCGATGCGAGACTTGATCCCAGTACCCTGGGATCATGACCTGAGCCAAAGGCAGATGCTTAACCAACTGAGCCACCCAGGTGCCTCATAAACTTGGTGATGTTAAGTGGCCTGGGCATGCTGGAGTTAACCTTGGGCTATGGTCAGGTGGAGAAAAACCAGACCAACCCACGTAAGCAGGTATTTTAGTCTCCAGACATTCCTTTCTATGTCCTGTTCTTATCAGGAAAATGGAATTCTTATTTGTTTTTATATTGTTCAGATTTTCTGGGCTCCTGACCTTGTTTCCTACTTTTATTTATGGCAAATTGTATTTTCCAAAGGTGGATGCCACCAATCTAGAGCTCCCATCCCACTTGCTCTACTTCACAATGTTATTGACGCCCCTCCCACTGAGAGGTGGGGTCTATGTCCCCTTCCCTCAATTCTGGGTGGGGGCTTGTGACTGCTCCAACCTATAAAGTGAGGCAGCAATGAGGCTATGGGTTATCTGAGGCTGCCATAGAAAGGCTATGACTTTCACCTGTCTTTTTCCCTTGAGTCCCTTGACCTAGGAGCTCTGACTGCTATGCTGGGAAGACCAGGTAGAAAGATTTTATAGAAATAGGGATCCATACCCAAGAAGTCCCACTATTCCATTTGAGAAAATCTCCCCAGGCTGCAGACCCATGAGTGAAGAAGCCTTTGGGAGGATCCCTTCCCTAGTTATTGTCTGACAGCAACCTCATGAGAAATCCAAGCCAGAACTGATCGGTCAAGCCACCTTCATATTTCTGACCTACAGAAACTGTGAGAGATAAAAACTGATTGTTGTTGATTCAAGTCATTAAGTGTTGGGATAATTTGTTACCTAGCAATAGACTAATATATTAATGCATTGCTGCATCTCCTTCCACTTAGATTCTGATCTTCATGTTTCTAGCCCCGAATAGTAAGCTAAACTGAATTTACCATGGCCTTTTCTCAAGAGTTCAATTTTTCACATTTCAGTCCTTGAATTTCATTCCTGATTCCAGTTAATTCATCCATTTCTGTTTAGTTTAAAGACCTTTCAAACAAATATGCCTGCAAAGACCGTATAACACATGCAAACAAGGGAAGTAGACCCAGGTAGAGAGACAAGGGAGGAAAAAGAATTGTAGTAAATTGGAGAGCTTATGTCGCATTCAGTATCCAACTCTGAAAGATGGAAACAGTGGGACTGTGGCTTAATGATACCAAATTATAAGTTTTTTTTCACAAGTCAGAAATGTAGATTTTTAAAGAGATATTTTGATAAAAAGATTAAAATACTGCTCAAATTTGAACAACATCATGTTAATTAGACAAAATATATCTACTGGCTGAACTTAGCCATGAGTTGCCAAATTGCAACCTCTAATTTAATAGTTTTTAGCCACTGTACATGCTGGGAAGACCTCAAACTCAGGATGAAGAGATTCCAAATTTCTTAGCCATGATAACATTTCTGAAAAGAGTGACAGAATCAAAACAGCACTTGAGGGAAGATAATTGTTACTGTCAATTGAATATGATTCAGTCTTCAATCCATTGAAGTATTTGGGTAAGGCCATGTGGTCATAGAGTGAGCCTTTGTGGCCAATATAAGGTAAGCAGATCCTTCCGTCTGGGCCAAGCATGGGCACCATGATCCTTTAAGGAGACTCAAAAGGGCATTGCCCTTAGAGTGAAGTCCCATTGGCAGCCACCTGCCGCCCCATTAGATGTTTGTTATCATCTATCTCAGTGCTTCTTGGGAGCCTGATACACTCATGAAGACCCCAGAACCCATCCTCTTTCTGTATCTCCTGGAAAATATCCACCAATTTTGATATTTTGATTCTCCATTCTCTGAGCCTCTCCTTTCCTTTGGTCAGTTCAGCTCTTTTTGAAAACAAAGCCTCTTATGTCTATCCTGGGGCACTCAGAGCTACAAGCTGAGCTACCCTCTGGGATAGGAGCGGGGGTCTGGAAGAGTGGCAGCAACACTTAATATTATTGAGTTAAAATCTCAATAAATTATCTCAGTAAATTACGCAATCAGAAAGATGAGCTCCTTGTCAATAAATACACACAACACTCTGCCTACAGGCAAATGCATCTAGAGTTCACTCATATAACCCAATACCCATAAACTACCTCCATAAAGCAATGGAAAAGAGGAGCTGAGATTAATGAAGTTCTTTCAGCCTAGCCCACACAGGCTGACATTAATCTGCATGGATATAACCCACAGCATTCATTGTACAAGAGTACACATTTTAGAAAAATGATTTTGCTTTTTTCTTATACCTGATAACCTGGAAAATATAGTCATCTGTACTCTGTCCCGCAGGCGTTAGTGCAAATCAGTAAAGAGGTTCCATTGACGGCTCTTTTTCGGACTCTAACCACAATTGAACTCTCTGCTTTCCATCACTCGCTCACCCCGTTGTGTACAAAGAAGCAGATATGCAATATAGCAGGAGCCCCAAGAAAAGGTCTGGCTGTTCTGTCAAAACTATTTAGTTCAATATTGTTCTCAATGTGGCACCATAGCCCTGGACATGACACCCAGCACGTCCAAACAGACATGATTATATATGAGACAGAAAGGCACTTACATCACTGCGGGTTGTTATGCTTTAAAGGGCTTTTTCCCCCCTCTTCAAATTAAAAGTTTTCAAAAATGAAATAAAAATAAACCTTTGAAGAAACCAGATTGAGACTGAATTTGGAAGGCCCTCCTGCCTAGTGTATACTAAAGAAACATTTTCTGGGTTTGTCCCTGATGATTTTCCTTGTAGTTGAGAAACACAATCCACTGGGAGCTTTTGTGGCAGAACAAGAATTTTATGAACACGAACTTTACAAAGACTTCCCTAGGAGATTTAAGGTCTGGAAATCAATAGATCAATCAGCAGCTTTTATCAATCTGTAATGGTTCTCTCTCTTTGGATGTTTGGATGAAAATGGGATCAACGTAAATTGAACACGGAATCACTTATTCTTACAAGTTAAATTTGTCAAACTGTAAGGCACATAAATGACATGAAATATAATCATTTTTGAATTTGGGACCCTTCAGGGTGCATGTTGATTGAAGAAAAAAGAACCAGATGTTTCTTCAGCAGGACTCATAGAGGCAATCTAAATATTCTTCAATCCCTGACACTTCTGACCATTTCCCAAAGAAACCAATTCATTAGTAAATTATTGTCTATGCTTATTGTGTAATATATAATTGGCCCAGGGCAAATAGCCTTCAAAGATGGCTGGCTGAGTCTGTAGAATCTGTTTTCACCAAATTCTTCCCAAGTAAACAGGGGAGGATTAATGAGTCCTATCTCATCTTACTTCCACTTTATTTTTAATGATAAAGGCCTGAGTGCCTGGAACCTCTTATTCTTTATAAAGTTAGCTTGGCAGGTAGTTCATGGGCAGAAGAATTAGGAGAAAACATGAAAATTATGTTGGGAAATAAGAGTTACTTAACCCAGTTCCTCCTGAAAAAAACACAAACATGAAGTTGGATTTATATTTCCATTTTTGAGATATACAAAGGTAGGTTGAGCAGAACATCTTCCATTCCCATTCTAAGGTTTTTTTTTTTAATAAAAAAAATCAAAAGAATCAGCACTGAAAATTCCCTCATATTTTGTTAGCTTACCATCAACCCGGTATAACAAAAACAACAATCCATATGTATCAAGCATGTCCTATTATCTCATTTAATATTATTATCTCATTTAAGCATATTATCTCATTTAATCTTTACAGCAAATATCAATCATGGTCAATATTACTATCTTTCATAATCCCTATTTTGTAGGTGAGAGAGTGGAGGCACTGAGAAGTTAAGTCCCATATAGGGTTGCCAGATAAATTACAAGTTGCCCAGTTAAATTTGAATTTCAGATAAACAATGGATACATTTTTTAAGTGTAAGTATGTCCCAGGAAATATACCAAATATACTACTATACTAAAAAATATATATCCATTGTTTATCTGAAATTCAAATTTAACTGAGCATCCAGAATTTTTATTTACTAAATTTGGCTAGTTGTTGGCAGAGCCAAGCAGATCTTTCTGATTCCCAAGCTAAAACTCTTAACCACTACACTAAACTGCCTCTTTCCATAAAAATAAAGTTTGAAAACTGCAAATTTAGAAAAGGCTATTACTTATTTAGAAAAACTAGCAGTGAAAGTGGGACGAATTAAGCTAATTTATAGAAGCGGTGTGACAGGCATTTCTTTTGTCTGGGTAGTCCTGGAACAAGGTGTGGGGAAGCAAGAATCAGTCGAATAGTCGAACAGTCGAAGAGCAGGGTGGGGAGATGTTTGCCTCCCTACTAAGAGGGATTGAGTGCTTGTCATGAAGTCAACACGGTGACAGAACTATTATGGCTGTGAGCACTTCCAGAGGAGTATCAAATGCAGGTTAGCTTTGAATAGAATGGGCAGTGCTGGGACCTCTTTCCTTACCTCTACCTGTCTCTACCTGGACCAGTCCCTTCCAGTTAACACCCTTGAATTTAGCTCCCAAAACACTACACAGAGGACTGTAGTGATGTAGGTAAGAGTAAAGGCTCTGTGTCTGCCTGCTTGGTTTGATTTCCTAGCTCTACCGTTTCTCTGCATCTCAATCTCCTTCTGCAAAAAAGTGAAATAATAGTACCTATCTCTTTAGATTTTGTGAGTTTACGTCAGTTAATACTATGTGATAACAATAATAATAATAATCAACATTCAGCAAACATTTTCTACATGCCAATCACTCATTTAAGTGAATTACTTAATCCTTAAATCCTTAAGGCCTGACCAAATGGATGTGGGGTTGAAGAGCATGGGACAACTTGTTGGTGGATGTTAATCTGTATTATGGCCAAAGTGGATAATTAGAACAATGCCCAAACCTCTCTTGACAGTTTATAGTTGTAGCTACCAGCAGTGTAGGCTCTTCTGCATCCAAGGCAACTCCCAGGCTTCTGGGAGGTACCCTAGATTTCTCTGACTCTCTCAACCCCACATCCATTTGGTCACCAGCTCCTACAGAAAGCACAGCATTTCTCTTCCCCATCCCCATTGCCTCAACCTCCGTACTAGCCTGAATCACTTCTTTCTGGCACTCATACAATATGTGCTTGAAGAAATCTCCATTTCTGGTTTTCCTGTCCCAATCTTTCCTACACTTTGTCACCAAGGACAGCTTTCTAAATTAGCAATCTGACTATATGTTCTCCTGCCTAAAGTCCTCCTATGATTCTCCAATGGCTTCAAGAAAATACCCAAGCTCAAGCTCCTTAGCCCCATAATACAAATTCCATGACCTGCCCTCTCATCTCTAGCTATTTTCCATATGGACCTCATCTTCCATTTCTACACCACTCTTTCATTTCCCTTAATAGGCCATGTTCCTTCATTCTTTCATGATACTATTTCTTCCTCTTGGAATGTCTTTCCCTTTTGTTCTGCCTGTTAAACCCCTATTCATCCACTGAGATGCTGGCTAAGGACCATGTAGTCTGAGAAGCCTTCTCTGACATCCGCCATTTCACTTGGAGGATCTGAGTTTCCTTGCTTCTTTTCCCACTAGTCATGACTATCTTAAAGGCAAGGCCTTTATTTATCTTGGTATCTCCAGCTCTGAGCAGACAAGTTTGTTAAATAAAGAGTGAATGTTTTATTGACACAGCCTCAAAAGCTATCTGACCACAAAACAAAGCTAAATATAACAACCCTCAATAGCAAGAAATGTAAGGGAATTATAAGATCGTAAGATTAAACTATTGTCTTTCAAGGAATAATGCCCATGAAGGTTAAGATTCTGCATCTTTTCCCTATGGTTAAAGAATGATCAAACTACCTAAAAATATATACCTTTTATATTGATAAAGTCCTAGTACCAAAAATGCAGGGCCTAAAACTGATATATCAAAGCACATAAATATTTATAAGAGTTCTGCAAAAAATCAGAAACAGCTGGTTAATTCTAAGCTTTAAAAGGCACAACTATAAATGTTTTTCACAAAGGAACTATATACAAGGGAAAAAATTCAGCCAGCATTTATGGAAGAGTGAGGTCACTAACTAGCTTGGCTACCTCTTTTGAGAGACATTTTAGTGTTTTGGGGGTGTGGTCAATAAAAGAGAACTTGACTAAGATCAGAAAACTGGACAAGCACTGTTTCTTAAAGATGTTTCTCCTTTCTTTTTGGTGACAACCATTTAAAGATGCATTATGTTTAAGTTATAATTGCTTATTTCCCCTGTCTAAATAAGGCATGTGTTTCCTTAATATTGCATATTAATTCTAATTCCATTTATTGCCTTACAAGTAATATTTGGCCCTAATATTAAAATGGCAGGTAAAAATTTAAAGTTGATCGCCAACTTTAAAAACATTATTGGCTTAATATTATTAAAAATTAAATTTCAGAGTTACATGAAGTTTTCATCCTTGAAATCCTAGCCTAGGTAGCTGAAGCAAGTTTATAAGGAAGAATAAAATTAAATTAAAATAAAATTTAAAAGAAGTTTATAAGGAAAAATGCATGAGAAAGGGAGCTAGGATTCAAAATCTAATTTCAGTCTCTCATCTGGCTATAAACATGATTCCATCTTACCTTCTCTTTGTCCTACCTGTGGGCCCTGTACACTTGTGGCTTTGAGGAATAGTTTCATTCCATGGAGAAATTCCACTATCAGTTCCTTTACCACTCTCCTGCTTGGATTCAACCTGTTTCTACCCTGGTTACCTACATAAGTTCAGTGAGAAAGGAACCAAACCATAGATGAATTGGGAGCATTTTGCTCAGGGTAAACCAAGGGTATCAGATATGAGGATTTTATGACTCCTTAAACTTCCCAGACTTATTCATTTTTGTGATGGCATTTGAGGAAAAGGTCACAAATACCTTTCAAAATTGTGAGGAGACTTAGAAATGATGGGAAAAGATAGCACCAGACAAGTATGGGCTTGGGAGGTCATATTTTTAGGACAAATGGAGAAGGCACTTACTGTTGGCTAGAACTTAGCTTGACCTTTCCTCACAGGTGGTGGTGAGGTAGGTAGATAAGAGAGTGAGCCATAGTAAGGCTGAGTCAAGGGGCTCAAAAACTGTTCTTGGAGAAGTCAAACGGACTCAGGTCAGAAGATGGATGATACACTTTTGCTGTTTCTTTGATCGATGAGCCAAAGGCTAATCTGGCCAGATAACTCACTATCTTGTAACATGGGTGGGTCATATGGTTCCTTGGAATGCTCTTTGGTTCTTTTAATGGATCCCAATTACACATTAATTGCTATGTAAAGAAATAGGGTTTTTCTAACCATTTTCTCCCACCCCAAGTCCTGTTCCTTTACTTTTTTAGCACTTTTCCAAATTCGTAATTTTGTGTTGGTGTCAATGCACTTATTGTTTGTATTCTCTCGTGAAACTGTAAGCTCTATAAACACAGAGATCCCTGAATATCTAAAGCATAGTCTCATCTAAAGGATATAGTAGAAAGCCAATAAATGTTTGATGATGAGATACCTAAATTAATCATTTCATCAAAAGTGCTTAAGAAGCCATGGTGCTATTCTAACAGAGCCCAGTTGCTGGTACCTAGGACTGGGTGCTCCATAAATGTTGAATGGTAACTAGAACCTACTGGAGATGCCATATGAGACACATTACAGGTACAAGCCTGGGCTTCAGCATGTTAATGATCTAAAAAGACCCAGGACAAACTAATTTCACAGGAATGTGTGCTTAGCGTATATTAAATCTGTTGTGATTCTGGACTGTTTGAGGAAAGTGTGAGACCTCTGTCTCATTGATCTCCATGATCTCTAAATCCCTTGTGACTGAGGCTGCAGCCACAGATTATTCTTTTCCCTAGAGTTTCTCATGTTTTTCAGTATGAGTGTATGAAAAGGTCTGAGCATCAAACAAAGCCCAACTTCACAATGTCCTGCAAATTAAAAAAAAAAAAAAATCAGGCCTATTCTATTACAACCAGGAATGGGAAGTAGCTATTAAATCATTCCCTTAAGGTATTTTTATTTTGTTGACTCATGAGAGTTGGCTCTGGCTTCTCCAAAGCATTCTGAAGCCATATTTGGAGAACTTTGAGTTGGTGAATTTACTTATGTGCAGAAAATATTGAGATATTTTTTACATTCTTTGCTAAATCATTTTGGTTTTCTTAAACAATTGGTATTCCTCCTACTTTTTCTTGCATTTATTCATATAACTAAATAAAGACTTAGCTGCATTTGTCAGTGAACTGAAACCAACATCATGCTTGTCTTTTAAAAAATCATAACTTTCTATCCCAACTCTAATCTCCTAATGAGACATTTTGAGAGCAAATAATTGCCACAGTCATGTTATTAAAAGATGTTGGAATTCCCACAAGAAAACTGTTACATAAATAAAAAATTATGTCATTTATATTAACAATTAATAACATGACGACAATAAAGATGAATATTCATTTTTGGAACACAAAAACCATAACAGGTTTCAAAACTTGGATATTTCCAAGTCTTATTGAGTAATACCTATGCAAACTTGTTAACATATTAAATTAGCCTGGAAATCTTGTAAGCAGAAAAGAAAATCTGCCCTTCTGAGCTTTCTGCTATTTCCTGCCTCTCGTCAGACTGGAAATGTTTGAGGACTGCCTTTCTCCTGGTATTTCAACGTGCTGGCTTCTGGTCCCAGATGGAACCAAGAAAAGCAGAGGAGTGTGAAAAATAAAAATATTTTCAGTGTTGTTAACCCAACCTTTTAAAGCCTTAAGAGATTTCCTTTGGATTGGTGAAAGAAATGATTAGAATTTAGGGGTGCTGCTTTCCTCCCCAGGCCAGATAACACATGTTCTCATGTTTCTAATGTCATAAAATATACTTTTAACTAACTAAAAGCCAGATTGTCTACAGGTTCAGCTGAGCAATTTGGCTTTTTAAAAACTTATTACTTTTTAAGACAGGATTCTCTGATGTACGTGGAAGTTTCTAAGTGTCTAGTCCTGCTATGTTTTTAATGACTTCTCCCACTGGAAGCCCAAGGATGAGCTCTCCTCATGGCCTGTGAGGACCCATGCTCATCCAATATCTTGCAGCAGGCTCATTTCACAACAGAAAAAAGCTTTGGAGACAATAGTTCTAGCTAAAATGTAAGAAAATTACAAGGCGACTTGAGCCAGTTCTTAACCACAAAATAGATTAAGGGTAAAACATTCAGATTTCTTAAAAACAAAACAAAACAAAACAAAAACCAACCAACCAAACAAACAAAAAACACAATCAAACAAACAAACAAACAAAAAACCCCTCAATTTCCTCCAAAATTTTTATACCAACTCAGATACAGCAGCTCTGTTTATTGGCTTTTTTTCTTGCTAGTTTTTACTCTCTTGAATTGACTGGGTATTTACCTTGATACTCCTTATTTTATCTTGGGAAATATGATGATATCTTCAAGTACCAGAGGTTATGAAGGGTTTTTTGGTAGATGAGGGATCTAAGCTTTATCAAGTTCTTACTGAATTCCAGGCATTGCTGTAGTCACATGTATGTGTTATTTAATTTGCAATAACTTCTGATTTTACAAATATTACTGCAAACAACATGATAGGTTGAATGATGTTCCCAAGGATGCCCACATCCTAATCCTCAGAACCGAAACTTGTGAATGTGTTACCTCATATGGCAAAAGGGACTTTGCAAATGGGATTAAGTTGAGGAACTTGAGATGGAGAAATTACTGTGGATAATCTGGGTGAGTCTAACATAAGAACAGTCCTTATAAGAGGGAGGCCGGAGAGTCAAAGTCAGAGAGAGAAGATGTCAGAACAGAAGCAGAGATCAGAGAAATGAGATGTATGATGATGGCTTTAAAGATGGAGGAAGGGACCACAAGCCAAGGAATGTAGGTGGCCCCTAGAACCTGGACACCTCCAGAAGGAGTATGAACATTTTCACTTTAACCAGAGAGACTGATGCTGGATTTCTGATCTCAGAACTGTAAGATAATAAATTTGTATTCTTTTAAGCCACTAAATTTGTGGTAATTTGTTACCACAGAAATAGGAAAGTAATACAAACACTTATTAAACACTTACTACGCAACATACACCGAGTTAATCACTTTATATATTAAGTCATTTAACTTTAACAGCTTTCTTTTTTTTCTTTCTTTCTTTCTTTCTTTCATTTTTTTTTTTCTTTTTAGTAGGTGAAGAAGCAGACGGAATCCCAGGGCTAATAATAGGTAGTGGTACTGGGACTCAGTAAGGATTTGCCTAATATTTGTATTTCCTGTACTCAGTGAAATACCAAGATCAGAACTTTATAAACATTATCTTCTTTTAGAAAACAACAATAACTATGTAAAGTCAGCATTATTCCCATTGATAGATGGGAAAATCTCAGCTTAAAAGATGATGTAACTTGCTAATGGTCATGGAACTAAAAGGTCAGAGCCAAGATTTGAATCAGGCTGTCCATCCTAGATTCATGAATGTAACCACTACAGGGGACTGAGAGCAAGGCAAACCTCAAAATACCATCACCTGGTGTGTGTCCTGGGGCAAGTTGTTTTTCACTTCAGAAAGCTCCTGGCTTTCTATTTATGGAATAAAGATAATGACTCTTATTTCATAAGAATTTTGAGTGAATGACATGTAAAACTTTTAGCCTTATGTCTGACACATAATAAGTGCTCAGTGAATGGCAGTTAGGTTATTGCAAATCATGCAGCGCAGGAGACCTTTTCCCTCTGCTACATCATCTACAAAAATTCATGCTCCACTTCCCACAGAGTTTTGTCACAGGGAGGAGACAGCTATCCAGCCAGTAACTACATTTCTTAGCCCTACTTGTTTTGAGGTATGGCCACATGCTAATTATTGACAAAACAATGTGAATGGAAGTGATTTGTGTCAGGCCGAAGACGTTACATCAATCAACGCTTATCCATTTTCTTTTCCCCACTGTTGACTGCATAGGACTGTAAGATCCTGAAGGATAGAGAAGCCACAAGATGGAAAGGAGTAGTTACCTGAATCATCATGTGGAGGAAAGCTTCATGGATTGTTTTTTTGCAAAAAATAAACTTTTCTTTTGTATGCCTATGGAAATTTTAGATTTGTTTGTTCTCACGGTTGGTCTTAGACTGAGTAATAAGCACATGGGCACACTTTGTTCTTTCTTTAGCATTTTGCCTCTTCGGAGAAGTGCTCTACTCAAACTTTCCACCTTTGGGTATCATCTGGGTATCATTTAATGTTGATGCAATTATGTTATAGAATCCACTGAAATTTCAGTTCACACTGAAATTTCATCAGTGGTTCCAGTGTTATTCTTTATAGTGATTTTCTTCTGCTCCAGAGTATAATCAAGGAGCTTGCATTGCATTTATTTGTCGTGACTTCTTAGTCTCCTTAAATTAGGAATGATTCCTCAGCCTTTCTTAAATTTCTTGACCTGATATTTTTGAAGAGTACAGTCGAGTTACTTCTTAGAATATATCTCTCCATTTAGACTTGTTTATTGCTTTCTCATGGTTAGATTCACATAATGTGTTTTGGTCAGGAATACCACAGTAATGATGTGCTAGTCTTCTTTGTGTTAGGAAACACATGATATTGGATTGTTTCAACATTGACAGTGTTAAGTTTGATTATTTCATTAAGCTAGAATCTGCTGGGGTTCTCAAATATAAACATTTTTCCAGGTGATATCAGCTTAAAATAAATATTTCAGATAAATCATTTTAAAACCATAAGCAAAAGCATAGATACTTTAACATTCCAAATGTGAATATTAAATGTAACAGGTACTCAATAATTTACATTAGGACACTCACATATCAACTGGAGAATTAAGTCAAACTTTGAAATTCATAAATATAAGATAAATGTGCCACTGGAGATTCTAACACCACAGCTAATATCTCTCAGTAATTTTCATAGACTCTCAAATTGAAAAAGAGAAATAAGCCTATTGCTTTTATAGTGTTTGCCTTTGCCTAGGCTCTCTAGAAAACAGAACTTGAGGCAAGAATTAAGTGCCAATACTTTATTTAGAGCTACAAACCCAGGGAAACGAGAATGAGAAAGGGGAAAAGAGGCAGGCAAGGGCAGGAAGCAATGCAATGTGATACATTCCTGCCGAGCCTGGGCTTCATGATGGGCTGCAATGACCTAGAAGATCACTTAGGGGATATGTCTGCTAAACAGGACACATGATACTTCTCTGGACAAAATGCATGACAAAATCTCAGAGCAGTTCATGGATTGGATAAAGGACAGATAATACCTATCCAGCTTTCTACCTCCTGACCTATCAGTTAGAGTTCACACATAAGGCGTTAACATCTAGGTTGTAATATCATCTGGCCCAGGTGACATAACCTCCATGTAATCCAGAATTGATGGGCGAGCTAGAAACTCTGGGCTTGAGGCTGCTTGGCTTGACTGAGGGCACAGAAGAGAGGGAGATAGACAGACAGACAGACAGACAGATACTCTCAGCACAAGTGACTGGCTGGACCAAGGCAGTAAAACCACATAGACAGAACATAGTGGCTAGGCCTGATCAAAGTCAGAAGGGATACATATCTATTTTAAAAATTTCTTTGAGTATAGTTGACACACAATGTTACATTAGTCTCGGGTGTACAACAGTGATTCAGCTTCTCTATATGTTACCCTTTGCTCACCACAGGTGTAGCTACCATCTGTCCCCATACAACACTATTAAGTATCATTGACTATGTTCCCTATGCTGTGCCTTTTATTCCTGTGACTTAATCATTCCATAATGGGAAGCCTGTATCTCCCACTCCAGAAGGGACACGTTTCTTATCTTGTCTGTTACAGTATGTTTCTTCTCTGAGTTTTCTTAATTTTTTGTCAATGAATGGCTGAATATTTTAAAGTGATAAAAGCATCTTTAATCTGAACTTCTAAAATAGACAACTGACCCAAGTGGGCCTATCAGATGTTGTAGCAGTTAATGAAGATTTGGTCCTTTATATCATGATTCAGCAAGATAAAGAACAATGCATAAGCTGAACATGTGATTTTTTTGCCTTTAAATATTTACAGTGTGGGGAAGTGCCAAAAAATAGCTCTTCTCTTCCAGTGACAAAAAGAGAATCATTGTGGAGAATTGTAATGTCCTAGTTAAAGTTCATAATAATTTGCACAAATACAAGAGCTCAAAGAAGAAAAAAAATAATAGAATGGGTCAGGAAATTGGTAATAGGTTAAAGAAATTTTCACTGTTAATAAAGTGGAAATGGCTGAATTGGATACAGTAGTTCAAGATGAAAGACTTAGCTAGTTAGCTTATCGTATGAAAAATAAGCATGGGTATTTTATTTTATTTTATTTATTTATTTTTTTAAAGATTTTATTTATTTATTTGACAGAGAGAGACACAGCGTGAGAGGGAACACAAGCAGGGGGAGTGGGAGAGGGAGAAGCAGGCTCCCCACAGAGCAGGGAGCCCGATGTGGGACTCGATCCCAGGACCCTGGGATCATGACCTGAGCTGAAGGCAGTCGTTTAACCAACTGAGCCACCCAGGCGCCCTAAGCATGGGTATTTTAGAATACATTTCTCCAAGAATGTCTCCATTGCAGAGAACTGAGTTAGATGAGATGAGAGGCCTCCACCATCAAATGGAGTCTTGAGACCTTTAGAGAATGGAAGAAACAATACAGAGACACACTGCTTGGATCTAAGTGTCCAGAATGCAACTCACGTGTTTTGCAACATTTCCAGGTCAGTGCTGGCTGTTTATGACATTATGTAATGGGAGGGAGAGAAGGATATGTGAGTGATGGAAAGACACATATATGTAGATATTAAATGCATTCTTTTTTCAGGGAACTGGTCCCAAAACATCGATTTCATGTCCTCCATGAAGAGAATCAATTAATTAAATAGGCAGTAAAGAATGAATGAAATGATCTTCTTCCCTTGAGGAGAATGGTTTGATTAAGCAGTTAAGTAAAAAAAAGAAACATATGGAATACTTTGGCTTGCATTTTAGTAACTTCTGGAACAAAACCAAAGGTCCACTTGTTTAAGATCTCCAACAAAATAATTCTAAATATGACATTTAAAAATAAACACAATAAAAATTCAGTCCTCAACCAAACATCCATAGAAGACAAACAATTAGAGTAATTCTTTTACTGCTGTTAGTATAACTATTAATTACATTTCTTTCATGGTGAGTCTTGTTTAGCTACAGTGGGGTTTGTAAGAGGAAAACCAGTAGCTTCTTTTGGGTGATAGTGGAGAGGAAAGAATATATAAAATTTTTAAAGTGTGAAACTAATTATTTTGAAAAATACTTTAGGGTTCTGAATTATCTGAAAGAAACGTATCTGTTGCAAAACCCCAAACATTATGTAACTGTGTATCTATAAATATTATTTCAATAAAAGGGCGCCTGGGTGGCTCAGTTGGTTAAGCGACTGCCTTCGGCTCAGGTCATGATCCTGGAGTCCCTGAATCGAGTCCCGCATCGGGCTCCCTGCTCGGCAGGGAGCCTGCTTCTTCCTCTGACCCTCCCCCCTCTCGTGTGCTCTCTGTCTCTCTCATTCTCTCTGTCTCAAATAAATAAATAAAATCTTTAAAAAATATATTATTTCAATAATCACTTTGCTTATGTTACCAGTTACTTCTGTTGAACCATAGCTCAGAAATAGAAAAGTCACTCAGTGAGAGTGACATCATGGGGCTTCTATATTCTCTCTCAATGACTTCCAGATCAAATTTTCTCAGTGTATAAGTGAAAAGATGATGTTTCTAACCATCAGCCCTGCAGACTCAACCTGGGATCTGAAAATCCAGCTGTGTTCACTTTGCTTTTTTACACCGTCCCTGTAATGAACATGTACATGGCCGACAACTGTGTCGATGGTGCGTGAGGTTGAATATAATCTAGCTTGTCTCTTCTGTGAAGGATTTTCTGGCTCTGCCAGCCTAAGAAGAATAAAGAAAAATGAGTATTTGGGGTCATTGTTTTTATGTTTGTTTGTATATTTTGGGAGGGGTTAAGGAAGTTAGGGGATAGGACTTGAAAACACAAAGCACAAAATTATAGAATAAGAAAATGGTACTTTGACAGCGACACTTTGAATTCTTCTTCACATAATATATTCTCTATGAAAGGATGGTAATTGAGGCTCTATGCACCTCACCAAAGAACAGCCCACACACTTGTCACTGCTGTGATAAAGAGATGATTTCTGTGGGCAGCAAAATATTTAAGAGTTTAATTCTCATCTGATGTCACAAAATGCAAGGAATTCAAAATCATCCCTGTGCTAGGAGAACAAGGTTTAATATCATTTGAAATTCCTACTTTTTAGAACATTTTACTTGTCAATATTGTAATCATATAACTCTCACCTGCCCTGAGCCTTCTATAATCAATCCCATTGTCTATCCAGAATCTTTTTTTCAGATATTTTTACCCCTTTCCCACTTCCTTTCTCTCACCACAAAAATCTGCCTGTTAACTTTTCTCTTACTCACTGCACCACACCAAGGCAGTCAAGAGAGGTATAAATATGAGGAACTTTGAAAATAGAGTTTTAAAGAGCTTACATGTAAGCACGATGCACAAACATAAGAGTCAGGGATGCATAAATCTATATAAGGATGTGCACTGATAGACCATAAATGCTAAGATATCCGAGGATAGATGGGACAATGAGAAGGTGAGAAGGAGATTAGAGGCATGATTGCAGTGACAGTCCATGGATGTAAGTCTGAAAGGAGCTCAAATAGACATTCCCATTAATTGTGACTCCTCCCACTTCCCTATCCCTTTACTCTTTCAGGTCTCAACTCAAATGCCCAGAAATACAGGTGCTCCTTAGCACTGTTATTTCCCATCCTTTGGCTATTTACTTCCTTCCCTGTCACTTAGCACAGTCTGTAATTGTCTTTGCTATTAATTTGTATATATCATTCTACTAGATTGCAAGATCCTTGAGGTTAAGGATCTCAGTAAATATTTTAATGGCAAGGATAAAATGGAGTATTACATCGACAAAAGATGAGAAAGCTTGAATGGTGGCCAAAATAAACAGAGAGGGCATTTTAATGAAGGAAAGAACATATCCTATAATCAGAAGCTGAGATTTGTGTTATAAAGTTACATGTCGTCCTGATCTGAGCACCAGTAGACACGGGAGCTAGTTTGAACTTCCCCACTGCCTGACTGGGGAGCAGTGTCTGAGCAGATTTCCTTGAGAGGTTTGCAATGTTAGGAAGAACTGGCAGTTGGTTATTTGGTGGTTATTGAGACAGTAAAAACATATTTTAAACTGGATAAATCATCCATCCTTAGAGAGTGAGAGGGTTTTCTTTGGGTGTGGAAGCTGGTGCCGGTTATTTGATTTATTGGTAGATGAAATGTTCTGGCAGATGGAGCACTCAGCACAGGAAAGCCTCTAGGAGAGAAGAGAATTGGCGACTCTGTGTGCTGCGACAGTCACAGGCTCTTCTTCAAACACTCGATTCACTCAACCACCAAGGAAACTGGGGCACTAACCATTTGAATAATGAAAATCTATTTTTAAAAACAGGCTTATAAAACCTCTTTGGGACACTTTGTCTTTACCATACTTGAAACGTAGTGCAGTGGATACAATATGGAGTTTGGTGACTTAAACCCAAGTCTGGAACCTGGCTCTGTCAATTGCTGTTGCAGTACCTTATGCAATTATTTCATTTCTCGTGAGAGAGAGTTTCTCCATCTGCAACACCAGGTTAATGGTAATCGGGTTGTAAAAATAAAACAAACGTGAATGTGTTTTTCTAACTCTGAGATTATAAACACATTTTAATAATTGTTATGTATATTAACACAGAAATGAATGCTTCTTCATAGAGCTTAGCTCAGTTGACCATCTTTTCTTACACTGTGGTCTTTAAGGATGTAGGTTCTGAAGTCGGGCTACCAGGGTTAGAAACCTTAACTTTTCAGTGCCTCAAACTTTTCATCTATAAAATGGGTGTAAAGATAGGGTCTACTGCATATTATTGTCTTGAAGAGCAAATGACATAGTCTACATAAAGCACTTAGCACAGTGCCTGGGACATAGAAGGAGCTCAATACGGGTTAGGTATTTTTTGACTCTGTTCACCTTAGGATGGCCCTTGAGATTTCTTTCAAGTCCAGGTGCATTTATACAACATTACCACTAGATGGCAGATGCACCATTTTTATTGCTCAGAGTGGTTCCCAGCAGCACTTCACCCTTTGCCTCCTCCTGGCATTCGAGGATCTGGGGGAACCTCGGAGTTGAGCGAAGTAATAACACCCTTTTCAAGGAATAAGTCATTTATATGTAATGTCTATCAGGAAGTTTTTGTGTTGTAATCATCCAGGATAAAAATCAAAAGAGAAAAGAAATATAAATATATATATATATCTCCCAATAGTTGATGCTCCTCTAACAATCTCCAAAAGGAAGGCAGATAAAAGAGCCCTTCTTCTTGAAGTTTATAATATACATTAGATGTTAGAACTGGTTTGTGGATTTGAGAAAAAAGGAGAGATACTGAGCTAAACAATATGGTGTTCCTGTCCTCATGCAGCTCACAGTCTAGGAAGAAAGAAACATTGATATATGAGATGAGATGAGATGAGATGAGATGAGATATGATATGATAAACACATAATGATATGATATAACATATAATGATATTACATGATATAATGATATCAATGATAATACCTCATGGTTGATCCTGGTTCCCAACTGTTAACCCATTGCTCAGGAGAGCTCAAGTAACTGAGAGACTCAGGGCAGTATTCACAAGAAGGGAACACTGGAGTCGGGTCTTGAGAGTGATGAAGAGGATAGAAAAAGAAAAGAGGAAAATGGCTTTCCAGCTTCCCTTTCCCCCAGATGGTGCATTTGGGGGACACAGAACATGCAGGGCCTTGAATGTTACATAAGGACTAGTAGAGAGTCTTAGGAGGAAGGTCATAAGATCCAAATGAGTTTTGAAAAGTCACTTTCACCAGAAGGCTTAACTGTATGGAGACAGGAGACTTGGATAAATGCTAGACCATTTCATTGTAACCATGTCTTTTTATCTCCTCCTTTTCCCCCATCGGCAGTTTTGGAAATGAGTGCTGCTAACTCTAAATAGCTTTTTGCCAAATACTCTGTTTTTTGTTTGTTTGTTTTAATTTAATTTAATTTTATTATGGTATGTTAGTCACATACAATACATCATTAGTTTTTGATGTAGTGTTCCATGATTCATTGTTTGTGTATAACACCCAGTGCTCCATTCAGTACGTGCCCTCTTTAATACCCATCATTAGGCTAACCCATCCCCCCACTCCCTCCCCTCCAACACCCTCAGTTTGTTTCTCAGAGTCCATGGTCTCTCATGGTTCATCTCCCCCTCCGATTCCCCCCCCCTTCATTTTTCCTTTCCTTCTCCTAATGTCCTCCATGCTATTCCTTATGTTCCACAAATAAGTGAAAACATACGATAATTGACTTTCTCTGCTTGACTTATTTCACTTAGCATAATCACCTCCAGTCCCATCCATGTTGATGTAAAAGTTGGGTATTCATCCTTTCTGATGGCTGAGTAATATTCCATTGTATATAGGGACCACATCTTCTTTATCCATCCTTCCATTGAAGGGCATCTCAGCTCTTTCCACAGTTTGGCTATTGTGGACATGGTTGCTATGAACATTGGGGTGCATATGGCCCTTCTTTTCACTACATCTGTGTCTTTGGATTAAATACCCAGTAGTGCAATTGCTGGGTGATAGGGTAGCTTTATTTTTAATTTTTTTGAGGCACCTCCACACTATTTTCCAAAGTGGCTGTACCAATTTGCATTCCCACCAACAGTGTAAGAGGGTTCCCCTTTCTCCACAACCTCTCCAACATTTGTTTTTTCTTGCCTTGTCAATTTTTGCCATTCTAAGTGGTGTAAGGTGGTATCTTAATGGGGTTTTGATTTGAATTTCCCTGATGGCTAATGATGATGAACATTTTTTCATGTGTCTGTTAGTCATTTGTATGTCTTCTTTTGAGAAGTGTCTGTTCATGTCTTCTGCCCATTGGGTGTTAAGTTTGAGAAGTTCTTTATAGATCTTGGAAATCAGCACTTTGTCTGAAGTGTCATTTGCAAATATCTTCTCCCATTCTGTGGGTTGCCTCTTTGTTTTGTTGACTGTTTCCTTTGCTGTGCAGAAGCTTTTTATCTAGATCAAGTCCCAAAAGTTCATTTTTGCTTTTGTTTCACTAGCCTTTAGGGACGTGTCTTGAAAAAGTTGCTGTGGCCGATGTCGAAGAGGTTACTACCTACGTTCTCCTCTAGGATTTTGATGGATTCCTGTCTCACATTGAGGTCTTTCATCCATTTTGAGTTTATCTTTGTCTATGGTGTTAGAGAATGGTCGAGTTTCATTCTTCGGTGTTTAGCTGTCCAATTTTCCCAGCACCATTTATTGAAGAGACTGTCTTTTTTCCACTGCATATTTTTTCCTGCCTTGTCGAAATACTCTGTTTTGAATCCAGGGATAAATCTCCACTAGCTGGTTAGGCCACAGACAAGTTGGCCCTAGGAGCCCTTAGGAGCCTCGGGGTAAGTTTGGTGGGATGACTTTCCATACTTCTCGTCCCTGTCATCCATTCACGTAGGGCCTTGGGAGCCATAGTCAGTATTTTGGAATTTATTCTCAGAGCAATGAGAACCTATTGCACATTTCTAATGGGGGAGGGGGTGGTGAAAAGGACTCAGGCTGAAATGAGGCCAGGGGAAAGAAGGCTACCTAGAGTGAATGCCACAGCCTGGATGAAAGACAACAGTGGCCTCAGCTTAACGCCAGGAGTAGAATTGGAGAGAATGGACAAATGTGTGATATGTTTAGTAGGTAAAATACCAAATTTGGCAACGTTAGTGCTGCGAGTTTTCCAAAAGGCCCTCTACTGCACATTTAATTTCAGCTTGTCTCTCTATTGCTAAATTCTTTACATCAGAGCTGTAACAGAAAAGGACAAACCTCAAAGCTGCAAACACAGACCTATTTTTATAGGCTCCTGATGTGGGTCTTCATTTCATAACTTAATTGCCTTAGAAGATTGCCAAAGTTGTAGTTCTCCCACTGCATTAGTGAGGAAGGGCTAGGCTACGTGGGGTTCCTAGTGACCTCTCGGCCTGAACCTCACATACATGTATGTGTACTTCTGGGCCTTCCTGGATGTGAGCGAGTGAGAGCTCATGTCAGCTCCACAGGGTCAATCAGAAAACCAGCCTGACAGGGGCTCAGCCATTTTCTAGCTGCTCCCCTGGAACACAAACAAGCCTTCCTGAGTTGCCAGGAAGAGAATTGAGAATCCCACGTGCAGCTTTCCTTGTGGCAGCTGATGGACAGGCCATTTCCGCACACATTTCATTGGATTAGTAGCCGTGGCCCCACCTAACTGTAAGAGGGCAAATGGGATATTGAGGGGGTATTGCCGTTTCTGCCACACACACACACACAATGACCAATTTTCACATACAGGCATTTCAAAAAAAAAAAAATATTCCTCTGAGATAATGCACCTGGATGAGGAGGAGAGCATAACTAACCCATAGTGAGAGGGGGGAGCACTGGCTTATCAGCTAGGCTCATTCATTGACTAAGGAACTTTTTCCTTCAGATACACAAGATTTAAAATTGGGCTTCGACATTACAAACAGTTCAGTCAGGGACCTTCAGGTTTGTAGAAATGAGCACATTAAAAAATGGAAAGTCGAAGTTTGGCCGTGCTCTCTTGTCGTTGGGAGAGTGTTGGGCTTGCCTTTTCAGGCTTTATGAGGTCGGTGGCTTCCTCTTTCTTCCACCCCTGGATGTTCACTGAAACAGAAGCTTTTCTAATTGAGGTGTCAACCATCAGTCAGAGTAACAGCTCAAGCCCTTTCTCAAGGCTGGGCTGTTGAATGGAAAAGGATTTAAACTGATACTAACACCAACCTGAGCCAAGCACACCTCCGTGAGGTAAATTTCTCCATTCTGGCAGCCCCCGGTCTCCTTCAGATTCCCTGATAAGAGTCCCACCTTCGACTTCTTGACTCATCCATTACCTGCTACATACCCAGACTAGCTGGAGAGACATTTTTCTCATCCTCCTTGGTTTAGTTCTAAATGAAAAGCAACACAAATGGAGTCAAAGGGTCTTTCTCCCTGCGTGACTGGTTTCTACCCTGGAAGAAAATCTTTTAAGGCTAGCAGGGTACCATTCATAGTGGTCTCAGCTTGCGAGGCTACCGTGCTGTTCTCTTTGCCTCTCCCTTCCCTTAGGCAGATAATTTCCCCATATTACTACCTCCGGAAGCTCTTAAGTTACAAAATATAGAAAAGGTGCTTGTTTTTGAGATCAAATCTACATAACTAGGAATTAATAGGGTAATTTGTGAGAGATCTGTGTGTATATACATATAGATGTATATTATATTCCCCTTCGCTTCAAAATGCTGTTGCTTGTCATATAGTAAAATGCCAAAAACTTATTCTGTAAAAATATTTCAGTCTGGGTGGTCACAGTTTAAGTGACTATGGCAAGTTACTTCTATGATTTATTTTTTCCCTTTGGAAAATGTAGTTTCTTCAAATCCAAATGACCAATACTAAGCACCACCTAGATCATTGAGTTGTTTCATAATAAAGTAATGTATGTGGAAGGCCTCTAAAAATCTTTTAACCACCATACAAGCATCAAGTATTCCTATCACTAATGCTTCCTTTTTTTCTGTTGCAAGGATGACTGATATAAGGGACTTCCAAAAATAATTTTCCCTCTCAGGAAGTGATGCTACCCATGGTCCACTGAAAATATTAATGGAAAGACAGAAGCAATCACTATTGAGCAAGATTTTCACGTTGAAGTCAGTGCTATTGCCTTGCAAACATGGGAATGTGCAGAACTACAATCATCCCTGCCTCCTTTGAAACTCTTTTTGAATTAGTTCTGCATGCTCTCCACTTTTAAAGTCCCTTCAAAATAAATTATAACAAATCTTTTCAGTGCAGAATGAGGTGGGGGCACCCTGTTTTGCATATAGTTATAGTACCGCTGATGGAACAGAACCAGAGTCTACTTCAATACAAGAAATGAACAGAGAGCTTTAGGGGGCCACTTGTTAGACTGCATCAGGAGACACTTTCTCTGGAAATACAGTGCTCATCATCCTTGAAATACAAACTATCTATTTATATCTCAAATAATGATGGGTTGAAATGTTATTATGAAAGGAAAGACACAGATTTCCTATAAATGTGTTTTTCTTGTGATAATATGTGAAATTACATTCCATGCTAAATCGCTTGAGGCAAGCAAGGTTTAATATGTATCTAAATAATTAAGCTAATTGTGTAAAAATATATTTGCAGAATTCGCCAAATGTGTTAATACATTTCACATCATGTTTACCCATTTTATATGACTAAACTTTGCTTTGTGAAATGTTCTCCAAAATACCGAGAGGCCTCAAAGTCTTCACAATTGTTATCAACATTCAGTGCTCTCTGGGGAGGAAAAAGAGGTGCGAAGAGTCACGTCTTGAGAAATGGTAGGCTGTCTTTTCCTTTCCTCCATTCTGCATGTTTCTCTCCCTTCTTTTCTACTGAATTTCAAATTCATACCCTTAAGGGCGTACTTTTGGATATTCATGTCATATTTCTTAAAGGCATTGTAGAAACAAAAAGACACATTCTCACAGGTCGATGTTCCCGTCTCAATTAATTTTGCAGGACCGAGAGTCTGCAGTTTGCCAACAGATCCCCATTCCAATGTGTGGGCTGAGCTGACGTCACGTGACCTTTTCAATCTTTCCCACGTGTAAATTGCACAGAATGCTGGGTGTGGAGCAAGAGTGCTGCCATGGAAAGAAGAAGAAGAAAAAATTTTACTGCTTCTCATCACTTCTTAGAATGAGTGTATGTTATATTTTGGTGGACAAAAGAGTGATGTGGGTCAGGCCATGTTTTGGCATGTGAACATCTTGCGAATGCCAAATGACTCAGTTTTTTGACTGGATGTGTGTTCCTGTTGCTCAGTTAAAAAGTGCTGGTGTGCTGTCAGCACAATTTATAAGATGAATAAGTAGGACTGCATCTCCGGGATGCCGCTCCCACTTTTCCTCTGGGAGTACTCCTCAACCTCATTGAATTTCTGCTCAATGTTAACTCCTGCCTTGCCTTTCCCCCAACTTCCTCCCCGACTTCCTCCTCTCTACCGCTTATGGGTCTTACATACACTTCCATAGCATTGTCTTGAAAACATGCAGCATAGATTTCATCTTCCCCACTCAAGGAGACTACTTGTGGTCTGTCCGTTTAGGGTAACCCTTATTTTTCTCGGTCAGAACGTCCAGGAGATGAGCACAGAGCAGGGTCTTTGGAGGCACAACTCCAGGAGCATAAGACACCTCAAGGACTATGCAAGAAAATGGCCTTCCAATGACCTGCACACGGGTTATCACGGAATCTTTATATTCAAGACGAAGGGTGGAGGTGTCTCTCCAGATGTACCTTTCTCCTCATTTGTATAAATTTGCTTTCAACACTTTTTATCTTCAGTTTCTCTCCCAGCTTAGCTTGTATGGCAGTAAGTTAGCTGCCTAGGGAATGGCATTAATTTCATGGTGGCTCAGAGGCCATTTAGCATGCCAGAGCTGATGCAATGGATCTAGCACTCCACCTGACTCAACACCAGGAGTGCATGAAAATGCAGAGCCATTGACCTAGTAGGCTGAGTGTAGACAGTCTGTTGTTCGCTTACCACTATCTGCTGCTCCTTGCTCTGATCCACTAGTTTCTTCCACAGTCTTCCAGTGTCCTGTGGCTGTGCTTCAGTCTTCTCATCAAATAATAAATATTACTTACCTTTTAGGAATCTTTTGGGAATTGAGTAAATGCATGTAAAACATTTGAAACAACCCAACAATGGCAAGTAGAGTACTGCCACCGTCATTGCCATCATCATCATCATCATCATCATCATCATCATCATGGTTATTATTAGCTCAGCCCCTGATGGCTGTCTCTTGTGCTAGAGAATAACATCCACTTGGATATAATTCTCTGGCTCACGCTCAGCACTCTCCCTAGAGCTGTGCTCTACTGTAGAGTAGCCACTAGTAATAGGAACCACCAAGAGCTTGAAACGTAACTAGCTCGAACTGAGGAGGGCCACAGGACTAAAATACATGCTGAAAGAAGTATGGGGAATAGCTCATTAATAATCTTTATACTGATTACATGGTAAAATGACAATACCTTGAATCTAGTGGATTGAGTAAAATATATAAAATTAATTGTTCCTGATTCTTTCTACTTTTTAAAATGTAGCTACTAGAAAATTCAAAATTGTGTGTGTGGCTCGCGTTTGTGGCTCAAAATACAGTTCTATGGGACAGAGCTGCCCTGGTTATAATTCCTCTGGCCTTCCTCTCAGGAAGCCCACATCTAGACCATGAGCTAGAGGCAGACACTCCTGCTTTCGATTATGGATTTGAAGGCCCAGGTTGCCCAGGGCAGTTAGGCCCAGCCTGCCCTTCCGAGAGGGAGTAATGGGAGAAAAACTGGTGTGTGTGCAAGTTACAAGTTGGTTACTAAGGACCTAAGTGAAGCCCTCAGGAAAGAGTTATTGCCTTTTAAATAGCACCTTACTCTCCGGGAGTGAATGAAAGGAGGAGCTCTTTCTGTTAAAGTCATTTAAGATCCTTTGCTGAAAGGAACCATATGCTACACAATGAAATATATTCCAGGCAAGATGCACATGTTTTGCACAATAAACATGTATGCAAATCTTGCAAAGATTTTTAAGGAGAAAATATGCTGTTATTATTCATATCAATATCATTTAACACAACCTTGTTCTTCTAATTTGAAGTCAAATCCAAATCATTGCCTGCCTCCTCTGCCTCAACCCCTGACAGGGAATATTTTATACAAAAGCAATTGAAGATTTTTGTTTTCGGTCAGGAGGTATTTGTTTCTGGTGGCTGAAATTTCAGGCTTCCTAAATCATAAGCTCCTAACAGACTGGCAAATATCCCAGGGGCCTGGCAGCATCTGCAAATGCCTCCTTTCTCCTTGGGACAATCTGGGTGGGAACAGCACAGAGCCCAAATCCCAAGACCTAGAGCTGCGGCCTGCCCTTTTCAAGTCTCAGATTCATAAAGCATTTTCTCTTTAGGACTGTTCTCAGACTCAAAATATTTTGAACACAGAGCTGCAATCCATAATTGGAGCTGGTATTGAAAAGAAATTAGAATGCTCCTTGAATCACAGCCATGCAAGGTTTGTCTCTGCCTAAATGAGTCTCCATTGCAGGTGATAGAGTACGAGAAGCCTTGTGGGGTCCCAATAAAGTTATGCTGGCTGGTCAATAAACATGAAAATGCAGAAATCAGTGCAGTCCTGGGAAACTCCAGTCAGGGAGTAAAAGGTCTCGCCGAGCATGGTGCTATCCCTTTAATTGTCCCCTGCTCCGTCTGTTGCTTCCCATCACACATTCTTCTGAAAAGCCATATTGCTACAAATACACATTTAGAATTTGATTACAGAGTCTCATCCATTTACATGTACAAGATAGAGCCTACTGTGACAGATTAATGCTCCTAAAGTTTGTACAGGAAGGTTAAATAAAGTGTTACTTTTACGACACCGAATATCTTTATGATACTTTTGCTAAATCAGAGACCACTTGGTGATACTGCAGATGTGCCAGATACTTATCGCAAGCTGGCAGAGCGCCACCGACGCTGTCCCCATCTATCACATTCCTTACCTTTCTGCACAGGCAGTCCTCACTGCTGTGTGTAATGCAATATTCTCCAGGCAGCTTTCTCTTCTACACGTTTAGTCTAAGTGAAACAATTCAAGTCCTGTCATCCAGAGACATTGCAACGTTGCTAGAAAAGTGAGACTCGAAATTTCACATACAATTCTGCTCTTTCCAACATAAATACGACACATACACACCGGCTTGGGGATTATGAGGCCATAGTCAAAGCTCCTACCACATTTTTTCTTTTCCTTCTGCCCTTCTTTTCTGGATATCCATGCACTTTAGTTGCCTTGTTTTTCCTCCCACTAGGAAGTCTAGAACATCCTATGATGATCTTTGGCCACACTGAATTTTCTGCTTCCCTTTCAATTTCCTAATAAATATCTATGCAGAATCTCATCTTACTATGGCAGACTTTTTTTTTCTTTTTTTTTAATGAAATAAGTATCCTGAGAAACTAGTGTAAAAGCATGTCTTGGCTAAGCCATAATTTGGCCAGAGTTATGGATCACTAATGCTTGCTGTTGCAACGAGAGAAAAATAGAGGAGCTAAAGAGAGCCCCTTCAGTTATCCTTTGTATGTTTGAAAAGTATAAAAACTTTTTAGGGCCTTGGCCTACTTTAATGGTGAAATGGTGTAAATTTCAAGCCATTTTGGATGCTTTAAAATCAAAAAGGGTGTTTAAGCAAAGGTCAGATGGTATGGAGTTGACAACTCTTTATTTTGCATCTGAACAATTGAAGGACATTAAGTATCTCAAAGAAAAGTTACAGCAATGCAAGGAGCACTCTTTTCTGCCAGAGATGTGTCTTCCTAGTGCAGAATAAAATTGCTGTTTTGCTAGCACAAAAAAGAAGCAGGGACTTTGGGCATTCCACTGGAGTATTGAGTAGGAGAGATGTTAACATAACATTGCCCTCCCCCACATGGCTGATGTTTAAAGTACTGCTTACTTTCAGCCAACACTGAACCGGCTTTTCAACTCCTTCTCAGTCCCCAAGGAATTTCTTATGAAACAAGGAAAGTGTCACGACTCAGATGAAGTCTGAGGAGGGAAGTTTAGTCCTCTGGTCAGACATTGCCCGTTGCAACCTACCCCTCCCCACTGGTGCTCAGGAACTCACCGGGATCACAGCAGAAGTAGAAACACATCAAATCCTTATTTCCCATTGGTCTCTCACTGATGCAGTCACTCATCAAAATATTTTAAAATACCGAGAAATTCAGATCATGGTGGTTAGCTTCTTTTGTATTATAGGTCACATTCATAGAGACTAGTAATGTGGAAAATAATTGATTGTGAATGATTGAATGTGAAAAATGTTGATTCCTTCTTTTTAATGAAAATAAGCATAAATCTGTTTAACCAAACCTTTTGGCCATTAGGTGATGAATATGAGGATACTTTGCAGACTGTGAATTATGATATAAAAGCGAGAGATTGCATATAAAGCATCACATAGAATGGAATACTACACTGTCCTTAGAAAGAACATATACTAAAAAAACCCAGAAATCATATGTAATTAATTGGGAAATCCAGTTGTCAATATCATGTGTATAATATAATTCCATTTGGGGGGAAAGGTACTGCATATATGTGTAGGGGTGTGTGTGTGTGTGTGTGTGTGTGTGTGTTGTATATTTCCATAAAAAGGTTTAAAAGCTGGAAACCAGTTGTGCAGAGTAGGAGGGTGTGAGCCTTGGTGGGGGAAGTCCTTTAGTTATGAATTTCTATATTGCTTAAATATTTCCTCAATTTAGGATACATTACATTTGTTATTTAAAATACTTTTATTTATTTATTTTTAAAGACTTATTTATTTATTTTAGAGAGAGAGAGAGCATGCACACAGGGGGTGAGGGTTAGAGGGAGAGAGAGTCTTAAGCAGACTCTGTGATGAGCGAGAGCCCAATGCAGGGCTCAATCTCATGACCCCGAGATTAGGAACTGAGTAGAAACCAAAGTTAAGACACTGAACCAACTGTGCCACCCAGGCGCCCCTAAATTACTTTTAAATGTAAAGAATTAAAGTTAGATGTTTTCTGAAATCAACTGATACACAATTAATCTGCAAAAATTTATGCCATTCATTCATTGGTTTCATCAAAGTAGACTTTAGACCACCTCTATAGAGTGGCATGCTATTAGGTCCAAGACTCACATGCAATCAATCAAGTCACTTTGGGCTCTTGTTTCATTCACTGTAAGAAACAAAATATCATGGGTAAAAAGATGGACTCATGAGACAGATTACTTGTGATCAAATCCTGCTCCTTTCTTGCTGTATGACCTTGAGTGGGTTACTTAACATCTCCATACCTCAAATTTACCATCTTGAGTATGTAGATAATAATAGTACCTACCTCCTAGGGCTGTTACTAGAATTGAATTAAGATTTGCAAAGCACTTAGAACACATGGCAAGCACTGTATCAGTGTTCATTAGACAAAACTAATATATGAAAGGCCCTTGGTCTCAGGAAACTTATATTCTCATAAGTAGAAAGATCTAGAAAAAGACACGTTAATCACCAAAAAAAGTGTGATTTATACCTTAGTGAAGTGAAGTGAAGAATACCTTAGATAGGTACTCTTAATCCCTATGTTACCCTCCTTATATCTGTCAAGATAGAAAGGCTAAAATGCTTTACCAGACTCCTATGCAGCTAGAATTGTGGATTCAAATTAGGTTGTGCCTAATTGGGGCCATTCATGAGATGTAGATGCCAAAAATTGGAAAGAGACTGTATTTCTGCTGCTGCCAAGCAAGCTTTAAGAGTTGGGATTTTGGTGGTGACTGCACTTTGCATTTGAATGAATGTGTAGTCTTCAGCTTGGTGAATATAAGAGGTTATTATAGCAGCAGCTTCCTCATTGCTAGATTGCAACTAAGACAGTGTTACAGTCTTGCAACCCCCTGATGTTCTAGCTCTTCCAACTATTTCCTGTATTGAAACACCTGGGATAAATCTATTTCTGCTGGAAACACTGGGGGGGTAGTTTCTATTTCATGGGCTGAACTCTGACTGATACAAGGAGAGAAAACAATGACTGTCCTTAGTCCATGGAGAGATCAAGGCATTCTGGTAGAATTGAGAGAGGGAGTACATTCCTGCAGGGGGCATGGAATAAGCAAAGTCCAGGAGTCAAGGATGTATGTGGTATGATTGGAGGATACCTGGCTAGAGCAGAAGAGGTGGTAAAAATTAAAGTTGAAAAGGAAGGTTTGAACTAGATTTTGGACAGCATTGACTATAAAGCCTTTGTACCATAAAGAGATAAAAACATTTTTGCAGAGTTCCATAATTAATGTGTGTGGAAGGGTATGGAGATGCTTTTTTTTTTACAAAAATGTTACCCTGTGCAAACTTTTCCATGGGACTTTTCAGTTCAATTTAATAGACATTTACTGAAAGAATACTGTGTGCGTGGCACTATAAGGGACCACAGAGGTAAGAATGAAGACAGGCAGATGCGAGCAAATCACATGCCAATAGTGGGGCCCAGGGCAGCCCGATAGCCTGATTCTAGGAACATCTCCAGATCTTATGAGACACCATGCATTCTGGACAATGAGCCTGACGTTTTTGCTGCTTACAAGTGAAGTTCAATATCATGAAATAATAGTGCATGAGATAATAGAAAAATAATAATAGTGCAATAGAGGCCTGGGCCTGCTCTCTGCATCCTTGGGTAGATAAGTTAACCACTCAAAGCCTCACCTTCATTTTACTACAAATGGAAATAATATTAACAACATTATTGTGTTGGGAAGATTAATTGAAATTATATGTATAAAGCACTTTCAATTGAAAAATGTACAAAAATGTAAAGTACACAAATGTGTTTCCAAGTGGACAGACTTGCTATGTGCAAAGATTTTTCAAGAATCTCCTTTTCACAGGGTGTCAGAAGTATTTCAGCTAGCAGAAATAAATATGCTAATTGGAAGTAGATGAATCATAATCTGTGTCTTTCTTGTGAGAGGTTAGGTGTGATCTGAACTATGTGTAGCTAACAAAAGTGAAATTAAAACAATTAGTTGGTGGTCTATTCAATGTGTCTCAAAAAGAGGCCCTGTTTGTAAATTCTCCACTTCTCCATTTGAACACCTAGGTTCAAATCATATTTTCTTCACAGAGTCAATTCTGGAATATTATCTGTGGGTTTTTTTTTTTTAAAGATTTTTATTTATTTATTTGACAGAGACAGAGATAGCGAGAGCAGGAACACAAGCAGGGGGTGTGGGAGAGGGAGAAGCAGGCTTCCCGCCGAGCAGGGAGCCCGATGCGGGGCTCGATCCCAGAACCCTGAGATCAGGGCCTGAGCCGAAGGCAGACGCTTAACGACTGAGCCACCCAGGCGCCCCTATCTGTGGGCTTTTTTCCTTTTTAACCAATATTTCTTTACATTTTATATTTATCCAGTCTTATTATTCTGGGATTGATCTGTAATATTTTTCAGAATTAAAAGTAGAACTATTCCTGTGTCTCCTTCACTGCCCCTTGCATCATCATCTAAAAATGCCTCTTTTCTGCTTTTCATATTCCTTCTTAGGACAATATAGAGTGAGAAGCAAGAACAACAGAAGGGTGCAGGTCCGGAGTAAGTACCCCTACAGCAGGGGCCTAGAGGAAAGGGAAGAAAGAGAAGCCAGGGACTTACTCCCCTGGCTCCCTATCTGCAAGGTTGTCTTAGATTCTGTGCACCTGTCTTGCAAAGGCTACCGCTTCTTTCAGAATAACCTTCTTTACAAGACCCTTTTTTTCTGGATTCAGATCATCTCTCAGACCCTCGAGCCTAGAGGTGTAAAAGCTCCGCAGCTACTAAGGCTTGATCTGCTTTCTTCCAGGTTGCTCCCCTTCCCCTGCCCCCCACCTCTGTTAAGTGTCCCTTTGCAAGTAAATACCCCTTAAATGATCCTTATTTGAGTATGCCACCTATTTTCTGGGGAGATACTGACTGGCACACCCCCCAGAGTACATTTCTCAATCCTTACTTCAGTTGTAATCATGGAGTTTGATAGACAAGGAACAACTTTATGGAAGGTGGATCCAGAGACCACAAAAGTACTGACATAGGAGTTCTTCCCAGAGAGCAGCATCAGGGTCTAGTTCAAGTAATGCCCTCACACTTAGGTCAGGGACCTTCCACTGTGTGACCAGGAAGATTTAAAACTGCCTCCCATTTCTTTCATCCTCTGAATGGAAGTGTTTTTTGTTGCTTTCGAGCCTCCCTTCCACCACTGTAAGCTGAGTTTGGGTGGAGGAAAAGTTAGATTCTTCTTGTCTCTTTAGCTCACAAGTCTTCAGCCACACAGAGGTTTGACCGAGGCTACTTGGCATCACCAGGAGCTCCTAGACTGGATTCAGTGGCTGCTTCCTTTTGCAGGGAGTTTGGGGGTGGTCAGCAAATGAGGAGAAGGGAGCAAAAAGATAGTGACTGGAGGGTAGATCGTAGCAAAAACTGTTAGTACCCATGGATATCTGTCTTTTTCTCCGCTTCCTGATACACACCGAACTGTATTTTCCAGACTTTTCTGCCATTTGGTGGGTATGAATTCTGACCAATGGAACATGAAAGTGACATGAAGGCCTGCCCTTAGAGACCTCCCACACTCAAATCTTACTCTTTTTCTCTATCTACCACCTGAATGGAGAAGACTACAAGGACCTATATTTCTATAAGATATAAGAGACCAAAGTCCCTGAAGGACCACATGGAGCAGAGCTCTTCCAACCAGTTGGCATTAGCCTGAGATGTGAGTGAGAAAGAAACATTGACTGTAAAGCCGATGGATTCGGGAGGGTGAGCCTCTTAAAGCAACTGGCATTATCGACCTTAACTAATACATCTTAGAACATGTGCAGTTGTAAGTAACAGACAATCAGCCTAACCTGGATGAAGCCGAATGAAATCTGTGAACCGATCTAATAGAAATTTCAGGGTACGGCAACCATTTAGGTACTACCTGATGCAGAGCTTCGGTATCACCTAGGCAGGATTCTCTCTATCTCAAGCTTGGTTGGTTCTGTCCTCCTCCTAGTACTGTTTTCTTTCTCAGCCAGGCTCTCCTTCTTCATTTTATGATGGCGGCAGCAACTGCAGAATTCACAGTCTCTCAGCTGCGTTGTCATGTTAGCCCTTACTTTCAGGGGTCTAAACTGGCCCAACTTTGACTCAATCACTTTCGAAGGTCATAGGGAGGGAATAGGCTGAAGTACTAGATGCTATCAGGCCCCACAAAAGGCAAATAGGATGCTCTCCGCAACCGAGTGACATGGGATTAGAGTGAAAGAAAAGATGATTCCCAAAGGAAAGTCAGGATATTTCCTTCCTGGGAAAAGGTAAATGGATGCTGTGTGAGGAAAATGACCAATGCCCACTATATTCTTTTTATGCCCATTGTTCTCTTTTGTTTACCATTATTGTTGAGCAATGAAAAACTTTTGTCTTTTGTCTCCTGATTTTTGCTACACAATCTTATTTTATAACAATTACAGTTGATACGGTTTGCAAAAGACATAAATCTTGCAGAGATTAAATTTAATGAAGAGAAGATGCTATCAACTTACAGAGGTCTTGAAAGACACCAGAAAATTCCCACCAGAAGCTCCAAAAAGGTATCATTTCTTTTACGGTTAAATCTTCTTTCCCTCAAGCACAAATATTTAAGGTACATTTTTAAAAAAGTACTTCTTATTCATTTTTCTCATATTTTTAATCTGTTTAGCTTAATTGCTAGTCTTGAAACAGTATTGTTTGTCACTATTTTCATTGCAAAATGAAGCTACACTGTGGGTTAAATAGACTTTTGTGAAATGGTCTAGGAACCTTACAGCTATTTATAACACTGTAACTAGGGGGAAATGTGTTTTGAGTTTTAAAAAGTCAGCTTGTAAGTATTCTTTTAAAATACAATTCATTTGTAAATGCTGTGTGTGGGGGGGGATTCTCTTTCATTTATTTTTTGCTGTGTCACAAACCACCCAAATACTTTGTGGCAGCAAACAATTTATTGTACCTCTCATGGTTCTTTAAGCTCAGTTCCATGGTTCTTGCTTGGGCATCTCTCATGGAGTGCACCTGGGACTGCACCCATCTGAGGGCTGGACCAAGCCAGATGTCTAAGATGGATCACTCAAGTGGCTGGTAGTTGACATTGGCCATCATCTGGCAGCTGAGCTGGGGACACTGGTAGGGCACCTTCTCATGGCCACTCTTCGTGTCTTTCAGAGTGTGGCAGGTGGATTCTGAGAGGGAGAATCTTGAGAGTGAAAACTCCTAGAGGCCCAGGTGAAAGTTGCATGGCTTCCTACACCCTAGCCTCAGGAGTCCCAGAATGTCATTTCTACCACATTCTACTGGTCAAGAAAGTCACTCACCTGAGTTCTAGAGGATGGGGATTAGACTCCACCTCTCAATTTGAAGAGCAGCAAAGAGTTTGCAGCCATTTTTTTTAAAGATTTATTTATTTATTTGAGAGAGAGAGGGAGTGCGAGCAGAGGGAGGGGCAGAAGGAGAGGGAGACAAGCAGACTCCCTGCTGAGCAGGGAGCCCAATGCGGAGCTTGATCCCAGGATCCCAAATCATGACCTGAGCAGAAATCAAGAGGCAGACGCCCAACTGACTGAGCCACCCAAGCACCCCGAGTTTGCAGCCATTTTTAATGTAGGATAGAGCATATCAGCGTCTCTCCAGAAGTAGTATAAAAGAAGTGGTTAACAGTTGGACTGCTTGTCTTCATATCTAGACTTTTATTCCCTGCTAGCCCTTCTGTGCTTTGGTATTGTACATCTATAAAATGGTGATCATATAAGTACTTAGCTTATAAGGTAGTTTGAGGATAATAAGTAATGCATTAAAAAAGTGCTTGGTTTGTTTCCTGGCAAATATTATCTACTTTTATTATTATCATTATCAGGGTCTGAGGATGATGTTGCAAGACAGGTATAGTTGAGAGTGTCATCCTTTCCATGAGATTTACACAAACATGTAAAGGATTGGTCGATTAATCGACTGACTGATTACTTAAGACTATCAGCAGAGCATGACACAGTTTTTGACTGCTGTTTTCATTTTAGGTACTTGGCATCAACTCCCTCACATCCCTCCCATGATGGAGCTACTTTGATTGCTATCAGTTATATCTTAAGTTCGACACAAATGCTGTCTACATAGGCCAGGATGTTAGTACCTTGCTTTTGATTAGTTACTGGCATATATCTTTCTTTCCTGTCTTCTTTCAGGGAGTCCAAATTGCTTTACAAAGTAGGCCAGTGGATCTCTTCTACTACTGAGTTTGGTGATTGAAATTAGAGACGCTCTTTTTCAAAGGCAAAATCATTAACATGCTCTATTATACATCATGTGTTCTAGAATAACAGCTCTGTAAGCTGAAAATAAAGATTTGTTTTCAAATGAGAAAGAAGAAGATAATGTTTATGGCATGGTGAACTCTTTCAATATTTTTCTTTTAAATAGAAGGTGATCCATAGATTATTTTTCAATAATAAATGAATAGTTAGGGTTAATTTCTTTATAACAAGACTTATAGGTGACTTTTTCATCTGTTCTTAAATGGGACATCCCATGAAAATTATCAGGCTATTAGAAATAAGCTAGATTTTCATTTTTGCCAAAAGAACTCTGAATAGCATTTATACAAACCAAAAAAAAAATTGGCAGAACAGATTGTAGAAATTATAACTAAGCTAGAGGACATTTTCTATTTCTAGAAGAAAATGTTACTTGTATCCAAGGAGCATTGTTGTTTCGGATTTGGGCTCCCTTTCCAAAGGAGTCTGGAAGTTTTTTTATCTCGGCCTACAGAACAGAGTAGTTAGGTGCTGGGACAGCTTAAAAGACTGCCTTTTTGGATCAAGTATAAAGGCATTGTGGGCCTTCTGGGACCTGAGCAGAGTACATTGCTCAGGTCATCTTGACCTCCAGGGATGACTAGTACTGTTTCTCCCATAAAAGCTGTTTTCCCTAGGTTCTCCCGTGAAAGAATGTCAGAGCATGTAGGGTCTAGAGACCTCATAGATAATCTCTTTTATTTTACAATTGGGGAAACTGAAACTAAAAATGGGAAATTATTTATCTATGGTCCATTTGTGGTAGTGTGTAGGTATTCAGATTTCAATAGTATTCTCTTTTTAGTGAACCAGGAAGCCCCTTGAGCAGTCTCCACCCCTGCCACAATGCAGAAGGTATATTTTTGGTTGGACATGTACTATGACTCAGGGCATTAATAAAAGATGGCTGGAAAGACAGACAGAACCCAACTCAACTTGTACATCAGTTCTAGGGACTAGGCATTTGGGCCAGCTCTTAGGTTGGTATTGCTCATGTGTTAGAGTCCCATTCAGAGTCCCTGTTCCTGCTCATAATATGGAGTGAGCTTTCTCTTAGCCTCAGAGAAAACAAATAGTGCATGAGAAGGTCATAATCTGTATACCTTTAAGTAGGGGCCATCCCTTCTTTCATTCACTCGGGCATCCATGCATTCATTCACAGATATTCATTCATCACCTACTCTATACCAAGTACCATGTATAGCACTGGGAAAGCAACACATCCTACCCAGTCTTCACTGTGCATAGAAAGTTAAAAAAAAAAAAAAGTTTAACTCCCGTGAAATTTAAAAATATTAACTTCTCCTACCCTCTAGCTTACCTTTTCACTCTCTTAACATTGTTTTTGGATGAAGCGCTCATAATTTTAATAAAAAATATGTTATCAATCCTTTGTTTTATGCTTAGGGATTTAAAAAATTTTGCTCATTTAAAAAATTGGGCAAAGGACATTTACAGGGACTTGCAAAAGAAGATGTCAAGTAGCCAATAAGCACCTGAAAAGGTGTTCAACATTACTAGCCACCAGAGGAATGCAAATTACAATTACAGTATGATACCACTGCACTTCAACCAGAGGGTTAAAATTAAAATATTAAAACTGACAATATCAAGTAATGATGAGAATGTAAAATAACTGGAACTCTGACATGGGTGCTAGATGTCAGAATGATGGGGTTATTGATTAGGAAGAGGCATGTGGACACCTGCTAAGATGCTAGATATGTTCTATATCTTGAATTGGTGGTGGATATAAATACATATGTAAAAAATTCATTGATTTGTACAATTAAGATATATTCACTTTACTGTATATAAGCTATATCTTAATAAAAAAGAAAAATAAGGGAAATGAACACCTCTATTCACAGTTGCTGTAGGAGTCTTTTATGGAGGCTTGCTGAGTTATTATACATATCAGCACATTTATCAAATCATCCATGGACAGATTTCCATTGTCTTCTTTCTGGGCTGACACCTGACTCTTTCCTACTTTTCTATGAAGCCACTTGTATTCTCTTCATAAACATGCATAAAGCTCTTCCCAGGATCTTCTTCCCATGTCAGATTCATGCTGTTTGGAGTTTTACAATTTTATAATGAAAACCCAGGTCAAGGAAACATCCTATGGTAAAACAGTTATCCAGAATGTAGAGTGGGTCCGAGTAAACTACAGAAGGTGGGGTGCCTGGGTGGCTCAGATGGTTAACTACAGAAGGTGACAGCCAAAACCAGTATCTGTGCAGCTGAAGGGAGACTTTCTCGGGATTGAGCCCCATTTGCTGAACTTTCATCCCACCTCCTACTACATTTAGTCCAACTGGTGCTAGTGCTTAGTTCCAGGATTCTTCAATTTTTGGAATTGTGACAGCAAATCATAATTTAGTTTGCATATGATTCTTACCAATTTTGTAAAAGTGCTATATTGTATGTTTCATTTTAAATTAATTATAACTGAATCAATCACATTTGAGGATTTCTGCATCTCTTGAAATAATATCTCCTACAAGGTGCAGCAAAACAAGGGCTTTTACTCACAGCCTTTTCTCACCTTTAGGCGTGCTACAGATTCAAAGTACAAATCTCGGCAGTAAAATTTAGATTTTGGCTCACTATCTAAAAAAAAATGTGTCCCATCCCACCAACTGACAGTGTTTCAAGCTATTAATAGCCTGATCCCTGTATACTTGGTTCCCTGATATTTTTAGAGTCTGCATTGGAGTGCATTAAACTGTTTTTCTCTCTTCCTAAAAAAGTAATTATTGAGACTAGATTCTGCCAACAACATCTTACAAAATAAAATAATAGCTTGGAATTGTTTCGAACTACAATATTACTACTTTCACATTGTTACTGTAAGAAGTATTTTTAGTGGTTCATTTCATGAAAACAGAGCGTTCTATGTAGCCCATCATTACATTAGTTTATGTTTACTGTACTTTCCTTAAAATTGCCCTTGTAGGGGGTAAAGAATGCATATTTTCTTTCAACAAGGGAATATAATGCACTGGAAAGTCAAATCAAGAGAAAACCACTTCAGGAAATGATTACAGTCAAAGGTATGAAATTACACCCACTTCACTAATTACTGCTAATCTAATTTTATTTTTAGCTCCTAAGACAACACCCTGAAAACTCACTTCTCCTAGATGACCTATATAAAGTTGTTTTACAATCCCAATGAAAGTAACCTAGTAATAGTGTCGAAGACAAGAAGAATTCACCTTAGGAATAAAGGCCTTTAATCTGAATCCCTAGTTACAGTACATCACCCCTGCTGTGGTCCAGGGTGAAAATTTTCCCTGTAAACCTATGCTGGGATGGGTGGTGTTCATAGGCCTGTCTGCCCATCCCAGACCTGGCTCCAGAGGGCAGTTGGGGCATGGAGAAAAGGAGGTGAGTGTTATGAAGGGCAAAGTCCCTGTTCCCCATGAATCAGGACCCCTATCTGAGGTCTGACTGATGTGGTTACTTTTGAGTTAGGCCTTTTAGGATTCAGACACTTCAACTTAGCATTCCTGAACCATAGCATAAATGGTCTAGGTCTTCAAAAGATTCTTGTCATAGAACTTTTTTTCTCAGGGCATTTGACAATAAAATCAGCTTTCTTGGGTATCTTTTCTTCTTTGCGTACTCATCACTTTAAGTAATATCTGTAGCCCAGCCTCTTCTAAGTTCCAGATAAGTTATTTTGATAGCCTCTTGAACATCTCCATCTACAAGCTAAATATAAAATATCAAAAAAATTAACAGATTATTCTGATTAATAGCGCACTACAAAAAGAACATTCTAGTACAATCAATATTTTATTTCCTTCTTACGTACTTTTATTTTCCTACTTCCCCATAAACACCTTCTGATCTGGCTTAAAAAAAAACAAACAACTTCCAGTTTTCCAAATCCTATGCTACTGCCTTTCCCTGTGCCAAGAACATACTTTCTCCATCACTGTTCTGTTGTTTTTATTGTTTTCCTTCAAAATTCAGCTAAAATGCAAACAACTTGCAGATGTTCCTCTTTCTCATCTTAATCTCAAGAGGATTAAGTGCTTCCTCCTGGGTTCTGAAAGTAATTTAGGAAGCCCTGCATTTAGCACCAGTAAATTTAATTGTAATTGTATGTGTGTCTGTATGGGTGTTTATCTATATTAGCATCCCTCTAGAACTGCAATGTCCAATGTGGTTACCACTAGCCATATTGGGTTACTTAAATTTTTTTTAAAGATTTTATTTATTTATTTGACAGAGAGAGACACAGCGAGAGAGGGAACACAAGCAGGGGGAGTGGGAGAGGAAGAAGCAGGCTTCCTGCCGAGCAGGGAGCCCGATGCGGGGCTCGATCCCAGGACCCTGGGATCATGACCTGAGCCAAAGGCAGACACTTAATGACTGAGCCACCCAGACGCCCCTTAAACTTAAATTTAAATGATTACAATTAGGTAAAATTAAAAACATAGTTTCTCAGTTATGTTATGCACTTGTGGATAGTAGTTTCTCTTATTACCATTGCAGAACATTGGATAACACTGCCCTGCAGAATGAGCAATGTGGGCAGAAAATATTTCCATATATATCACAGTGGTTGCTATCCAAGAGGTACTCAGTGAGTGATTGTTGACTGAATAAATGAATAAACACAGTTTTATTTCTCAAGTACATAGCAAGCAACCAATAAATACTTATTAACAGAACTCAATGAATAATTATCTAAAATATTGCTGATTCTGAACTCCTTGATTTTTAATCTTGTTCTCTGTTTTGATGTCTTAGATCATCACCTCTTTTCTTGAATAATGGTATTTCTTAATTAATATTTCTGCATTCAGTCTAACCCCTATTTATTCTCTAGTCTAAATTTCTGCTGTAATGATCTTCTTACTGTATTTAATCAAAATTTCCCCTTGCTTAAAATCTTGCAATAGGACTTCTATTTCAGGCCACATTGAAGTAACTAACACCAGAATGCCTCTCATCAATTACAACTTGAACACTGAACAATATTTTGAATACACAGTTTGCAAAAAATTGAACAGGTAGAAAAAAAAATTATGATCCTTGAGAGTAGGCAAAAAAGGTGACCAACTTTTGCTTGGAAATACATTCCAGGTCATGGTGAAGAGTGGGGGAATCTAAGCAGAGAATGGCAGCTTGAGTTTTGACAAGTCAAAATGGAGACTTTGCTGAAAATACAGGGTCCTTAGTAGAGACAGTAGGATGTCACTCCTTAGTCATATGGCTAACTATCCCTACAGTAAGCTCCATTAAGCTTACCACAAGTCTCAGTAATCAAGCTTATCCACAAGTAACTTAACTATTTGCTAAATACCCTTTAAAGAAAACAAACAAAAAATTCAGAAACTAAAAAAAATCTAAAATTTATAGGCACGTGAGGAAGTAGGAAAATATGCCCCTTACCTAGAAATGTAAAAATTAACCAACTGATAAAAAATGTCAGAGATGGGACAAAAATAATGGGATTAAGTAACAAGAACTTTAAAACAGCTAATGTAAGTTGCTTAAAAGTGTAAAGAACAGTACAAATAAAATGAAGGAATAAATTACAGCAATAAAAACTACCAAATGGAAATTCTAGAGTTGAAATTCAAAACAGTGAAAATTACAGATTTACTGGATGGACTTAACAGATTGGACACTGCAGAGGAAAGGAACAATGAATTTGAATACACATCACTAGAAACTATCCAACTGAAGCAAAGTGAGAAGGGGAAGAAAAGGCATCCATGTACACACGCACACACAGAAAATGACCTGTGGGACAATATTGAATAGCCTAACATACATTTAATTGAATTCTCAAAGGGATATTTAAAGGCAATAAAATACTTGAAGAAATAATAGCTAAAAAGTTTTTAATTTTGTTAAAACTATAAACCAATAGATGATGGACATTCAACAAATACCAAGCAGGAAACACACGAAGAAAACCATCCAAAGATATGTCAGAATCAAATTGATGTAAACCAATGATAATGAGAAAATTTTGACAGAAATCAGAGAGAGAAAAAAAGATACATTACATACAGAGGAACAAAGGTAAGAATTATCATTGACTTAACCTCAAAAACATTGCAAGCCAGAAGATAATAGAATGACAATTCTAGTGTGTAGAAAAAAGTCATTGTCAACCTAAAATTACATATCCAGTAACAGCATCTTTCAAAAATGAGAGTTAAATGCACAGATTTTTCACTCAAAAACAGTTGAGAAAATCAATTGCCAGCAGATCCATAGTAAAAGAGATGTTAAAGGAGACTGTCAGGTTCAAAAATAATGAACCCAGATGGAAATTTAAAAGATATGAAGAGGACTAGAATTCATAAATATATGGGTAGATATGAAAGATTTTTCTCAATTTAAATGTCTTTAAAAGATATTTGACTACATAAAGTAATATATTAATAATGTGTGTTAGGGTTTGTAATACTCAAAGATGTCAACTGTGTGATCACAATAGCACAAAAGACAAGAGGAAGAAAATGAACATGTAAAGTTATTCCATTATCTATAAATGGTATAATAGTCTTTCAGGGTAGACTGTGATAAATTAATGATGCATACTGTAAACTCAAGAGAACCTACAAAAAATAAACCAAAATTATATAGCAAGTAAGCCAACAGAGAGGATAAAGTGGAACACTAAAAATAATTAATTTTAAAAATGGGGCGCAGAAATAGTAGGAAGGGAAAAATGAAGGGGGGCAAATCGGAGGGGAAGATGAACCATGAGAGACTATGGACTCTGAGAAACGAACTGAGGGTTCTAGAGGGGAAGGGGGTGGGGGGATGGGTTAGCCTGGTGATGGGTATTAAAGAGGGCACGTATTGAATTGAGCACTGGGTGTTATACGCAAATAATGAATCATGGAACATTACATCAAAACTAATGATGTAATGTATGGTGATTAACATAACATAATAAAATAAAAAAAAATACGGGGCAGGAAGGGTGGAAAAAACAACAAAAAACAGTCTGGAAAATAGAAAATAAATAGCAAGAAAACAAATTTAAGCCAGCCAATTTGTTATTATGTTAAATATAAATGGTCTTAATTCTACTAAATTAAAAAGGAGAACTTGTCGAAGACCAAATTACACACTGCCTACAAGAAACACACTTTGCTTATAAAGACATAGACATATTAAAAGGAAATACCATATACCAAGAAAACACTACTCTAACGAATGCTGGATACTATTCTAGATTTCACTTCTGGTCAAGAGCCATCCCTGAGCTCCAGACACATCACTGCTATCCCTTTGGCTCGGCAGTTTAAAGCTTCCTTAGATTTTCCCAATCTTCAAATTCTCTTTTTGCCTAAGCTATTTAGAGTTAGATTTTGTTCCATACAGCCAAAATCCAAGGAATATAGATCTTTAGGAATTTCTACCCATATAGGGTATGGCACTAACAAGAAAAGTAGCTCTGGTCTAATATTACAACTTCTACTGTAAAATAGTATAGAGAACAGCTTTTCCAGGTGACTGTTTTCTTCATTTTATTTTATTTTATTTTATTTATTTTTTTAAAGATTTTATTTATTTTTTAGAGAGCGAGCGAGAGAGAAACAGCATGAGAGGGGAGAGGGTCAGAGGGAGAAGCAGGCTCCCCGCTGAGCCGGGAGCCCGATGTGGGACTCGATCCCAGGACCCCGGGATCATGACCTGAGCCGAAGGCAGACGCTTAACCATCTGAGCCACCCAGGCGCCCTGTTTTCTTCATTTTAATAGACAGCCTGGAGAAACTATACATATTAATATGTAAGTGTTCAACTTCATTTTTAGGTCTTTCTTCCTTTTGGTCTTAGAAAGGGTAAAGAGCATGAAGATTAATGGTTAGGAAATAGCCTATAATGAGGTTTGACAAAAGGAGGTTGGATCAGTAAACGTCTTATGAAAATGTCATTTTCTTAGAAATTAGTAGAATTTAATTAGTAGAATTAAGACCATTTGTATTTAACATAATAACAAATTGGCTGGCTTAAATTTGTTTTCTTGCTATTTATTTTCTATTTTCTTTTAAAACTGAATATAAGTGTGGCATTAAGACCAGAGCATTTCAGGGGCACCTGGGTGGCTCAATCGTTAAGCGTCTGCCTTCGGCTCAGGTCATGATCCCAGGGTCCTGGGAGAAGCCTGCTTCTCCCTCTCCCACTCCCCCTGCTTGTGTTCCTTCTCTCACTGTGTCTCTCTGTGTCAAATAAATAAATAAAATCTTTAAAAAAAAAAAAAAGACCAGAGCAATTCATTATTAACTTAAGTAACAAAATTAGGACAAATTAGGGCAAATTTGAAAAATAAGTAAAAGGATAATATTATTAAATACAGGTGGTTCTGAAAGTTGAAGGCAAGTTAGGCTGAACAGAAATTCCCAGATAATGAAGTAAGTTTCAGAGGCAGTAGCAGAAATCCACTCAAATCCTTAAATTTCTGTTCACTCTTGTAAAAGAATTTATTGTTAGAGATTAAGCAACATCCTTAGCGATGATGTGATCATTTTATGATTTGTTGATTAACAAAGAATTTCATTAAAATATACAACAGCAATGCTCCAAAGCTGCCAGGAGTATACCCTTGCTGTAGCTATTAAAGCCAGCATTCCAGAAAATGGGTGCTCGTGTCCTGTATGCTTATGAAAATGATACCGATTTTGGTAGCAAATTGGAAAGGACATGGAAGTATAAAGAAGAAAAAGAAAAGGCCCCCAGCCTTATATTCATCTGTACTATGACTATAATAATAGTACTTATTCTCAAAGGGTTGTTGTGAAAATTAAGATAATTCGTGTTAAAATCTGAAACATAAGAAGCACTCCGTAAAGATAAGCTATGCTTATTGTAGTGGGCCATCTCTGTTCAAGTGTTAGTCTTTGGCTCCCATGATAGCAAACGAGGTCATAGAGAGGTAGCTCTGGCTCCATCCACAGGAGAGGGATGTCCCAATTGGAGCACGGGCAATGAAGTATTTACAGTAGGCTTCCTTCAGTCATTGGCTAAGGGCTGCCCCTGGGGGCCTGTACATTCCCAGGCACTTCTGGCAAAACAGGATCTACAGCCAGCCAGAGAGCAGCCTTTCAACAGAGACGCAGGTACTGGCTTTGGGAGGGAAAGCACACAGGAGATGCCGTGCACAAAAATGGTAAAGGGATCTGAAGGACAGAGATGAGTGTCTACTCTAGTTCCCTTCCATTTTCTTTTCTATGCTTGCTTATTCTATTTGCTTGGTTGTTTGTTAACATAGTTGGGAGAACATTGTAAGATATACCAGTATGTAATCTCCACAAGGGAAGGGATTCTTTTTTATCCCAAGTAGTACCTCTAGACTTAGAAAAATGCTAGTTACATGGGCAATATTTAATAAATATTTGTTGTATGAATGCAGCTTTGTGATCTGCTTTTATAGTTTAACTATAACATTCGACAATCTTTTCCTGTTTAACATGATGTTGTGAGAATATTACATTGTGAGAACATTATATTGTGAGAAATTTTAAAAATTTTTTCTGGGGTGCCTGAGTGGCTCAGATGGTTAGCCATCTGACTTTGGCTCAGGTCATGATTCAGGGTCCTGGGATTGAGCCCCGCGTGGAGCCCCACGCTCAGGGGGAAGTCTGCTTATCCCTCTCCCTATGCCCTTCCCCACCCCTGCTCTTGTGTGCTCTCTCTCTTTTTCTCAAATAAATAAAAAAAGTTTTTAAAAAAATTATTTTTCTCATACTCCAAGGCACAAATGTGCTTAATTTATAGAACCATTTATGTTTTATGCATTTTTTTAATGTTATAAATAATGTTTTCATAAACTTTTTATATCAAGTTCTGCTACATTATGATTATTTCCTCACAACAGATTCAGAGAAATAGAAATATTGGGTTAAATCATATCCATGATTTTATAAAAAAGGTTTTATTTTTTCAAATATTTATACAAGTACAACCAACAATACGGACAACAATACTGAACTGTAAGTCATTGGCAGCGGATATTAGGCAGATACATATTCTTTTTTTTTTTTTAAAGATTTTATTTATTTATTTGAGAGAGAGAGCACATGAGAGGGGGGAGGGTCAGAGGGAAAAGCATACTCCCTGCCGAGCAGGGAGCCTGATGCGGGACTCGATCCAGGGACTCCAGGATCATGACCTGAACTGAAGGCAGTCGCTTAACCAACTGAGCCACCCAGGCGCCTGGCAGATACATATTCTTAAGTCAGTCAATTCTCTGTAAGCCAAAAAGGTGTCAAAACTTCTGATCTGAAGAGGGTCTTGAACCTTCAAGAATATATTTGGAACAAATATGACATACGTTTTAATGATCACCAAATATTGAGACCGAATGCCAGGGCTCTGTCCACGGAGATCAAAGTCACAGAGATCAGCAGCTCGGTGTCCCTGCACCTGGTTATAGGAAGAGCTCTGCAAACACCAGAATGCACAAGTGTTTCCTGCTTGATGAGCAAAGGAGGGTGATACTGCATACGTGAAAGTGCTAAAGATGTGTGTCTCTGAAGACAGTGGTATGTGACAGGCGGTTTCAGGTCACCCTGAATATACATGGACTCTGTCCTTCTAATAGTGGCTGCCAGTTCCCACTTGCAGGGCTCACTCACATCCTGCCATCTTCTTCACCAGGTCAGCATGACATTTTTGTTCAAACAGAGTCACCTACTCTGATTGCCGTGCACCACAGGGCTTCAGTAGCTTCAACCCTTTTCCTGTCTACTGGAATCTCTGAGCTGTCCTGTTTCTTCTCCTATATATGGTTCCACTCATTCAACAAGGTGAACACATGTCTGTGAGTCACATGTCGGATTCTCAACCCCCAGCAGAATCAGGCATGCTGCGTTTAAAAGCAAAAACAAAAACTATGCTAAGAATGCCTTACAATTAAAATAAAAATGTAAGGCTAGATTTTCTGGGCACGGCTAGACAAATAAACTAGTTTTTTTCCCACCAGACATCTTACTTTTCAGAATCTAGCCGTTTATATTTTGAAGTCTTTGAGAATAGGAACTGTCATATACCATTTTTTATGTATACATGTAAACATATAAGTATGTATAGTGTTTGTATATGAGAAGTTCCTTATAAATACCTTTTGATTTAAGTGAAAACAGGTTAATTATAGTTTTTTATGCATTAAAAGAAATTGGATTCCTTTGTGAAATGTGGGCAAAAGAGCCAGTTGGCTGGCTGGTATTTTTCACTTCTCAGAGAATTCTGGCTTTGTGTGGAGAAGACTTTGGTCTCTTAGGTCTGATTCCATGTTCAACCCTCGGAGCACTGTATCAATTGCTTCTTTCAAGCAGCCTAGAAAACTTCCATGAAGTTGAGGCAGGGCTAAGCTTTTAGACTGCTTTATGGCATTCTTTCCTTTCTTTGCACAGGTTGTCAGTATGTACTTTCTCTAAGCTTAAATAAACTACTTCTTTGCTTATAAGAAGTCATGTACAGTATATTGTGTTTCTCAAGGGTAATATTCATTCTTCTGGATATATTCCCCAAATGAGAGAACCGTCAACATCTGTTTCTGGCAAGCTAAGAAAGAGAAAGGATGTCAGAGCCAACAACTTGCTTCCTGTGGGAATAATTTTGGGTTTGTACACCTCCTTGACTGTTAATTTATAAACATGCTAACCATATTATTCTTCCCATCAAAAATTCATGCCAGTTTTGAGCAGTCTCAGGGAAAAAAAAAATCACAAATGTAGAATTAAATTCTCAAGCTTCCATTAAGTGGAATGGAGGTCAAGGAAAACAGTGAAACTTTCATTGTCTGTTATGCATTTAAAACTAAAAAATATGTACAAGTAGAAGAAATAAAGTTTTGTACCATTGAAGCAGTATAATTTAACTGGCTCCCCATTTCTCCAGATGTAATAAGAACACCCAACCAGATGTGGGTAGGAGCTAGTAGGACAGCTTAGGCAAGGGCCAGCAAGCTGAGGATGCAAGGTACAGTCTGAGTATTGAGGGCCAGATGACTGCTGAATTGTGAGAGAGCCAGGAACTTGAAATCCAGGGCATCAGGCCATCAGCATGGAGTCCACAGCTCTTGGAAGCCAAGGGAAAGCTAAAGGGGAAGAAGCCCAGGAATCAGTCAGGGATGACTGGACCAGGCAATTTTACTAGGGATGAAGCAATAGAGAAGATGAGAGAGTTTGATGCCATGGAAGTTTTTGATTGAAGTAGCAAAATCGGACTGATCCTAGCAAGGTGATTTTTTTTTTTTTTTTTCGTAATTGCTTCCATAGACCTCACTGGGCATGGATCATAGGAGTAAAAAGGAGGTGTGGCAGCCAGAGAGAAAGTGAAATGCTCTTTGGTACATGTCAGGACTAGGAACTACATATAGTGGGAGAGGGCCAGACCTAGAGAATAAACACTCTTTTGGAGAAGAGCCCAGCAACTGGGAAGTCCAAAAAAATGGCAGAACCTGCTATCCAGGGACTTTGGCAACAGGTAGAAGCTAGAGGTTCAGGTAGGCAGGTGGTTGGCTTATAGTAGGGCCAGAGGTGAGCAATAGGTGGCTCCCTGGCAGGTGGGCAGAGCACAGGACAAGGGCATGTTGGCAGTAGCAAATAGGGACCCAGCCATGAAGAATGGGGCTCAGATGGAGATTTTTATTTTTAAAATAAATGGGGCTAGCATGCAGGAAAATATGAAGGAAATGAGAGGGAAGACAAGGACCTAATTTTGATAACCAGGGCACAAAACTTGGCCCAGACCTCAGGAAATAAGAGAAAGAAGTATTTAAGATCAGGGAGAGACCAGAAAAGAAGGCAAACCTGATGTAAATCCTCAGCACTGGAGATGCTTCTATTTCTTATATCCAAGGACTAAGGGGATCACAGACTAGAGCAAGATGTACATTTTGGTCATAAGAGTCTATGGTGGGGAGGACAGAAAAAAATAGTTAAGGAGCCCCAGATACCAAGTTGGAAGGTATAAAATACAGGGAGGCTGGCAGTACTCATTGATCTAAACTGGAGCTGAAATAAGAACTTGAGCCATGTGGAAGTCCTTTTAGTACTTTCTCCAATGTAATGTTGTCCCCAGTGCTTTTCATATCCCAGGTTTGTTGCAGTAGATGCAGTGGAATGCCTAGGAATTTGCGGGAGCAGGTACTTAATGTTTATATTCCTGCTACTGTTCTCCAGTTGGTACTGCTATAATTTATCCTGCTGGATGATGGCTTTTAAAAGTGTCCTCAAACTCATTCACATTCCTTCCATCAAGACGTGGAGCATCATTCTTCTCCCCTGGAAGTGGGTGGTCTTAGAGACTTTCTTCCCAAGAGTAGAATGAGAAGGGAGTGACACTGCATGATGTCTGACTTCCTGCTCTCTCTTGGAACTCTTGTCCTTGGAACCTATCCCTGGTGCCATGAAGGCCAGGTCACACAGACAGGCCATGTGCCCACTGCCTAACAACCAGACATATTAGTGAGGAAGTCTGAGATGACTCCACACTGAGCCACCATCTTATTTCAGTCACATCTGAGACCCTAGTAAGACCTACCTAGTTGAGTTCAGTTAACCCCAAAGCCATGAAGTGATGATGATGATGATGATGATGATGATGATGATGATGTTAAGTGATTTGTTTTACACCACTAAGTTTGGGGTAGTTTGTTACACAGCAGTAGATAGCTAAAAAGATTTTGGTACTTGAAACTGGGGTGCTATTGGCACAAAAAATGAAACATGTGACATTGGCCTTGGGTCTGAACTGTGTGCAGATGCTAGAAGGGCTTTGAGGAGGCTGTTGGTGAGGCATTCAAGAAAAGTAAGGAAAAAGTTTTTGGAATCTGAAGGAAATGAGACACTGTCATGGAGTGGCAGATGTTTTAACAATATCATGGTTTGCAATAATCTGATAAACTGGGTGCTTTAGCTAAAGAAGTTTCCAGGCAGAATGTTGAAGGTGCCTCTTAGCTTCTTCTAGCTGCCTTTTAGAAAATGAAAGAAGAGAGAATTGAGCTTAAAACATAAACTGTTAAATATATTTGTGCCAGGACTTAGTGGGTTCAAAAATAAAGCTTTTTTCTCTTTCCCACTCACTCCAAATGGAAAATGATTTTTCTTGCCTTTTTTCCCCAACCTTAAAGAGATAATATTCATTCCTTCCTAATAAAGTATGATGATAGCTGGTTTTCCTTAAATGCCCTTTATCAGGTCAAGGAAGTTCCCTTCTATGCCTAGTATGCTGAACATTTCTAACATGAATGGATGCTGTGTTTTGCCTAATGCATTTTCTGCATGTATTAATTATGGGTTTTTGTTTTTGATATACTTTTGTTTTGTTTTGTTTTAGTTTGCTAATAGGTGAATTATTTCCATTGTTTCCAGATGTTAAATCAATCTTGCATTCTTAAGATAAACCCAACTTGATCAGACTGTATCATCCTTCAACATACTTTGCTACATTCAATTGTGTAAAATTGTGTTACGGATTTTTGTGTTTGTGTTAGTAAGGGCTATTGTTCCATAGTTTTCTTCTGTTGTGACTTTTTTTTCCTGGTTATTTTATAAGGGTAATTCTTGCATCATAAAATGTGCTGGGAAGTGATCCCTGCTCCTTTTTTTCTGAAAGGGTTTATATACAATTTGCATTACTTCTTCCTTAACCATTTAGTAGAATTTACCAGTAAAGTTATCTGAGCCTGTATTTTTTTGTGAGATTTATAAGTTCAATAGGTGTAGAACTATTCAGGGGATCTAATTCTTCTTGAGTGAGCTTTGATAGTTGTGGCTTTCAAGGCCTACCCTAAGTTGCCTAACTTAATGATGTAATATTATTCATAATGTTTCCTTATTATCTTGTAGTGGCTGTAGGTCTTGTAGTGATGTCTCCTTTTCATTTCTGTTACTGGTAATTTATGTCTTTACCTTTCTTTTCCTGATCATATGGCTAAAGATTCATCAGTTTTATTGATCTTTTTTTAAAAACTGGCTTATTTGAGTTTCTTTATTGTTTTTTCTATTGTATATCTCCTGTCTTCTTTTCTAATCCATGTTATTTTCTTAATTCTGCTTAGTTTGTGTTTAATTTGTTTCTATCTTTCTTGTTTCTAGCTTATCTAATTAATTTTTAAATGTAAGCATTTATTACCATAGAATTTCCTCTATGCTGCATAAAGGGACTTTAATATTTTGTGTTTTTATTTCCATTTAGCACAGTATTTTTAATTTCACTGTGATTTCTTGGACTTGTTTAAAGTGTTTTATTTTCAGATATTTTGAGGATTTTACAAATATCTGTCTGTTATTGATTTCTACTTTAATTCTGTTATGGTCAGTGAACAAACATAGTTTTAAATTTATTGGGAAATTTTTTATTGTCCACAATATTGTTGATTTTAATGAGTAGTCCATGTGCACTTGAAAAGAATATGTATTCTGCTGTTTTTAGGTGAATTGATCTATAAATATAAATAGGTTTAAGTTGGTTTAAAGTATTATTGAAATTTTATATATTCTTACTGATATTCTGTGTAACTGTTTAATCACATAGTGAGATAAACATGTTGAAATCCTCAACTCCAATTTGGGATCTCTTTATTTTTCTTTTTATTCAATTAGTTTTACCTATCTATACTTTGAAGCTCTGTTTTAGGTTCATACATATTTAGGATTGTTTTGTTCTCTCAATGAATAGCTTCTTTGTCATTATTGAATGTTCCACTTTATTTCTAGAAATAATCTTAGTCATAAAATTTACTTTGTTAATGTGGCTATTCCAGCTTTCTTTGATTAGTGTTAGCTCGGTATATCTTTCTCCATTATTTTACTTCTTTTTTTTTATTCTTATGTTAATCCCCATACATTACATCATTAGTTTTAGATGTAGTGCTCCATGATTCATTGTTTGTGCGTAACACCCAGTGCTCCATGCAGAATGTGCCCTCCTCAATACCCACCACGAGGCTAACCCATCCTCCCACCCGCCTCCCCTCTAGAGCCCTCAGTTTGTTATTCAGAGTCCATCGTCTCTCATGGTTCATCTACCCCTCCGATTTCCCCCGCTTCATCGCTTCATTCTTCCCTTCCTGCTACCTTCTTTTTTTTTTTTTTCTTAACATATATTGCATTATTTGTTTCAGAGGTACAGATCTGAGATTCAACAGTCTTGCACAATTCACAGCGCTTACCAGAGCACATACCCTCCCCAGTGTCTATCACCCAGTCACCCCATCCCTCTCACCCCACCCCCCACTCCAGCAACCCTCAGTTTGTTTCCTGAGATTAAGAATTCCTCATATCAGTGAGATCATATGATACATGTCTTTCTCTGTTTGACTTATTTCGCTCAGCATAATACCCTCCAGTTCCATCCACGTCGTTGCAAATGACAAGATCTCATTCCTTTTGATGGCTGCATAATATTCCATTGTATATATATATACCACATCTTCTTTATCCATTCATCTGTCGATGGACATCATGGCTCTTTCCACAGTTTGGCTATTGTGGACATTGCTGCTATAAACATCAGGGTGCACGTACCCTTTCGAATCCCTACTTTTGTATCTTTGGGGTAAATACCCAGTAGTGCAATTGCTGGATCATATGGTAGCTCTATTTTCAACTTTTTGAGGAACCTCCATACTGTTTTCCAGAGTGGCTGCACCAGCTTGCATTCCCACCAACAGTGTAGGAGGGTTCCCCTTTCTCCGCATCCCCGCCAACATCTGTCGTTTCCTGACTTGTTAATTTTAGCCATTCTGACTGGTGTGAGGTGGTATCTCATTGAGGTTTTGATTTGGATTTCCCTGATGCCGAGCGATATTGAGCACTTTTTCATGTGTCTGTTGGCCATTTGGATGTCTTCTTTGGAAAAATGTCTGTTCATATCTTCTGCCTGTTTCTTGATTGGATCATTTGTTCTTTGGGTGTTGAGTTTGATTAAGTTCTTTATAGATTTTGGATACTAGCCCTTTATCTGATATGTCATTTGCAAATATCTTCTCCCATTCTGTCGGTTGTCTTTTGGTTTTGTTGACTGTTTCCTTTGCTTTGCAAAAGCTTTTTATCTTGATAAAGTCCCAATAGTTCATTTTTGCCCTTGCTTCCCTTGCCTTTGGCGATGTTTCTAGGAAGAAGTTGCTTCGGCTGAGGTCAAAGAGGTTGCTGCCTGTGTTCTCCTTTAGGATTTTGATGGACTCCTGTCTCACATTGAGGTCTTTCAACCATTTGGAGTCTATTTTTGTGTGTGGTGTAAGGAAATGGTCCAGTTTCATTCTTCTGCATGTGGCTATCCAATTTTCCCAACACCATTTGTTGAACAGACTGTCTTTGTTCCATTGGACATTCTTTCCTGCTTTGTCAAAGATGAGTTGACCATAGAGTTGAGGGTCCATTTCTAGGCTCTCTATTCTGTTCCATTGATCTATGTGTCTGTTTTTGTGCCCGTACCATACTGTCTTGATGATGACAGCTTTGTAATAGAGCTGGAAGTCTGGAATTGTGATGCTGCCGGCTTTGCTTTTCTTTTTCAATATTCCTCTGGCTATGTGGGGTCTTTTCTGGTTCCATACAAATTTTAGGATTATTTGTTCCATTTCTTTGAAAAAAGTGGATGGTATTTTGATGGGGATTGCATTGAATGTGTAGATTGCTCTAGGTAGCATTGACATCTTCACGATATTTGTTCTTCCAATCCATGAGCATGGAACGTTTTTCCATTTCTTTGTGTTGTCCTCAATTTCTTTCATGAGTATTTTATAGTTTTCTGAGTAAGATCCTTTGTCTCTTTGGTTAGATTTATTCCTAGGTATCTTATGGTTTTGGGTGCAATTGTAAATGGGATTGACTCCTTAATTTCTCTTTCTTCTGTCTTGTTCTTGGTGTATAGGAATGCCACTGATTTCTGTGCATTGATTTTATATCCTGCCACTTTACTGAATTCCTGTATGAGTTCTAGCAGTTTTGGGGTGGAGTCTTTGGGGTTTTCCACATAAAGTATCATATCATCTGCAAAGAGTGAGAGTTTGACTTCTTCTTTGCCGATTTGGATGCCTTTTATTTCTTTTTGTTGTCTGATTGCTGTGGCTAGGATTTCCAATACTATGTTGAATAGCAGTGGTGATAGTGGACATCCCTGCTGCGTTCCTGACCTTAGGGGGAAAGCTCTCAGTTTTTCCCCATTGAGAATGATAATCGCTGTAGGTTTTTCATAGATGGCTTTTATGATATTGAGGTATGTACCCTCTATGCCTATACTCTGAAGAGTTTTGATAAAGAAACGATGCTGTACTTTGTCAAAAGCTTTTTCTGCATCTATGGAGAGGATCATATGATTCTTGTTCTTTCTTTTGTTAATGTATTGTATCACGTTGATTGATTTGCGGATGTTGAACCAACCTTGTAGCCCAGGGATAAATCCCACTTGGTCGTGGTGAATAATCCTTTTAATGTACTGTTGGATCCTCTTGGCTAGTATTTTGGTGAGAATTTTTGCATCCATATTCATCAGGGATATTGGTCTGTAATTCTCCTTTTTGATGGGGTCTTTGCCTGGTTTTGGGATCAAGGTAATGCTGGCCTCATAAAATGAGTTTGGAAGTTTTCCTTCCATTTCTATTTTTTGGAACAGTTTCAGAAGAATAGGTATTAATTCTTCTTGAAATGTTTGGTAGAATTCCCCTGGGAAGCCATCTGGCCCTGGGCTTTTGTTTTTTGGGAGATTTTTGATGACTGCTTCAATTTCCTTAGTGGTTATAGGTCTGTTCAGGTTTTCTATTTCTTCCTGGTTCAGTTTTGGTAGCTGATACATCTCTAGGAATGCCTCCATTTCTTCCAGGTTATCTAATTTGCTGGCATAGAGTTGCTCATAATATGTTCTTATAATTGTTTGTATTTCTTTGGTGTTGGTTGTGATCTCTCCTCTTTCATTCATGATTTTGTTGATTTGGGTCATTTCTCTTTTCTTTTTGATAAGTCTGGCCAGGGGTTTATCAATCTTGTTAATTCTTTCAAAGAGCCAGCTCCTAGTTTCGTTGATCTGTTCTACTGTTCTTTTAGCTTCTATTTCATTGATTTCTGCTCTGATCTTTATTATTTCTCTTCTCCTGCTGGGTTTAGGCTTTATTTGCTGTTCTTTCTCCAGCTCCTGTAGGTGGAGGGTTAGGTTGTGTACTTGAGACCTTTCTTGTTTCTTGAGAAAGGCTTGTATTGCTATATACTTTCCTCTTAGGACTGCCTTTGCTGCATCCCAAAGATTTTGAATAGTTGTGTTTTCATTTTCATTGGTTTCCATGTATTTTTTAATTCTTTAATTTCCTGGTTGATCCATTCATTCTTCAGTAGGGTGCTCTTTAGCCTCCATGTATTTGAGTTCTTTCCGACTTTCCTCTTGTGATTGAGTTCTAGTTTCAAAGCACTGTGGTCTGAAAATAGGCAGGGAATGATCCCAATCTTTTGGTACCAGTTGAGACCTGATTTATGACCTAGGATGTGATCTATTCTGGAGAATGTTCCATGGGCACTAGAGAAGAATGTGTATTCCGTTGCTTTGGGATGGAATATTCTGAATAGGTCTGTGAAGTCCATTTGGTCCAGTGTTTCATTTAAAGTCTTTATATCCTTGTTGATCTTTTGCTTAGACGATCTGTCCATTTCAGTGAGGGGGGTGTTAAAGTCCCCCACTATTATTGTATTGTTGTCGATGTGTTTCTTTGCTTTTGTTATTAATTGCCTTATATAATTGGCTGCTCCCATGTTAGGGGCATAGATATTTACAATTGTTAGATCTTCTTGTTGGATAGACCCTTTAAGCAGGATATAATGTCCTTCCTCATCTCTTATTACAGTCTTTGGTTTAAAATCTAATTTGTCTGATAGAAGGATTGCCATGCCAGCTTTCTTTTGGTGTCCATTAGCATGGTAAATGGTTTTCCACCCCCTCACTTTCAATCTGGGGGTGTCTTTGGGTCTAAAATGAGTCTCTTGCAGGCAGCATATCGATGGGTCTTGTTTTTTAATCCAGTCTGATAGCCTGTGTCTTTTGATTGGGGCATTGAGCCCATTTACATTCAGGGTAACTATTGAAAGATAGGAATTTAGTGCCATTGTATTGCCTGTAAGGTGACTGTTACCATATATTGTCTGTGTTCCTTTCTGGTCTATGTTGCTTTTAGGGTCTCTCTTTGCTTAGAGGACCCCTTTCAAGATTTCTTGTAGGGCTGGTTTCATGTTTGCAAATTCCTTTAGTTTTTGTTTGTCCTGGAAGCTTTTTATCTCTCCTTCAATTTTCAATGACAGCCTAGCTGGATAGAGTATTCTTGGCTGCATATTTTTCTCATTTAGTGCTCTGAATATATCCTGCCAGTCCTTCCTGGTCTGCCAGGTCTCTGTGGATAGGTCTGTTGCCAATCTAATGTTTCTACCATTGTAGGTTACATATCTCTTCTCCTGAGCTGCTTTCAGGATTTTCTCTTTGTCTATGAGACTCATAAGTTTTACTATTAGATGTCGGGGTGTTGACCTATTTTTATTGATTTTGAGAGGGGTTCTCTGTGCTTCCTGGATTTTCATGCCTGTTTCCTTCCCCAAATTAGGGAAGTTCTCTGCTATAATTTGCTCCATTATACCTTCTGCCCCTCTCTCTCTTTCTTCTTCTTCTGGGATCCCAATTATTCTAATGTTGTTTCGTCTTATGGTATCGCTTATCTCTCAAATTCTGCCCTCGTGATCCAGTAGTTGTTTATCTCTCTTTTTCTCAGCTTCTTTATTTTCCATCATTTCATCTTCTATATTACTGAATCTCTCTTCTGCCTCATTTATTCTAGCTGTTAGCGCCCCCATTTTTTATTGCACCTCATTAATAGCCTTTTTGATTTCTACTTGGTTAGATTTTAGTTCTTTTACTTCTCCAGAAAGGGTTTCTCTAATAACTTCCATATTTTTTTCAAGCCCAGCTAGTATTTTAAAGTGAGGATTCTGAACTCTAGATCTGACATCGTACTAATGTCCGTATTGAGTAGGTCCCTGGCAGTCGGTACTACCTCTTGTTCTTTTTGTTGAGGTGATTTTTTCCATCTTGTCATTTTGTCCAGAGGAGAACAGACGAATGAGAGAACAAAATGCTAACAGGGTAAAATGTCCCCAGAGAATATACTCTAAACCAATCAGAAAAGACCTGAAGCAGTGGAACAAGAAACGGAAAGAGAGAAAAAAGAAAAAGAAAAAAAAGAAAAAGATAAAGATAAAAACAAACAAAAACAAACAAAACAAAACAACAACAACAAAAAAACCAAAATGTGATCAAATATGATCAGGCTGGTATATAGATCAGTGCCACACACTAGATTTGGGGTGTATTTTGGTCTTTTAGAAGAAAGTGCCTCCCAAAATTTTAAAGAAAGAAAAACTTATATATGTACAAAAATAAGGGTTGATGTGATGAAGGGATGGAATATGACTGTAAAGATGGAAATTATAAAAAATTTTATAGAAGGACTTGATAAGAAGTTGTTTGAAAAGAGAAAGAAGAGGATTTTAAAAAAGAGAAAAAAGAAAAAAGAAAAAAGAAAAAAAGGGAGAGAATGTGATCAGTCAGGGGAGTAGAAAAAACCATATACTAGAGATTTAGGGTATATTTTAATCTGTTAGAATAAACTATCTCAAAATTTTAAAGGGAGAACAACTTATATATATATGCCAAAAATACGGGTAACTACTATGAAGGGATAGAATATGACTCTAAAAATGAAAAATAAAAATGTTTTTTAAAAAAAGGGATTGATAAGATGTTGGTTGAAAAAGGGAAAAAGAAAAATTCAAAAAGAAAAAAAAAAGAAAAAAAGACAGTTAAAAAAAAATTAACTTTGAAAGACTAAAGAATCATGGTAAAAAAGCCATGATTTCTATGTGCAGTATTCCCCTAGCGCTGGAGTTCTGCCGTTCTCATTGATCGGTAAACTTGGTCTTGGCTGGCTGTTCTCGCTGATCTTCTGGGGAGGGGCCTGTTGCCATGGTTTCCAAATGTCTCTGCCGGAGGCGGAATTGTCCCCGCCCTTGCCAGTCCCGGCTAAGTCATCTGCTCAGGTTTGCTCTTGGGACCTTTTGTTCCCTGCAAGCTTTCCGTACAGCTTTGGAGGCGGAGAGTGAAAATGGCGGCTCCCAATCTCCACCCCGGAGGAGCCGAGAACTCGGGGCCCTGCTCCTCAGTGAGCCCCCAGAGAAAAGCCGCCAGTCACTCCTGTCTCCCCGGTCTCCGGCTGCACTCCGTGCTCACCCGGCCTGTGACTGCGCATTTCTGTCTCTGGCACATGACCCCGGGTGGAGTCTCCAAACCCAGCAGATCCCTGCAGTGCACCCCCGCTCCGCTCCCCCCGGGGGAGGAAGGTGAGTCTCCCCGGATCGGCCGCTTGTTGGGTCCCTGCTGGAGGAGCAGTGGCCCGACTGGGCCGCGGATCACGGTTTATGGCCACCCCAAGCTTAGAGCCGGCGCCTGGGCTCCGCCTCTGCAGCCGGCTTCCCTGCTCTGTTACCTGGGAGCTCTGCCGCACTCAGGCACCCCCGGTCTTTCTGTGACCCCGAGGGTCCTGAGACCACACTGTCCCAGAGGGTTCCACCCCCCGCTTAGCCACCAGAGCGACCTCCCTCAGCGGAGCAGACTTTTAAAAGTTCCGATTTTGTGCTCAGTGGTTCTATCACTTGCCAGAAGCGGCCGACGGAGGCCCCTCCCCCGCCGTCTATCCTCCCGAATATCGCCTCGGATTCACTGCTCTGCACGTCCTACCTTCCAGAAAGTGGTCGCTTTTCTGATGAGAGAGTTGTTGCTCTTCTTTTCTTCGATCTCCTGTTGAGTTTGTAGGTGTTCAGAATGGTTTGATCCCTATCCAGCTGGATTCCTGAGAGGAGACGAAATCCAGGTCTCCTACTCCTCCGCCATCTTGCTCCGCCCCCCCCATTATTTTACTTTTTACTTATCTATGATTTGATATTTACAACTACCTTCTTACAACAGTCTGAAAATCTATGCCTTTTCACTAGAGTATTTATATTATTAATGTTTGATTTAATTATCAATATTTCTGGGTTTAAGTCTATCATCTCACTATTTATTTTCTATTTATACCATCTGTTCTGTGTTCCCCTTTTCCTCTTTTACTGACTTATTTTCAATTGAGTTTTTTTCCTGGTCTTTTTCCTTGTCTAGTAATTTTTCATTGAATATTAGACATTGCATATTACTTATCAGGAGCTGGATTTTAATGTAGTCCTTTACATAGATTTGAACTTTTTATAACATTCATTTAACTTATTTTGAATGAGTTTGATATCTTTGAAGCTTGTTTCAGGCTTTGTTAAAGTGATTCCAGAACAATTTTAATCTTGGGCTAATTTAAATTTCTTAACTAAGATGCTATCCTTTAGAAGACTCTATACTATGTGCATTATGAGTTTTTTTTTTTTTTTTTTTTCCCCCGAACTGCATGAGTTCTGGCAATTGTTTGGTTTATCACTTTCTGGTGATTCTTCCCTTGGTCTAAGACAGTTTCCCATCACCATGTAGAGATTAGCACACAACCAGAGATCTCAGGGAACTCTCTCTTTTAATCTATGGTGATTTCTCATAGTCTCTTCTTTTTTGTATTCTTTGCAAAAAAAATCCACCTATTTTTATCTCTCCAAACTCTAATTTCCATCTCTTTTACTTGGTAAAACTGATAGGATCTATTTTAGTTTCTGCTTCTTGCACTGGAAATTGCTTCTAGGCAATACGTTGGGAAAATCATAGGGCTCACTTTTTTTCTCTCACTTTTTCAGGAAGCATAACACTGTACTGCCTACTAACCAATGTCCAAAAACTATTTCATTTATGTTGCCTGGTTACCTAGTTGATGAAAGTGAAAAAATACATTTGGGGCGCCTGGGTGGCTCAGTTGGTTAAGCGACTGCCTTCGGCTCAGGTCGTGATCCTGGAGTCCCTGGATCGAGTCCCACATCGGGCTCCCTGCTCGGCGGGGAGCCTGCTTCTCCCTCTGACCCTCCCCCCTCTCATGTGCTCTCTGTCTCTCTCATTCTCTCTGTCTCAAATAAATAAAATAAAATAAAATCTTAAAAAAAAAAAAAAAAAGAAAAAATACATTTGAATCTTATCACTTCGTTAAAATCCACACCCCTATCATGGCCAAAAAGGACCTATTGATCTGATACCTGCCTAGGTCTCCATAATCTCATACTACTCTCTCTTTAACTCACTATGTTGCTGATAAACTGATGTCTTTCTAGTTTTTTAAATACCCCAAGCACTTTAGGGCCTCTGTTTAGAAGGTTCTTCATCTAACACAGTCCATTTATTACCTCTTGACATTCTACAGGATTCAGCTCAAGTGTTACATTCCCAAGTAAGTATTTAATCAAAATATATGCTACCACCACCATACCAGTTATTTCAGTCCTTAATGTCCAGTAGTTACCTCTTTTTATTGGTTTGTTTATAAAAACCAGGGATCTGCTCTATTCTATGTTTTTGGTGTTTCTCCAGCAACACTTAGAAATACTCAGATCTTAAGTATATAATTCATTTTCATGAATATATATCAATTTACAAAACATTTCTATAACCCAAGATGGCTCTCTTATGTCCCTTTGCATCAATTCTTGCTCCTTGTCCTGAAAAGTCAACTACTGTGTGATTTTATCACCACAGGTTAGTTTGTCTACTCTAGAATTTCATATAACTGCAACAATGCAGGATACAGTTTTATGTTTGCTTTCTATCACTGAGCATAATATTTCTGTGTTTTCTCCATGTTGTTGCATGTTCCAGCAGATCATTCCTTTTTATTACTAGTATCCCAGTGTATTGACAAAACAGTTCATTTATCCATTCTTCCATTGATATAAATCAAAATTGTTTCTTTATGGTTTTGGACTATGATTAGAGATAACATGAACTTTTTTGTACAAAACTTCTTGTGGACAAATGTTTTTTTTTTTTTTTTTTTAAAGATTTTTTTTTTTTAATTCATGAGAGAGAGAGCGAGAGAGAAAGGCAGAGGGAGAAGCAGGCTCCCAAGGAGCAGGGAGCCCGATGCGGGACTCGATCCCAGGACCCTGAGATCATGACCTGAGCCAGAGGCAGATGCTTAACCATCTGAGCCACCCAGGCGCCCGTGGACAAATGTTTTAGTTTGCATGAATCAATACCTAGATGTGAAATTGCTGGAACAGAGGGTAGATGAATGTTTAACTTTTTTAGAAACTGACAGTTTTCCAAAGTGTTGGGATCATTTCACATTTCTACTACTAATGTATGAGAGGTCTAAATGTCTACATCCTTCCCAAAATTTGGAGTTTTTACTATTTTTGATTTGATGATTTGCCATTCTGGTAGGTTATAGGGAGTATTTCATGGTGAATTTAATTTGCATTTTCCTGATGAGTAATGATTTTGAGTGCTTTTTCTTGTGCTTATGAGTCATTTCACATATTTTTTTGGTCTGTAAACCTAATGTTTTAGTTCATTTACATTTGCTGTAGTTATTACTATATCCCTATTTAAGTCTACCATTTTGACATTTATTGTTACTTATACTTTCTCTTCTTTACTTCTCTTTTCCTCCTTATCTGTCTTTTTATATTAGGAGTGAAGAAATATAATCTTTAGCTTTCATGTTGTCTCTTCTGAAGGATTTTTAGTCATGCCTCTTTTTTTTTTAGTTGTCAATTTATACATTATAATATCTAACCATTTTTGATACTATGGTATGTATCTTTAACTTATCACATTCTATATTCAAAAAATATTGTATCACAGAAAATGAGAACTTTACAATAATGTATATCCAATTATTATACTTCCATACTCCATTCTCTCATTCTTGTTGTCGCATATTTTAATTCTGTGTTTACTATAAAATTCATGCTCACATTATTTTTACTTTAACAACCAATAGTTTTGAAAGGACATTTAATTATGTATGTGTGCAAAAGCAGGGATCATTTTTTAAAAGATATTTTATATTTACTGGCTTATCAACTTTTTCTAAGTTTTTGCATTCCTTTCTTTAGAACCAAGTTTCTATCTGATATTATATCCTTTCCAGATAGAAAGCTTTTTTGTTCATTTATCATAGGTTTGCTGGAGATAAATTCTGTCAGCTTTTGCCTGTCAGAAATATAATTATTTCTTCATTATTAAAGGATATTTTAAAGGATAGTATTCTAGGTGATGTGTTGTTTTTTGGTTTTGTTTGTAGTGTGTATGTGTGTGTGCCAGCCATTTAAAACACTCTTTCCATTGTCTTCTGACTTTATTGTCTTTGAAGACAATTCAGTTGCAATTTCATGCTTGTTTTCCTGTAAGTAACAGTTTTGTTCCTTTTGTTGCCTTCAAGATTTTCTTTACCTTTAAATTTTAGCAATTTGATGTGGATGTTTATGTGTTTTCCTTGTATTTTTCCTTCTTCTGGTTCTCTGAGATTCTTGGATCTGTGATTTATTGTCTTTTATTAATTTTGGAAATTTGAGCAATTATCTCTTGACAGATTTTTTTTCTGCCTCATTCATGCTGTCTTCTGTATTTGGTACTCCAGTTAGATGCATGTTAAACTATTTGATATTTTCCACAGATCATGGATGCTCTGGACTATTTTTTTTTCCACATTTTTTCCTCATTGTATTTCAGTTTAGATAAATTTTGTTAACCTTACTTTTGGTTCACTGATTCTTTTCTCTTTGTGTCTAGTCTGCTGATCTACCAATAGAGGGGATTTTTCATCTCTAACATTGTGTTTTCATTCCTAACATTTTCATTTGCCTCTTTTCTAACAGTTTCTATTTCTCTGCTGAAATCTCTCCCTATCATGTGTGTTTTCCATCTTTTCTGCTATATACTTCAACAAGTTAAGTACAGGAAAAAACAAAAGAGTTGCCAAAAGGAAAAAAAAAAAACATGGCATTTAAACTTAAGAGATCTATAAGTTAAAATAGAGAATGGTCAGTTCTGGTGACCAGGTGCAAGATAAATCTCAAATATAGAGAAAATACAGAAAGAGTTAAAAATCGTTAGATAAAAAAACCCCAAAAAACAAAAAAACCCAAAACAAAGGTAAATAGAAGATAGATTCAGGAAACATAACATGAAAATGATTGAGACCCTGAAAAGGAAAAAACAGATAGAATCAGGAGTTAATAAAAATAACAAAATAAAATTATCTTCAAGAAAATGAAACACTTATTTGCAGAAAAGGCTTTTTGCATTCCAGGAAGGATTGATGAGAAAACATATTCAGCTGTAAAATTCTTAGAATACAAATACTAAAAGAAAATTGTTACAAGCTTCTGGACAAAATAAAGAAATTACTTTCAAAGGAAAAGAAAAGTTAGGCCAGCATTGTACTTCTCATTGGAAATATTGGATATTAGAAGGTGGTAGAATAACATCCCCAAAATTATTAGGAGCAAGAGGAAGGAATACAACTCGAGAATAATACACTGGCACCAACTATATTCACTGTCAGAGCGAAAAAGTTATTCGCATGCATGTAAACTTTTAGACTTAGACGATATGTTTTGATGCCATATTCCATTATGCAATAGCCCAAAGAGATAGAAATTTATTTCTCTCATGTAACAGTGCAGAGGAGAGAGACTGCTTGAGGGTGTGCTATGGGCTAATTCAAGGATCTAAGTTCCTCCCAGCTTGCTTCTCTGCCTTTCTGGAAGGCAGGACTTCATAACCTTTGTCTGTGTCATTGAATGCTCTGGCACACTGGTGAAGCCTGTCTCAAAATAAATATTGCAAATGCATAAATTACGAAGTCTTATAAGTAAAATTAAATTATGGTTATGAACATATTTATAAAACAGATTTGTGATAAAGTAATATATATGCTTTAAAAATTTTTCTTTAAGATTTTATTTATTTATTTGACAGAGAGTGAGCACAAGCAAGAGGGCGGCAGGCAGAGGGAGAAGCAGGGTCCTGACTGAGCAGAGACTCAATCCCAGGCCCCTGGGATTATGACCTGAGCTGAAGGCAGATGCTTAACTGAGTGAGCCACCCATGTGCCCCAATATGTATGCTTTTTTATGATGATTTTAAATAACAAATTCTGGTGGTATGCCTAATAATTACCTTAATTTTGAAGTAGAGATAAGGGTGAACAGCAACTGAGTGAGGTAAGTTTCTCACTGTTCCCTTTTTATAGGCGAAGGAACTGAGTTATGAGGGACTAAATAGCTCATCCAAGGTTACATATCTAGTACATATCTAGTAATCAGTGGAGCCAGGGTTATGGCCTGGGCATACATGGCTACAAAATCTGTGTTCTTAGCCACTAAGTAATAAAAAAAATAAAATAAAATAAAATATAAAAGAAATCAGAAAATAAAATTAATCAATATTAAAATTAATGAAATAGAAAAAACAGGATAAGTAAAAAGCAAAACTGATTATTTGGAAAGACCAATAAGAGAAATAAACAAGTAGTCTAATTAAGGAAAAAATAGAGGAGGGAAAAAAAAACAACTAGAAATGAGAAAGGAGACAGAGCTGCAGATATAAATGAGAATAAAAGTGTGATTTCTCGGGGCGCCTGGGTGGCTCAGTTGGTTAAGCGACTGCCTTCGGCTCAGGTCATGATCCTGGAGTCCCGGGATCGAGTCCCGCATCGGGCTCCCTGCTCGGCAGGGAGTCTGCTTCATCCTCTGACCCTATCCCCTCTCATGTATTCTCTCTCTCTCAAATAAATAAATAAAATCTTTAAAAAAAAAAAAGTGTGATTTCTCATGATAAATGACGCATGTTCCTTGGCTGCCCCTGGACCTCAGTGAGGTTACCAGGCAAAGCCATCCTGTCAGGTCTCTGGTCCCTATACAGCCAGCTAGCCAGTCACTTGTATCAATATGCTTGGCCTGTTCTTTCAAACTTGAATGCTAGAATAAAAACATCTTTAGAGAAATCTGATGGAGTCAAGCAGGAGTTTAAGGCAGAGCCAGACAGGCTGCTGGTTAAACATCCTAGACCTGTCAGAGACCAAGGCCTGGAAACCTGGCTGCATGCTGAGGACTTTGCAGCTAGAGGTGAGTCAGGGCAAGTTGAGGGTCCAGTAGCCAAGGAGTCACTCAAGGCAGGAATGAGCAAGTATGGTATCAAGGTCAAGTGAACCAAAGCCAGGAATCTAGACAGTCAGGCTGAGTCAGAGTCACCATGCAGCAGGAATATCAAAGTGAGTCTAATGGCTAGGTAAGAATTGTTTGCCCACCGATGGTTACAGCCAAGGAAAGAATGAGAGGCTGGCCAGCCAGGCCAGCTCCAGAAAGAGCTGCAGAGAAGTGAAGGAGATCTCAGAGAGGTCCTTATACTGAGGACACACAGCGATCTCCTTTCTATGAATATATTTTCATAAGTAAAATTATTCCTAATGACCTGACAGTTTCATCTAGACTGAGGGGTTTTATCTTTCCATTCAAAATCTAATACAACAGTGACTTTATACAATGGAGAAACTATGCACTACAGACATGACTCTCCTCAACAACCATACACACACACAAAAGGAGGATTTAATATCAACTTAAATATGTCCACAATATTTTCCAGAAGTACTTTTGTTTATTGTAATATCATTCTCCCCCACCCTCAACCCTGAATGTATTACGACCTTTCCCGTTGGTTAAAATGCAGTAAAGAAGTAAGTTTTTTAAGGTATTTACATTAAATCAAATTGCTCCCAGTAAAGGGATGAAATGATCTGAGGGAACCCTTACCCTCCAGATGTACTTGACTCCTTGTATTCTTTTGCCCCATATTGGTGCTTGGTATTTATTTTAATTATAAGTTATTTAAATATAAACATGTACTGGATAGTGTTAATGCAACATGAAGAAACCATTGCATAATTATGCCTTGGAGTGTCTTGCCCTTAGTGAATGTAGGTGAGCTGAGGATAACGACATTCCAAATGTCATGTGCAAAAGTCCAGGAGTCCTGTGATGGGTGAAAATGAAGGAACACATACACATAGACATGCACACAAAGATTTATATTGGGAAGGTAAAGAAAGATAAGGTGTGAGGGGGGGATTGTTCTAATGAGCAAATTTATTGATGGGGTAATGTTTCCCATCTGACACATGATTTAGGCAAGGAGTAGATGAATCAGAAGTCATTGCTCATCTCAGACAATGAAAAGGAGAATACTGAAGTCATAAAGCCCTCAGGCTAGGTAAGGGAGATGGGGCCACAATGGTGGGGAATCTGACAGCTCCAGAGATTTATCTAACCTTGTTCTTCTCAGTCATCCTTGAGCAACGCTATGAACCCTGAGCAACTCTATGAACCCCACTTTGGACAGGCAGTTAAGATAAATTGGAAATACACATTTCATCATATTGATATCTTCATTGGAGATACTTCCAATTTGTAGACTAGGACATATGTGATACACACTTTAAATGCATTAAAAAAAGAAAAATAAATGAATGCATAAACTAATGCACACGATTAAATGAGATAGGTACCATAATTATTCCCATTTTATAGACAAGGAAAAAGGCACAGAAAGGTAAATTAAATTACCTAAGCCTCCTATGACCGTATTCTTTATTCTCCAAATTTTGAAGTAAGTTTATTTCATCAACATATTTTTAAGATTGTTTGTTAGCTGCTTATTCTACTGAAGTAATATGGATCACTCTACAACTTTGTATAGGGATCTACATAGATTTTGATTCAAGACTTCACAAGAATATCCGGAAAAGAGTAAACTACATTCAGAAGGTACAAAAATAACTATTAAGAATGACTGTAAACTAGAAAAGATTTTACAGTACATTCAGAAGTGTGTGAAGTCATTGCTCAGCTAACATTGTACTTTTGTTAAATATAATCTACAATGTCAAGTGAGAAAGAAAACTGGCTGTTTATAAATTTGATTAGTAAGTGCTGGGTACAGCCTCCTGGCCCTCAGACCAGAAGCTACATTGTGGAAAATGCACAGACAGCTGAATTTATGAATTCAGAAACATATGGAGTCATTTTGCAAGGCCAGACAAACATAGTTTTCCAGAGTCAGACCCCAAAAGCTTAAGGAAAGGGCCCTGGCCTTTCACTTTAAGTCTTTACACTTCAATCGGACACAGAATGTATATACACACAGCAAGGACTCTCACAACCACATTTATTAACTCTTGCTTTCATTTTCTCTTACCTCAAGGATACTTCAAACTCTCCCCCCCAAAAAAGGAAGAGAAAGGTTAAACTATAACCAGCAGAGTTGAGAAGTGTGGCCATTTTTACCTATTTGCTCATGGCCTTGTGCTCACTCTTCTATATTTTGCTTGGTAATCCTGGAGCTAAAAACTGTATTTCAAGGATCCTTCATTAGTTCATTTTCTGGCAGGTTTTGCCTTAGAAGCTATAGGTGGGAAATCAAAAACTATGAGGAAGAAAGGAATCATTGTTCTATTTTCTGCCTCTCTTGTTTCTCCCTCCTGCTGGTCCCTGGAAATGTCTGAATCACTTCCACCACTCTAGCTCTCAAGGTTTCCCCTTCCATTTGCCCACAACTGCTCCCAGCAGCGCCCTTTGCAAGGTCCCAGTGCCTGAAGCACAGGCCCCTCTTCCAGGCTCTAGTAACATCCTCTCCTCCTTGGCGTCCTCCAGCCTAGAAGTGGGTACTAATTTCTAGGTTACTTCATTTTCCATTTTTTTGCTCTTCCAACTGTACGATACTCATGTAACGAATTTCCTTTATTACATTTCCGCAGTTGAAACAGCATGATTTCTGTTTTTCCTCCTGGACCCACACTGATCCTGCATGTTCTTCTGATTCAGCTTTTTCCACAGTGACACAGTTTCTGCTCTTTCTTAGGACAACTTCTCTGGCCAATGAGTAGAGAAGAAAACATGGAGAGTAAATGTAGCATGGAGAGCCAGAATGTCTTACTATGCTAAAAACCATGCTATTTTGTAAGATGGGTATTCCTAATTTGAAAGGCCCCCTTGACACTCTCTTCAGATTGAATATATCTTCAATAACATGAACTAGGAGAGGAAGTTGAAGTCAGCCCATGGGTTCATCCCAAAGAGTAAAATTTGATATTTGTGTACTTCAGATTAAAGCATGACACTAAGGGACAATGTGAAATATGTAGACTTTTATGGAAATTAATGGCAGCCTAGAAGTTTCATCTCAAGAGAGATACATCATGAAATTTGATTCAAGATATAGAAAAAAACAACTTATTCCTCCACAAATGTGCATTTTCCATTTAGAGAACAACAGATTAGGGTTGAAAACCAACTTAGATGTTAACCGTTTCCAATAATCTTATTTTGTAAAGGTGAAGAGGCCAATCTGAGGCCTATGGAAAGTGAAAGATAATAATCAAGAGTCATTGTACAACCACTGTCTTGGTTGACTTCAATAGCAATAACTTCAGACTGATGAAGAAATCAGATATACACACACAATGGGGTGAATCCAACAAGATTTCCATCTTTAAAAGATACAAGAAGAACTTAGCCCCATTATGATACACAGAGAGATCAACACTAGTCTCCAATGGCAGATAGAGGTGTAACATTAGATTTCTCCTAAATAAGACTCACTATGGACCACACTGCGTATGAAAAGTCTGCATAAGTGGAAATTATATCAGACCTCTGGAACCTAAAATTGCTCTTTTTGAGCCCAGATTTATATATTAGTAGGACTCTGGTACCCCTGCACTTGGGTCATCTGGAAATGTGCTAGGAATCTCCTTTAACCTAGCCCAGTGTACCTCATTAATCTTGCCTATAGAGAACAGTATAGGACACTCAGGCATGGACACAGGCCTCATTTATCACCCTGTTCTCCCAGGCCCATAGAACCTAGCAAGCTCTTAGACCAGCTATTCTGCCATCCTACAGCCACAGAATTACTTAAGGAATCTGCTCAGGATTCCAGTATTTTTATGCCAAGTCAAATGCTTTCTCCACTAGGGCACAAAAAAGTGACAATATTGTATAAGTATACTAGAATTTTTTGCCTTAAAATAAAGTAAGTTAAGTAAATTTAAAGTAAGTAAATTGGGAATTATAAATCTATTGACTATATTGAGACTACAATATCACTGTTGTTCTTGGTTTCCCAGATGTGAGTAAACAGCCTCTTCCCCAACTAATACAAAGGAATGTAAAACATTTTGTAAAGTTCTAAAGTGAGCTCTCTTTTGAACTAACATACAGTAGTACATATTCAATGGTTGCTTGTGAAATTGAGCTGAAATAAATTATGATGCATTTTTAGAATATAAACTGACACTGGTTCCAATGTGTTCAAACTGTTGTTTTGTTTTGTTTTTTAAATTCTGGATTTCAGCAAAATCCAAATCTATTTTTAAGTGAAGTCTTTAGTTGTTTTTCAGATAATTCTTTAGAAAATCCTACTTGGATCACAAAAAAGATTTCAGCAAAACACACATCTGAAATCTGAGAATTGCTGTTTCTCAACAGTACTTTTATTATTACTTCTGTTAATGTCTATTTCAAAGAAGAACACATTAGCTATCCATCTTTAAGAGATTTTGTTTTCAAAAAGCAATCTATTTTTTAGAAATAGTACTTCCATTCAAAAGAATTAATATCTTCAATTGTAACAGGCTTCTACATTTTAAATTATATGGCCCTTTGTTCCATGCAAAGTAACATTTATTCATAAAAATATGAAAGGCTATTGATTCTAATTAAGACTTAATAGTTAGGGTTCTAATAAACAATTGGATGTGAAATTTTAAAAGAATCCATGCTTATTGAAGCGATTTTAGCTGAGTTACTATTAATTCAGTTTTTCAAAACCCAAGTAGGTATACTTAAATGTAAAAATCTTGAAACTAAACGCTTATTTCATAGTCAAGTTGGTGGAGTAAACATATTTCTCAGTCAAAATGTAATAATGTTTTGTTAATACCTAAGCAAACAATTAGATCTTTCAGTTTGTCCGTTCATAGCTAATAGGAAAATTATTCTATCCAAAATGTCTCAATGGTAAAATATTCAATGAAACATCACCTAACAGATGTATAAAAGCAAATAGGAATTAGATGATAAACCTTAAATAAAGGTCAGAATTAAGTTAAATGTCTGAGACTTTACAAATCTCTCCATGTGCTTGTGTACTTTATTAATTTAGTCCACTTTCTCCTTAGGAATACACACGTAACTGTGCACACAAGTGCTTCTTAAGAAACACCATTGTCACAAAGCATAATATAATCCTGGAAAAAGAAAAACAGAGTATGTTTTGTTTTGTTTTGTTTTTTGGGGTTTTTTCTGGCTAAGACATCATTTTCTCAAAGTTATTTATTTATATTTATTTATTTATTTATTAGAGAGAGAGAGAGAGAAAGAGAGAGAGAGTAGGCATGCACGCTCGCAGTGGTGGGAGAGGCAAAGGGAGAGGGAGACAGAGTCTTAAGCAGACCCCAGGCTAAGTGCAGAGCCTGATGGGGGGCCCATCTGACCACCCTGAGATCCCGTCCTGAGCCAAAACTAAGAGCCGCTTAACCCGTTGCACCACCCAGGCGCCTCTGTCCTCTGCTAATACAATTTATCTTGCTTTCTGAATTTACTAGACCCTCTTCCAGACCTTCACACATAGTAGGCCCCAACAGTGACTCGCCAGTCTGTTGGCTGAAGGGTAGAGAGTCTTGCATGTGTAATGCGGCTCCTTGGGAGGCAGCGGCCCTGAGACACCACTGGAGTCTGTTTCTGCAGAAGTAACGCCATTCACCCAACTTATTTGAATAATACTAAAGAGAGTTTTTAAGGTTTCTTTCTTTATGCTTTTGCAATGAAACTAAACTTGATATCATTTCAGAGTAATTTTGACCTTAAAAGTAAAGTCATCCAGGGGCGCCTGGGTGGCTCAGTCGGTTAAGGGTCTGCCTTCAGCTCAGGTCATGATCTTGGGGTCCTGGGATCGAGCCCCATATCGGGCTTTGCGCTCAGCAGGGAGTCTGCTTCTCCCTCCCCCTCTACCTCTGTGCTCTCGCTCTCTCAAATAAATAAGAATCTTAAAATAAATAAATAAAGTCATCCTTACTGTCTAACCCTGGAACCTGAGGGCAGCGCTCAGCACCACTGTTCGTTCAGTGGACTTTAGGTAACATGAAAGGCTCTAACAAACACCTTATCTTAAAAATCAGTAAAATCATTACAAGTTTGCATTAGAGAATCATGGAAAATTAACAATACTACTAATTTGGTAATTAATCTTGAACATAGACTAAAGAACATTAATAAATGCTAGTTTTCAACACATTTTGCTATTTCTCTCTATCATTAAGCTAGGAGAGCATAAGACTTGCAATCCCAAATACTACTGCATACAAATTCTCATAATATTAAAAAGAAATAAATAAACATAGAAAGAGGCTGTAAAGCAGGTGTGAATGTTAAAGTAATATGAGAATGTCTTAAGATGGAAAAAAGTGCATGGAAATTATATACACCCAGCATCATGATGAAAGTGACATTTTAGCATATGAACCTGGAACCTCGTACCAGGTAAAACTAGAAAAGAGACAGTAGTATATCTTTAAACTTCTGCCCTGTCTTCTCTTCCTCCCTCCCCACCCTAAACATCCAGAACTCCCAAATAAGACTTTGCACTGGACCAACCCAATCAAGTACTTGGTAGATGAAAGGTAACACAGGTTCTGAATCATAGATATTTTTTTCTAGGCAAATGGCCACTGTCAAAAGAAACTTCATAAATGCCTAATTATAACTCATGTGATTACTACTCTCCATTTCTTCCCTTTGGTACCATTTTTTGTCTAACCCCTTTCAGACTGTTTAATTTGATGTTATCAACTACAACGCATATGTGATTAACTAAAGAATTTATTTTCCTTTTTTGATTTTAAAAATTTAGGATTTGGAGGGAATGAAAATATGAGTTACAATTTTGTTGTTCCTGGGTCTAAATTTATATGAAACACTTCAGCCAGGGCAGATTTTTTTTTTTTTTTCCAAAGAAGAATTTAGTAGAGATAAATGTAAAATTCATTCTGGAAACTTTAATTAGAATAGAAAGAATAAGAGAAATAAGGGACCTTGCACATTTTCATGATCCTCTAAAATATTTTTTAATGTATTTCATATGTACATATACTTATGATTGTTTCCCTCTTTTCAGAAAAATTCAGAGCTAAACATCAGGATATGCACATTTCCCTTCGACTACTATAACAACAGCTCTGTGTAGAAAATGCATTTATCTATAAAATGGAACTAGCATTTGGCTCCTCCCAAGGTCATTTGAAGGATAATGAATTTAACTTTTTAAAAGGATCTGTGGAATGGTAATATACAGGGATTCCTTGTAAGTTATTATTATTAGTTTCAACTCAGAAGTATCCTCATTGACACATGGCCTCACCACAACCTCCTTCTCTTCTCGGCTGAGGCTCAACAATTCCTACAGACGAGGATCACTGCAGACATCTGATTTCTAAATCGTTGAACGGAAGAGAGGCATATACCAGGGCCATGTTTCTCTGGGCCCTGGTTTATCTTGGGTTCAGTAAGTGTGTTACAGAAATATATTAGACTCTTTCTCCCAGGAGGAAACCGAAACTGTGAGAAAGACAAAATCTGGCTGACCTGCAAGAAGAGCCAGCCAACCCTGCTGAGAGGCAGCCACAGCAAGAACAGAGGCCAGGACTATTGAGGTTTTTGTCTTGGGGGATGACAATTTGTTAAAAATTATTTAACCAAGGAAGGAGTAACTCAGCTACACCCTCCCGGCTCATCTGCATTAGGCATATAACAAATCGCAACCCGTAATCTATGTGGGTAATAATGTCAATGAAAGATCAAGATTATACATGATACTTGCTAAATTTGTTATGCCTCATTAGTGTTGTGGCTTATTACAGAGAGCTCCACGGTTCCCAGGCATTCCCTCATGGGCTGTCCTGATGGATAATGCAAATAAAGAAAGGAAAGGCACCAATGACACAGTGCTCACACTGCATTTGTCAGGGGCATAGTTAGCTGGATTAGGTATGCTCTGCATTTTCTATCACCGTCACATATTGATCTGAATTTAGAGTCACGCTTACTTAGCAGTGCTGTATTTTTCACAATGGTGTTCTCTCAAAGTACAAATAGATACTCAAGCCAAACTTTCCTATCTAGATTTTCCAATATGAAAATGTCATTTGGCTAAATAGTCAGTGGTCCTTTAGGTCTTTAACTGACAGAAAAATATTTTATGTAAGTTAGGTTTTTAAAATTATTTTAAAAGGAAGAAAGCATTCTTATTCTAAAGGCAGTTCATGGCAAAACGTTGAAAGATTATATACATAAATTCTTTCTTAGGTTAATGAAAAATAGGAAACAGACCAACTAACCTTAGGAGACAACCTTAGCTGAGGATCTCGGTATCACTCTTTTCCTCCTCACCAGATTCCCAACCACTGATGCTCTTAAGGAAAGTCATGTTTCCTACAGCCACTTTGAATGTGTCAACTTGATTTAGATTATATCCAAGATTGATGCATCGTGCTTTCTCCAAATGCCGCCAAAGTCATTAAATTGCTTTTGCATTTAATAATATGGTGCAGGTTCATATTAAGATATGGCACAGAAAGAGATGGGGTGTTAACAATCACCATCATCAAGAACTGCCTGAACATTTTAAGGGACAGCCACCTAGAAAACTGAAAAGAGCATGGAGCACTGATACAAGGAAGATTATCATCTGTGATGAGGCATTTGGCAACCCATTTTTACCTTTGATTGGTTCTGCCTCATCCTTTAGTAATTCTACCCAGTAAGCATATTATTTCTGCTTATCCCGGGAAAATTTTTGATAACCCCTTTCTTTACGTATTTATCACACTTATTTTTTTTATGGGATTACACCATGGCCAAAATATTCTAAATCTCTGTTTTTTTTTTAGACATGTCTTTTAAACCAATGGCTTAAATTCTGTACTTTTAGCTAAAGCCATTAGAAAAACAATATATATGTAGAAAGGAGTTGGTAAGTAGTCCTGTGAGTTTCAAAGAAGACCAATGTATGTTAGTATGAAGCTTTCAACCATGTCTAAAATTAGAATCATCTGTAGAGCCTAAAATATACTCACATCCAGGTCTCACCTCTCATCTTAAAGAATTGGTTTTGAATGAGGTCTTGCCACCAATATTTTAGAAAATTCCTTAGTCATTTCTAGGTGTGACCACAATCGATAGCCATTGGTATGAACCAAATGCCTAATAGGAAAACAGATGCTTAAAAAGAATTTTATGCAAAAACAAACAAAAAAACAAAAACAAAAACATCATCAGATGAAGAAAAAACCCCACATTATTGCAAATAAGAAACATATGAAGATATTCACTGCTAACAATCTATTTTTGCAAATAGATAGGAAAAAGGAAATTTAAGAATATTTTAGGAAAACAAAATAACAGTATGCTCTCAGGAAGTCTCTGGGTGGAGAAGTTTTTCACTAAAGATGAAAACAAAAGCAGGATCTTGGAATGTTGGAGAAGGCAAGAACCTCAGAGGACATCTTACCTGATTCACAGAACATCAGAACTTGAGCGGGAACCTGAGAGTACATTTCATTTGAAGAAATTAAGGTAGAGGGAGAAGAACCAGATATAATCAAGTTAATAAGCTAGTTAGAGAAAAAGCAGGCCATATTTTCTCAATATGATACAGGGCTCCTTCCATTTGTTACCCCTCTCCATAAACCTGGGAATCCAGGACCACCTATATACTACAGAAATGCCTAAGGAAGAAATTCAGATAGATTAAAATTAACTTTCTAAGTAGGGCTAGAGCTAACCAGGTTATATTACCTAGGATGATATAGCAACAAAACGTTAGCAAGAACACTACTGAATTGTACTTTGTGTGTGTATATGGGAGGGGTGCAAAATCGTTAATGCTAAGCTTAACTGTTAATAAAATATTTGTTTTCATTTTTATAAAAGAACCCTTGAACAGAAAAGTATGTTAATTTTCTGAGTTAACCCATCCTGTGGTGGCCTGGCTGCTTGACCCAGAAATCCATAACCAAGGCATCACTTTCCTAAATATAGGAACGGTGTACTGGAGAAAATAAAAAGCAACAAGAGGTGAGCTTGCAGACATTAATTTTAAGCATAATAATTACGCCAATAACATGATATTGATTACAATGTAACAATAACTCCCTTTAAAAAATGCTAGCACTTATAAAATCAAATATATCTTTTTTTTTTAAGATAATTAACTTGGAGGTTTTATGCTTAGTTGGTCATTCAACAAACATCTCATTGCCTAGAACATGCCAACAATGGTGCTGGCTACTGGGAAGACAAGATCGACAAGCACTTAAAATGTAGTGCTGTGGCTTTCAAACATTTTTTAAATATTTTATTTATTTATTTGAGAGAGAGAGTATGTGAGAGAGAGAGATAGATCATAAGCGGGGGGGGGGGGGCAGAGGGAGAAGCAGACTCTCCACTGAGCAGGGAGCCGCATGTGGGACTCGATCCCAGGGTCCTAGGATCATGACCTGAGCCGAAGGCAGACCCTTAACCGACTGAGCCACCCAGGTGCCCCAGCTTTCAAATATTTTTGACAGTGACTTCCAGAAAGAAGTACATATCACATAGTAAACTAATGTTTGTTTGTGTTTAATCAAAAGTTTCAAAAAACTGTCCTTCCCCTTACTACAGATGAGGCATTCTGATATTTTCTTGTCTATTCTACATTCTTCCTGTCCATTCAATTTCATCCTATCTTATCCTATTTCATTTTCTAGTTTACCAAATTTATCTTATGTCCCCAAAATACATCACATCCAGCATTCTGAAAAACCCTTGGGGTCATGACTGATAGCCATGATTATCATAACAGTGAGTCAATGATTATGCTATACAGTGAAGGGTATTATACACTGTAGATAGAGAAGAAGTAGGTAATTCAGACTAGTGGGTGTGTTCAGATAAGATGTAAGATAATGCTAGAAATGAGTACCAAAGGAGAAATTGGTGTTAGGTGATTCAGTGTAGAAGATACTTCCGGGGGAGGATTCAGGAAGTGTAAATTCAAGGAAGCATAATATCTATTATATAATTAGAGAACTAAAAAACTTTGGTGTGTCGGAAGCTAATGAAATTCTATGGGCAACAGAAGCAATAAGAGACAGTACCAGGAAACAAACTGAGGGTTGCTGGAGTGGTGGGGGTGGGAGGGTTGGGGTGGCTGGGTGATAGACACTGGGGAGGGTATGTGCTACGGTGAGCGCTGTGAATTGTGTAAGACTGTTGAATCACAGACCTGTACCTCTGAAACAAATAATACATTATATGTTAAAAAAAAAAAAAAAGAAGATAGTAGGAAGAAAAAAATGAAGGGGAGGAAATTGGAGGGGGAGATGAACCATGAGAGACTATGGACTCTGAGAAACAAACTGAGGTTTCTATAGGGGAGGGGGGGTGGGGTGATGGGTTAGCCTGGTGATGGGTAATTAAAGTGGGCACGTATTGAATGGAGCACTGGGTGTTATACACAAACAATGAATCATGGAACACTACATCAAAAACTAATGATGTAATGTATGGTGATTAACATAACATAAAAACAAACAAACAAAAAGAGGCAGTACCTAGATCATGAATGTCTCAACTGGTAAGCCAAGAAGTTTATCCAGAAAATTCTTGGTGGATTTTTAGCACAATCAGTTTCTACTTTTAGAAGATCACTCTTTGCAATGATATTGTCATAACTCAATTCAGTTTTTCAAACTTTCCTGTTGAAATTGCCTTTAGAGTTTGATTAATAAGCTCCAAAATAAATTAATCCCATCACTGTCTAGCCACCCTTCAACTTTGTTTGATTTTGGCCAGTTTTAAAGATCAAATCCACTCTCAAAGTTGCAAGATTTGTTATCTCTGAGGACAATCAAAAGACTATGCCAAACACTTTTGGTTGAATAAAATATCTGGCTGGCAGCATCTGATACAGTTCCTCAAACAACACACTAAAAGAAACAAAAAAGGATAAAAATCCAAATCAGCACCAGATGAATGATTGATTATGGAGGAGACATGTCTGGGACTATTTGGAAAATAAAACCTCATTGAGAAAATAACATCACCTCCACTTCACTTCATGGAGGTAAGGTAAATTTATTAAACATAACTTTATGAAACTTAGAGAAACCTGAAGAAGAATAGGACTACCAGTTTATAGGTCCTCAATTATTCACCCCCCGAACTCACAGCCCAAAGACAGGCCCTAACCAGGGTCCCTAGAACTGGTCTGGGAACTATTTGTTACCAGTCTATGATAAATAGAGAAATTTAGAATGCACAGAAATTTTCATAGAAATGTGTCCTTGTGTTGGCATTAGTGGGCTGGTCTCATTGTGCAGGACATAGATCAGGTTGCATATTGTTGAATTCAGGTGATAAGTCACTTGTGGAATAAGATGCACAATGGTCATGCATAATAGCACCATATTACAACACGAATGCATTAAGGTGAGTTTTACAATCATAAGTTTTAAGTGTAAAATTCTTTTTTCTTTTTAAGGATTTGTTTATTCTTTAACTTGCTCTTTTAGCAATCATTTTCATTTTTAGCCAAACCTGTTTACCAATTTATGGTCCAGCGTTATTTACTAAATGAGGGAAGTATAATTTATAGTATTTATTTTTAACCCTAATTTGCAGAGGGCAAACCTCACTGGAAATTTCTTATGTAAAAAAAAAAAAAAAGACATAATTTCTTTATTGCGGTAGTAGTGATAAACCAAATGATGATTATGAAAGTGATTTCAAATACATGAAGACCAAAAAAGTTATTAGTTTTACTTGGAAGTACAAATCTTTATATGTTGAGTTCAATTTTGTATCCATATATGATGCTGAAGTGTGAAACCCCGGTGTGTTATATGCAGAGATACACTGGCTACTGAAAAAATGGAACTATTGTACGGTAAACAGTACATACATTTTTAAATGACATAAAGTAGTAACTCCCAAACCTAAAGAATTCTTCAAAGGAAAGAATATTAATATAAAAAGGCAGAAAACAGTTGTCACTTCTTACAAAGGAGTTTAGGTTTCTACAAGTAAAAAAATCAAAGATAATTTTCAAGACATTAGTGAAAGTCTGCATTAAATCTGTTTGCTTAGAATTGTTGATCAGCTCTGTATAGAAGATAGCTCAAGTATCACACTCCCACGACACAATATCTCAGCATATTCAGGAATTGGCTTGTGATGTGGAAAACCAACACATAGAACAAATAATGCTAGGAAAATATTTTTATTGCAAGTTGGTGAACACACATACAATTCTAACATGACAATGTTTCAGTATAAGTGCAATTTGAACATACTAATATGAACGAAGAATTTTTTTCATCTTTATAGAGGATAAATAGCCATCTTTGAACTGTCCTGCTACTAGGAAGGATTGCATTATCAACAAATGTGGTTTAGAGTTCAAGTTCTGTGTAAGAATATATTCTATGACACAGAAGAAATTACAGGCAAACATTCTGGAGTTATTAACCAGATGAAGGAGCTTGGATCAGAAAGTGAATCAACGTGCTGCTTCCATCACCGAGAGAGTCTTGCCACAAAAAAATAAGTCACCTGAATTAAACAGTTTTGTGACATAGTAAAAGTTGCCAATATATCAAAGCTAGTGTGTTTATATTTGATATTATCCTTATATTATATCAAATATTATAGTATTGAAGTGGATCAGAAGTAACTGTTATTTGATTTTGAGGTAAGATGCTCATCTAGGGAAAGGGCCTTTAAAAATGCTTGAATTATGGAATGAATTCCTATTTCTACAAGATAAATTTATTTAGTCCCAATTTTTAAAGGTGTAAATCATTCAGTTAGACTTCCTTAATTTTCTTATATTTTTATACATTTAATGATTTTGATGCATCCATGCAATGAAGTAATACAACAGAAAGTAGAGAACTCTGTTGACAAAATAATATAGTGAGATTAATGCAAGTAGAATTGAAATGCACTATGGGGAATTTAACCCTTTGGATTTCAGTTTTCCTAATGAATAATAACTATGCCTTATAGGCATATTATTCAGTTAATGTATGGATTCAAAGAAATAGTGTCTCTAAATCACAGGACACAGGGAGCCTGGGTAGCTCAGTCAATTAAGCCACTGACTCTTGGTTTTGGGTCAGGTCATGACCTCAGGGTCGTAATCTTAAGGTTGTGAGATCGAGCCCTGTGTGGGCTCTGCACTCAGCGGGAAGTCTGCTTAAGATTCTCTCTCTCCCAGGATGCCTGGGTGGCTCAGTTGGTTAAGCGACTGCCTTCAGCTCAGGTCATGATTCCCTCTGAGCTCTTTGCTTAGCGAGGAGACTGCTTCTCCCTCTGCCTGCTGCTCCCCCTGCTTGTGCGCTCTCTCTCTGTGTCAAATAAATAACTAAATAAAATCTTGAAAAAAAAAAAAGATTCTCTCTCTCCCTCTAGCCTCTGCTCCACCCCCGACTCTGTCTCTCTCTCTCTCTCTCTCTAAAATAAATAGGTAAGTCTTTATAAAAATGAATAAATCACAGGACACAATTAAAAGTTGGGTGTTATGGTAATAGGAAGTATTGTCATTCTTTTATGCACTGGACACATGAGCAACAGATCCCCAAAGTTAAAAAAAAAATAAAACACTTACTCCTTTTCAAAAATCTGAGAATAGATACTTTGTGTTTTTACCAGAAAAAGCCTATTATACCGCCAGTAAGTTCTTCACTTTCTTCATGTCATTAGAGATCAAATTCTTATTTTACTTCGTCTTCTGTGAAGTATATCCAAGTGTGGAGGTCCTATTGAAGTGAATTTTTCAAATGACTTCACTTAGATAATCTCCAGGGCTGAGAAATGCAATAAATACAACAGTAAAATACATCAATCCTTTGTACTTGGTCAGTTTCTTAACAAGAACATTACCCTTAGGCAAATACTAGGCTAAAAAACAGGATAAGCACTTTGTCCAAAAGGTTAACAAGAAAATTCAGCCTTCAATTCACTTAAGATCATAAAATATTTTGGAATATTTTCTGTATGCTATATAATGTGCTAGGAATTGCAGAGTTAAATAGATAAGTAAGTGTCAACCACTATTTAAATGGAGCTTATAATTTTGGGAGAAAGATACTCTGTACAAATATTTTTACTATTAAAAATATTATAAGTGCATTAATATAGAGGGACTTATAACTAGTTTGCAAAGTATTACTGAAGACTAATGTAGTTAAAATAAAGAGTACCAACTTTTGTAGTTAATTCCAGACTCAGCCACTAAGTATATAATAATGGACAAGGAAATAAACTCATCTGGGCCTTGGTTTCATCTGAAAATGGGATAATAATACATTACTCAGAGGACAGCTGTAAGGATAAAATTAAATGAGATAATGTATGGACAGGGTCTAATATTTTTTCTAACATGGAGTGGATATTCAACAGTTCTGATCTCCTCCCTCCGCCCTTGTATCTACAAAACTCTTTTGCAACAAAGTATGTAAAGTTATAAAGTATTTATAGCTGTAGCATTATGCACCAAGTTCTATCATTCAGTTATTCAACTAATGGTTCTTGTGTACATGTTATGTGCTAAATACTCTGCTAAAACAAAGTCCCTACTCTTTTTTTTTTTTAAATATATTTTATTTATTTATTTGAGAGAGAGAGAAACAGACTCCTTGCTGAGCAGGGAGCCCAACATGGGGCTCTATCCCAGGATCTTGAGATCATGACCTGAGCTGAAGGCAGATGCTTAACCAACTGAGCCACCCAGGTGCCCCCAAAGTCCCTACTCTTAAGGAAAATACATCTTAGTCGGGCAGGAAGGGAAGGAGATGAAGAGCAGAAAATGAAGAGGTTTATTGAAATAAATGATGTGAAGGAAATAAATGGACAACTGTGATAGAAAATAATAATGGGGGTGCCTGGGTGGCTCAGTTGTTAAGCAACAGACTCTTGATTTCAGCTGAGATCATGATCTCAGGGTCATGAGATCGAGTCCCTCATTAAGCTCCAAGCTGGGCATGTAGTCTGCTTGAGATTCTCTCTCCCTCTTCCTCTGCCCCTCCCCCATCCTGTTTGTGCTTGTGCGTGCACCCACACATTCTGTCTAAAGGGAAGGAAAGAAGGAAGGAAGGAAGGAAGGAAGGTAGACAAGAAAAGAATGCTGGGGTGGGGACTAATGTAGATGGATTGTGGGGAATGAGAGGCCATCCTGAGGGGCTGACATGTTTATAATCCTGAGAAAGAGGAAGCTATGTGAAGCTCTGGGGGAACAGGATAATGTGCAGAGAAACCATTGAATGCAGCAAGTTTTTGAAGTAGGGATGGACTTTTCCAAATACAGAAAGAAGGCCAGTGTCTAGACACTAGTGATTGCTGGAAACCATGATAAAAGATGTGGTAGAAGAAGACATTAAGCCAGTTTACATAGAACGTTGTAGGCCATGGTAAAAGAAAATTAAATGATACAAATTTCATGTAATATAAATCACTATGATTTCTGTGTCAAGAATGGATTTTGGAGGACAACGGTAGAATAAAAGACATCGGTTCAGAACCTATACATTGCAGTAGGAAAGACATAATAATATGGGAACCTAGGGTGGTAGTACTGGTGATAGTATGAAATTGTATGGGTTTTAGATGGTTTTTATATGTAAAAATCAATAGTTGCTTCCTGCAAAATTGGATATGGAGAATGAGGAAAATAATTAAGGAAAACTCTGGATTTTGATTTGACTAAAGAAATAGATAATGACTTGGAAAACACAGTTGGTGGAATTTGGGAGACAGAAGTCAAACCTAATGAGCTAAATAGAGAATCATTTGAGGAAAAAGTGGAACCAACTTATGCAGACCATAATTTAAAGACATTTCACTGTGTAGAAAAGAAGAAAAAAAAAAAGGAAAAATAGCTGCTGGCAGATGTGGGGCCAAGGAGAGTTTTAAAGGTTGGGAAGTAGTGGTGGATTTTTTTTTTTTTTTAATGTGTAAGAACTAGTAAGATGGAGAGATAATGATATTTTAAGGAGTGGGGAGCTACTCAAAGTTCTTGAGAAGGCAAGAGGGAATGAGATCTATTCAAGGTCAAGAGATCTATTCAAGGTCAAGATCTACTTAAGGTCAGCCTTGAAAAGTTGAGGAATGCATTATCTTTCATAACAAGTTGAAAATGAGCAAAAACAAAAGTTGAATTTTAGATTTGATGAGGAAAATCTCAGGGGGTTTTCTTTCTGATTGTTTCTAATTTTTTAAGGTTCAGGACAACTGACAATAGGATATCAGATATAATTTTGGGAGGAGAGGCTTGGAGAGCATAGTTTTTAAAGAGAGAGGAATATATGAAATGAATACATTGTTGAATAAGGAGGACAAAATTGGGAAAAGTAGTAAAATTTTTTGGAAGAGTCAGGTGGCTACTTGAGGTTTGTGATTATAAATTTAAAGTAGAATCAGTTTTCCAAGTTGTGTAACATTCTTTAGCAACATTCAGCTAATTGGGTGAAGACATAAAAGAGATGGGGACTGAGTTGAGCTGACACTGAAGTTCGGGCCATGCCAAATAATTGAAGGGGAGAGATTTTACAAGAAGTGATTATAATAATGGACCAAGGTCCATGAAATCTAAGTTCAATAGAAAAGGAAATAAACACAGAGAGAAAGGATTTTAACTTCTGGCCATAAAATGTAAAGGGTATGAGAATCAACCTTTCCTTAACAACTAGAAATCAGGAAAATATCTGAAACAACTCTTCACACATTGAAGAGCAGGCAATCAAGGACTGTGGTCACTAAGAAAAAGAAAACAAATTAGGTAAGTCCAACAATTATTTTAATTTACTTCCTAACTGCAGTTTTCAGACTACAGAGGAGGGAGCAAAAACCCAATGAAAGCCTGGTAGTTTCAGTGACTTGGGAAGACAGAGATCAAAGTTCAGGAAGGCTGAAGTGGCTTGAATGAGTGGTGAGGAAGATCAGAGAGAAGAAAGATATACAAGGAGAGCTATAGGGATCTAGATGTCTCTTTAATCTTTGGTTAATGATGGCCAGTGCATATGAAAGAGGAACTTCACTAAACTCAGGGTTGAGGCAAGGTTGGAATAATTGATGTTCCTACAACTCAGTGTGGATACATGATGTACCAGAATATAGTCCACCACGCAAAAGAATTCAATAATATCTAGCACTCAGTAATGTAAAATTTATAATAAAAATTATTAGATATACAAAGAAGCAGAAATACATGACCTATAGCCAGGAAAAATATCTCCATGTTTAGAAACAGACCCAGATAAGGCGTAGTAAAGACATTAGCACAACTATTATAAATATGCCCCATATATTAAAGAATGTAGAGGAAAGCATGATTTTGTAAGGAAAAATAATGGAAGACACAAACACGAACCAAATGGAACCAAAACAAATGAAAAAAAATACAATATCTGTAACTTTTAAAAACTGTATTATAGGATGAAATTAATAGCAGAGCAGACAAAGCAGAAAACATCAGTGAACTTGAAGAAATAGCAATAGAAACTATTTAAAATGAAGCACAGAGGGAAAAGAAGCTTAAAAATATAATCAATGACCTTTATTTTGCAATCAAATGCAAACTCAACAAGTGAACATACATGTAATTGGGATTCCAGAAAGAAAGGATGTGATGGAGAAAAGAAAAAGATAATTGAAGAAATAATGCTGAAAAATTCTAAATTTAATGGCAACTATAACAACAGATCTAAGAAGCCTAACAAACTACAAGAATAAACATTAAAGCACATCCAAACATACACACACACACACACACAAAGTCATATCTTCATCAAATTGCTTAAAAACAAAAATAAAAAGAATCTTAAAAGAAGCCAGAGAGGAAAAAAGATACATAGAGAGGTATAAACTGCTTTTATTTAAAAATAACCTGCTCCCACAAAATCACAAAAAGGCTACTGGAACTAATAAGTAAGTTCAGCAAGTTTGGGGATTAAATATCAATATATAAAAATCAGTTATCATCTATATATTATGTATTATATATCAATATTTAAAAATAAGATATTAAATATTAATATATAAAATCAGTTATTATATATATTCTTTCTATATAGAAATCAATTGTCTAATCAGAATTTTAAAAATTTTTAAAAATTTACCAATAGCATTAAAAATCTGAATTACTCAGGGTTAAGTTTGATAAAAAATGTACATGGCCTGTGAACTAAAAGAATGTTGCTGAGAGAAATTAAGGAATATTTAAATAAATGCAGAGATATACCATCTTTATGGATCGAAAGATTCAAGTTTGTTAAAATATTAAATCTCACAAGATTGACTGAGAGATTCAACATAATTCCAATCAAAATCCCAGTAGATGTTTTATTTGTAAAAATTGAAAAGCTGGTTTTGAAATTTATATAAAAATGGAAAGTACCTAGAATAGCTGAAACAACTTTGAAAAGAAGATAAAGCTGAAAAATTGACACTACCTGATTATCTAGGATTTGAATAATATTTCTCCAAAGAACAGATACAAGTGGCCAATAAGCACATGCAAGATGTCCAACATCATTAGTCATTAGGGAAATGCAAATCAAAACCACAATAAGATTCAACTTTATACCTACTAGGATGATCATAATAAAGAATACAGATAATGACAAGTGTTAGGAGAAAGAATTATAAGCCTTAGATACGGCTGGTGGAAATATAAAATGGTGTGGCACTTTGGGAAACAATCCATCAGTTCTTTGAAAAAGTTCAGAATTGGCAAATCTATAGAGACAGAGTAGATTAGAGGTTGCCAGCGACCTGAAGGAGGGAGGAATGAGGAGTGAATGCTAATGGCTATTGGCTTTCTTTTTGGGGTGTGAAAATGTTCTGGAATTTTATACTCATATATAAAAAAATGGAACAGAAAATACTGGTAGTGGTTGCATAATTTTGTGAGTGTACTAAAATCCACTGAATTGTAACACTTGAAAAAGTATATTTTATTTAGTATATGAATTATATACTCATTTTAAAGTAGAGTAGATCTAATGATAAGTGTTAAAACTATAAAAATTCCCCAGGGGCACCTGAGTGGCTCAGTCATTAAGCATCTGCCTTCAGCTTAGGTCATGATCCCAGGGTCCTGGAATCGAGCCCCGCATCGGGCTCCCTGCTCAGCAGGGAGGCTGCTTCTCCCTCTCCCACTCCCTCTGCTTGTGTTCCCCCTCTCACTGTCTCACTCTCTGTGTCAAATAAATAAATAAATAAAATTAAAAAAATACTATAAAAATTCCACAGAAAACAATAGACTATCTTAGTGAATGTGGATTTGGCAAAAATTCCTGAAACTTAATTTTTTAAAACACCAACTATAAAAGAAAGGAAATCAATAACTTGATTATTATCTTTTTGGGGTTTTTTTTTTTGTTCCTCCCAACTGTGTAAGGATGCTTCAATATCACAAAATGCATCATCATAATACAGTATATCATTCATATATTTATCTCAGTAAATATATTAAAAGCACTGGGTAAGTTTCATTATCTACTTATGATTTGAATATTCTAAACTAGGAATAGAAAATAACATCTTTAACTTAATAAAGTTTATATAGCAAAAATCTTAAGTAAATGGGTCTTTATGGAGAATTATAGATCTATCTCCTATAAGACAGGAAATAGGATATTAGTGTTACTCCTTGTGTTTAATATAATCCTAGAGACCTGCAAGTAGTATAAGACATGAACGTGTAGTAAGAGGGATAAGAATTTCAATAAAAGAGGTTAAACATTCCATTTGTATTACGTGATCATCAACATAAGAAAGACAAAATTAGGACACCAGCTATTATATAAATATTTTCCTTAACACCAGCAAGGATCATCCAAAAATGTGACAATCTAAAAATAGTATTCACAATCAACAACAATATAAAATATCTAGGAATTTCACTTAAGAAGGGATAAACCAGACCTCTACAGTGGAGATTTTTAAACTCCGTTAAGGAAGAACAAAATGAGAGATACTCCGTTTTTTGTTTTTTGTGGGTTTTTCTTCTTTGTATCGAAAGTTTTAATATTATGAAAACCCCAATGTTTTCTAAATTAATTTACAAGTTGAATATAATACCAACAAAAATCCCACCAAGAGTTTTATAAGAATGTGACCAATATATTTCAAACTTATATGGAAATATTAAGGGACAAAAAAGTTTATCAACTTAACTAAAGAGATCAGAGAAGCGACACTTGTCCCTCTAGATGTTAGGGCATAACATAAGCTATAATAACAAACAGTATGATATTCATATATAAAAATGTAATGGAAAATAACCTAAAGAAAGAACTATTTATATACAGACACTTAATATAGATAAAAAATGGCACCAAAAATCATTGGAAAAAGAATAATTAGCCTATAGGGTTGAGAAACTGACTCGCTATATGAAAATCTCTAACTCATACCACATTTAAAAAAAAATAAATTCCAGATGAAATAAAAGCCAAAATGAGAAATGTAAAAGAAGGAAAAAGAGAAAATAAAGTTGATGAATTGAGGTTTTCTTATCACATACATTTGAACATTTCTATGCACTGAAAACATAGTTTATAGAGGGATCAAATATTAGCAGAGGTATTTATGGTTCCTAAGGAGGAAAAGTTACTGGTATGTAGGATTTATAAGAACTCTTGCAAACCGATAGACAAAAGATAGAAAATCTAATATTAAAATGGACAAGTTGATGAACATTTGATTTATATAAAGAAATATGAATTAACTAATACAAACAAACAGCTGCTAAATACCATTAATATTTGCAGAAATGTAAAGTAAATCAAAGTAACAATTCACAACCATCAACATATAAAGCATTAGTAAAGTTGTATAATGCCAAGTGCTGGCAAATATGGGGGAAATAGCATCCACGTGATTTCTTAAGAAGAGTGTAGATGGTGCAGTCATTCCAGAAGGTAATCTGGCAGTGCTGACCAAAATGACTCAGCAATTCTCCCTCTTAGGACTAGAGATAGACACCTGTTCAACTCTGTTCACTGAAGACTTGCTTTTGTTAAGAGGGAAGTAGAGGTACACTAGTAGTCCACCATCGATAAAACAGATCATTAAAATGGAATGGATGCAGAAAAATCTAATATTATGCATCAGTTAGAAACAAGAACAAACCAACACAGACACAGACACCCACAGAAATGCAGCGTCCTGAGTGAGAATGATAATAAACCAAATGGTATATAAAGTACAATTCTAGTCATATAAACGAAAATATATGCATTCAAGGATAAATGGCAAACTCACTATGGAGGGGGGGAAAGGAAGTGGACTGAGGGAAATGAAAGTCAATTTAAAGAAAAGAAGAATGCTATATGGAACAGTGATGACATTGCATAATAAACCAAACAATGTGATTAATACGATTAATCTAATTCTCTGGTGCTGGGGTCCAAAAGGAAAACACAGGAAAGGGTAAAAGTGGCAAGCTAAATGAATTAGGGTATGGTGGAAGTATTCACAGGGCAGGATAAGAGTAAGGCTCAGGTCAGATGGAGATAGGGGTCACCTCCAGAATTTCTTACTCAGTAGATCTGGGTTGAGGCTGAGAATTTTCATCTGAAAAATTCCTAGATTAACAATGTTACTGTTGCTGTTTCAGGTACCCCTTTGAGAAACATTGCTTTCATAGTTCAAAGTTGGGAAGCTTCAGTCTCTGGTGCTTTCACAAAGCACATGGGATTGTGGACATCTAGGGCAGTCTTGGAAGCCCATGGGGCTTGGTCATTTACATTGACCATGGACTTCAGTTCTTAGAAAAGTGCTTAAGGTATAGAAATATTCAATAAAACCTTTCCAAATAAGTGAAAGAATGAATGATTAGCCCATGTTATGGGTCAGGAAATGGAAGTTTGTGGAAAGTTAGGGAACTTGTCTAAATTATGCTAATAGTTTCCAGTTTCCAAGACTGGTGACCTTCCCGGTATATTATCCTTATAGAATCATAGGTGGGAAAGAATCCTTTTCAGCTTTGATAAGAAAGACTTTAATAAATAATGAGTGTCAGAGCTGAGTCTTGAAGAATGAGAGCAGTGTGACCTGAAGTTTAGAGGTGAAACTAGGAATTTGAGTGACAACGAGGAGGTTGACAAATTTTATTTTGACACAGTCAGTCATTCTCAAAGAGTGCACCATGAATATTTTTGAGAGACCCTAGGATATATAGGTCAAAAGGTAAAACTGGAAAATGGCTTGATCATATTGTATAGCTTCTTAAATACTACACTGAAGAGTTTATGCCTTTCTGTAGGCAGTAGAGAGCCATTAAGTCTTTTTCCAGTGAAATTACATGATTGGAGCTGCTCTTTAGGGTAACAATTTAGACAATAACTTTACTCAAATTCTTGCCTAGAGGTGGAAGAAATTAGGTGCTGGGCTTGCTTTCTGTTTGTCCAAGACAGAATCAGCAATGCTTTGGCTCACTGGCTTGCATAGGGCAAACCGCCAACTCAGGAACACAAATTATATGTATTTAAAAACAAAAACTAAGAAAAGCTTGTAATAGGCACTGCCACAGTGTGGTGATAAAATGTCATCCTATAATCAAATGATCATATTCTTCTGTTTCTTGGTTGTTCATACGGAAGAAAATACAGAGATGAGTGATCAGGAGAGAGGGACCACTTGTTTCTAAACTTCTGATGGTTGTTTCTAAGACTTCTTGTCACAACATTTGAATAGGTTTCAGCTGCTCTCAATAATATCTTCATACCTTGTTCCTCAAAAAGATCACCTCACTGGGGAAAAGGGCTATCATAGATTATAGTGATTCTCTGAAATGGCATCATAAAATACAGGGAGTCCAGACCCAGCAAAGGCTACAAAAAAGATTACCTAGTTTGTGCATTTAGTTCACGGTATTATATAACCGTCTATATGATGTTGTGGGAGCCAGAGATAGCCTATGAGTTCATGACAGTTGAAAAGCACAATGATAGAAATAACCATATAGAAAAACAACTCAAACTTAGCAATCTTCTCCATGCCTTGCAAGGGCTTTAGGGATGGCTAAGCTTGAGATAGACTTTACATGGAAACAGGCTTTCCTAATATGTTTCCAGAAGCTCAAATCTACCATCTGGTTGAAGCAGCTGTGAGGAAAACCTTTGTTGTGTTGTTTTGCAATTTGTTTCCACTAGTGTCAGACAGAAACTCAATGCAGGAGGAAAGGGATGCAGTACAAACAAAATTAAATTATTTAAAATAAATAATTGGAATTAGAGCATCAGAAGTGCCTAAGAAATAACTGACATGCTGGAAAATTTCACTGAGGGTACATAAGGAGGAGATTTCTAGGAACCGTGAAATGGAGAAATGCCCCCTTTTTGAATTTTAATGAATCAGAATTAAAAAAAAAATGCTTCCAATTTTAATTTTGGATCAGGCATCCAAGGTACGCCCAACACTGTAAAAAACAATTTAATCGTCTATTAACATTAAGGAATGCAATTGAAGTACATCTTTAATGAGAAATCTGATTTAGAAGTCATTTTTAAATGCATTTCTGTATAAAAATAATACATGGTTATGGCAGAGAATTAGAATAAAAAATATTTTTGAAATATCAATCCCACCATACAGATGACTTAATATTTGCTTGCCTGTATTGTATACAGCTTATGTACTATATTACATCTACTGTTAAGTATTATATCAAATTGAACATAACCTCCATTGGTGCAGGCACTTATTTTTGTTTTGTTTAGTTTTGTTTATTGCTGTATCTTCAGTGTCTAGATCATTGCCTACTTTATAATAGGTACTCAATATTTTTTGAATTAACGAATATGCTCATAATAATTATATAATTAAAACATGTATGATATATGTAGCTTAACATTACACATGGATCACCTTGTATCTTCATTTTTTCATTTGATATTAAGTCATCTGCTAGTAAATATTTTTAATGGCTGCATTGAATTCATATTATGAGGGTATAATAAAGTTTGCTTAGGAAAATTTTTCATCATTTCCTTGGGAGTTAACTTTAGAAGTGGAATGTTAGACAATGGATGTGAATATTTTCATGTTTTTTTTTTAAAGATTTTATTTATTTGAGACAGAGAGAGAGAGAGAAGCAAAAGCGGGGGGGTAGGGGCAGAAGGAGAGGGAGAAACAGACTCCTTGCTGAACAGGGAGCCCGGCGCAGGGCTCGATCCCAGGACCCTGAGATCACGACCTGAGCTGAAGGCAGATACTTAACCAACTGCACCACCTAGGTGCCCCTTGTTTTTCATTTTCTTTTTTAAATATATATTTATTTATTTGAGAGAGAAAGAGAGTGTGGGGGGGGAGGGGCAGAGGGAGACAGAGTCTTAAGCAGATGCTGCACTGAGTGTGGAGCTCAATCTCATGACCCTAAGATCACGACCTGAACACAAACCAAGAGTCAGATGCTTAAAGATGTACCACCCAAGTACCCTTGCTTTTCATTTTTTAAATTGTCTTTTTGTTTTATTTATTATTTTAGTGTAAATACATTTTCATATTTGATTTAACATCTAGCAATCTTTTCATTCCCTAGTAACACTTCTTTTAATTTTGTTTATTTCTTTGTTTTTATGCTTAATAAAATCTTTGCTATACTTAGATCCATTTCATTTTACTTTTTAAAAAGATGTTACTATAGTTAACATACGATATTATATTAGTTTCAGGTATACAATACAGTGATTAAAGAGTTCTGTACATTACTCAGTGCTCATCATGATAAGTGTACTCTTAATCCCCTTCAGCTATTTCACCCATCCCCCACCCACCTCCCCTCTGGCAACCATCAGCTTGCTCTTTATAGTTAAGAGTCTATTATTTGTTTTTTCTGTTTTTTTTCTGTGTCCATTTGTTTTGTTTCTTCAATTCTGCATATGGGTAAAATCATATAAGTACTTGTCTGACTGACTTATTTCACTTAGCATTATATTCTCTAGATCCATCTATGTTGTCATAAATGGCAAGATTTCATTCTTTTTTATAACTGAGTAGTATTCCATTTTGTGTGTGTGTGTGTGTGTATCTCACCTCTTCTTTATCCATTCGTCTCTCAATGGACACTTGAGCTGCTTCCATATCTTGACAATTGTAAATAATGCTGCAATAAACATAGGGAAGCATATATATCTTTTTAAATTAGTGTTTTCATAATTTTTGGGCTAATACCCAATAGTGGAATTACTAGATCATATGGTAATTCTATTATTAACTTTTTTTTTATTCTTATGTTAATCCCCATACATTACATCATTAGTTTTAGATGAAATGTTCCATGATTCATTGTTTGTACACAACACCCAGTGCTCCATGCAGAATGTGCCCTCCTCAATACCCACCACCAGGCTAACCCATTCTCCCACCCCCCTCCCCTCTAGAACCCTCAGTTTGTTTTTCAGAGTCTATCGTCTCTCATGGTTCGTCTACCCCTCCGATTTCCCCCGCTTCATTCTTCCCCTCCCGCTACCTTCTTCTTCTTCTTCTTCTTTTTTTTTTCCTTAACATATATTGCATTATTTTAACTTTTTTTTTTTTAAAGATTTTATTTATTTATTTGCGAGAGAGAATGAGAGACAGAGAGCACGAGAGGGAGGAGGGTCAGAGGGAGAAGCAGATTCCCGGCTGAGCAGGGAGCCTGATGTGGGACTCGATCCCGAGACTCCAGGATCATGACCTGAGCCGAAGGCAGTTGCTTAACGGACTGAGCCACCCAGGCGCCCTCTATTTTTAACTTTTTGAGGAACTTCCATACTGTTTTTCATAATGGTTGCACCAGTTTGTATTCCCACCAACAGTGCACCAGGGTTCCTTCTTCTCCACATTCTCACCAACACCTGTTGTTTCTTATGTTTTTGATTTTAGCCACTCAGACAAGTGTGAGGTGATATCCCATTGTGGTTTTTTTATTTGCATTTCCCTGATGATGTGTGATGTTGAGCATCTTTTCATGTTTGTTGGCCATCTGTGTGCCTTCTTTGGAGAAATGTCTGTTCATGTCTTCTGCCCATTTTTTTAAAAAAGATTTTATTTATTTATTTGACAGAGAGAGATACACAGCAAGAGAGGGAACACATGCAGGGGGAGTGAGAGAGGGAGAAGCAGGCTTCCCGCGGAGCAGGGAGTCCAATGCGGAGCTCAATCCCAGGACCCTGAGATCATGACCTGAGCCAGAGGCAGACACTTAACCACTTAGCCATCCAGGCACCACAACTTCTGCCCATTTTTAATTGGATTATTATGGGGTTTTATTTTGTGTTAAGTTGTAGAAGTTCTTTATATATTTTGGATACCCACCCTTTATCCAAAATGTCATTTGTAAATATCTTCTCCTATTCAGTTACATTATCTTTTAATTTTGTTGATTGTTTCCTTTGTTGTACAAAGCTTTTTATTTTTATGTAGTCCCAATAGTTTATTTTTGCTTTTGTTTTCCTTGCCAGAGGAGACATAGCTAGAAAAATGTTGCTACAGCCAATGTCAGAGAAATTCTGCTCTTGTTCATTTCTAGAATGGTTATGGTTTCAAGTCTCACGTTTAGGTGTTTAATCCTTTTTAAGTTTTTTTTTGTGTGTGTGTGTATGGTGTAAGAGAGTGGTCCAGTTGCATTCTTTTGCATGTAGCTGTCTAGTTTTCCCACCATCGTTTGTTGAAGAGACTGTCCAATGTGTTATTTTTCTGCCAGTACCACACTGTTTTGATTAATACAGCTTTGTAGTATATATTGAAATCTGGGATTTTGATACCTCCAGTTTTGCTCTTCTTTTTCAAGATTGCTTTAGCTCTTCAGGGTCTTTTGTGATTCCTTCTATACAAATTTTAAGATTATTTGTTCTACCTAGTTCTGTGAAAAATGCTGTTGGTATTTTGATAGAGATTGCATTAACCTATAGATTGCTTTGGATACAATGGACATTTTAACAATATTTGTTCTCCTAATCCATGAGCATGGACTATCATTCCATTTGTTTGTGTTGTCTTCAATTTCTTTCACTGATGTTTTATAGTTTTCAGAGTACAGGTCTTTCACTTCTTTAGTTAAATTTCTTCTTAGGTATTTTATAATTTCTGGTGTAATTGTAAATGGGATTGTTTTCTTAATTTCTCTTTCTCTTGCTTCATTATTAGTGTATATAAATGCAATGGATTTCCATATATTGATTTTGTATCCTGTGACCTTACTGAATTCACTTAATCAGTTCTAGTAGTTTTTTTGGTGGAGTCTTTAGGATTTTCTATATATAGTATTATGTCATCTGCAAATAGGGAAAATTTTACTTCTTCCTTACCAAGTTGGATGCCTTTTATTTCTTTTTCTTGTCTGATTGCTGTGTAAAGGACTTCTAGTACTATGTTGAATAAAAATGGTGGGAATGGATATCTTGTCTTGTTCCTGATTTTAGGGGAAAGTCTCTCAGTTTTTCACCATTAAGTATGATATTTACTGTGGGTTTTTCATATATGGCCTTTATTATGTTGAGGTATGTTTCCCTTAAACCTACTTTGTTGAGGGTTTTTATCACAAATGGATGTTATACTTTGTCAAATGCTCTTTCTTCATCTATTGAAATGATCATGTGGTTTTTATTCTATCTCTTGTGATGCGATGTATCACATTGATTTATTTGTGAATATTGAAACATACTTGCATCCCAGGAATAAATCCCACTTGATTCTGGTGAATGATTTTTTAATGTATTGTTGGGTTTGGTTTGCTAATATTTTATTGAGGATTTTTGCATCTAAGTTCATCAGAGATTTTGGCTATAGTTTTACTTTTTTGTAATGTCTTTATCTGGTTTTGGTATCAGGGTAATGCTGACTTCATAGAATGAATTTGGAAACTTTCTTTCCTCTTCTATTTTTTGGGATAGTTTGAGAAGAATAGGTTTTCAGAATGGCTAAAGTTAATAACACAGGAAATAACAAGTTTTGGCAAAGATGCAGGAAAAGGGAACCCTTTTGCACTGTTGGTAAGAATGCAAACAGGTGCAGGCACTTTGAGAACAGTATGGATGTTCCTCAAAAAGTTAAAAATAGAATTACCCTCTGATCCAGTAATTGCACTTGTAGGCATTTACCCAAAGGATACAAAGAAATAGATTCAAAGGGGCACATGCACCCCAATGTTTATAGCAGCATTACCAGCAATAACCAAACTATGGAGAGAGCCCAAATGTCCATCGACTAATGAATAGATAAAGAAGATGTAATATATATATGCAATGAAATATTACTCAGTCATCAAAAAATGAAATCTTGCCATTTGCAATGATGTGGATGGAGCTAGAGTGTATTATGTTAAGTGAAATAAGACAGAGAGACAAATACCATATGATCTCATTCATATGTGGAATTTAAGATGAACATATGGGAAGATGAACATATGGGATGGGGGTAAAGAAAAAAAAGGAGAAAAGGACACAGACCATAAGAGACTCTTAACAATAGAGAGCAAACTGAGGGTTGATGGAGAGAGGTGGATGGGGGATGGGCTAAATAGGTAATGGATATTAAAGAGGGCACTTGTGGGTGATGAGCACTGGGTGTTGAATGTAAGTGATGAATCACTGAATTCTACTCCAGAAACCAATATTGCACTGTATCTTCACTACCTAAAATTTAAATTAAAAAAAAAAAAATGTTTGGTAGAATTCACCTGTGAAACTGTCTGTTCCTGGACTTCTGTTTGTTGGGAGTGTTGTTTTGTTTTGTTTTATTACTGATTCAATTTCATTGCTGAAAATCAATCTATTCCAATCTTCTATTTCTTCCTGATTCAGTTTTTGGAGGTTGTATGTTTCTAGGAATTTGTGTATTTCTTCTAGGTTGTCAATTTGTTGGCAATAATTCTCATAATTTCTCTCATAATCCTTTGTATTTTTGTGGTGTTAGTTGTTACATCTCTTTCTTTTCTGATTTTGTTTATATGAGTCCTATCTCTCTCTCTCTCTTTTTATGAGTCAGACCAAAGATTTATCAATTTTGTTGGTCTTAAAGAACCAGCTCCTGGTTTCATTGATATGTTCTATTGGGTTTTTTTTAGTTTCTATTTTGTTTATTTCTGCTCTAATCTTTATTTATTCTTTCCTTCTTCTGGTTTTGGGGTTTTTTTTTTTCTTCTTTTTCTAGCTCCTTTAGGTGTAAGGTTAGATTGTTTACTTCATAGGCATGTATTGCCATAAACTTCCCTCTTAGAAAAGCTTTTGCTACATCTCAAAGTTTGACAGTTGTGTTTTAATTTTTTTTTGTCTCCATGTATTTTTTTGAATTGCTCTTTGATTTCTTGGTTGACCCATTCATTGTTTAGTAGCCTGTTATTTAACTTCCATATATTTGTGTTCTTTCCAGATTTTTTCTTGTGGTTGATTTTTAGTTTCATAGTGTTGTGGTCAGAAAAGATGCATGATATGATTTCAATCTTTTTAATTTGTTGAGACTTATTTTGTGGCCTAATATGTGCTCTATTCTGGAGAATGTTTCATGTGTACTTGAAAATAATGTGTATTCTCCTGTTTAGGATGGTATGTTCTGAATATATCTGTTAGATCCATCTGGTTTAATGTGTCATTCAAAGCCACCATTTTTTTACTGATTTTCTGTGTAGATAATCTATCCATTGATGTAAGTGGGGTGGTACAGTGCTCTACCATTACTGTATTACTATTGATTAATTCCTTTATGTTTGTTATTAGCTGCTTTATTTGGGTGCTGCCATGTTTGGTGCAGAAATATTTACAATTGTTTTATCTTCTTGTTGGATTGTTCCCTTTATGATTATACAGTGTCCTTTGTCTCTAGTTACAGTCTTTGTTTTAAAGTATATTTTGTCAGATATAAGTATTGCTACCCCTGCTTTCTTTTCATTTCCATTTGTATGATAAATGCTTTTCCATTCCTTTACTTTAATTTTTTTAATTATTATTTTTATAATTATTATTTTTTAAAGATTTTATTTATTTATTTATTTGTCAAAGAGACAGAGAGCACAGGCACGGGAAGCAGCAGGCAGAGGGAGAAGCAGGCTCCCTGCTGAGCAAGGAGCCCCGATGTGGGGCTCCATCCCAGGACCCTGGGATCATGCCCTGAGCCAAGGGCAGACGCTTGACTGACTGAGCCACCAAGGCATCCCGCATTCCTTCCCTTTCAATCTTCATGTGTCTTTAGGGCTGAGCCTCTCATAGGCAGCATATATGATTTTTGCTTTTGTAACCATTCCATCACTCTATTACTTTTATTGGAGCATTTAGTCTATTTACATTCAAAGTAATTATTAATAAATATGTACTTATTGCCATTTGTTACTTATTTTATGGTTGTTTTTGTGGTTCTTCTCTGTTCCTTTCTTCTCTTGCTCTTTTGTCTTATGGCTTGCTGTCTTTCTTTAGTGTTATACTTGGATTCCTTTCTTTATTTTTTTACACAGCTATTACTGGTTTTGATTTTTGGTTACCATTATGTTTATATATAAGATGCATATAGCAGTCTATATTAAGTTGATGGCCACTTGAGTTTGAACCCTATGTTTTAGGTATATAGTGTCATACTTTACATCCTTTTATTTTGTGAATCTCTGACTGATTTTTTATAGATATACTTAATTTTACAGTTTTTGCTCTTCTTACTTTTCTTACTCCTGCTTATGGTCTTTCCTTTCCACTCAAAGAATCCCCTTTAGCATTTCTTGTAAGTCTAGTTTAGCAGTGATGAATTCCTTTAATTTTTGTTTGCCTGTAAAACCCTTTATCTCTCCCTTCATTCTGAATGATAGCCTTGCTGGATAGAGTATCCTTGGCTATAGGTTTTTTTCATTTCAGCACCTTGAATATATCACGCTACTCTCTTCTGGCCTGCAAAGTTTCTGCTGAAAAATCGTCTGAGAGCCTTATGGGGCTTCCCTTGTATGTAACTGTTTTCTTTTCTCTTGGTTCTTTTAAAATTCTCTCTTTATCAATATTTTTTGTCATTTTAATTATTATGTGTCTTGGTGTTTACCTCCTTGGGTTGATTTTTTGGGGTGCTCTGTGTGCCTCCTAGATATGGATTTCAGTTCCCCTCTCCAGATTCAGGAAATTTTAAGCTATTATTTCTTCAAATAAATTTTCTGCCCCCCCTTCTCCTTCTGAGATCCCTATAATGCAAATGTTATGATCCTTGATGGTGCTGCTGAGTTCCCTATGTTTATTTCCATTTTTAAATAATTTTTCTCTTTCTCCTGTTCAGCTTGATGCTTTCCATTATTCTGTCCTCCACATCACTGATCCGTTCTTCTGCTTTCTCTAGTCTACTATTTATTCCATCTAGGGTATTTTAAATTTCAGTTATTGAGTTCTTCATCTCTGACTTCTTTTTATGCTTTCTATCTTTCATTGAGAGTCTCACTGAGGTCCTCCACTTTTTTTCTCAAGTCCAGTGAGTTTGAACCCTATGTTTTAGGTACATCGTGTCATACTTTAGATCCTTTTATTTTGTGAATCTCTGACTGATTTTTTTATAGATATACTTAATTTTACAGTTTTTGCTCTTTTTACTTTCCTTACTCCTGCTTATGGTCTTTCCTTTCCACTCAAAGAATCCCCTTTAGCATTTCTTGTAAGTCTGGTTTAGCAGTGATGAATTCCTTTAATTTTTGTTTGTCTGTAAAACTCTTTATTGTTTCTTTAAATTCTCTATCAGGCATATTATTTGTCTCTGTTGTGATTTTGTCCTGCTCTTTGACTTGGGACATATTCCTTTTCCCCATTTAGTCTGCTTCTCTGTGCCTGTTTCTCTGTGTTAGGAAAGTCAGCTATGTCTCCTGCACCTGAACATAGTGGCCTTATGAAAAAGAAGTCCTGTAGTGCCTTGTAATGCAGTGTCCCCTGTTCACCAGGACCTGGGACCTCACTGGTATCTCTTGTGTGTGTTGTGTGCCCCTGCTATTGTGGCTGAGCTACTGTTGCCTTCAGTCCAGTCATCTTCAATGGCTTTCTTTGCCTGTTGTGGGCAGCATTTGGTCCCTGTGTTGTTAGTGAGCAAGTGTGGGGCTGCCTTGGGCTTGAGTTGAGTCAGACCAGGTGTTTCCCAGAGATGCAGTAGCATTGAACTGCAGGGTGCTTTCCCTGTGTTGTGCCCATGAGACGCTTTCATTGGTAAGTGAGGTCTGCAGTCAGACCAGCAGTCTGCATCCAACCTACTGCTGGGGCCACAGTTGGACTGGTGTGTGTGTGGTTGTCTTTCCTTCTCCCCAGGGCAGGAGTGACTTTGGAGTGGTCCTGGCCCCTGTTGGGTCTGTTTGTGCACTGCCACATTTGGGGCACCACTTTGGATGGACATCCACAAAGGAGGGGGAAGGTCCACAGGAGAATGTGGGGTTGGGGCATGTAGTATTGGCAAGGTTTTTACAGGTCTGTTGTAGGAGAGGACTTGGAGCCACTTTAGAAAACTCCTGTCACAGGGCTGGAGGGGGTGTGTTCACAGGAGAATGGGGGTATGGCATGCTGTTAGCAAGTTAGTTGGAAAGTGCTGGCACTGTGCTGGTTCCTGCAGGTGTCTGTGTGTCTAGGCTGGGAGCTGGAGGATGTAAATAGCATCTTCAGCTACTTTGTTCCTGGAGAAGTCTTCTAATGATCCCTCTCACTTCAGCATATGCTGTGAGATTAGTAAGAAGTCTCTTTCCCATATACCCCAGGTGATTTTCAAACTGCTGCTTCTATGCTGTTTCTCTGCAGGGCTGTTTGTTGTGCTGTCCCTTTAAGGGCAGGCACTCAGTTTCCTCTTGCCCTCCTGCCTCTCCTAGAGTTGAGCCTGCTGATTTTTAAAGTTCCGGGTGTTAAGCCCCGCTGATTGTAAGAACTCACGAAATTAGGGCCTTCTGGTTTTCAAAGCTGAATGTTATGGGGATTTGTTTTCTCTGTGTGTATTCCCTGTGCCTGGGGTGCTTGGCATGAGGGTCTCTTTCTCTCCCCTTTCCACCCCCAAGACCTTCCTCTCTCCCAAGGACAGTACCAAGGGTCTGTTAAGCTCAGGACCACATCTCCACCCTTCCTACCCTCTTTGATATGGCCTCTTCTTTACATTTAGCTGTGGAGTCTGTTCTGCCAGTCTTCAAGTCATTTTCTGGGTTATTTACATTGATGTGGGTGTTATCTAGATGTATCTGGGAGATTAAGTAAGCTTAGGATCTTCCTGCTCTGCCATCTTCCCTGGAAGTCCATTTCACCTCCTGTGTTATTTAACTATAATTAATCCAGATTTACTTAATATACTTAAGCAATTATCTTAGATTCATTTGTCAAATAATCCATTTATTATCTGCTGACTTATTTTATATATATTTGGTAGATAGTATGGACTTTTGATGAGATTTTTTTTACAAAATTTCTCTTCCTTTTAACTGATATGTACTATTTTATTTTTATTCTATTTTCAACATAATTATTTTTAGTATATTTTAATATTTAGTTAAATAAGTCTTGCTTCATTAGTTATCTTTCCTAAAACATATTTATATACTCTCCTGCTTATTGAGGAATGGTGAAACAATTTTAAGTTTTGAAAATTGGGAATTTAATTGATACTTTTATTAAATACAAAAATTAGTTTTGAGAATTTGCTATTTCATACATTACTGAGGCTTTCTACTAGGAATATGGCAGAAATTTCTAATAAAGTTTTCTTTCATGACTGGTAATTTTATACTGTTTTTCATATACCTATATATTTCTTGTTGAGCTTGATCATATATTTAGCAGTTTATCTTCATTGTGCACTTTAATGAAATGATCTTTGTTTCAGTATTTTCTTTGAATTATTATTTATGACCCCCTTTTATATTTATATTTGTATGATGTCTTGCTGATTTTTAAATTTTAATCTTTTTATTTCATTAGGAATAGGTGAATCTCTTAAAAACATTGCATTGAACTACTGGGTATTTACCCCAAAGATACAAATGTAGTGATCCAAAGGGGTACGTGCACCCCAATGTTTATAGCAACAATGTCCACAATAGCCAAACTTTGGAAAGAGCCAAGATGTCCATCAACAGATGAATGGATAAAGAAGATGTGGTATATATATATACAATGAAATATTATGTAGCCATCAAAAAAAAAAATCAATATCTTGCCATTTGCAATGACGTGGATGGAACTAGAGGGTATTATGCTAAGTGAAATAAGTCAATCAGAGAAAGACATGTATCATATGATCTTCCTGATATGAGGAATTCTTAATCTCAGGAAACAAACTGAGGGTTGCTGGAGTGTTGGGGGGTGGGAGGGATCGGGTGGCTGGGTGATAGGTGGGGAGGGTATGTGCTATGGTGAGCACTGTGAATTGTGTAAGACTGTTGAATCACAGACCCGTACCTCTGAAACAAATAATACATTATATGTTTAAAAAAGAAGAAGAAGAAGATAGTAGGAAGGGAAAAGTGAAGGGGGGGAACCATAGGGGGAGACGAACCATGAGAGACTATGGACTCTGAGAAACAAACTGAGGGTTCTAGAGGGGAGGGGGGTGGGGGGAGGGGTTAGCCTGGTGATGGGTATTAAAGAGGGCACGTATTGAATGGAGCACTGGGTGTTATATGCAAACAATGAATCATGGAACACTACATCAAAAACTAATGATGTAATGTATGGTGATTAACACAACATAATAAAATAAAATTTAAAAAAGATTGCATTGAGATGCATTGCCATCTTATTTATCAAACCAATCTAAGAATCTTTTTTTCTTTCATAAAAAATATGGTTGATCTGTATCCATCATTATTATTGACATTTATCTTACTTTGTCATCTTATACACTATATTTTTAATTTTTGCCGATTAATTTATTTTTATCTTAGTAAATAGATTTTTTTTCTGCATTTATTTAAAACTCTGTTATTTTAAGAGGTATAAATTATATGTCTGTTAGTGGTTTTCTTACATTTCTTAACAAAAATATTAACTGTAATTCTCTATTCAGCTTAATATAAGCTGAAATAACTTTGAGCTTCTCTTTAAGATACTTTTAATTTCTCTTTAAGATACATAATTTTGCCTTTATTTGAACTTAGAGTCGTGCACTTCTCTCTGTGTATGTGTACCAATATTGGAATAAGGTTGTGATTTATTAAGATTTATATATTATACTTATTGCTTTCTGAATAATTTTGACATTGTGACATTTAATTTTAAAGTCATGTATAAAATAATTATTAAAAATTAATCTGTTTAACTTGTTTCATTACTTATCTCATGCCTTAAATTTTTCATTTTTTATTTTACCTTATGTCTGTTTTTTAGGTCTTCAATTAAAAATTATATAGAAGGCAGTGTATCTTCCATGTTCTTACATATCTGACAATATATTTTCTTCACATATAAAAAGAAATTTTTTATCATCTTGTTCTACAAAAGTTTCTCTGCATATATAGCTATATTACCCTTTATTAATATTGTGAAGGAAAACCACATACCATTGCAATATATTCATAATGCTTGAGGAGATTTTCATAATCCTTGTATTTCAAATATTTCTTCTGGAAATGTTCTGGAAATGACATGCCTTTCTCCCAGTTATTTAATGTAAAATATGGGAAACCTATACGTTTGTTAACATGAATGCTTTTTAGTTCAGAATATTTTCTCTAGATATGTCTTTGATTGTGACCAAAAGTTCTTGCTTCTTCTTCAGGTGCATTCCTTACACTTAGATTTGTTTTTCTCTGTTGTCCAAGTCTCTTACTTTCTCAGTACTTGCTTTTAACATCTTCTTCTTTTTGCTCTGAGATGTAAGGTAATTTGCAAGTCTGGACATCAAATGACTAATTACATTTTCTTATTTATCATTTCTATCTTTTATCGCTTCTCAGCCTTTTGGCTAAGATCAAGTGTAGTATCATTTCTATCTTTTACTACCTCCAGTTACTGCATATTTGTTTCCTGGAAGTGTTTCCTGTTTATATCCATTTATAGTCCATCCTCTTAACTTTTTATTTTAGATTTTGTCTCTTAACAGTTTAATAGCATTAGAGTGGCCATATCTTCTTAAATTTTATTGAGTGTGCCATTAGTTTTCTGAAACTTTTTTCTAATTTTCAATGTAAATCTATTTTTTGAGATTTCTTTTCACAGTTTATTAGTCCATTGTCTATACATACCTTTATCAAAAGATATACCTTTTTTACTTTGATTTTATTCAAATGAGGCAAGATATTTTCAGACTTAATATTTACTAATGAGTGTGGGTTCCCGGAAGCTGAGACACGATCGATTTTCTTCTATTATTTTTCTTAGCTGTGGGATTCGAGTTGCACAGCACCTACCTGATTCTCTACCTGTGGCAGGCATATTCGCATATTATTTCATAACCAGTGGAGCATATGAAATGCTACACTGCTAAGCCGGCACTGACTGCTCTGGGGATTCTTTATATCTCTGTTTGACCTAATGCCCTTTAGCCATAGAGACTACAGCTCACAAACTACAAGGCACGCTTATTGTCAATTTACCGCTCTCGTGGCTTTTGTAATTTTCTAAATCTGAGTGCGTGTAAATAGCTGGGATTGAAGAAACAGGAAAGGGACAGTCTTTAGCTTTCTTCCAAAAGCAGCACTTTGTGAGCAGGCTTGAGTTGACATAAGCTGTGGGTCTCTGAGTTAATGAGAAGTACGATATATCTTCTTAATTTTTTTTTCAGGCAGTATCCACTCAAAGTCAAAGCCTGGAGAAGCATTTTCCAAATTGGACTTCATCTGCCTTGCACTTGGTAGGATTCCTTTCTTCTGGCATATGTTTATCTTCCGTTCTTTAGTATTAATGTTTGTGAGTGTCCCTTTTTCTATTGCCTCTATAGGTCTTTTTAAGTTGGAACTTGTGAGGATCTACATGTAGGACTAAATCTAAGATCAATCTAAATATGTCCGTGTTTTGATTTTTTAGAATAATATAGTGCCTGTGAGTTCTGTATTTGAGCCATGCAAATTTACATGAATAGTAAAATTACATGACTATATTGTTGACAATTTCTAAATCTGTGAACAAGTATTAACTAATGATTTGCTAGTATGCAATAGCAAAAATTATAAGAATTAATATCTTAACATATCTCTAACTTCTTAATGTAAATTTATATCTCATAACTTAATATCAATATAAGAAAAATTATTATAATGATATCCAAAATGGCATCAGTGATTGTGATCCCAAGTTTAGAGACTCGGAGATCCTTACAAGAATCAAATACTGTTGAAATGTTTCCCTATGCTCTATCACCTGCAGATCAATGCTTGACCTTTTAGGTTTAGTACTAGTTGGATTTAAATGCTGCTAGGGATTTGTTCATCCTAATGCTCTGATTTCCGGTAAAGGACCTGGGTTAAAGCACTTAAAATCCTCAACAGGTATTTATACCTTGCTCTGAAGGGAATGAAGGTATGAGAAGAAGGAGAAAGGGAAAGATTGAGGAATGAGGCTCTATCACCAGGGTAAAAAGATGATGCCACTATTGGGAAAAAAAAAAATCAGAGCAAGAGAAGACAAAGGATGAGTACAAAGCAAGCTTTGCCCACATTAGGTTTGCTTAGTTAACCCTTGCCTGACTGTCTGTTAGTCCACAAATGATCTCTTATCCACTGTAAGTCATGATGAGTCTGTTGATACATGGGGGTGAAACGTTTGACCAAACAATGCCCAGGAGGTGGAATTCATTGACCATGTCTGGTTGTTGAGGATGATTCTGAGGTTTTGAGATGTTCTATTTATCACAGGTTTCAACATAGCTTTTATTTCTCTGAACCTGAGTGTGCAAATGAAAAAAAAAACATTAAAAAACAAAGCTCTACAAAAACAAGGAATTTATATTTTTCCCTTCTGTATTCCTGACAATTAGGAGAGTGGCACATAATAGTTGTTCAGCAAATATTTGTTGATTGAATAAGTGGATAAAGAACAATAAGTGAATGAAGTCAGCAATCCACAAAGGGCAGTATCAAGGCTGTGGGACATTAGAAAATGTTGCCTGGTGTAATGAATAGAGCCCTGGAAGAGACATCAGAAATGGATTCTCCTTCCTTGCATGGGACTAATTTGCTGTGTAATATTTAGATCAACATCTCTAGCCCCAACTACTGTTTCTCCTAACCTAAATTTTCTCTTTTGTAATCTGAGGGTTGAGAGGGTTTCTCATGAATATAGTCAACGTAAATTTCTCCACAAACTCAAATAAACTCAAATAACTCAAATAACTCAAATATAGTTGTAGGAACCTTATTTTTCCAATTATTTACTCTAATACCTGATATGTCACATTAGCCAGAAAATCTCTGTTTCTCTCTCCCAGTAGATCTGTTAACCTCAGGGCAAATGCAGTGTAAAGCAGGGAGAACATTAGTCTCACTGGTCTGCCACTGCTCTCGCTTTGTACTGCCCTGTGGGGTCACCTTTGACAGCCGATACCAGTCCACCCAGGGATGATGGTCCCCTAATCTACATAGCTGGCCCCTCTACAGTGGTTCCATAGGGAGGGAGGATAATTACAATCACTTGAGTCAGCTTGGGCAGCTCATAGGTTGTAACAATTAGTGCTGAACTGTTTTGTTTTGTTTTGTTTTTTAAAGAGTTATCCTAAGCCTAACCATCTCCCAGGGTGCCCGGCTAGCATGGGGCCATGATTTGTTACAGTGTTTACCATTTTTCTGAACCAGAACCACCACTCTCTTTCCTTTGTAGGGCTCACACTTACAGAGGATGGACTTGTTTTCTTGCAGAATTTCAGAACACAAATTTTCTGATAATCATATCTGTAGACTATGACATACCTGCATTTGACTTATCTCAGTTTAAATTTTAATACAGTTAAGTATTGCCCTCCTACTTTCCTCTGGGCCAGGTCTTTTTATACACTCTTTCATTGGCCTAGGGGTATGTCATATGGTCCAGAAGGCTCCCTAGAAATCTCGTGGTATCAAGGCCTTATGGTTACTTCTATCTGGGAAGCAAGGGATAGTAACTGAGATCAACTCTGATTAGCTATCTGGGAGCAGCTCGAAGCATATTGGTTCAGAGGGGGTAATTATATTTTATACTCTGGCAAATATGATAACAAACCCTTTCCCCAGGCAATGGGGCACATCGCCAACCTTCTAAGAAAAATATCTCTTGATGCTTCCAGAGATTCTAAAACCCACCTTTTGGAAGTGATCCAGCTTCTTTCCAAAGCTGATTTACCATTTTAGGAATTAGAATAGTAATACATAGTTAAATCCATCACTGGGCAGTGTAGATGAAGAAAAACAAAGTATTGTCCACAACATTGGCAAGCTAGAACATGTTTGAATGTAATTTTGAATCTCATTGTCATAGCCAGTTTGAGGGAAAATTGTGAAACAGATAGAGACTTACCATTAACACCTTGCCCTGACCCGCATAGGCTCTTTTTTCCATTCTATCATCCTGTTCCCTAAATTCCAGTGCTCCAGCCCCCAGAGCCTCGCATGTGTATGTTTCCCTCTTTCTCTCAGTGGGTTGTCAAGTAATTCCTGCTAAAGCTTCAACTAGTAACTGAGGTATTGTTCATTGGCATATATTATGGAAAAAAATCTATACAAGAATTTGCATTGCTTGGTCTTTTGCTAAATCATGGTTTGTAATACTTCTCCAACCCCACTAATACTTCTAGATGACCCATCCACAGAAGCCCTACTAAATGGGCTTTTGGAAAATATCAGAACACCAGCTCAGCCCCACAGCATTGTGATTAAGGACTCTTTGAACATCTGGTCATAGCCTGCCTGGCTTCATTGATAACCTTTCTGATCCTCATTCTTCCCACAGGATATGAAATATTATGCTGGAAATTCACTCAGAGCCTTTTGTGTGTGGGGGGGGGGGTATGTGGGCTGGAGATAGGAAGTTTGACACTGTAGTGACCATCTTTCCCTCCCACTCTTAGAGAGACCTGCTCAGTCTCATCTCATTTGCTTCCACACCACCACTGAGGTGGTAAATAAAATGAAGAATTGGGAGCGGCTTCAGAAAGGTTATTTCCCTAAAACAAAATGTTATAATCTACATTATCCTTTTTCTCTTTACCAAAACACATGTCGTTCACTGCCTCACCTAGTTGCCATTATAAAATTAAAAATGTAAGCATAACAATTGAAACTCAGTCACGGGGTCAATGCTGTGTCAAGAGACAGAGCTTCCAGGGGTGGCAAGCTTCTCATGACTATGGCACCATTGCTGAAACTTAATACTAGAAATGCCATTAAATGCCAGCACTTTGACCAGCTCTTCAAATATAGTGTGTGTGTGGGGGGGGAGGGGGATACATTTACATATGGTGTTGCATTTTCAAAGACACCCCCCCCCCATTAACTGATTTAACGAAATTTGCAGAGGATGAAAATCACGGATCTTATTTTAAGTATGATCGCCCACATAACCTCAAGTTCTACATGTTTTAGTTGTCAGTTTGGAAATCACTTAGGTTAGTTTGTAGTAGGTTAGAAGTGAGAGGGGGGAAAAAAGAGCAAATGACACTGCCCCAGGTTGCAACCTAGTAGTACCATGTTCCATTCTTATTTTCAGTTCAACTTGTGGGATATTTGGGTAGGCTATATTTAAAATCTGCATCTCTAGCACACACTCTAAGCCCTGACTAGTTTTTATTAGTAATGTAGAACTGTTTTCTTTTTTTGGAGGGGTGAAATAATTGCATAGACTTTCTTCAATTATATTGTACCATATGTTGTAAGATGAGTTACATGAGCATATGTATTTCATTATGAATATGAACATATCAAGAAGAGAACACAGGATATTTGGACACTTTCACTGTGTGCCATCTCTTCTCCAACCCCATCAAAACCTCTGAAGTCTCAGGAAATTTGGATGCTAATCACCTGTGAATCTTCTCACATAAAATTTCCAGTAGTTCCTGAAGTTAATACAACCAAAAATGCCAATAGAACAGACTTTGCTATATTACAGAACATCTGGTTCTGATCCTGGCAAGAGAAAATGAAAAGTAATGGAAACCAATATTTTGCCAGGATATGTTTTTTTCAAGGTTCTTTTTTAGAAATGGGCAGAGATTCAATGGGCATCAATTCCAGGAATCGCTCGTTCCCTCCCCATTTTCGTTTCTATAGCTCTTTCAATTATGCACACACCCAGATTTATATGCAGCCATATCTTCTTTTATTTGTAAAGCAAATCTTCACTTCACTAGAAATTTCTGATCTATAAGGTGGTACACTCGCAATAGAGTCAACGTGATAAATCTTTCAACTAACAGGATTATAGCTACTAATTAGAATATGTTTTGCATTTACTATTTAAAAAACAAGTAGTGGGTGTTCACGATATGTCAGTGACATTGGCCTCTTTTATTATATTCATATTTCTCAAAGCTTATAAATCCACAAGAGATCTCATAGTTCACAGAAACAATACAGTTCTAAAGACAAAATATGCTATTATGTTTGCTGTTAAAAAAGGAACTTTTTAAGGTGCTGCATTTAAAAACAGGAAACTAATACATATATATATATACACACACACATATATACATAAATATATATATATATCTACATGTAACAAAAGTAATTTTATTTCATATAGAAGAAAACATCACTCTTTTTGGGATCCTTTAATGAAAAGGAATAAATTTGTCCACAGATTTAATATTATAGACATATTTATCAATAAGCCACATTCCTGGAAATATATGAAGGGGTGTAACAAGGCATAAGAAGGTGTTTGTCTAGGAATGCTTTACATTTCATTTCATTTGAAATTAAAGCCAAAGAATGGTCAGATGTTTGTGACTCTGCTAGAAAAAGGAGAGAACATTTTCATTTTCCCATCTCTGTATACCCCCCCTCCTGCCCTGTAATCAAAGTAGATTTCTCACAAAAAGTGGAATTTTAGATACTTTGGACAGAGAAAGATAGCTCAGTGGAAACAAAGGGATGGTATGAAAGAAATTGTGGAGGACATATGGGGGATAGAGGGATGGGGAGATGCCAGAAATGCAAAAAATTAGACCTAAGTACTTTTAAAGCAAGCAAGACATTACAAATAATCTGTTGTTCAGCTGATATCCTATTCCTATCACATTTATACAATTTCATTGTGTCATGATTCATGTTACTGTTAGATTTCTGGTATCGAGATTCAATCCAGTAAATTAAAAAAGCACTTTTCTTCGGTATTTTAATGCAACTTCTCGTTTTAAAAGAACAGATCTGTTAGCGTAGAGTAGAGAATTAGAGTAAAATATTGGGGATGTGAAAGACATGGGGTCTTTTCAAGTTTTCTTGGCGTACTGCTGTAATTCTGTGAAATATGCCCTCCTCTGATGTCCTCAGCTTCCTGTGAGTGAAATGGCTCTGTAATAGAGTCCACAGCACTGACTCCTTCTTCCCGAAGCTCCTGCTTGTTCAAGGACAAGCACAATTCTATGTTTTTCAGATCGGCAAATTTCCTAGGAATGAAGAAAAATTTGCACTAAATCCTTCAAAACATTAAGTCCTGTGTAACCAAAATTAAACCTGCACAAAATATTTTTCAAAGTTTTCAGCACTCCCTGTTATCCTTCCATATGTTCAGTGTTTGTTTTCCATGCTGAACAAATAAAAAGGGGAAACTCATGTGAAGAGAAGGATATTAGAGTTACTTCAGTGAAGTCCTGCCTATCTATCAAAGCCGTTCCCAGTTCTGGTGCAAGACTGGATGTAAAATTTAATTAATATGTATATTTAATATCGTGGCATGAAAAACATACACACCCTGAAGGCTTAGGCAGGCTGGGCTCAGTCAGGTAAATACATGTTTTGATCCATGTCCAAGCCCCAAATAAAAATTCTGAAACCATTTGGGAAGGTCTCGAGTAAATGTTCTTGATATTTAAAATATGCTCTGCCTTACCATATGTTTGAAGAATTATGAATATTGGCCAGTTTCTCTTTGTGAACAGTTGCAGTGCTAGCACTGACTTTTAGAAATTCCTCGCTACAGGAGAGTGTCTCAAGGATCATGTGAATTTTGTGTGTCTGAACTATCTGAATTTTTAAGTTTTAAAGGATTAGTGGTAGGGCAGTGGGGTTGGTTCAAATTCGAGAACGTGGAGGCCAAATCGGTTGCAGAGAGAGAAGGCGTGCTCTCTGGAAAGGCTAATGTAATAGGCGTTCAGCAGCAACGCTCGGTCGCCTTCCTTTGTGAGCAGCTGGGACAGTTCTTGGATCCCTGGACCACTGGCGAATGAATGGTTGAAGGCAAAGTGGTGGGAGACACGCGCAGTGAGGAGGGGAGCAGTGTGACCAGAAGCCACAGTGGCGGCTGAAGGCCACCAGCGCGGTGTCTTAGGGAGAGCCGAGCGCAGTGTGCAATGGAAAACGGAATAAAGCTTTGGAACCAAATGGGCTTTCCTTCTCCTCAGTAGCTCCGAATAAGCTGCTTAACCCCTCCGAGCTTTCAGCTTTCAGGTTCATCATCTGTAAAATGGGAGTAGTACGTTCTGTCTCTACGGGGTAATACTGAGGATGGATGCGCTAACAAGTAAATGTGCCTAGCGCCTATTAGTCTTTCAGTAAAATGTCTTCCTCAGCCTACTCTTCTTGCGTGATCTTATTCACGCTTGAGGTTTAAACTGAGATGCATACCGGTGACTCCCAAATCTGTAATACAATGCAGACTTCTCTTCAGTGCTTCAGACTCATAAAGCCAGCTCCCCTGCCTGCCCTGTTAGCTCTCAGCTGAGCTAACACAACTGTTCTCTAAACCGTACCCCTGCATCATCCCCTCAAATGCATGTTCCGCATTTTTGGCAAAACGATCTATCTAAAATACAAACCTCACAGGTCTTTCACTTTTGACAAACGTTCAATCCTGCCCCATCATCTACAGCAGGGATCTACAGTTTATGGCCTAAGGGTCACAAGAAAGAGTGTGCAGTAAGACCCTATATGTGGTCGGTAAAGCCCCAAGTATTTACTATCAGGACCTTTACAGAGAAGGTCTGCCAAACAGGACGCACCCTAAGTCCTGATTGGCACATGGCTCTCCTGAATCTTCTCTCCCCTCTCCTACCTTCAGCCACGCTGACCCACTTATATGTTGTATAGCAGATCTGTGCTTGTGTGTCTCTTTGGTGGCGCATCAGTGGTGTCTGTCACAGATGCTTTTTGTCTTCATCTGGATGACACCTGCTCACTCTTTAATTTTCACATTCACTCACTCCTCCTCTGGGAAACCCTATGAATACCTACCTCACTCATATTAACCAAGCAGAGTTCACTGTCCGTTCCTCTGTGCTCCCATAATTTCTTATAAATATCTCCAATATCTCAATCCACTTCATATTATTTTTCTCATATGGGTCAGACTTTCTGGCCTCCTTCATGCCTGATAATATTCGACTGGATGCCAGACATTGTGAATTTAACCTTGTTAGGTTGGAGTATTTTTGTATTGCTATACATATTCTTAAACTTTGTTCTGAGTCACACTTAAGTTGCTTGGCAAGAGTCTGACCCTTTTGGGACTTCATTTTAAGCTTTGTTAAGCTAGACCAGAGCAGCCTTTAGTCTAGGGCTAATTTTGGTCCACTACTGAGTAGTTAGCCTGATGCTCTGTGAATTATGAGGTTTTCTACTCTGGCTGGTGGGAAAACAGATTATTCTCAGCCCTACATGAGCTCCAAGTATTATTACTTCTAAACTTTTCAGGTGATTCTTTGCTTGGCCTTGAGAGTTCCCTCATCTACACTGATGATTAGTCCTCAGCTGAAGAGCGGAGGGGGACTGTTTTGGGTCTCCTGGGCTCTCTCTGTCCAGGGTACTTCTTTCCTGTAATTTGCCATGAGAACTCTCAGCCCCAGCTCCTCACCTCAAAAGATCCACTGAGTTCCAGCTGGGTTCTTCCTCCCTGCACCATGGCCAGGAAACTCTCTCCAGGCAGTAAGCTGGGGCAATCTTATGGCTTCCCTAGTTTATTTCTCATTTCTCAGAAACGCTGTCCTTTGTTGCTTGATGTCTAATGTCTTTACAATAATTGATTTATAGACTTTGTGCTTTTTAGAATTGTTTCAGCAGGAGGCTTAATTCCTGTTACTTCATCTTGATCAGAAGTAGAAGTAGCACATTATATTATAATTATTGATGCATGACTGTTTCCCCTTACTAAACTGTGGGGTCTTTAATAGTAAAGTTTTCTAGCACCTAGAACAGTGTTGTGTTTTATGCATAGTAGTTTCTCAACACATTTTTCAATCAAATGACTATGGCAAAAGAAAAGTGAGGAAGAGAGAGACAGAATGGATCCTACACTCTTACAGGGATCCTCAGAACACGGTTGTTGCCAGAGTTCTCTTCAAACCCAAGGCTGCACTCTGTCCAGTACTGATCTTAAAGGGAGGCTGCCTACAAAGCAGCTTTAAAAGTGGTAATCAATACATAATGTATGTACTATTTATCATTGTTAATCAGAGCCCATGAAAAGTATGGTATTATAATGTGAAAATCAAACAATGTAGTTTGACTTAGTCTGATAATAAGTACTAAAGCTCCCTGAATTATGGACATTCTTTCATTGACAATGATTTGACCTTCTCTGGTTATACTGCCATGTTGTGGGAAGACAATTATACGATGTTTAGCTAAAGAAATGTTTCCATAATTGCTTTCATTAAACATTTTGTGTAGATTATTATAGTAGACATTATTACCTGACAAACCTGCACTCTTTAGTAGAAGAAAATGAATATCGGGATTGACAATTATTAACATTAAATTCCTAGTTTTACAAAAATCTGTCACTAGTGGAGGTGACTTCTAATACTATTGGGGATTGAAAAGCGTCCCCTCAAAATTCATACCTTGGAGTCCTAGCCCCTAGTAACTCTGAATGTGACCTTATTTGGAAATAAGATGATTGTAGATATGATTATTAAGATGAAATCATGCTGAAATAGTGTGGGCCCCCATTCCAATGTGACTGGTACCATTATCAAAAAGGGAACATTGGATACAGACATGCACATAGGAAGAGGACCAGTTGAAGATGAAGGCAGAGGTCGGGATGATGCTTTGCAAGCCAAGGAATGTCACAGATTGCCAGCAAAGCACTAGAAGGTAGGCAACAGGCATGGGACAGATTCTCCACACAGCCCTCAGAAGGAACCGACTCTGCTGATACCTTGATATTCAACTTTTAGCCTCAAACAATGTGAGACAATACAGTTTCTGTTGTTTAAGCCACTCAGTTTGCCGTACTCTGTTACCTCAGATCTACCAAACTAATACAAGTAGTTTGTTATTTGAGTTAAGATGTACATTGAGTACCTAGTCCCCCGAAACATAAGAGTAAGAAGTTGGAAATTAACATCTCTTGAGCATCTTCTCTGGTAATATTATTTCATTTAAACACCACATTTCTGTAATATAGTTCTTGTCATCCCTATTATACACATAAGTAAATTGAGACGTAGGCTAAATAAACTGTCCAAGCTATAGAATCAGAATTCTACTTTGATCCAAAGTCTCTATTTTTTCTTTTATACCACAGTGCCCTGCAAACAGCAGACACTGAAGCAGAAGGAAATGTGGGTACAGAGGTCAGCTGATAAGCAACCTTGATTCCATCTACAACCTTAATGCCCATTTGCCATGTAAGATTAATATTCACGGGTTCTAGGGACTAGGATGTAAGCATCTTTTTTGGGGGGGTGGTTATTCTGCCTATCTCAGCATCTAAGGCAGATTAGATGGAATGAGAACTCTCAGCCCATGAAGAAGAATCACAGCAGAATTCTTTAGGGTTTTGGAACAAGACCATTTCATCTTTGTCAAGTGTTTGTTCTCCTTTTGGGAAATACCTAATGGATTGATTTAGTACTGGACTGTGGTGGAGACTGATTTCTTAACCATGCAACATCAGGTAAAAATATGCTGGAAGACAGTTCTCCGTGGGAGTGTCATATTTCTGCACATCTAGTTTTCTAGTCTATGTTCTGCAGTATCTTTTAAAGGACATTTGCATAGAAAACAGCCTGGGAAGATAAAGATTATATTGTCCATTGAGTGCAAAGGTCAGGCTGGTTTGCTAACAGCCCCTGTAAAAGATCAAGGTTTCCTAAATGCGGGACTCCCCAGCTGTGACACAAACCCACTGTGTGTGCACTATCCACTGGGCCCTGTGGGACTTTGGGGACAAAGGAACCAATGTAGACCTGAAGCTTTGTCTGTCTACTCTGGCATGAGCAATGAAGTGCTTTGTCTCTATCTCAGGAATTGTGTGCCTTCTGCCTGCGCCTGTGGAACTGTAGCAGGCTAGCTTGTTAGCTTGTCGGAAGAATAAAATCTCAGACACTTCAAGGTTTGTGACAGTTTTGGTGACAAGGATAGGATGCTGACAGAGACATGGCTTTCTGCAAGAGGAAAGGGCTGTTTGTGGACTGAGTTACAGGATCTGAAGAGCCTCTCCGGGGTCTAGAAGCAAATGCTCTCACCCAAATGGTGGGGGAGATCAGAGAGTAAGGGTCTCCTACTGTCTTGCCTTTCCAGGAGCCTGACGGCCATAATGTAGGAAAGAAACAAACTGCCTCAAAGGTCCATTTGTTGTTGTTCACTCTCCCCCAGGCAGGAGGAGGAAGAGAAGTCTCTAAATCTAATTTGAGCTTTGGGTAGAACAAAAGCATTAGAAATTCATTTGGTTGAGCCATGATACAGTCACTTAAAACAGAAGTGACTTGCCTACTGGCACTGAAAATAAATGTGCTTTGCTTCCTGGCATGGAGCCTCTCTCTCTCTCTTTCTTTCTGTCTCTGTCTCTCCCCATCTCTCTCCAACCCTATTTCCCCACTCTCTCACCCCAACCTCAACTACTTCCTGAGTATGCCGGGGGAACATCAAAGAAGTGAAGGACTCCATATTCTATGGCTATGGCTCTGTGACAAATGAGAGCCCAGTCTCCAACCCACACAGATGCAGGAGAGAAGGAGTGCCAGGATCCCACTGATCTGTTTTCGCAGGGGTCACAATGGAGGAGATAAGCTAATAAGATCTATTGAGTGGGGTCCTTTGGCCAATTCAAAGTATTGTTTTTGTTGTTTCTATAAATTGATGTGTTATATGCTAGTACTTCCTTCTCATATAAATTCCAAAGGAGGTTATCCCAATCTGGGAAGAGCTCAGGAGAGAAGATAGTGGGACAGATCCCACTGCCACTTGCCACTAGAGGAGTTTTAGGATTGAGTATGAGTATTACTCTTCCCTCTGACATCCAGAGCTTCTACTATAGAGATGTCCTTTTGTTTAGCAAGACAGCAGTGTCAGGCTCAATAGCCCCATTGCACTTTTGCCAACAGGGGTGCTGATAAACCCTGAGAAAACTCAAGTTTGCCAAGTAAAGCTTCTTAGGACCATAAGGATGGATTCACAAGGCTCAGTCCATCCAGCAGCCAAAGAACAACTGCTGTTTCTTTGGCCTTCACCAAAAACAAAGGACAGCACCTTATTGGACCTATTGGGTATTGGAAATGGTACAGGTCCCTGGAACTTATGCTTTTACCCGTTGGAACCTCTAGCAAAGGGAGGTAGCCTCCATGTGGAGGCAGCCCTTGGGATTTTAAAATTATGGCCTCCTTGATATGTCTACCAAACACACATCTTTGGAAAGCACCTATTAGCTTTCTCCTGAGTTCTTGTCAAAACTTAGTATCTGGCCCATGGAGGTCTTGTGACTCTCTGACTTGACATCCTCTTTTTTGTGTGGGTTAATTCAGACTCAATGACTAGGAAAGTGGGAAGGGTTCAGAAAACATTGTTTGTCAAATGGGAATGTTATATGCAAGAATGCATCCTTCCTAGCCCGGTGGTATCTCAGTTTTACATGAAAAATGGCAGTTATACTTTTGGTGGAAACTTTATCCCCACGTCCTCCACATGAAACTAAGCCACTGGCTCAATGGGGACTGTGATTCTCAAAGATTCTCTAAATGCCTGGGCCTGGTTCACCAACACTGGTACTTCCACCAACACTGGTTACTGATCAGCTAACTCGAGACAAACCAGAGGAGCCCTCTTTGGCTTTTTAGACCATTAGCTATTTGACAGTGATGCACCCTTTATCACAAAAACTGCTTCCCTTAGCTCCTCTTCGCCTAGTCCATACACTTTTCCAATGCAATTTGGTCATTGAATGTAGCCTCTGGGATACCCAGAAAAGAAAAATTCTTTCACCTGCTTTCTGGATGTTTGGGGGAAAGTGGTTGGGGGTCAAACAGATTTATTTTAAAAAATCAGAATTCCATTTTGAACATTATTGGGGATAATGTGCTTTTCTTTTCCCTAATAGTAATCCCAGGCTAGCCACAAGCTACCGTTCTTCAAAGTTATTAACAAGCTACCATCATGTGCTGGGTATTACCATTCTGGATATTACTTACTCTGACTATAAAGTTGAATATGTACAACAGCAGTCAAGTGAAAATAATATCTATGGAAAAGTAATAAGCTGACCCAGAAGGTAAAAGTTAGTTACATGAGCCAATTACTCATACCCTCAGATTTTCTAGTGTTACCTTGCTTCTTTTTTAATTGGTATGGCTTTCTGGAGAGTTTCCTATGATCAGTTGGCTGGGTATAAAGAAAAATCAAGCCTAGTTTATTAGCTTTTCTTAGTATATTAACACAAGCTGAAGTGGACTCCTGTGGTATACAGCCCCATTCAGGATGACCCTGAAATCTTCCCAGTGGGGAAGACTTCTTTGCTTTGAAAGGAAGGAAGGGTAAACCAAGGTCAGGTTCACCAGTGATTCCTGGCTAATGACTAATAGTCTGGCTGACTCTAGTCCATATGTAGAAGATGTTCTAAAAATAGACCAGAGGATGAGAATAGTCATATCTCATATAATTGCTCAACAAAAGACCTCTATTGTGGAAGAGATCCTTAACAATCAGGCAGACAGATGGGCTACTCTGTGAATGATTGTACTACTTTTGGGGAAGTACTTTTCTAGTTAGTTCTTGGTTTGATCAATGGGTTAATGAACAAGGGAACCATAGTGAAAGGGATAGAGGATATTACTGAGCAAGCAACCTGCACCTCTTTAACTGTTTTAGCTTTCTCAGGCTACTATAACAAATATCATAGACTGGGTAGCTTATACAACATTTATTTCTCATAGTTGTGGAAGCTGGAAGTCCGAGATGAGGATGCCAGCATGGTGAGAGATGGCTTCCTGGCTTGGAGACAGCCTCCTTCTCATTGTATCTTCACATAGCTGAGAGAGAGTTCTCTTCATCCCTGCATATGAGCACAATCTCATCCCAGGGGCTCCACCCCCATGACCTCAACCAAATCAAATTATCTCCCATAGTCTCACCTCCAAACACCACCACACTGCGGATTAAGGCTTCAATATATGAATTTGTGCGTCATGAACATTCAGTCCATAGCATTAACCAAGACTAACCTGGCTGCTGCCAATACTAATTGCCCATTTTCCCAATAGCAGGGACCAATCTGACTTCATTCTGGAACTGTATTGCAAGGACCAGTTAGCTGCCAGATGATAGGTTAATGATGTTGAATTTCTTCCATCATAAAAATGGAAGTGACTTGTACTCATTAAATTGGATTCTTATTTAAGATTTTGAATTTACTCACCTTTCTTGTTATATATGTTGAAATGGAAAGATGCATGAGACAAAGTCTTGTCCTTAGAGCATTAACAATTATAGAAACTTCCATCATTCATTCAGTAAAGACTTTTCTAATACCTCCAAAATGTTGAGTCTGAAGGAAATGCTAAAAGACCCGTAGCTGGAATAACATTCTTTAGGGTAGCAAAATGACAATATCAGCCTAAAGATACTCTGGCATCTCCCCCACTGAACCACCCACATACTGTTAAATATAGATAGGAAGCTATCAAGTCATATTTAGTTTAATTTGGGGTTCTTTATGTTTCTTACTGACAGCCTTATGAACTGTTCAGTTTCTGCTCTGAAAAGTTTGAATGCTGGTGTCTCTAAAACTTGAAATTTTTAACTTTGTATTTCTATTTTGTTTAATAAGCACTTTGCATAAACCATCATTTCAACTCTTTGCTCAAGAAAAGTAAGTCCTGTTATACATTTCACCTAATTTTGGAAGACATTTTTTTAAAACTAGTCTCCAACAGGCAAGGAAATTATCATCTACTGCAATATTAACTAGAATGAAGTTAAAAATAGTAAAACTTATTTCATAAACTGGCATTTCTTTATAATTTTTCCCAATGTTTTTCTGTCTTTTTTTAACAATTTGTTATAATTTTTAAAAATCTTCACAAAAGTGATATAACTGTTGCACAGCTAGGTTATAATAACTGCACAGCAAGGATTTCCAAGGATTTTGCTCTTTGTTCAGTATCTTTTTATTTCCTGAGAGAAGGTTATTGTACAATAATTACACACCTTGTTATACCTTATTACTTTAGAATTGTACACTCTTCTCTGTTACCTTATTAGAAAAGAGGATGGGATGTAACACAGGACTAACAGCAAGTATTGACAGGAATGGGTCATTAATAATTCCTGGCTCCAAACAGAAGCACTGATTATGATTAATATAATTATGTTAAGCTAACAAGAAAGAAAATATAGGTATCATATTCAAGTCCCTCTAGATTTCTTTCTTCTTCTTGATTAGGATGTAGAGACTTTTAATAGGAAAGAATTGAAAAGCATTGTGTTAAGGAGAAAGAAAGTGAGACAGACTGACTCAGAAAAAGGGAGGGAGAGATGAATCAGGAGAAAGGCTTCACTTCTCAGTCCATATCTAACTCCCTTACTATCAAAATTCTAGTTTTACCCCAAGCAGATCATAAAGATAATGTATACCATCCATTATAGTCCTGTGCATTCCTCAACTTTCCATTCTTTCTTCCACATTTCAGTGAACTAAAGGAATGGTTAAAAGATGTCATCTCAACCTCCACTATAGTAACTCAGGAATTGTTCAGTATTATGTGGATTTCAGATGAGCCCTAGCACACAACTTCAGGTGGTCAATAAACAGGACAAAACCTGGTCATACACTTACTCAGATTTATTGAATGCCCATTATGGGCCAGGCACTAGTCCAGGACAACAAACACATTTATTAGTGAGAGGGATAGATATAAATATATGCAATCGTGAAGTTTATAATCTGGGAGGAGATAGATGCTGAACAAGAAATTAAGGTGAAAAATGTCATGAAGAAATACAGGATGGGAGCATGTAATAGGGACCTAAAGTACTCTGGAGTAGGACAAACTGATTAGAGAAAGTGAAGAAAGTCATCCTGGTAGAAGAAAACTTTAAGCTAATCACTGGTGCCTTATAGAAGTTGGTGAAAATGTTTGAGGTTGGAAAGGGGAGTTGATAGATTAGGAACAACAATCCCAGCAGAGAAAACGTGCAAAGACCTGGAGGTGGGGAAGAGCATTCTGCAGTACATGAACTAAAAGAGGATTAATATGATTGGAGCATTGAGAACAAGTGGGGGCACTCCTTAAAGGAGTTCCTTAAATCTCTGTCCTAAGCCCTCTTTTCTTCTATTTTTTATTGTTTCTATAATGGACCATGGAAAGACATGAACATCGCCACCCCAATCTTATTTCCCATCTTTTTCATTGAACAAAGGTCTTAAACTGCTGTGACAAGGGCAACAAGCAATAACCCCCATAGTGCCCTATGGCTCACTCCAACAATGAATTGGGTAGATTGTATTTTTATTCTTGGTGGGAATGTCAGAGACCAGATATGTGATTATAATGGACTTCTGGTTAAAATGAACTATTTCTGATTTATGGACGAATGCTCTAAAAATACAAGCTGATATTCATAATCTTAAAAAAAATAACTCATTGCAGCTGGGGGAGGGTAACAGAAAAAGACCCTCTACTCTTGGAGGTAGTGGTAGGAATATATGCTGTGCAGAGAAGTAAAGCTAGGAAAAGAGCTGGAGCACCAAGAAGTCCACATATCTTAAGTCCAGGAGCAGAGTGCTTCCTCAACTGAAAGCTTATTCAGAAAAATAGAGAATAACTCCATATTCCCCCATACTCCCAGGCTAACACGTGTAGAGTAACAAATAACAGCAGTCTACTAGTGTAAGAGGGATAAGAATATGAAGAGAGATCCTGTCTGAGCGATAGAACAGAGGAGAGACTTACAACTAAGATTGGAACAGATAGTGAGAAAAACTCTCTGGCAAGCCAGCTTCCATCCTAAACACAAAGTATTGGTAGAGGAATTTGAAGTCAGTGGTATGCTTATAATAACCATAATAGTAACAAATCCCAAGTCTTGCTCAACTCTGGAAAAACAGACTCTAAATCTCACACTAATGGCCTAGAACAAAGGAAGGTGTGTCTAATTCCAGCCATAAAATCTCAGCCTCTGCTGTCTCAAATATGATGCTCAAGTTTCACCAGAAAACTGTGAGGTGTATAAAAAGTCAAGGAGAAACAGCACAATGACAGGAGACAAAGCAAGCTCTTTCATTCGAGCAAGATTCAGACACATTAAAGATGTTGGAACTAGCAAGACAGGGAATTTTAAATAACTGTAGTTAATATTTTAAATGCTCTAATGGAAAGGGGGTAAAACAAGTTAAATGAGATGCTATGTCAGCTTAGAGATAGAAATTATTGAAAAAATCAAATGAAAATGCTATACATGAAAATACAATAACAGAGGTGAAAACTTCTTTTAGTGAGCCCATAAGTAGACTCAACACAAAAAAAGAATAAGAGAAAGAGCAGAATTACATTCTTTGATGCTTTGCATTTGAGGATTTCTTCTACTATTACTACTAAAGAAGCTATTGCAACATTTAAGGAAGGAGTTGATAATCACCTGCACTAGGTAAGGGTGATGGTGGAGATTTGAGTCTCCCTTTAAGTCCACTGAGGGCATAGATAATGGAGCCATTTAATGAGATAAGAAATATTGAAGGAGGAGAAGGGGAGGAGGTAGAACTTCTAGAATGCAGTATAAAAACCACTTCAGAGCCTCTCACCAGAAAGGCAACAATTTAAATGGTGAATTTTTTTTTTTTTTTTCAAAAAAGTCATTAAGAGCCCCTGGAAAGTGTCATAAAGGCACATAATGAATAGAGAAACAATCACTTAAGACAATATACCAGCTCTCAATTAGAAAATCAAGAGTCTGTGGCTTTTGACCCTCCCTTTAGAACTCTCCCCAGTTCTATACTAGGGAAGTGCTACCCCAGGCATTCTACTCCAGGCAGGCATAACCAAGAAGATGAAGCTCTCTGTCCTCCCGTCTCCAAGTATGGAGCTACAGTTTTACCCTAGCAGGGTCGGGTTAAGAGCATCTTTCATCCCCTCCTTCCATTCCTAGGCTGGTGTGGCAGAAAGTCTATTCTAGGCAAGTATAGTAGGGGATTGGATCTCCCTTTCCCCACTCATTCCCTACTCAGGATGAAAGTACTTCTCCAGGGGTGGCAGGCTGAAAATACTCAGACCACATCTGCTCTCCTACCTCAGCTTGTTCCAGTTCAATGCCAGGAGGGACAAGCCAAGAAAAGCCACCACTGCAGGGCCCATTTAGGGAGCGGGAGTATCACTCCAGCAAAAGCATGTTTCCTTCTAGCTCCGATGCGGTGCTACAAAGATTATGCCCGGTGGGAAAGGCAGGCTCTAAGACTAAAGATTCGAAAGCTCCACTTGAGGGAACCGACTTTATTCGGAACAAAGCAAGGAGACTCCATGCCTAAAGGAGACTTTCCCTAAAGGGCAGAAGCTTCACTGGTACAAAGGGCTTAAGCACAGTCTCTGACCAAACACTCACTGAACAATGAACTACTCTAGTAAAGGGTGACTCTTAGAAACCCAGAATTAAAATTAAATTCCAGTCATCGCTGGCAGTCTGAAAGACTATGAATGCCCAAGGTGGCACCCTCTCAAAAAAAGGTACAGACAAAAAAACCTCTAAGCTACTAGTCCTTCACTGAACATGGCGGGGTGGGGGGGAAGGTATACTCCCTGATTTGTACTAGCAGCCTCATGTCCTACATACATTCACAATAAAGAATTAAAATCTAACTGGGAAAGGGAACTTAAGCATGACTTTCAACATGTTAGTGATTTATATCGACATAGGGCCACTGTCGATTTAAAATTAAAAATGTTACCAGAGATAAAGAGAGCCAATTCATAATGATAAAAGAGTTAATCCACCAGGAGGATATAGCAATTACATAAACACACATGTACTTAACAGAGCTGCAAAATACATGAAGCAAAACTAACAGAATTGAAGGGAGAAATAGAGAATTCAGTAATTACACTTGGGGACTTCAATACCTCACTTTCAATAGCGGATAGAACAACTAAGCTGGAGATCAACAAGGAAATTGAAGACTTGAACAACTATAAATGGACTAGATCTACCAGACATCTATTAGACACTCCACCTAACAACAGACCATATATTTTTAATTATACATGGGATATTCTCCAAGATAGACCATATGGTAAGCTATAAAACAAGCCTCAATAAATTTAAAAGCATTTAAATCATACGTAGGTGCTCTCTATCCAGAATAGAATAAAATTAGAAATCAATAACAGAAGAAAATTTAGGAAATTCACAAATATGTGGAAATTAATACAATCCTAAGTCACAAAAGGGTCAAAGAATAATCAAGGAGAAAGTAGAGAGTACTTTGACATGAATAAAATTAGAACATTATATACCAAAATCTACAGAATGCAGCTAAAACAGTGCTTGGAAGGAAACTGAAAGCTGAAAATGCCTATAATATAAAAAGAAGAAAGACCTTAGATCTATACCACAATATTTCATCACAAGAAACTAGAAAAACAACACAAATTAAACCTAAATCAAGGAGAAGGAAAGAAATAATAAAGGATAGAGTAAAATTAATGAAATAGAGAATAGAAAAGCAGTGAATATCAAAACTAAAAGTTGGTTCTTTGAAAAGATTAATGAAATTGAAAAATCTTTAGCTATACTGACCAAGGAAAAAAGAGAAAATTCAAATTAGTGAACTCAAGGATGACAAAGAGGACCTCACTACAATCCCTACAGAAATGAAAGGACTATGAGAATACTATGAATAACTGTACACTCACAAACTAGATAATTTAGATGCAATGGATACATTTCTGGAAAGACACAGACTTACAAATTGAATTAGTAACTTTTTAAAAACTTCCCACAAAGAAAAGTCTAAGACCAGATGGTTTTACTGGTGAATTCTACCAAACATTTAAAGAAGAATTAACACCATAAAATCTTCCAAAGAAGCACAGAGGAGGAATACTTCTCAACTTAATGAGACCAATATTAACCTGGTATCAAAACCAAAGATATCACAAAAAAAAAGTACAGACCAGTATTCCTTATGAATGTAGATGTAAAAGCCTTTAAAAAAAAAAAAAAGCCTAGCAAATGAAATTCAGCAACATGTAAAACATGTAAAAACATATACTATGACTATTCCAGAATGCAAGATTGGTCCAATATGCAAAAGGCAATGTAATATAACAATTTAATAATGTACAATACCATCTAGTCATCTCAATAGATGCAACAAAAGAATTTGACCATACTCAATAGTCTTTCACAATTAAAACACTCAAAAAAATAAGAATAAAAGGAGTCTTCCTCAACCTAATAAAAGGCATATACAAAACCCCACAGCTAATATCTTACTTAATGCTGGAAAACTGAAAATTTTTGTCCTAAAATCAGGAACAGGACAGCAATATTTGCTCTTGACACTTCTATGCAATATTGCGCTGCACATTCTAGCCAGGGCAATTAGGAAAGAAAAATAAATAAATGGCACCAGATTGGAAAGGAAGAAGTACAATAATATCTCTTTGTAGATGTTATGATCTTATATATGGAAAAATCACTAAATTTTAATTCCAGTGTAGTTAACATACAGTGTAATATTAGTTTCTGGTGTACAATATAGTGATTTCACAATTCCATACATCACCCAGTGCTCATCACGACAAGTGCCCTCCTTAATCTCCATCACCTATTTCACCCATTCCTCCACCCACCTCCCCTCTTAACCATCAGTTTGTTCTCTGGAGTTAAGAGTCTGTTTCTTAAGTATAAATTTAAAAAAGGAGGGGCATCTGGATGGCCTAGAGGTTAAGCGTCTGCCTTCAGCTCAGGTCATGATCCCAGGGTCCTGGGATGGAGCCCTGTGTGGGGCTCTCTGCTGAGCTTCTGCCTCTCCCTCTGCTGCTCCCTCTGCTGTGCTTTCTCTCTGTCTGTCTCTCTCTCTGTCAAATAAATAAATAAATACATACATACATACATACATACATAAAAGAAAAGAAAAGGAAAAAAGAAATATAAGACCTGTGCACTTCAAACTACAAAACATTATGGAAAGAAAATAAAGAAAATCTAAACAAACAGAAAGACATCCTCAAATCTACCTACAAATTCAATGTTTATCAGAATCCCAGCTAACATTTTTGCAGAAATCAGTGGTATGATTCTACAATTCATACGGAAATTCTAGAATTGCCCAAGCAATCTTTAAAAAGAAGCACAAAGTTAAAGGACTCACACTTCTTGATTTCAAAACTTACTACAAATCTATAGTAATCAAAACAGTATGGTGCTGGCATGAGGACAGACATATAGACCAAAGGGATAGACTAGAGATCCCCAAAATAAACCCTTTCATCTTTAGCCAATTGCTTTTTAACAAGGGTATTAAGATCATTTTATGAGAAAAGGACAGTCTTTTCAACAAATGGTGCAGAAAAAACTGGATATCCACAGGCCAGAGAGGGAGTTTCAACTTCTACCTCATACCATATACCCTAATGAAACCAAAATAGATCATAAACTTAAATATAAGAGCTAAAGCCTATATGTAAGAAAATAGGGGAATAATCTTTGTGACCTTGGGCTAGGCAATGATCCTTCAGATATGACACCAAAATCACAAGTGACCAAAAAAAAAAAAAAAAAAAAAACCAGGAAAAAGAAAAATACTGGACTACATCAAAATCAAAACCTTTTTGTTGGGGCGCCTGGGTGGCTCAGTCGTTAAGCGTCTGCCTTCGGCTCAGGTCATGATCCCAGGGTCCTGGGATCGAGCCCCGCATCGGGCTCCCTGCTCGGCGGGAAGCCTGCTTCTCCCTCTCCCACTCCCCCTGCTTGTGTTCCCTCTCTTGCTGTGTCTCTCTCTGTCAAATAAATAAATAACATCTTTAAAAAAACAAACAAACACTTTTTTGTTGCAAACTATACCACCAAAAAGTGAAAAAAAAGAAAATATTTGCAAATTATATGTCTGATAAAAGACTTCTACACAGAATATATAAAGAGCATATAATTCCACATTTAAAAGGGAAATAACCCAATTAAAAATGTATCCAATATGTTTCTAGCTTCTCTAAATTTGATGCTTTAATATTTGCCCTGAATGCATACCCTGGACATGCCTTATTCTAGACAACTTGATTATGTATGCCTGAGTTACCCACCTCTGTCATCACCACCACCCCCTGAGACTTTTCCTCTCAGAAACACACTCTTCAAATGCATATCAGTCCAGAGTCCATAGCTTCAACTGCTTCCTTTGTCATATTCTCACACTCTGAACCACTATCCATCTATCCTAATCATTCTAGTGCTCGACAACCAGAGACAGTCCCTAAGTCCCAGAGCCTGCTGAAATGATTCAAAGTAGCCAATCCTAAACTTGCTTGCCCTACCTCATACATTCCTTCTTGTGGAAACTGCAATAAGTTTTGTGACTAAGCTTGGTGCTTCCCCATGTGCCCCTTCCCAGCATGGCATGCCCCTCCTCTTGGGGACTGTAAGTAATAAACTAATATTTTTTAAAACAAAGAATTTGAATTGATATATCTCCAAGAAGATATACAAATGGCCAATAAACATATGAAAGGATGTTTAACGTCATTAGTCATGTAGGGAAATACAAATCAAAACCACAACGAGATATCATCTCACATCCACTAGGATGGTTATAATCAAAAACACATAATAACAAGTGTTCCTAGGATGTGGAGAAATTGGAACCCTTATACATTGCTGGTGGGAGTGTAAAATGGCATGGCCACTATGGAAAACAATTTGACAATTCTCAAAAATATCATATATATGAGATATATGTGTATATATATGATATATGTGTATATATATGCTCATATCATATATCATATGTATATGATCATATATATGATATCGTATATATGATTATATATAATATATATTATGTATATATTATATATATAATCTCCAAAACAAATGAAAACATATGTCCACATTAAAATTTGTATGTGAATGTTAATAGTAGCATTATTCATAATAGCCAAAAGATGGAAGCAATGCAAATGTCTATCAACTATTAAGCTGATACACAACTTGTGATATCCATACATGGAATATTATTCAGCCATCAAAAGAAATCAAATGCTAAAGCATGGATGAACCTTAAAAACATTTTCCTAAAGTGAAAGAAGCCAGTCATAAAGGACCATATATTATATGATTCCATTTACATAAAATGTTGAGAATAAGCAAATTTATATACAGACAGAAAGTGGATTAATAGCTGCCCAGAGCTGAGGGGTGGGGCAAGAAGTGACTGCTTATGGGTATGGAGTATTTTGGGGGAGAAAAAGAAAATATAAAATTAGATCATGATAATGGTTGCACAACTCAGTGAACTTACTAAAAACAGTGAGCTATACTTTTCAAGTGGATGAATTGTATAATATGTGAATTATATTTCAGTAAAGTTGTTAAGAATATTGGAGTAGCAGTTCCTTGAACATCCAAGTGAAGATGCTAAGTTTGTAGCTATAAATATTAATTTGATAGCCATTTGTACACAAGAGAATAGATACCAGCTATCAGACAATGTTGAGAAAATGAAAACAAAGACCTAGTTGACTTTCTTCACTTTGTTAATTCATCGTAGTGAATTTTTTTCAAACCTTGAATGTCTTACTCAATACTTCTGAGTACATTTTTATTGTATTTATCATAATTGCAATTGCTATTACATGTTCATTGTTAATAGTTCACTTTTCTGTGGGCTTTGCTATTTCAGTTGACTTTGAAAGTGTCTTAATGCATAAAACTGGGCACGATAATTAATCCATTTGCATATAATATGGCTATTTGGGGAGTAGTGGGGGAAAAAAGCAGAAGAGAGGAGAAGAGAGGGAGTAATAGGAATAGTAATAACTTAATGACTCTGCTAACATTCTTAGGGTTTTCTATATTTTGGCAATAACCCTATGACTGAGATATTTGGCAAATGATGCTAGGGCATAGGGAAAATGGAATCAACCAAATTATTAGTAACTTCAGTGACCAAATCTCAAGCATAATCATTTTTTTTATTTATGACTATTTACTGATGTGCAACTGTATCTAAGAAAGTAATTAGACATTAAGTAATTTGTTTTTTATGATAATGGGGAAGTTAGGATTTTGCATTTGTTTGTGGTATATTGTTTCCTCAAGGACAGATTTCAAGAGCAGTAGATGCATCTGAAATGTCAGTTGGGTAACACAGTAGAAGGTCCTCATAGGGACGCTTCCCTCTAAGTAGAAATTCTGAAGACCTTTCTAATAGAATTTCAACTGTGCTTTAATTAACTTGCCTGAAGAGTGCAAGTATTATTCAAATGAAGTCTAGCAAAGTTGTTTGGTATGTGTTTGAAAGAGCAGCTAATAATCGAAAAGGGAACACCAACAAGACTGGGAGCTAAAATGTTAACCCAATGATATTGTTGTGGAGCATATCACAATTTCAAAGAAATCTTCATGCCTAGTTATTTGGGGTTTTTTTCTCACATTTCAGCTTTATGTCTTTCTTTCGTGTCCTCACCCAGTTCCCCTGAATAGTGGGCAGAGATTATGTGAAAGCATTCGAGGATATACTTAAATTTGAGATTCAGAAAGAGGTTAGACTATAATGGCAAATCAGAATTTTTAGAAGACGTAGACAGATGAGGTATAATTTTAAAATACATAGTATATTATAATTTTATGTTACAAGAGAAAAAAAAAAACTACTGTTCTTGAAAGAGAAACTATATAGAATAAAGCTTAGCAATGCCTCACTGACTAGGAAACACACTTAGGAGATATTAGGAGCTTTCACCAGGGACATACCTTTAGATCAGAATGCTGGGTAGTACGTGTATGGAATTCTCAGTTTAATCTAAAGGAACAAATGTTTTCAAAAGTTCAGAAACACTGATTTAAATAAATTGCTCCTTAATTTGTGAATATTTTAAGTTTGAATTTATTTTTGTTTTCCTTCGAGCACATGTATGCATAATTTATATATGAATGCATAGACATATTTTCATCACAGTAATCATTTAATTGAGAGAGGATTTTTTAAATTTATTTAAAACAACGGACCTTTCCATTTTTCATAAAACATTTCCTATAGTATATGTTATCATATTATGATCATTTAAGAATATTTTTGACAAATAATCTCTATCCTTTCCAGTGGGGGAGCATGTCTGGTTATTAGGAAATGCTTCCAGATTAGACCATGAATCAAAAAGAACCATGAGTACCAGTCCTATTCAAATGCTTACATCTGGGGAGAACAACACTTTAAGTGATTGAGACATGCGAGACTCTGATTAATGAAAAAATTCTAGAGAAATGTGCCTATAACCTCAACGATGGCTAACAGCCTCCACTGTCTAAAATTTCCCCTTATATTTAAGTGAAATCGCTATTGATATACTGCATCTGCAACCTGTTTCTATTTATTCTCTCCTCATAGAAGGTAGAAATTTATTAATTGGCCACCATCTTTAAAATAATATCTGTATTATACCTCACATTTTATTTTAAAAAATTAGAATTTAGGAAGCACAAAAAAAAAGTCCTATTAGAACTTCATTGGCTTTCAGAAAATATATATGGGTTCAAATCAAGGTTCTTCACTTATTGGATATATTAATATTACTCGATGTCTTAGTAATAAATGGGGATAGTCAGATCTATCTCAGGGTTATTGCAAAGATTAAATGAGACAAAGCCAATAAGGTGTATAGTACATCATAAACACTCATAAATGATAGCTATTATCAATAGCTATCAAATATGGTAAGGACTTCACTGGCTCTCTGCTCCCTTTCTTCTCATAGGTGAGAAATGAAACCCATAAAGTTAGGAAATCTGTTTAAAGACATCCCGAATCTAGGCCTCCTGACTCCCTCCTTCACCAGCCTCCAAGGCCTTCCCATTTCATACAGGAAAAAATTCCAAATTCCTCATCAAGTCCTAAGTATCCTCAGTGAACCCTGCCTACCTGTCTACATCCATTTCCTATCGTGCTGCCCACTGGCCCCAAGCCTGCGATTGCAGAATCACCCTGACGTCTCATGGGATTTCAAAGTCTCGCAGACCTCCCAGACCTCCTGCCAACCCCCTCTTCCACACCACCCTGCATTCTTTACAGCCTTCTAGCATCGCACCGCCACGGCTGGGCGTTGGCTTGTTTTATGTCTGCATCTCTCCACTAGAAAACAAGCTCCTGTGGAAAAGCAGCACAGTTGGTAGCACTTCTGTTTCTGCTTCTGTTTCCATCCTTGAGAGGATTTCAAGGGAGAAATGGAGGACAGTTTGGAAGCGAGCACTTGGGGTGTGAATATTCAACCACAGCTGGGAATGGTCCAAAGAGGTCCTCTGAACAAATACATGTCTTTAAACACCATGGGAGGTAGGGGGGTCGGTGTCAGGTATTCAGATAAACATGGTAGTGGAGTCAGATGATAAATATTTGCTCTCTTAGAAATAAAATGATTCTTTGTATATATTAAGCTCAACCAGGGATTTCCTCTGCTATTTGTTTACTTCTCATAATCATACTTATTCTAATTGTTATTACTTTACTTTCATCTTTAATAAACACGCTGTATGTGTTTTTAAATCTCTCTTGTGTTTATAATTGAACAAGTATACTTAATACTTAGCAATCTGCACAGTAGCCTGCTCTAAATTTGTGACCTATTATATATATCTCAGAGCCCCGTGGTAGCTGATCTACACAAGATTTATCCTCAGGAAAGTCTCCTTTTCGTTTTTCAGTCTCTCTCTCTCTCTCTCTCTCTCACACACACACACACACATGCACACAAGTCTTGGTTAGTAGCTCTTCACTCTGTTGCAGAGCTTCTGAACTGCTACAGAGTGACTGACAGGAAAATTAAAAAAAAACCAACAAAACACAACTAACAAAGACCAAAAGAAAGTATGACATGGAGATAGAAAAAAGGAAAAAGAACAACTTTGAGCAAAAATGAAATGAGTGAGTGGCAGGACTGAAGTACGAGATGTTGGCACAGATCCAAAAAACTGTCCAGAAACAAAGACTGAAATAATATAAATGTTTGGCTGTGAATTAAAGGAGGAAGGAAAACTCAAGGATATGTCAAATGTATATCAATAGCACTGTCTCTACCCAAAAGACAGATGGACAAATGTCCATAACCTTTGGCCTGAGTTTATATATTTAAGTTTGTCTGTGTGCGTATATGTGTGCACACAATTATGCTTAACTTTCCGACAATTTCTTAGTATCTGGAAAATAGAGAATTTAGGTATTTAAAACATTCTCAAAGATATATCATTCTTCTTTTTCAAGGGGGCAGCTGTTAGGCCCTAACTCAGGACCTAAATCAAGCAAGCTAATTATTTGGTGCCCTTTCAAAATAGTCCTTAAGCAATTTTCATTCAAACTGAGTTAGCGAAGATGGAGAGACATCAATTTCCTACTTTTCACATATAAAGTTGCTTATTAATTTGCTTCCAGTGACTAAAGTAAAAAAAGGCAACGTGTTTTCTGATTCTTTTTTTTTTTTTAAGGTTTTATTTATTTATTTGACAGAATAGCGAGAGAAGGAACACAAGCAGGGGGAGTGAGAGTGGGAGAGGGAGAAGCAGGCTTCTCGCGGAGCAGGGAGCCCGATGCGGGGCTCGATCCCAGGACCCTGGGATCGTGACCTGAGCCGAAGGCAGATGCTTAACGACTGAGCCACCCAGACGCCCTGTTTTCTGATTCTTGAGGTTTATATTCCACCTTCAACTTTCTTTCCTGAACCAGGTGTGTTTGGGAAGCATCACACTAAAGCGATTAAAATTTAGAGAATAAGGAAAATCACTTGTTCGCAGTAAATAGCAGTATGCTATCATTATTTTGTTTCTGAACCTTAGCAGCTGGTGACTGCCAAGTTCAGGTGACTGTCTACTAGCTAGCTTCAGAGTTGGCTGGCGAGGAGCGTTTTTTCTTTTCTTTTCTTTTCTTTTCTTTTCTTTTCTTTTCTTTTCTTTAAATAAATTTCCATTCAGGGCAGCGCCACTTTGGTAGGAGCAAGACCAATATTCATTTTGCCGATAATATAAGGAGTTGCTTGTGGAAACCTGAGTTTTTTGGCACCATATATTTGATTTATTCCACTGAAGTTTTAGCGCCCCTTACAGATTAGCACCCCTGGTGAGAACCAGCTGGCCCTTAATCCAGCTTGTCCCTCACTCAGAGTGTATTTGGTATTCAACATTGTGCTGGACTTCTTAGCACATGAGACAAGAAATAGGAGGTGTAAGGATTGGAAAGGGGAAAACAAAATTGTCAGTATTCTCAGATGCTATGATTAGCTAAACAACAACAAAAAAATCAAATGAATCTAGAAGAACAAATCCAAAATTTAGCAAGATTATAGGATTAATGATATTCCTATAAACCAGCAACAAAGATAAAAACTAATAATATAAGATGGTTCCATTCAAAAGCAGTAATGTACCTAGGAATAAGTTTAGCAAAGTATGTATAAGGCCTTTATGGAGAAATTTGAGAAATTTGTTGGAAGACATTGAAGAAGATCCTCATAAATAAAGTGTATGCCTGATGATGGGAATACTCAGTATGTTAACAGTGCACAGATCTCCAAACTAATCTGTAAATATAATACAACTCCAAACAAAACCAACTTTTTTTAGTGGAAATTTACAGATATAAAATTCTTATGGCATGGTTAAGGGTCAAGATGAGGCAGCGATTTAAAAGAAAAAGAATAAGGACTTAGCACTAACTCTAAGAGTCATAAAAATATATTATGAAATTATGGTAATTAAAACTGTGTGGTATTGCAATTAAAATAGACAAAAAGATAATTGGACCAAATTAAAGAGCTGAAAAAGAGCTGGGAGTATACAAGGGAACAGGGTTCATGATAGGACGGGCATCACATATCAGTGAGGGAAAGGATGGGATAATGGTGACATTGTGTGGTTATTTATCTGTCATTATAGAAGATTAAAATTGCCTTTTTCTCTCTTACATTTCCCAAAAATACATTCCAGATGGATGAATACTCAAATGTGAAGACTAAAACTTTTAAAAACATTTAGAAGAAAATGTACAGACTTAGCATATGACCTCATGATAAAGAATAACTTTTGAAAAAGGCACAAAAACACAATTCATAAAGAAGAGCACTGATAAATTTGATGACATTACAATGAAAGTTTCTTTATGACAAAAAAACCCACAACAGACTGAAAGAAGATACCTGTAGTGCATACAACCAACGATGGTTAGTGTTCAGAATAAATTAATAAATCAATGTCCATAAATCATAAGGAAAAGGCAATCAGTCGAAAAGAAAACTCGGCAATGTTATGATATTGAATTGGCAAGAGAAAAAATTCATGGGCCCAACAAGCATTTGGAAGGACCTCAACAGTGTTCAGTAGGTGCAGTGGGGAGTGTAGATTTGCTCCTTCCACTTTCATCCTTCCCTTCCTATTTGAAGGTGAAGAAAGTAAAAATACATTTCTAGACTCTAGCTGTGAGGATTCCAGATGTTTCCTCTATTGGGTGTACTGTGGGGGGCAGTTGCACTAGGCAGAGAGAAGAGGAAGCCATTTTTTTCTGTCCCATTCAGCTGTTTTTGCAGGCACACAGGGTGGAAATAAACGTGATCTTGCCTATGACAGGCTTCCAGTATCCATTCTCTAGCTGCCTGGGTTGTGAAAATTATTTGCAGTAGGTGCACCAGTAGAAGGGACTTTCGTTATGACTTTCTGGTCACTGATTGGCAGCAATGGAGTGAATGATTTCAACTCATGATTTCCAGAGGTAGCCTCAGAATTGGAAGTTCCCCTAAAAGGGCCGGTCTGCTTTGCTTTGGTTTTACTCTGGAGGACTGGCCTAAAAGCTGTTACCTTCCCACTCTTCCAATAATTATGTAAGCTCCCAATTTCTCTATTAAAAGTCTTCCTTCTCAATATACCTGGAGAGTCTTTTTCCTGCTCTGAACACTGATTGATACAACAGAAAAATGTTAATTAAAAGTATGCTTATTTCATAGACCTCCTATAGACAAAAATTTTAAAGTCTAATAATAACTACATTGCTGAGAGCCGGGAGTAGTGTTGAATGAGAAAGCTATCATTTGTAATTTTTAAGATCAAAGAGACAGAGAGTAGGCAATATTATTTAGTGCCTAAGGGGATAGGTTTCAGATCCAGGTACATAATGGTTCAAATCATGGCTCACCTACTCATATGGCAAGTCTCTTTAAGTTTCAGTGTCCTCAGCTCTAAAATGTAGAAAATAATACTTACTTGTAGTATGAGAATTAAATGCAGTACTGAATATTATCTTTTGAGTCCAAAATGCCATAAATGGTAGGTATTATCAGATTATATTTCTACTAAATGAAACTGAAAGAAATACAAAATAAGTGGGGAAAAAGGAGAAATTCTGGAAAATGTAAAGCTTTGTGCTATATTAGAGTTTAGGGGGGAATGAGAAATTCATGCTGCCTGGACTTTCCAGACCGTGGCTGAAGAATGTGATGACCCAGTCTTTAATCCATAAATTGATTGTTATAATTCCCCACTGATCCATTTGTTATAATCATTACCCCAAACTGTACCCTCAGTTTACACTACTCCAGGCTGTTTGTCTCAGTGTCACACTGTGGCCGCTGCCCCTGATCTTCACGGAATGGGTGCTCTGCTGGACCCCACTCTCCTCTGCGGATGTTGGCCCCACCCTGGCCTTGAGAAGGAGCACTGATCTTTCAATTTCCCATAATATAACTCAGACAAGAAGGAGAAAGTAAACAGGATCTGCTGAAGGCTTGAGAAAATAAAACATAAGATACATCAAATAGCTTCTACCTGCTTTAAAGTGTGTCTCTTCTTAGGACTCACATATTTAAAGCAAAATTTTGAGCCCTTGTGTTACCATGGCAGATCTTTTCCCAACAGGAGTCACCTCCCACCCACCATCAGGATGTCCAGTTTCCTCCATACAGCAAAGGGCAGGCCCAATCCATTCTCTTTTGGCCCCAGAACACAATGTTCATCTCAGTTTTTGCTCCAGGATGATTGTGGGAAATTTTCTATTATTTCAGGACAAATTCTATACCCCAATATGTTTTTTACCCCAAACCTGTTAATAATTAATTACAATGTTTTACATTGCTAGGTTTTCTGATATTGAACTACTTTGGCATTCTAGGGATAAACCAGATTTGGTCATGATGCATTATTCTTGGAATGGACTGCTGTATTAATTTAACATATAACTTTATATGTATCTCCATAATGAAATTATCTACTACTTGATCTTTTCTGTGACGTTTTGCCTGGTTTTGTATCAAAAAATTACTAACCTCAAAAAGTTAGTTGCATAATTTGCCATAATTTTTCATATTATAAAAAATAGGGATGATCAGTTCCTTGATGGTTTAGTAGATCTCTCCTATAAAACTACCTCTGTCTGACGTCATTTGCAGGAAGATATCTTTATTACCATCTTACTTTCTCTTACCATAATTGGTCCCCTCAAAACATTTTTTTCTTCTGGAAGTCTCTGTCTCTTAATCCCCATTTATCTATTTTACCCATCCCCACATCCACCTTCCCCTCTGGTAACCACCGGTTTGTTCTCTGCATTTAAGAGTCTGTTTATTGGTGTGCTTCTTTGTTTGTTTTGTTTCTTAGATTCCAAATACCCTATGTGAAGTCATAGGGTTTTGTCTTTCTCTGTTTGACTTATTTCATTTAGCATAATACCCTCTAGGTCCATCCATGATATCACAAATGGCAAGATCTCATTCCTTTTATGGCTTAGTAATATTCCATTATAAATATATGCCCCTCTTCTTTATCCATTCATCTATTAATGGACACTTGGGTTGCTTCCATATCTTGGCTATTGTACATAATCCTCCAATAAACAGGGGTATAGATGTCTTTTCAAATTAATATTTTTGTTTTCTTTAGGTAAATACTCAATAAGGGGATTACCAGATCATATGTTATTTCTATTTTTAATATTTTGAGGAACCTCCATACTGTTCTGCACAGTGGCTACAACAGATTGCATTCTAACCAGCAGTGCATGAGGCTTCCTTTTTATCCACATCCTCCCAGACACTTATTATTATCTCTTGTCTTTTTATTCTAGCCACTCTGGCAGGTGTCAGGTGATACATCTCACTGTGCTTTTGATTTGCATTTCCCTGGTTAGTGATATTAAACATCTTTTCATGTGTCTGTTGGCCATCTCTATGTCTTCTTTGAAAGATGTCTATTCAGATCCTCTGGCCTAATTTTAAAATCAAGTTATTTGTTTCTTTAGTGTTGAGTTATATAAGTTTTAATATATTTTAGATATTAACCTCTTACTCGATATATCATTTGCACATATCTTCTATTTAGTAGGCTGCCTTTTCGTTTTTGTTTTTTTTTTAAAGATTTTATTTATTTATTTGACAGAGAGAGATACAGCGAGAGAGGGAACACAAGCGGGGAGAGAGGGAGAGGGAGAAGCAGGCCTCCCGCCGAGCAGGGAGCCGGATACGGGACTCGATCCCAGGACCCTGGGATCTGACCTGAGCCGAAGGCAGACGCTTAACAACTGAGCCACCCAGGCGCCCCTGCCTTTTCGTTTTGTTGATGGTTTCCTTCACTGTGCAAAAGCTTTTTATTTTAATGTAGTCTCAATAGTTTATTTTTGCTTTGATTTCCCTTGCCCAAGGAGACATACCTAGAAAAATGTTGCTATGGCTGATGTCAAAGGAATTACTACCTATGTTTTCGTCTAGGAGTTTTGTGGTTTCAGGTCTCACATTTAGGCCTTTAATACATTTTGAGTTTATTTTTTGTGTATGGTGTGAGAAAATGGTCCAGTTTCATTCTTTTGCATGTAGCTGTCTAGTTTCCCCAGTGCCAGTTATTGAAGAGACTGTCTTTTCTCCACTGCCTATTCTTTAAGTCCTTTGTCATAGATTAATTGGCCATGTAAGCATGGGTTTATTTCTGGATTCGCTATTCTGTTCTATTGATCTATGTGTTTATTTTTGTGCCAGTACCATATGAAACACTTTTTATTAGTTTATATCTCCTTAATTATTTTGTTTTATCAGACTTCCAAATTTTTATTAAGTAAATTTGTTTACAATAGCTTCTTATGGATTTTAAATCTTTATTCTCTCTGTAATTATTTTCTCTTTCCTATTCCTAATATTATTTTTACTTTCTGTTCTTGATTAATTTTCCAGGAGTTTGTCTACTCTGTTAGACCTTTGAAAGAATGATTTTTTGGATTTGTTGGTTATTACCATTGGTTTTAGTATTTTATTTCATTATTTCTGTGTTATATTTACTTCCTTCCATTTTATTTGGATTTATTTTCCTTCTGATAATTTCCTGATTTGAATGCAACAAATTTATTTTTCATCTTTCTAATTTATTAAAAAGCTTGAGATAAGGTGGTTTTGTGGTCATTCAGTTGTAAATGTTTATCATTTCTAGTTAAATTTTCTTTTTAATCCAGAAGTTATTTATGTATGTGCTTTTTAGTTTCCAAATTGGAAACTAAAATTAGTGGTTAATTAATGAGTTTTCTTCAAAAAAAAAAAAGCCATGAAAGTTTGACATGTTGTTTTTTACTTAAATAAATTTTTTTTTCATTATACATTTTATAACCATAATTTGATCAAGTAACATTCCATAATACCAATGTACCATAATTTATATAATCATCCTCCTGGCATTAGATTTCAGCTTGTTTTTAACTTCTTGTTTTTAAAGTTAATGGTTTAATAATTTCAGATATGATGCTGCTTTTTTTTTTTTCTGGAGAAAATGGAGTTAGATATTAATAAAGGTAAGCCTGGGAATGTAGGTCTTCAGTAGGGAAAAGATTTAGGACAGTATCCTAAAGCAGGATTAAATTTAGGGAGGAATGCTGCCAGCCCCACTAAAGGGATAATTTTCTCTCAAACAAAAGGAAATTAAGAGAATTAAGTATAGATGAGCACCCTTAAATTTAGGAAGTCATAATGATGAGTTAAGCCATGAAGACAAATCAAGATGATCTTTTAAATACATCACGGCAAGTTATACAAATTCATAGTATTCATGCCTGTGAAAATGGCTTCCTGTACTCTCTTGGGAGTTTGAACACAGGCTTAAGTGAGGAAGGAGTAGCTGCTGTTTTCAAGGCGTGAGCCTTTAGGGCTATTTTCCCCAAGCATTTCAGGTCTCATCAAAGAGTCAGGGCAGGAGGCATGGATCTCACCACCTTTGGAGACCTCTTCAACTCTTGCCATTCCCCAGGGCGGAGTGTAAATCCTCTCTTCCTCCTCATCAGGGTGGTTCTATTTCTTCCAACTCCCCCTTCTTGAGGGTTTTTTGGGTTTTTTTTTAAGTTTAAATAGTTTGGGGTTTTTTGTTTGTTTGTTTTTGTTTTTGTTTTTCACATTCAAATGTTTACAACCAAACAATGCAAGTCTCTTCTTCTGGCTGAGAAGTTGCTTTATTCTTCCTTAACAGCCCAGAGTGGCCAAAAAATTCCAATGCATGTAAGCTTTTGTTTACCCTTGATAACTTCTTGTGATATACGGATCAAGAGGGCTCTACAATGTCACCTTTCTGAGCGTTTTTAGTGTAAATGTAAAGACAGTCTCAGTCCTTATTAAAGTCAAACGAGGAATACGTTAATGCTCTTTGCCTGAAAGGAATCTCTTACTTCCCTCTGTTTTGTGTAACTTTGCCCAGCACTGACCTGGAGCTTTGCCCAATGTCTATAGTCATATATGGCAGAGGCCATGGTTTTAAATAATGTTTCCCTTCATGAGGGGCCTGAGAAAACAACACCATCCCGGCAGCTCGAATGTGCTGGTAGTGCCAGTAATAGTAGCATTACCCTGGGAGGTAATGTGAAACTTGGTGGTCTCCGGAGTCACTCAGGTTAAAGCTTTAGCTGATTGGACACTAGAAGGCATTTGGGAACTATTAAGGGGGGACAGGAGTGCTGCTGTTCTCAGGCGCTCCTGGTTTTGGTGTAAAACCAGAATTTTATTCCAGAGCAGAACTAACGTATAAAATATGGGGGAAAAAAGTTTAAGAAGAGACACATTAACAATAATTTTAAATTGATAATAGTGAAACTAAAAAAAAAATAAATAAATAACCCAACTAAAAGAATGCAAACAAAAAATAAATTGAGTAACAAAGCATTTTAAATAGCAAAAGTTTTTTCAGGTCTCAGAGCCCCTTCTCCTGGGTCATCCCATCTTTCCTTGCTTGGCAACGTGTTGGTGGGGAAAAGACCACTGTATTCTCCTGTTATCATTCCACGCACCATCCCTATCTTCCAGGGGTCTCTTTAGGCCCAGTGGCACAAGGGGGTTTGTCACATTGACTCTCTGGCTTGCACAGACACGCCTGAAAAAACAAAAGTTTCTGTTCAAATTGAGCATCTCAGCCTGCAGCCACTCCTTCATCTCTCTCCCACCAACCTTCAGATTTTAGATGAAAGTAGACTGTGGGGGCGCCTGGGTGGCTCAGTTGGTTAAGCGACTGCCTTCGGCTCAGGTCATGATCCTGGAGTCCCGGGATCGAGTCCCGCATCGGGCTCCCTGCTTGGCGAGGAGCCTGCTTCTCCCTCTAACCCTCCCCCCTCTCATGTACTCTCTCGCTCTCTCAAATAAATAAATAAATCTTTAAAAAAAAAAAAAAGAAAGTAGACGGTGGAGCAGAAAAAGCAATTCCTTACTAAGGTCGCCCTTGGGAGACAAGCCACGTGTCATTGCCAAGGAGAATTTGCCACAAGCATACCAGCGTTTACTCCTCTGTCCCCATCCTTTTTTTTTTTCCATCTGAGTTTCTAGGAATGTAGTGAGTTGGGAGGCGTGTATGTTTGCAAAAGAGCCCTGAAGAATGGCTTACAGTCGGGGGCTAATCTCAAACTCTAACTCCAGTGCCCTGGAGCTAACTGCAGCCCTGAATGAGTCCTGTAGCTGCACACAGCCCCACCAGGTGCGGATGAAGGATGCTGAGTTAGCTCGAGCCCATCAAGGCCTCCTCACCCTAACCCTCTCAAAGGATACCAGGAAACACAAAGCCTAAATAAATACTACCCAGAAAGCCTCAGAGCAAATTCCACCAAGCTCCCCGTCCTCCCTAACTGCTTTGTCCAGATAGCTCCCGCACAGAAACTCTGGAGCGGTGACATGCTCCAGTAAAGCAGTGGCCCCAGCCACAGACGGTGACAGTGTCATGGCCATGTCAGGGGACCGCAGTATAGTGCCCGTGTCAAAAGCCAGACACGATGGCAGCTTTATTCCTCTCAAGGGGCCTTGTGTCTCTTGATAACAGGAACCGGCAACAGTGGGAGTGACAATATGCATGTTTACATATTGGTACTTAGTGGAGCAAATGAAGAGTAGCCATGTGAATTTGTTCAAGTGTATATGTGATATGACTTCCTAGGAACCCAAGAAATAAGTGGGGGAGGGTGCAGAGCAGGGCCTTGAAGACCTGTGGTATTTGTAGGGTGGTAAGAAAGAGCATGGGAAATACTCCTCTCTGTCCCATTTTTACTCCAAGTCAGCCGTGATATGGAGCAATGTACAAAGGCATAAAGAAAATAACTTAAAATGACAGTAGCCTGAAGTCTATAATTGAGATGAAGTCTGACATAAATTGCACATCCTATATTAATTTCTCAGCCCTCGATTCTCTAACTCTCCTTAAGATTTTATTCCTTAGGGAATCACCCTCTGCCGTGATACAATATCTTTTCCCTACCAGTTTGCAAAGAAAAAGGAATGTCATACTTACAGATTACTTGGAGAGGGTCCAAAAGATCATAACAAAAATGATCAGAGCTGTTAAAATGAGCAATTAGAAAATGTTAAAGGAATCAGAGTGATGTGTCCTTGAAAAAAGAAAAGTAAGGATGCCTTCATAAAAAGTTCAGCTATTTCCTTTTTAGTCCCGAATGAGAGTTTTTGATAAGATAAAAAGGGTACAGAGAGGGGAAGTGAAGGAATGTTAATGCAGTTGGGAGTGTGCCTTGAAGGATGGTTCTTTCCAGCAAACGGTGAAAAAGTAATCAAAACATCAACAGAAAAAAAAAAAAGTATAGGTACTGCAATTCATCTTTTATTTATTTATTTTTTTAAAAGATTTTATTTATTTATTTGACAGAGAGAGACACAGCGAGAGAGGGAACACAAGCAGGGGGAGTGGGAGAGGGAGAAGCAGGCTTCCTGCCGAGCAGGGAGCCCGATGCGGGGCTCGATCCCAGGACCCTGGGATCATGACCTGAGCCGAAGGCAGATGCTTAACGACTGAGGCACCCAGGCGCCCCCATATTTTATTTTTTTTTTTAATTTAAAACCCTCTATTAAGTTGAACTCAAAATTTAGAAAGCAGATTAGATAATATTTAAAATTTGAGGAAAGGGTTACACTATTAGCAGAGACACATTAAGGGCATCAATTATTTCTGTCTTTTGGACCTGTGAGTGGTGCTATAGAGAAAGAGCTAAAACAAGTGCAGAAGGCGATCTCTGGGACAAAGCAGGAAAGAAATATATTACTAAACTTATCCCAGAGAAAATCATTTGATATATGTAGAAAAATATATGAATACAATATCTGGAAAATAAAAAGAATTCCTGAACGGACATAAAGTTCAGAAGCCTGGGGCTTAGCAAGCCTGTCTAACTTCTTTTTAATATAGAAAGGGAAGGAATCGGTCATGGAATGTTCTTCCTTAGGCAATTATATATTTCACATGACTGTTAGGCAGCTGTCACTGTCAGTAATGACACTATGAAAATGGAAATCTTAAAAAAAGTCCTGTTTATATTGATAAAAAGAACCTCCGCTAACCAAGTGAAAGAAGCACACTAATGAGAAAATATATGAGTAGTGAACCAAATACACAATTCTTTATTATCCTTGAATTTTCCCCAGAAAATTCTGATGAAAGGGAAAGTAAATCTGAATTGGTGGTAGAAGGTAAGAGATCATACCAGATTTGAGTCAGAAGGAGGTGACTTATTCACCCACCTGGTTCTTTGTAATAATAAATGTGCGCTCACTAATAAAGATTTATGGCAACACCTCATCGTTTCATGTCATCTGACCCATGCGTTAGGCAAGTACCGTCAAACGACAGGCTCGGCAGAGACCATCTGAATCGAGCCCTCGCCTCCCCGGACTGGTGAATTACAAGTCGCTCCACTCCCGTTGTGGAGAGAGCCCTTGTTACAAACCCAGGCTCCTCAGTAGTGCATTCCTACTGTGTGAGTCCTCCCTTTAGTCTAACTGACATGTTTGCATATGCAAACCAACCACATTTCTCCATTAGACACAGGCTGGCCTTTACAGTTTCTCTTTAATTTTCCCTTTCCGGGTGAACTAGTACCACTTCCTGTCACCTTTCTTCAGAATCCCTTTAATGATCATTCTTGTTTAGACTGCTGCAGCATCCGTAGGATCTCATGGTTTGGAAACAGACTTTTACACTGCTCTGGGAAAGGACTCTGGGCACTATGAATGAGACAAATAGCTTCCCACAATCGTGCCTTTGGGTTTTGTGTATACAGGAGTGCTATGTTACTGGTAAAACTGAATTGTCTTAAAATAGGCTGGATAGGGGCTCTTGGGTGGCTCAGTATGTTAAGCTTCAGCTCAGGTCGTGACCCTGGGGTCCTGGGATCAAGTCCCGAGTGGGGCTCCTTGCTTGCAGGGAGCCTGTTTCTCCCTCTCCTCCCCACTCATGCTATCTCTCCCTCCCTCTCTCTCTCTCTCACATAAATAAATAAAATCTTAAAAATTTTTAAAAAATAAATAAAATAGGCTGGAGAGTGTTCATAACGGTTGGTTACCTGGGGAAAGGATCCCCTTTTAAAAAATCAAAATGCGCATTAGCTCAAATCAAGTAACACTGAAAAGAAATAGAAATGAGTTCATGGGACACTTCCTTTTATTCTTATACAGAAACAAAACGTTAAGCCACAATTAACTCTAAGGATAAAAATGGAAACAAGAAATAAAATGAATCAATATTCTTCTTTCCTCTTGTGTTTTTTTATATTCTTTCCTTCTTACTCCAGATACTTCTCTCCTCAGAGTCTGTGGCCCACCACTGAAGCACTGCTAAGTGGTCAGATTCAGTTTGGAGTACCCCCAGGCCCCACTTTTCTCCCTCAGCCTGAGGCAGAATATGGCAAATCAGCACCAGACAGTTGACCAGCTTCAAGGTGGGAAATAACCGTATGCTATAGACATATTCATTCATGTTACAGTATAATAAAACTCTGGAGCAAATAAAGATCGAACTTTAATTTTGCATCAAGTGGTATCTAGCTCTAGTCTCTTTTCTCCCCTGGGCTTTAGTCCATGCCCACCATTTGGCCAATGGCAGTTTGTCTACTGTCCCCTCATACGATGCTTGACATCGTGAGTTTACGATCCCCGCATCTGGTGCGCTGTCCTTCCCCCAGTTTGCCAATCTCATTCATCTGATTCCTTTACATAAAACCTGTTCAAGCTCTACCTCCGTGGTAACACTTTTCTTTCTTGTGAAATAAAAATGAAGATTCTTCTCAATGAACGGCATAGAATAACTCGGATAACTTAATTATTGTACATTACAATAGTTAATTTTTTTTCCCTCCTGTTCACTTTACGGTTTAATTTCAGCCTGTAATCTTACAGAGGATTGTTATCAGTTTTCTCGGTCTATTGTCATCTGTTTTCAATTGTCAAGTTGAAAGAGCAGCAGGGAGTGTATCTGAACTGCTCTGTGTGGTGTCCAGAGTGGCACTACACAGAGGTCAATGTCGACCGGCTGTTCATTAATGACAGTGTCCAGGAGGTTCTGCCTTCCACTTCCCTCTCTTACTGAACTGTCCACTAGTGAAAGAGTGTTTAGGAAAATGTTTTTGTGACAGTGTAATCAGAATGCCACAGTACTGTCTCACTCTTTGTGCCATGCCCTATGGTGGCCCTGGCATTTGAGTGAGGGGCAAAGGAGAGAGAAGACCAATGTATTCACATAGGCAATGATAGAGAAGGCTTAGGACTTAGCGTTTTAGTGGTGTGGAGTTGCGATTCTATTTGAATCACACCAACTCTCCTCTGAAAAGGCTTTTTCTTTCTTCTTTCTTTCTTTCTTTCTTTCTTTCTTTCTTTCTTTCTTTCTTTCCTTCCTTCCTTCCTTCCTTCCTTCCTTCCTTCCTTCCTTCCTTCCTTCCTTCCTTCCTTCTTTCTCTTCCTCCTTTTCTAGAACCATTCAGCTTTAAGCAATGACAGTGGAGAAGATTTTGTATCACCAAAGACATAATTCCGTGGTGAATGTGAGAAATAGCAGTTTGGTGCAGGTTTCTATAGGAAATGTGTTTTGCATGTTATTTCAAATACCTTTCTTCACCCTACCTTGAAAGAAAATCTCTTTCAAAGAAGCATTGGCTTTTTATCATCTATCTGTGTAGCCATCACGCCTTGGTATATGCATATGTGAATTAACAGAAACAACCCTTTTTGTTTCTCTTGAAGATATCTAAGGAAAGTTTCAAGTAGCCAATTAGCTTTTTGACCTAAGCTTTGTTGGCTGCAGAAAGCCTGAATCCCAGGAACATTTGGTTCTCAAGGCATTTGGATCTCGGAAGGAAGACTCAGTGCCAGCACCAATCAGAATGGCTGCCAGTTGGTATTCTTCTTCACAACTGGAGGCCCTTTCCAGCACTGTTCTGGAGCCGCGATCAATCTCTGCACCTGTCTATCAGTGGATGTTCGTAGAGAGAACGGTGTGCGCTGCATCTGCAGATACCACATGTAACCAAAAGGGAGAAATGAGGAGGGAGAGTGTGAACCCCCAAATATCTCAAGTGAGAAAGGCTACAGGGAGAGAAAAAAAAGGCAGGAAAGTATGCAACAGCTAGGTATCTGTCATGCTATAAAGTCAGAAGAAAAGAGGAAAAAAATCATCTGTAATAGGATCTTTGTTGTTGGGATGCACAGTTTCCAGGCCATTCGTGGGCTTAGTCCTGAATTTAACCCTTGAACGTGTTATCTCCATGTTTCATGGATATGTCTAGTCTTTGCAACAATACTTCAAGCTTCTTATCAAGGCAAAGAATCTGATTGTATTTTTATCTTCTACATCCTGTGTTGTTAGAATCCTTCTGTGCTGTAATTATGTGTTAGCATGTAAGAACTTGGCATGTTGATTGTTTTCTATGGGTCTGGTTTGGGGGGTTGTTTATTTATTTTTGTTTTTGGAAATCTGTTATCAACTTCTTTCGTATAAACAAGGAAACTGAGTAATCATTTTGGTAACTGATAGAAGATATTGCAATATGTTTCTCTGTAGGAGTCCTTAAAGTGGTGATTATAAATACCTGTACTTTCTGTTTGTGAATTCCTTCTTGAAACCTAGAATTGGAGATTCTAAATGATATACCAGGCTTAGTTTAGAAGTATTGCTTATTTTTTTTTAATTTTTGCAGTTGCATGTATTTCTATCTTTTATACATTTAGTGTGAGCTGCAATGTATGCTTCCTAAAGGCCTTTAATTGTACATTGAAAGCCGAGTTCACATTGCATGATATTTCTGTTTAATTGCCCTGCGATGAACTTAGCCCCTCAGTGCTTCTCTCTGAGTGAGCTTAGAATGTTTTACATAGCCAATCAATAAAGTTAACAATTTAATGTCCCTGCTCTTATTTCATAATGCTGTTTTGTAAGTACGCTTTTCAACTTCTGTATTCAATCAAATTCCCTTGAATAAATGGATTCATGTTAGTTTAAAAATGGAAGAGGAGAAAGCACTTTCTAAAACCTTAAATCTAGCAAGATGTTTGTTAGAGTTGAAAGATCAAACAATCTGAAAGAAAGCGTGAAAACAGAACTGTTTCAGATTTAACAAAACGTTACAAATTATTTCACATCTGACCAGGGACCTGAGCCCTCTCTCAATACCAGTTAAACCAGATCAAAATATTTAGGGAAAAATGTATATGTGTAGGGAAAATTATCTATATGTCTGTCTATCCATCTATATTTTTGAGATCCTGACCGTATGGATTTCTAAAGGGAAAAGAAGAGTACAGGAAAAAAAAATATTCTGGAACTCTTACAAATACAATATTCAGACTGCAGATAAATTATTTGACTTAACTCACAATATCTGTAGGCTCTCTAAAAATCCAAGCTCAGATATAAATGCTACTCTTGAGTCAACCTACAGCTCAGTTCTTTGATAAAACTTGGTCAGAAAAGATGGTAAGTGTTGTATCTTCCAAAGTTCGGATATGAATTTTTTCTGCAATAACAATATTTGCTTTTGTCAAATCTACCAGAACTCAATGAGAATGGAGGCAGAGTTTGCCTTAATAAAGTGTCACCACTTAGAGAATATTCTGAAAAATTTTCAACAACAAAAACATAAAAACTACCAAGACGTCTAAGGACTCAAAAAATAGAAGATGAATAAAACAGTACTGAGAATTTCAAGGATCTGTGGGTTTACATTTAAGACACAGTTGTCTTTTTTCTAGAATATTCTTTAGGCCATATGGAAGAAAATTGGGGGGAAATCAAAAGATAATCTTAATTGGATATCATTTTAAGAGATAGATATTGAATATTTCTGTTATGGAATTCAATCTTTTTATCTGGATGGCAACAAAGACATGAACCATCTCATAAAATTAAGAAGCCCAGAATTCATTTACTGTCCATTAAGAGCTCGAAGCCATAGTGCTAAAACAATGCAGTTCCCCCATCATTTCTGTGAGTAAACTAGAGAGCAGAGGAAACCTCTAAGCAATTTGGTAAAGTGGTGAAATTTGTCTTTAGCACCTTCCATCACTCTCTGTATACACTTTTCCCTCTCAGTGATCACTATTACAGTATTCTTCATGGGCAGTTCAGTGATCCAGATATTGCTCTTATCTTCCTCAAGGAGAGCGCCCCACATCAAAACTTGTCAGTTTCATGTCTAAAGCTTTTAGAATTCTACTGGAAGACAAAACTAAACTGAAAAATTGACTGGATTTTAAAATTTGAGTGGTTCTAAATGGCTTTATCTGATGTTCTTCCCTGATGGCCTGTCTATTACAATAATAAGAGCATAAATACCATGGAGATTGTAGGCATGATGGCAAGGCAAGTGAGGAGGTATCTGGGGGCAAGAGTTTCAATGCCTATGAAATCGAAACTATTAAGGGGACTCTTCTTCTAAGGAGTCACACATTTTGTATGGATGCTAGGCTTTGAGGAAGCCCAAGACTTGCCATTCTGCACCACTTCCTGCCCCTTGCTTTTGCTGCTATTCTAAGTACTTACATAATAGCAACAGTCCAGTTGACTGTGAGCCAGCTATCTCACCATTCTTAGGGTTTAGGGGTGGAAGGTCCTCTAGGACTAACCCATAATGTAAAACATGTAGATCAAATCTTACTAACAAGTTCTTGGACTCTCCCTGTCTTTGACTCCAATCCTATAAGCATGACTTTCTGTCTTTCTGCTCTGCCCTCTGAAAACTTCAGTTTCACTTTCCTCGCCTGAACTGGCTGGCTGGCAAACTGTCTCCAGAGGTTTGCTAAAAAGTGAAGGATAAAAGAGAAGAGGATTTATTTTTAAACTTTTGTATGCCTTTAATGAGGAAAAGAGACTTTTGTACAACACCACAGGTCCATATTCTGACAGCAAGGAAGTACATCTCCATATGGCATTGAATCCTGCTGCAAGTGGAATTCTAGAAGATAAGAAAAGGAATAGAAGAGACAGTCACTTTTACTGTGATATTACCCATCATTATTTTCTTGCTGGAGCTTAGAAGAGACATAGGGAGATAAAACCATAAAGTACAATTTCACAAAGACGACATTACTGTTTTTAAGCCAAGTCAACTTCTGCAATGATTGCAACATTTGCAATGATTGCATGATTGCATTTTAGGTTGAGGAAATATGAGATTACAAGTTGTCTTATATTATAAAATGAGTTTGATAAGTAAGAAGTTAATTTTCAATGTGGAAAATGCAAAGGAGAAAGACCCCAGTTAAATTAGTTATTCATTCACTAAATTATTTTGTACAATAAATATAGCATTTCAGTGTTCTTGATGAGTTTGGATATACTAATTCATTTAGTCCCCAAGATAACCTTATGAAAAATCAACATGAGACCCAGAGAAGTTAGGTAACTTACCACAGAACTCATAACTATTGGGATATAGAGTTGTATAAGAAATGTTTCTTACCTTCAAGAACTTTCATTTTAGGAAAATCCCACTTAAAAATTATGATCACTGAAGACCAATCATGCACATAGTATTTTCTCTCCTCCATACCAGGCACAGGACTTGGAACTTAATATATGTTCAGAAAATATTTGGGGTAAGAATAAAGTAATTAATATAACAACATCTTGAGAAGAAGGTCAAGTACCTGAGAAAATGTTTGAATTGGTGAAAGGTCTCTTTAAGGAGGTCAGTGAAGATGACGAGGACTTTTAAGATCAACATATCTATTATTTTCAAATTTTTATTAAGGTCCATTTCTTAAAACCATCTGCTTAAAATAAATGGGACTAATTTCAAATGCTTTTGATGGCATTGTTTTTTTAAAGCATCATGAGGTTACTTTGATTTTCAAGTTCCAGTATATACTTGAGAGGTAAGTCAAGGAATCGGAAATGTTCTGTTATAGAACAATAAAAGATCATAATTGAAATATCAAGTGGTTGGAGGAGGTTTAAGAATAGAAAGTGATTAAAGAATAACCTAAAAATTATGAATCAAGTTTTTGGATGCTGTTATTGTCTAGCTTTCAAAATGTCGGGAAGCCTGGATGGCTCAGTCGGTTAAGTGTCTGCCTTCGGCTCAGGTCATGATCCCAGGGTCCTGGGATCGAGTCTGCCATCAGGCTCCTTGTTCAGTGGGGAGCCTGCTTCTCCCTCTGCCTGCAGCTCCCCCTGCTTGTGTGCTCTCTCTCTCTCTCTGACGAATAAATAAATAAATGAAATCTTAAAAAAATGTCCGATGACTTTTTTATAGAACAAAATCAATGTCTTAGCTTACTATTTACATCTCTCTGCGATCTAATACCATAATTCAACACCAAACTCAGAAACTACCTCTCCTATAAAGCCTTCCTAGATTCTCCCAGAGAATTAATTTTCTGCCTTCCTTAGCATAGCTGCTTACATTGAAGTAATACATCTTTTACAATACTTAATATAATAAGCTACCTTGTATTAGAGTGTTGTGTGTTGTCTCCACTTTTTCTTTCTTTCTTTTTTTTTTTAAGATTTTTATTTATTTATTTGAAAGAGAGAGACACAGCGAGAGAGGGAACACAACCAGGGAGAGTGGGAGAGGGAGAAGCAGGCTTCCCGCGGAGCAGGGAGCCCGATGTGGGGCTGGATCCCAGAAGCCCGGGATCATGACCCAAGCCGAAGGCAGACCCTTAACTGACTGAACCACCCAGGTGCCCCTCCACTTTTTATTTCTATTTGCAGCCAGCAACACATACAAAATGGCCAAGAAATGTTTGTTGAATGACAGCACTTGGAAATGAGTAGATATCAAGCATTTTTTAAAATATGGGTACATAAAAATCTAACTATTGACTGTCAGTGTTAATGGTGTATAGAGTTGGGAATATATCCTTCAACCATTCTTTTTGGGAAGGCTCTTTAGAATTCACAGTCTGATTTCATTTCAACACCTTTTTGTCTCCACTTTATGATAAAGACACTAACAAGAAAAGACATGGTCATGTGGCATCCCAAACCTTAAGAAAATTATAATAATAGTGGACCAGAATAACCTACAAACTGAGCCATAAGCCTCTGATTACGTAAAAATGTGGTCCGACTGTGGTACAGAAGTACATCTGAATGAAGTGAAAGGAGAAAGTTGTAGAAAAGACACTTGAATAGAATCAGTATAGAAGGGAAATGACAAGAAGGAAGCTCTACCATGTCCTATTCCCCTTTATATCGTAGGAGTTCATGTTTTGAACAGAAGTGGTTTCTGTAATAATCAATGGAAAAAGTACTAACTGCTGAGCCCCTGCTGTGTCGTGAATCCTGTTAGATTTTGAAATCAGTGAAAAGTTTGACTGTGAGGAAGATATTATTTAGGTTCCATGAAAGATAACATGGGAGTAGGGCTTACTGAAACTAATGCTGTGATCAGAATCACTTCTTGTATTAAGGACTACTAAACTAAATACAGCTGCATTTGGCAAACTCTAATATGTAATAAAATAAAGTTTCATTGATACCTAAGAGGACAAAGAGAGAAAGTGTGAGAATGAACTCTTGGATAATTTTTTAATGGCACCTAATACCAAAACAGTCTCTTAGTTTTTACTATAAGTCTCTTTTCCAATCAAAACACTACAAAAGTTATTAAAATATTTAAATTGCTTGATTTTGGCCCTAGCTTTTCCCCATTCCTTTGGCTGCCTTTTCACTTTATGCCTCCGTTTTTACTTACATAAAATGAAGATAATATCTGCCAAACTGCATTATAGCATTGTAATGAGACCAAGCAAATAGACATATGAGAGTAATAAATTTTAAAAACGCATAAACAATTATTGTCAGTTATATAGTCATCTATTATTCGAAGATATTAATGACCTCAAAAAGGAGCAATAGAGCAAAGCAAGAGATGTAAGTAATTTAGAAATTATTTAAGCATTTCTCACTTTCTCTAGAAATAACATTATAAAACAGTGAAATGTAACAATGTCCATAGCTCTTATGGGTTAGGAAAATGAGCTTCATCCTGACTGTAAATTATGAATCAGGCTATTTAAGTACTCATTTAGTTATTTGGAAAGGGAAGAGAAAACCTTCACCCTTGGATTCCCATTGCATATGGGAGCTAATGTGGTAAAAAATACCATTATATATGGGAGTCAATATTAAGTTTAGATGACTTCCAGAATATCACACCCTATGCATCTTTGAAGGAAATACTGGGCACAAAATGTTGAAATTTTCACTTTGCTGGAGGAAACTATCGTTGGGCTGAGGAAAACATTGTGTTTACACATCACCGCAACAGGTTGCTGATTTTTTTTTAATCAGGTAAAATAGTTATTTAGCATTGTTTAAGGAAAAACAAAAGAGGTTTCTTTTAGTTGGACTGATTAACTGCTTTGTTTCATATTGCTTTGTGCCTTGTTGCACAAGTTGAGTGAACTTGCTTTAGAAAAAAAGAACCAGCTAATGTGGCTGAGGGGCAGGGCGGACGCCTCTCCTCAGCAGCCTGCGATCTCACGCTGCAGGAAACTGGGTCTGCGAGATACTGGAATAGCAAGACCATAACAAGAGATGGAAAGAAAGACAAGGAATTGGCTGAGAATTGTCTTCAATAAATTAATGTGAAAAAAATAAGAGGACACCATTTAAGAAAAGGAGGAAGTACCATAAAACTTAAGGGGAGGTCGTGATCCTCCTCCCTGCCTAGCAGTTGATATATTAATTATTACATTCAGTGCAGTTAAAAAAAAAAAGGGATTGAGTAGTCTATCATGAACTAAAAAATAGTCGACGTTATCTCTTTTTCCACTGGGACGGTTTTGTTTATTGTTGGTTTTTTAACTTTTGTTTCTACTTTACAAGTTAATAAATGTGTGAGGATTAGATAATATCTGTGAATGTCCTGAAATCTTCCAATATAATACAAATATAGTTACAAGATACATTGTATACACCAAAGGAAATGTGTAACTTAAAGCAAAAGAAAATCTTCTTTGTATGTGGGGGATACTTAACTTCATAGTCTTGACTTTAGAATAATAGTTACCTTTTATCTAAATTTATCCTTCTTGGCTACAGGTAATTCAGAAAAATTGAAATGGATTTTAAAGGTGACACCCTCATTGATCATGATGATTTAGGGAGGCTGGCTCATCCCTCCTTTCATGCAGGATTATCTTTAATGTTTTCCAGGGAACCCAAGTGCATCCATGCAGTGACTCCCTAAATCTTTTGCTTTACAAAATAACCAGCCAGAGTTCTTGGGATGGGCTATGAAAGAGGCAGAGACATTAGGATTCTCAGATGCACTAATTGATTTAGCAGCAGTTTAAAACAATGTTGAGCATTGTCAGAGATGTTCCTTTGAGGTATTAAATCAAGTTTCCCAAGATGGATTGCATGCTAACCACATACTATCTAAAAATCTCAAGGGCTGTTTATTGTTCTGCAATTTATGATCGCCTTGTTAGAGGATTGCACACCAGCTTCCCTCGAGCCTAGGAAGAAACAGAGACAAATAGCATGCAAACTATATTGAACAATTCATTATATTATATTGTAGAAACCTAAGCACAGTGTGGAGATAACCCTTTTATGCATGCTGCCTTATTGAACAGTAATCACTCTGTAATGCTTTAGATATTTAAATCATATTTATAATAACACATATTAATGTAACATCCCTCATAAAGTTCTCAAGGCATTTTATGGGGTATATAAACCATAGAAAAATACAAAATTTTAAAATGCAGATATACCTACCCTGGGGTCTTTGAGGCAACCTAATGAGGAATATATACAAAATCCCAGGCTGACAGTTTAACTATTTAAGTAGCATATAGAATAACTCAAGCACATTTTAAGATATTGCTGGTTACAAACTCATTCTTTATCTAAATATTTGGCCAGATTGTATAAGTGCTTATTTTCAGTTTTACTGTTACAGGCAGAAAGAAAAAGAGATTAAAAATGTTTAGAACATTTTCAATCAAAGCTTTCCAATTCACATGCTTGAAAATCAATCACTGATTTGGGTTTATGTATTCTGTAAAATTACATTATTAGAGCAGTGGGGTTAATTTTTAAAACAGATGAAGGTATTTATCTTGGCATGGCTTGCCTAGATTTGGTATAATGCCGTGCATCTATGTGTCTGGAAGATAATTCAATAATTAGTTGTTGACTGATTCATTTGTTTATTCTCAAAGAAATTAAGTGGGAAGTCTTGGGGTTTCATGAGGATATTCTATCCCTTTCACAATATGGGAAGTAAGCTGTGGGGGTCTAAACTGATCTAGTTGCTTCACTCGAATTCTTTCCTTTCACTTTTTACCATTTAACAGTTAAATATATCAACTACGAAAAAGTTTACAACCAACCTAACTATGTACGTGGCAGTATTTAATGCTCTGGGGATTTTTTCAGCATTTTCTTATTCAGAACACTCAAAGCAGAAAGAATATAAGTTAAAGAACTTTTTCATTTATAAATATCCTGCTTTCATATGAATGAGACATATAATGTTTCATTTTCTAAAACGTAACATGTCCAAAAATCAGATGGAAGAGAGACAATAAGGAGAACTTTCTGGCTGTAGGCCACTATACCATCAGCAGTTACGCCACCAACCACAGCCCTTCACTTCCATTTATTGCACTTTTTTTCACTCTATTGTGTACACACTTTATTCAGTGGCTAGGAGCGCATCAAGCATTCTGGGAAAGGAATAGAATAAACGCAAGATAACCAACTCCCAAGTCATCCAGGGTCAGAAACCCTTCTTGACAACATCATCTGCAAGACATTAATACAACATATAATGTTTCATATGAAGGACACGTTATAGTGTGAATAAATGGTTTCCCTTTTTGTTGGGAAAGAATAGAACTCAGCAGGAATCAGTTATTAGTATTGACATTCAATTGTTTAAATATAATGGAAATTTTCTCAGTGGTATCCGGCAGGCTGTCTGGTTCTGTGTTCTTAATTTTTAAGAAAGCTGTTAAATCCAGAAGTCTGCTCACTGGCATTGCCATACTCTGTTTAAGTTGCAGTGCATACAAACCTCCTTTCTATGAAAACAGGGCTTTTTGGAAACACAACTAAGGTCAGGTCTAAGTGTAAAAGAAAGACTCTTTCCTTAGAATAGATGAGTTCCTCCACTGTCATAACTAGACCTGTCTAGACCACTTAGCTCCAATTTTCTTAAATTCTGAACCCAACTCTTTGGAGTCAAAGCATAATGCAACAAAAATGATTAACAATATTTCCAGAAGTCCTGTAACTGAAATAATTACAATTCATTCTTAATCATCACTTTTTATACAATTTACAATTCATTCTTAATCATCATTTTTATACAATTCCTGGGCATGACTGCCTATTGCATTTACTGTGTTTCACTCAACAGCTATTTATTTATTGTGGACCTGCTAGGTGGGAGATTCTGTCCTAGGTGTTGAAAATTCAACAATGAATAGAATCCCTCCTGACTGCATAAGATTTCCAGTATATACACTTTCAACTAAAATATCTGTATTCTAATATCAATCTCCAAAGTCATGTATGCTTGTTTGTTTCCATAAATCTGATAGAAGCCAGACATCCACATTCTTATTTTAAACAATTGATCAACGTTCCTCCTGCATTTGTAATTGAGGGCACTTCAGTGTTCCTTGAATTAGAGGGAGTGGCACTTCCTTACATGTTTTGCCTGCATTCGCACACCAAGGGTGCTAGTCGTGTGAAGTTCTATGGGAGTCTCTCTGATAGATTTCAGTTGTGGCTTCTTTCCACTGCCAGTGTTGCTCTTACCCCTTTAAAAGGTCCCCCTCCCCCAACAACCACTACAGATGCACAATTGTTCAATGAAAATAAATCAGGGAGCCTTCTGATAGAGGTTATCTTCTGGTGCTCTTTCGTAAACTACCAGAGGATCTATGCATGATAGAATGTCCATAGAATCATGGTTGATTAACAAATTAACTCCAAATCTGCCTCCACATCGTAACTTTAATTGAAGGGAACTTAGTTGCATCTTTGGATCAGCTCAGAGTCACCCTCCTTCCTTTATCACATGACAGCTTTTAAAATGTTCTAACTAAATTGTAAAGTTCCTACTAATCTTCACTCTATGAAACCAAATCCACCAAATCTTAAGAAAACACATGTCATTTGATGTGGTTCAGAGATTTCCAGATAGTCTAGCTGCTGCTCACTTCTCCCAGATCCAATTCAGGTGCCTCCACATTCCTCTAATCTGGTGGATGAAATTTCTGAGGTAGAGGATCTTCTGAGTTGCTTTCAATTTTGTCTATTAATCTGGAGTCTTTCCATACATTTTGTAAAATAATATGATCAATAATCACAAATGTAGTTCAAATATTAGCTCGGGAATTAGATTTCTGTCTTCAAATCTGAGTTCTGCTGATTACTAGCTCTGTAGCCTTGAACTAATTGATTAACTTCTGAAGGCTCTTTCTGAATATGTTAAATGGGGATAAGAAGAAAAATACCTCACTCATTTGGTTGTTATGAGAAAATTTCAATAAATGAGATAAGGTAATAAACATCCATATAGTACAGTAATCATTGTAAGAATTGCTAGCTCTTTTTAATATCAAGAATATTTCCAGAAATGGTGAATAACATGATACCTAATTCAGTTAATCAAGTTCCTTTCTTTTTGCTCTGATTATCTGAAAAATTAGAATATCTGCGTCTTTCAGACAGATGTCTAAAATGATGCAGGTCTGATAAAGTCATTTATGAAGTCAACTTGTGATTTATTTTGATGCCTGGAAACTCTGTTGGACTTTGAACACGATAGCTCATTCCAAAGGTTATATCATAATTGTTTCAAAATGCTATTGTCTCAAATGTATATGGGTCTGATTCATATGTCTTAAATATATCTAGTTCTTTTTATAAGACAGAGAGGGTTTTAGAAAAACAATTTCATTTCTCTCAAAATATTCTTTGAGTTTTAAATGAGGAAGATGGCAGTTATTCATATTCAGTAGATGGAGAAACTAAGGAATTGAAGGTTTAAGAATTGTGAAAGACCACTCTGCCACTTAAAAGTAGAATGAATATTATAAAAAATGTTCCCTGTTTCCTGTGGAGTTTGAGTAGTATTGCTCCTAAGACTATTTTCAATAAGAAATCATATATCTCCCATAAATCCTGAAAGATTAGCTTATGTAGGAAATGAGCAAAACATCAGGTAAAGAAATAAAGTAATTGGCATTGGTTAGAGCTTAAGGGAAATGGGACACAGGCTGCCAAAAATACAAAAAATAAACGACATAAAAAGTAGTTAAACAAAGGATATTAAAATATCACCAGTAAGAGCGAACATAAAGTGAAAACTGAGTGTGAAATTTGTGTGACTTTGAAGTGGCCAAGATATTAAATTCATTTTTTAAAACGTCTTTAGTATAAAAGAAGAAATTGGGCTGCCAAGTCATGAAATCTCGCAAAAATATATTTCAACCGAAAGCCTGTTTGCAAAGCACATTTTCACTTGAACATAGATCAGCATGTCCAGATGACAGGAATCCATGGGTATTAATGTAAATGGCAAGTGAAATTTCTAAGCTTCTTACAACTATGTTAGGAGTCTCATCTAGTCACAGAATATTCTAGGAACTATCTTCTTGGCTGATATTTCCTCCTCAGTAGCTCATAAGCATTTAGGGAGAAGTATGTATATGGGACCACTGATTGAATAAAAAAGCTAGAAGGCTTACTTAACCCAGAGACCTCACTATTGTAGATCTGTAGAAAGTCACAACTTATCAGTTTTGCTTATTCATAAAATGACTTGTGTTAGTTGATTGAGTCTTTGTTCATTTTAACATCCAACACCACTATTCCTTTAATCTAATTTTCCAGTTGAATCTTCTTCCAGAAGAACCAGTTATTTTGTATGTGGACATAGAATGCATGTGCATTAAATCAAGTGTTGTTACATTTTGAGCTTGGACTGAAGTTGCAAATCTCCAGTAGAAGACGCAGGAAAGTTGGTTTGCAACTTGGTTATGCCAATTCGAATGAGTCACTTCCTTTCTCTTGGTCTTCCTTTACTCGTCTGTAAAATGCTATATGGATCAGTCTAGGCTACGCTATGCTACAGTAACAAATAAGCACCAAAACATAGTGATTCTTACTGTAATCACTCAAGGACTCATGTTTATGGAGGCTGTACTTTCAGGCTTTCGTGATTGCTGGGAGAGAAATTGCTTCCAGCAATTAAATGTTTCTGCCTGGAAGTGATATATGTCACTTCTGCCCAGATTTTGTCAGTTAAGGCAAGTCATGTGGCTATGTCTAAATTCAAAGGAGGACAATTTTACTATATGCCTGAAAGGAGGAAAAACTAGATTATTTATAAATAGTTTTATTGCTGTCTGGAATAAGTGGAATTACTTCTTTGAAAACAAAATGTTTATTTGAAAATACGTTATGTTCAATCAATGACTATATTTTGTTTACATGTATTTTTAAAGTAAAAGAAACCAAATACTGTAAGGATAGTATCATATGAAGTAAATACTTTGATATGCTTAATCACATGGTAAATCCAGATTTTATTATAATTTTACAAAGTTGTTCTTCACAAAGACTATGGGGATGCTTGAGGCTATCTAAAAGCACAAAACAGCTTCCGTTTCTAAAAATAAGGTAGGCTTTTTAATTCACAAAATTAAAAAACAGTTAATGAAAACCAGAACATCAATGTTAACCGAAGTGGAAAAATTGAGAAACTTCTTTCTCAAGTTTGCTTGTATATGTGGAACTATGTATTTTTTTTTTTTCCTCTCCTTGTGAGTTGTGTTTTTACCTGTGAAGTGAATTAGAGATTGGAGATCATTCCAGCGAATGGGACTTTTGCTTCATCTTCCTGCAGACAGAATTACCTGGATAAATTACAGCAAACATTAGTCAGAGGTGCAGTGTTTAAAAAGAAAATGAGTTGCTTTCCTCAGTTTGGAAGACATCAGATTCCTCCTATTTCTGTCCCTTCAGTTTCCAGTGCAAAGGAAGTTCCAAGCATGGAGAGAGAAAAACAGCAGGGCATCTCACCCACAGAGAGCAACGTCGGCAGTAGGGGAAGGAAGCCAGAGAAGCCGGGAAGTTAGTCTTCACCCAGTCATTCCTCTCCTGGCTCCATCCTGGGCTGAGGACTTCTGAAAACGTGTCCTCAGCCGAGTATGGAGAAAGCATGCCAAAGCAAATTCGGTGCATATTAAGTCCTGTACACACAGCTAGCAAGGGGCTGCTATTTCGCGTGAAGCCTACCTCGGTCACTTACTTACCTGATGTGCAACTTAAGAAAATCCTTAAATCTCCCTAAATCTCCACTATCTCATCTGGTTAAAATGGTTAAAAATATCACTTGCCTACATCCCTTGCTGGGTTTAGGGGGAGATTCCAAGGAGATGGTGTTCGTAAAAGTGGTCTGCGATGATGAACATCAAATTCAGCGTCTGAATTTGTTTTCTCTACCATTCGGCCCTCAACCTTTGTTTCATTTTCTCTCTGTACACATGAGATGGTGTTGCTTTGTGTGGCACAATGTTAAGTAGGAGATCTAACACTCAGGGTGAGAGATAGCTGAATTTCATTCTTGTCTTCCCACGCAAGAAAGCCCAGCATAATTCAAGTGAACGGGAGTGATATTATTAGAGGACAAACCGGATTCCTGTGATTTCATTTCCAAAGAAAATCATTTTCAAATGTGTGGCCTTGTGTGTGGTACCAACATTTGTGGTGCATCTCCCAATAGGGATCTGGACTCTGGTAGAAAGCCACGTTTGCATTCACTTAGAGGCAGATGCCATGCCTACACCTCAGAGGGTCATGTACTCTCTGCGTCGTGGCATATGGAGGTGTTATTTGTAAATCCGTTATCGACTCGAGGGGTGAACTGCAGAGGAGGCCATGGCAATCATGAAGGTGGCTAACAGTACCTCCTCTAGTAGTCGGTGTTTGCCCAGGCATAAGAATCTGGCAGGTCCCATTACGGGCTGAATAAATGATAGTGTGTTAGAGAAAGCAGGGATGGAGAGCAGGCTTGTGGATGTCAGATTGTAGGTACCACTGGACCTCTCACAAAGGGCATCAGTTATAAGAAAGGGACAAGTTACAGGGACATTCACCCATGACTTTCCACATCATTTCCCCAACACTTCTTCACCTGCCATCAATTCCAAAGAAAACGACTATTTTAGATCCTAGCCTAAATTGAGTGTTTCCCCCTCGCATCTTGTTGTTGTACTTTTTTCCTGTCTAGTCATAATGTGCACCAAAAACAACATGTGAGGACAATTTTGACTTAGGATATACCCGGTGGCTTGAGCACACGGTTCATTATAGAGCTGCTGGCCGTCAGAGGTTGGCAGTCTTACTTAATGGAATAACAGATAGAGAGCAAGAATAATAGCTCCCTTGTCTCTCAGTCTATTAACAGTGGGACCATTCATATTGCAAAATGACTGGCAATAAGGATATTTTAAGGGGGGAAAAGCCTTTGCAATAAATGAACTTTTATAGCTAAAATGGTTGTTAGAACGTAAGTCTAATTCTTAAGAAAATAGAACACCAGTTTACTGGATACACATATATTTATTATTTGTTATTATTGTTTGTTTACTATGTTATTCTTCCTTTCTAAAAAGGGTGTTTAGTCATTTCCATCTTAGCATCAATGTCCAAAAAATACATGGCAACTCATGACCTAGGAATATATTTATATAACATCACAAACGTTTTCCATGGCAACAAGCCTTGTCAAGCCGTCAGATGCCACAAGACAGACTTCTGAGCAGTTCCCAAAGAAATATAATTCTAATATAAAAGTGAATAAGAATCCTGCTGTTCTACAGTGATATCTAATATCGAACTCACAAACACACCGAAATAAATAAATAAATAAATAAATAAATAAATAAATAAATAAATAAATAAATAAAATGGAGAAGATGATTTACCTTAAAGATACATGTCAGATAAACGTTGCCTCCTGGCATGTTGTCATTGCCTAAACTCTGCTTACTCTTCCAGGAGTTTAAGAAGATTGTGACTATTGTCTTGAAGTTCTGGTGATTTTTCTCAAGCAACTATATCTTACACACAGTTAAAATTCAATAAACATTTTTGGCATTTAGCAGTGAAAGTAAACACTGCTGCCATTGATAGTCCCCTAATGAGAATTATAAAGACTTAAAATTGTGGTGATAAAAAAGACGAAACTTTGGCTTTTTTTATTCTACTTTCCCTGTACTTCCTGATGGCCCAGAAAGCCACAGAGTAAAATGGATGTGGGATATGGGATTGCATTGTACCTCTTTGGCAGCAAACTAGGTGGAGAGATAATGGATGGATGGATGGATAGATCCATTTCATGACTAAATAACAGATAACAGTCATTAATTTCAGGATATACAGTATGTTTTAGTCCATAAGTTAATTATTATACAAATTTTGCAGTTGGGCAAACTGGGAACAAAGAAGTACAGTTTTTCACTCTGCATTCTTTATTAAGCATTTGAAAGTCAAGAGTAAAATCTAACAGTCTGAGTTCCTTGCCCTAGGAGACCTGAGTTTTAGAGCTCAGCGGACCTAGATTTTTGTCCTGGGTCTGCCATTGTTTTGATTAGCTATTGCTTTGTAACATAAGCATCCTAAAACTTAGTACTAAAACTTAATTTTAAAAAAATTACATATCTCTTCTAATTCTGTAGGTTGGCTGAACTCCGCTCAGCCCAGTCTTCAAGGTGATACCCATGTGCTACATTCATTGGGAGGTGGGGGTAGAACAGTCACCTGAGATTGGGACCCTGGGACAGCTGGACTTTCTCTCTCTCTCTCTCCATCGTGTCCTCATTGCATCTCCCTCTCCATGTAGCCTCTTCATGTAGTCCCTCCTAGAGAACAGCCAGTCTTCTTAGGGGTGGCTAGGGAATCCAAGAGCACAAAGCAGAAGCTGCCAAGTCATCTCAAAGCTTAGAATTGAAAGTTGGACAGTGTCACTTTTGCTGAATTCTATTCATTAAAGTGAATCATCGATTCAAAGGCAGGGACCACACAAGTGTGTGACCATTAGGGGGTGTGGTTCAGTGGCGGTCACTAATGTAACAAGCTACTTTATCACAGGTAGTGTGACCTAAAGAATAATTTCCTCAACTGTCAAAGTAAGAGGTTGGACTAGATTAAAGTCTACCTTTAATAGTCCAAAGTTCCCTGAGCCATCCAATACAGTATGATATTGCAGGACAATAGACTCCAAAACCCATTCAATCTTAGGCTTATTTCCAAATCCATATGGAACATTCTTCACGTCAAAGAGAATTGACAGGCAGCTCAAACTTAATAATTAATAACTATGACCTTCCTTTTATACCTTCTCTTATCCCTGTAGTCTATATTTCCATTGATGACATTCTCTATTTCCAGTTTTTCTTGGCAAAAATCTGGAAAATTATTCTTGACCCCTCTTGTCAATAACACCCACCAATCGGTAAGTCATAACAATGCTAGGAGGAAAGTATGATTATTATCTCCAGATCATAATTTTTCAGATGAAAAAATACGACACAGAGAGGATATAACCTGCCCAGTATCACAGAACTAGTAAGTGGAGGAGCCCATGCTCTTAAACACGATGCTGTCCTAGAAACAATGATCCCTCCAAAAAGTATAAAAAGATCTGAACTTAGACTGAATGCTTACAAAGACTTGGAGATTTTTTGAAAGTACAATTATAAACCCTTGAATTGTTTGTGTGATAGATCACTTATAAATCTTTTGGTAATAGGGCAGCTCTAGGAGGATGGATTTAGGGCAAGAGTAAGTTGGCACCTTAACAATAATTTGCAGCCCTGTCATCACACACACATACACACACACTGAAAAACACATTGTTATATTTAGCGAACACTTACAACATAAATTATATGGAGAACCGTAATATAAATTCTGTTTTATGGGTGAGGACGACTAAGACATTCATGTTGACTGACAGCCCAGGGAGCTGGTGCTAGAATCAAGTGTAGAAACTACTAGCAATGAGTAGCTAATAATTAATTAGCTGAAGGAACTGGACATATGGCACAGATTAAAATTATTCAGAAGGCCATGATTCTGAGGTCAGACTCTCAATAACAGGATTAATATGATACTTTGTATCTATTTTAGTTGCAACCTCTGCAGAGAAATGAGAAATGGTAGGAGAGGACCATGTGCTACAAACTTTAACTAACTACATAGTTTTGAAACTATTTTTATTACAATGTTTGTGTTGGGGGTACAAGATAAGGTCCTTGAGACACTTGAAGTATATATAAAGGCTTTTCTGGAAAGAAGGGAAACTATTCATGGAAATGTTTTTCTCTCCTGAGAATGAAATAAATCAACAAATTGCTATTTAAAGCATGTGAATAATCCCCTTCCCCCAACTCTTTCAAATTTCTTGTTATGGCTTTGGATATTTTTTCCACTAATTTTCACTGCAAAAAGAAAAATGCCACATTGGCAAGGATACGGAAATTTTCTTTGAGGCCACTGAAGAGTTACAGTTTGGCTGGTCCCTCGCTCCCTTTTCTCGTCTTCTGGATGCTGTTTGACAGGACCTTAAAGGGACCATCCCTTGAGACTGGGAAGGAATTTCTTCCATCTTTGTTGTTTCCTGACAACATACCTTAGAGACAATTAGGAAGGGGGACTTCATGCAGACCTTACGAACGCGGATCTAAAAGGTCTCCACAGTCACGTGTGCCCATTGCACTCAAAGATCGGTTCATTTGATTAGTAAACATTCCTCAGATTTGCCTTCTTTCTGTGGTTCCCAATGCCATCCAGGCTTAATGTAACTACCATTTGGCTTCTATTACCTCCTACTCCATCCTAGCCTTCTGGCAATGTATGAATCTATTACATCTAAATTCATCAATTGATTGCTATTAAACTCCTATAAATGTATACAGCAAAATACATGTTAGTAACAATGAAAAGGGAGGGATATGGAAATATCAATTCCTCCTACTGCCCCTAATTAAGTGCAGAGCATTTTCCCCCTTTGCAATATAGTCATCTAAGGCTTTGCCATGAGGGGAGAGCAGAAAAAGGTTTTTAGGATGTTTTGGTTTGAGGTCCAGCACAAATTGTCCACTCTGCTACCCTACCCTGAGTGACCCAGTCAGAGCATTTTTCTCGTGACATCTCTGGCTTCATGCCAGGGAAACCATATCCATCTTACTTCTGTAGAATGCGCAGTTAGGTTGTGTTTAAGAGATGTAAGTTTCTTGAGTTTATTTTTGGAAAGCCACACTTTAGGAATATATTTCACTCGAATTCTGGAGCCCAAATAGGAGTTAATAATATATCAACCATAGAATTTAGGGCTGAAAATAACTTCAGAGAGTTTTAAGTCCAAGTTCTAATAATTTTTCCTCTTAGAGATCCTTCAAGATCCATCTTGCACTTTCTCCACCACCACCCACCGCCTCTGTATCTGTGGCAGCATCTCCCATGTGGGCTACTGATTCCTGACCCACTTCCCTAACTCCAGGCATCACCCCATGGCCACCACCCCCCCCATGCACACATATACACAACTCCGTTGCTGGAATAATCTTACCGAGACATAAGCCTGACCAAGTTATTCCCCAGCTTAGAAAGCTCCAGTTATTTGCCATCCCTGTTGGACGAAGTCTAAATAAAACAGCATGGGCTTTCCAGTCTGTTCCAACATCTCTCACCAGTCTCATCTCTATCCCTTCCCTTCTATTTTGTGTTCAGACAGGTCAGATATTTCACTGTCGCCCAATAAGGGTCATGTTCTTTCACATCTTTCGACCTCTGCACAAATTGTAATCTCCTTCTCCTCCCAGTGAACTCTTGCTTATCTTTAAAGACCTAAATTAAAGGTTACTTTCTGTGGAGCCTTTCCCAATACTCACAAGGAGAGTTAGTGTATAGCCACTGTATGTGCCTGGCACAGAGACAGCACTTCATTCATTCATTCATCCATTCACTCATTCACTCATTGAATAAACATGCTGTTATTGCTGGTTTAGTATTGAAAAACGTATTAAACACGGTTCCTGCTATCACAGATAATAATTTACTTGGGGAGAGAGACACTAGACAAACACACAAATGAATATACAATTACTGCTTGCTATATATAGAAAAGAACAGAGCACAAGAGAAAATATAAGGAATGGTTGGAAGAGCTAGTTTAGATAGGGGGAGGGGCGGGGGGAAATCTCTGAGAGTGTGGCATTGAAATCGGGATCTGCAGGGTGGGTAGGAAGTAGTCAAGAAAAGTGAGAAAGAGCATGTATGAAGGTCTCATAGTGGGAACAAGCTCGTGAAAGGAACTGTAAATAGGTCAGCACAGCTAAAAACGGAATGAGCAAGGGGAGTAAAATGTGGAAAGGCCTGAGGGACAGGCAAGACCAAATCACAGAGTTCATTGGAAGCCCATTGGGAAGCCATCGAAGGGTTAATGAATGTTGAAAGAAAGCTCCAGGAACAGACGGCACATTACCTTTGGAGTAACAAGAGGCTTTCTTCTTCAGGGATCCTGGATGAGCGATTAATTGAGTTAATGCTAGTGGAGAGCCCAGAGGAGGGAAAAGTTTGTCACTCATCCTTACAGAGTAGAATTATTGACAGTTCCCCTCAGGGCAAGCCGACTCTATTTGTCGCCAAGAGCTACAGTTTCAACTGTTTGAAAAGTTATGAGATCACTCCCTTATGACTGAGAAAAACATGCAATGTGCCCTCAAAGGAGGGATGTGCTGATTAAGGACCACGGTGTAAGTGCTGCCTAACAAGTACATAACTAGCAGCACACTAGACACCTTCACTCGGATTCTAAAAGTCACCTCAAATTCAATCTGCCTAACACCGAACCTACCCATCCCAGTTTCCCACCCTCCCATCACCACCTGCGTCCATCTGGTCCCTGCCAGCGTTCCTTATCTCAGTGCCTGGCACCTCCATCAATCCCAGATATCAGCACTGGCACTTTCCTGTCCCTCACCACCCAGAACCAGTCCATCACCAAGTCTGCTTATTTTACTTTCTAACCATCTCTTAAATCTGTCAGAATTCCTCTATCTCCACTATCACCACACAATTCAGGTTATTATGGTCTCTTGCCCAGACCTCTGTAATAGCCTACTAATTGGTATTCCCTGTCAATTATTCAGCCCTTAAGTTTATTCTTTATCCAGCAGCCAGAGAGAGCTTTAAAAATACAAATTGGTGTATCTGCATCACTGACAGTGTTTAAGGCAAACTTGGAAGAAGAAAATTCCTTACTGTGACTTTGGATCCCCTAACTAACTGGTCTAGATTCTGCCTATGCTTAATCCTGCGTTATGTTTGCACTACCCTCTATGAGCCTGCTATACTGGATGCCTTTCAGTTTTGTGAGGGCATCATGCTCTATCTTTCCAGCAGACCTTTATATGCAATCCTCCATCTATTCAAAAAAACTTATGCACCCTCTGCCCTACTAACACATATATGTTCTTCATAGATCAGCTCAACCATCACTTTACCAATGGAATCACTCACCCCTTAACTACCGCAAATTCCTCTATAATACAATGTCATAGAGCCATGTACCTCTCTTCTGTAGCCCTCACAATTTACATCTGATTAAGGTTTCTCTCTCCTGCTCCACTGCCTTAATTCTTTATTACATCCTGAATACCTAGTATGTAGTAGGCACTCAAAAATACCTATTGAATGAGAGAGTTCATGCCCCAGGGTATAACATTGTTGTCTGGATGGACTGAAGTGATCCTCTTCCCCACTCTCTGCTTCACCCCCCTCTAAAACTGTTTCTGCTCCAGAGTCTAAGACCTCCTTGTAAGTCTGTGAGATATTAAAACTCCCCTCCGTCTCAATTTTCCTTTTAATCCTTATACTTATACTGATTTCCTCTACTAAGTATCAGGTAATCCTTCTGCTACTACTGAGTTTAGACAACCAACTTAGCTTCTCTTGCCATGATCTGCAATCTGCTCTCCCCATGGCCAGGCTTGGCCCTATTCTTATTGGTTCTCTAGTTTCCTCTAATGTGTCTAGGGTTACCTCTCTAAAATGTTAATCTCACCGGCTCTCCAGTTTGTACTCAGATTGAAGGTCAAACTAATTATGAGGGCTTTTATGAGTTGGCCCTATTCATTCCGACGCATCTCTCCACTCCGTCCACTATAGATCCCCAATCAACCTTGCTGTCACTCACTGGGCCTTTGAACATGCCCTTCCTACTCCCTCTCTTCCCGGATCTATTTCCTACCCATATTGTAGGTCTTAATTTGGAAGCCACCTCTGCCAGACTTTGATCCCCCAGACTTTGAGTTAGTTTATGTCAGAATATCTGTCAACTTCCTCAATAACATAGCTCTTTTCATATGATATTCAGTTGCCATGTAATAGAGGTGGTCTTGGCTTGATTTGGCTGGGTAAATCAGATGAAGTAATATCATTGGTAGCTCTGAGAGACATCTTTATGTATGAGTTGAGCATGAATGATTTTCTGCTGAAGAATGAGAAAAGAAGGGTGCATAAATTCTTGAATAAGAGTAGGAAATTAAGGGAAGGGGCTATTATAACATTCCATTCCCTAAAGGGTTTATGTTTGAGTTTTGAAAACTGAAGGCAGGGTCAGATAATGAGTTTTGTGGGCTCTAGGCACTTACGTCTCCAGGGACGCCTACTCTCTCACACACGCACACACACACACACACACACACACCCCACATAACACACAGAGAAATATATTGGAATGAGTTGGCATAAAGACAAATATATTAATATTATATAATTAAGTCTTTTCTTCAGCCTAAAAGTTCATTTTTTTCTTCTAACTTTGAAAGAACATAAAGGATTTTCATGGGGCTCTGAAAGTATTGTGGGGTCTAGCTGCTTTGCCTTCTGGATGAGCAGTCCTGCTGAAGGTCACGTGATTCTGGTTTAGCAACTACAGTGTTTTGCAGCTCTTAGATGCCCTGGGTGGAGTAGTGGATGCAGAAGTGCTGGGATGCCAATGAGAGAAAGCAGATTCTCCAAATACCCAGTGGACACTAGAGATGCCAAAGGGAGACTGGTAGAACAGTAGCCCAAGGGGTCTGAATATCATATTCTTGAAGGCATGTGAGATGATCTGTTATGGAGCCCAGAAATAGAAAAGGGTTACTTTGTGGAATCATCAATGTCCCAGTGAGAAACAGATGGCACACTCAAATAAGAGAGTTCATGGAGGGTTTATTTACAAATGTAGGATTTACAAAGGTGTGGGCATGGGAGAAGCAGAGGCAGAGGGCATGGAAACTGTTGACTTATTCCAAATGGTTCAGTCTACAGGGTGGAGAGCAGGATGGACAAGGATGAAGAGTGGGTCTGCAGAAGCAATGGAAAATCTGATCATCTAATGTTAATTGCATTTATACGCACAGGCTAACGCTGGCTAGGGTCATTTAGGTTCAGCACTTTCATTGTTTATATTCTTCTTTAGACTGAAATGTCAATGATGGTGGAGACTATGTTGCATAGTACCTGGTTGTATCTATAGCACCTCTCACAGTCTGGCACATAATAAATAAAATGTCTCCAAGACAAAGAAGCCATTGCAGAGATAACCCAGGGATGGTTGGAAGATGGTGCCTCAGGCTCTCAGGATCCCAAAATGGAAGAATTCTCTCAGGTAACTGCAGGTGATTAATTAAAACTCTTAGCTGTATATTAAGAAACTATAGTATTAGGGGTTTCTGGGTGGCTCAGTCATTAAGCATCTGCCTTCGGCTCAGGTCATGATCCCAGGGTCCTGGGATCGAGCCCCGCATCTGGCTCCCTGCTCCGCGGGAAGCCTGCTTCTCCCTCTCGCACTCCCCCTGCTTGTGTTCCCTCTCTCGCTGTGTCTCTCTCTGCCAAATAAATAAATAAAATCCTTAAAAAAAGAAAAGAAACTATAGTATTATAGTCAATGCAATGTTGTAGGTCTTTGTTAACTGCACTTCTGCCTACTCATTCTAGCAAACAAGTGTGTATTAGAGACCCTGGCATGTCCAATAGGCTATATTTATAGGTTGCATGGTTGGGGTAAAGGATGTGTGATGTGTGTGACAGCATCTTACCCACCCATCCCCTATGCTCAGTCAAATTCCTTATGTTATCTCTCTTACCAACCTAGTTGGCCTAGCAAATTAGTACAGCCCAGTTTTACTAAAGTCCCATATCCTGGAAAACCTTCCTTCCCAGGCATACCAGGAAAGTATGCTCTATCACCTTGCCATGAGTTACTGATGTGTTATTTTTGAATGTATGATCGATAAATGCAATTATTACTGCACACTTCTTTATTTTGTTGAGTATAGTTTCTGTTTTTCTTACTTGTCTTTGTTAATGTCGTAGACACCATATTTGACTTTTAATCATGAAAAAAGTTTCTAAATAATGCTACCTAAATAATAATACTGGTATTACAGGTATTTATTTCAATTCTCCAATACATTATCCTTGTCCACCATGGTCAAGAATTTGAAAAGAGAGTGGTCATCATGGGAATTGCAATGTATATTATCCTCAGTTTTGTTCTTGGCATAGAGGCAGTTTCCAGGATGTTTGGAAGCCAAAGACAATCCCGTGTCCTCTCAAGGAGCATGCTAGGCTTTGAATGGAATTGCTCACAATCAGATTTGCTTACAGATTGCCAGGTGGGCAAAATGATTCTCTAAATTTACCCTGTAACTTTTACATGCGTCAGAGAAAGTAAGTAACAAATGATATATACGCTTACTGGTGGGTGGAATCCTCAAACTTAAAGAAAAGGAAAACCATATGGGCATAAGATGGACTTTGTGTTAAAAGTGGATTTCTTTTCTTGTAATGAATTGTTCCATACTTTATGTAAATAAAAAATTTTAAAGTTTCTCTGGGATACAACTATTACAGCTTGCCCACTGAGTGGGTATGTTGTGAAAGAAAGTAGTGAGAACTTGAGCAATTTTTAAGTTGTTTTAAGCCTATGTGAAGTGAAATATGCCACCCTGATGAGCTCATATGTGTATTAACTTTCTTGAGTCATTTACTTTACCTAAGGACTGAATATCTGTTCTGCCTAATGTGGACTCCCTTCCAAGAAATGCTAAGGTAGCACCTCTCAATATGGGCTGAAGTGAGCTGAGGGTGATATTCTTGCATATCTGTTTGGGTCAATCCAGCTGAAATCTCTTGAGCATAGGCCAATGGGAATCTTTGATATAAAACATATCTAAATGCTTTTCTGAATTTCTATTCTGTGAGCAGTGTTCTTTATTTCCTATTGCTATACTTTTTTGTGTGTAATGGACATCAAACAGCTACCTTCTTGAAACTTCCTGAGCAGCTCCAGCTCAGTGACAGAATGAGCAAGAGAAGTTAATCATTAAGATACAAAGAACCTTCTTCAAATAAGGAGAAATCATTTGATATTTTTGTTCCTGCTCAATTTGAGGGTAAGAATTGATTAATCCATACTTGAATGGTGACAATTATAATATTCGTGTTAATGATAGATAACATTATTGGTTACTTATTTTTAAGGCATTAAATAGTTTTCATGCATTACCTCATTTAATCCTATGAGGTGGATATGATGATTACCCCCATTTTATAGATAAGTAAACTAAGACATGGAAAGATTGAACTATGCTAGCTCACACAGCTAATAAGAAGTGGAGACAAGAAATATGAGTGTCTGTCTGACAGAGCTGACTCCTTAAAACTACCCTCTACTCAAATAGATAAGTAGTAAAACTCCAGTGAAATCACCAACTTTTTTTTTTTTTTAAAGTGTAGCTGCTGAACCAGGGTGATTTTCTACAGACAAAGATAAGAAACAGAGTAAAAGAGAGTACTTTTGCATAACTGAGGTCAATTTTCTAAGTAGCCTTCAGGCCATAAGCTGTGCCTTTCTCATATAAAGTAAGAAAGGTTTAACAACAGGACTTCTACTTTATTCTTGGAAGGAATATGCAAGTATTTGATAGTTAAATAGTTTACAGAGGCCAATTTGTGACCATGTTCACACTGGAGAAAATGCCTTTCTCTGCAATGACCTTATCCACACTGCTTTGTTCAGGCTCAAATAAGACCAATTTCAATTTGGAATCACAAAAATTGGAATAATGTTGAAGAAATTTATAAAGTACAAGGCAGAAGAACTCTACACCTTAAAGTTTTTTTTATTATATCCCTTCCTGTTCCCTTCGCTTCCTGATCAGGTCAACCCTAAAGTTATTAGCTGTGTCAGAACACAGTAGATGTCCTAGAGCAATAGAGATAAGGGAGCCTTGGTAGCCCAGAATGGGATGTTTGAGCCCAGATAAAGCAAAGAGAGCTTCCTTGCAATGGGGAGTGGTCTGATGCATGTTGGACATGAAGCAGGATGAAGAAAACATTTATGCATGGGACTGGCCTGGCATGGTGTTTCAGAAATCAAGTAAGGTGAGGAAGGTGTCCACACCACACATGCTAGCCTAGCACATGTTGAGCAGGGCGCACATGCAGAGGAAGGACTAGCAGCTGAGAGGAGCGATCGGTTACATACAGGGGGTTGACCACAAAAGTAAATATGTGAATGATAATGGGATCTGGCTTCTCATTGTTGGAAAAGAGTGTTACAAATATCGAAAGTAAGATAATAGAATAAACCCTGTGGTTTGAGATTACAACTGGAAGGATCTGTGTGAATACATGGGATGAGTAGATAGATGGACAGATGATTGATGATGATAGATGATTGATAGATAGATAGATGATAGATGTACACACACAAATACATATACATATGTATATTCTTTAGCTCTATAGGCTGAGAGGATCTGGGAACAGCATACCTCAATAGCAATGAATACACTTATATCCCACATCTTGCCTTCTAAATACCATTCTCCACTAAGTGGACCAAAGATCTTTGAAGAAATGGTTTATTCCAGGGCTGCCACAAAGGAAATACAAGATAAGTTTGGAGTGTCTTGCACCAGAAATCAAGTAAGTACGCAAAGAATGATGGAGACACGTCAAAAGACATGGAGGGCAGCTTGAAGGGGCTACTATGGATCAAATCTGGGACTATTTGACATCAAATAAGTAGTGCTTGTAACTAATTATTAACTCATTGAATAAATGAATCCAAACAGTTATAAATGAACAAATAAATTGGAATGATATAAATGAATACATTTAAAATTTAATGGGGAATGAACTATCTACGTAACTTCAAAGTACCTAGCCACAAAAATACTTACTAAGTGAAAAGTGTAAAAGTAACTTTAAAGTGGGGAAACCTGGCAGACACCACCTTAAACAAGTAACTTAAATGAGGAACATTAATAGTGGACCCATCAAAATTACACATCATAGGATGCAATAAAAGCATAACATGACTTTCGTCACCTGTCAAAAATACATAATCCATTTCTAATCATGAGGAACATCAGACAAACTCAATTCAAGAGACTGTCTGGCCTTTCATATTCAAAAATATCAAGGGCATGAAAGTTAAAGCTGAGGAACTGATTCAGAATGAAGGAACTAAAGAGACGTGACAAATAAATGCAACAGGAGATTCTGGGTTAAATCCTTTTGTTATAAAGGACATTGCTTGGATGATTGTCAAATCTTGAATGGGGCCTGAGGATTAGATGGCATCAATGCATCAATGGCAATTTCCTGATTTTGATGGTTATACTGTAGTTATGCAGTAGAATGGCCTTTGTACAAAACACACCCTGAAGTATTCAAAAATAATGGGCTTAGATCAACAACTTACTCTTAAATAGTTATGGAAAAGGAAATAATCTTTGTGCTATATTTGTAGCTTTTTGTAAGTTTGTGAGCCTTTCAGAATTCAATGAAATATTTTAAAGCGAAGCTTTTATTACAATCACGTGTGTACTTAGTATGTCAGGTGTGACACAGGTGTATCACCAGCCTAGGACGTGCATATCAGAGAACACAGAAGCCGATCAGAACATGAGGATAAACAAAGCAAAGAAAGGAGAAGGGCCTAAATCAGAATCCCAACAGACATAAGTCAGGGTGTTCTGAACTAAGCATTTTTCTACTGATATTCTAATGGACAGGGATTTATAGTTACTGGTATTTGTCCTAGAAGAATATAGTTTTAAATAAACTGTTCAAAATTTATTTACTAGTGAAGGTTCATTCTTCTCAATGTATTCCTTTAGCTGAATTTTTTAAATCCTATATTTAGAAGATGTCAAATTATAGGGATTCAGTGGTCTTTGTTTTTCTGGTGAGCAACGGGTAGCATACCTTCACAGAATGATCTCCGAGTAGGGAAAATTATTGTCAGGAGTTCAAGCCATTGAATGTGATGGAATCCCAGTCTGTCTTATTCACAATGCTTATGTGACAAACTCTAGCTAGGAGTTTAAGTGAAGTGCAATTCCATTCATTTTGGGGGAAAAGGCAATTCACTTCTAATTTAGTTTACTTTTAAGCAGTGGAGAAAGCACAATACACACACTCATATATACACTTCTGTATATATTTACTTCTATATATAATCAGAAGAAAAAGAGTTGAGAGACTCGAGTTACCCAAATCTGTCAAATTTGGTCAAAAAACCTAAATGGACAATTTTGCACATTTCCCAATTTCCAATTTATAAATATTTCACAAATTTAAAGTAATAATAATTTATACAGTTTTATTTCTAATGCAGAATATCCAAATATCTTAGAAATTTATTATTAATAATAAATTGCTCTTTAAAAGTTGATTTGCCTTTATTTTTTTTCATTTTCAAATTCCTTCTCTATAAAAATGGAGTACTCATGATGTTTCTCTTTACAGGGATAAATATTGACATGAGTTTTCAGAAAAAGGATAACTAAAAGTGGAAATATATGAAGTCACTGACACCCATACTCACAGTTTAATTGAGTGTTTTTTATACCAAAAGAAAAAACATATGAGGTCCAATGCAATTTAATCTCAATGTAGATTATAATGAAGTATCTATTGTATATATGTTTTTTACTTTTACATTGTTGATTAATAAGGATAGTGACCATTTCCCTTTAAAATAAATTGCATTTGAAAGGAGAATAATGATTTTTTTCCACATGGAACTCAAATACAGAATACTAATTTCACCAAAGGTGCTAGCTAGTTGTAGTTTTCCCCCCATTTTTAACCTACAAGTGGCTTTCCTTGGCATTAATCACATAGTTCCATGTATCTATATTTATAATTTTAACAGATACTTCATAAATATGGAATCAGGCTATTATCTTGATAATGTGCCACTTTTCTATAAATACAGAGATAGGGTAATTACCACTAGAACTATTTGATAAAATTCAAAAATAGATAAATAATGAATAAGTCTTCCATTCAGTCATTAAAATTCAGAAAACAAAACAAAATATATTTAGCCATTATCCTTTTGATGAATTTGGCTCTCTGCCTTCAAACCACTACCAATTTCAGCTGGCTTATAAGGAGGGTTTTATGAATACTGCCCAGTGTGCGATGAACTGAACTGGAGACACTAGTCAACAACAGTCCATTAGCATTATCCAAATGAAGAAGCAAATTAAGCATGAAAAAAAAATTTAAACAATGTAAAAGTTGATATACAAAATAGAAAAATCTAAGAAATTTTAAGGGAAGTTCAGCATGTCCTATAATCCAAATTATGCTTTGAAACGGGGAGACAAGATGATTCATAATTATATGACATAAATACATGTTACTATAAATTTTGATATACATATTGCAAGATGGTAACATGATTTTTTTTTCCTATTTATGACTTTATCACTATAGTGTGACATGGCTTCTAAGAAAAGGTAGTATATTCTCAGGTTATATTAGTGCCAGAGGGTCTATTGTATGTAAATGAATCCCACTCTGCGTGATCTTCAAGTCCATATGTGGAGTATTGTGCTCAGCCATTCATCCTAGAAATAGTCATTTTATTTTTGAAAAGTTATGGGCTGCTATTTATTCACTATTTCTCAAGAAACATTTATTGAGTACCCATCTACAATAAAATAGGACCTGTGATGATTCCTGCAATACAATAATGAATAAGCATTGTCTCTAGTTCCCAAATACATAGACAATTTAAAACCACAATGGTAAGTCATAAGCCATAGGGCTATGATGGTGTTAAGCACTGTGTGTTACAAGAACATAAAGAAGGGCATCCAACTAGCTCTTGAGGGGTCAGGGAAGAATTTTTGGTGATGAGATCACTTCCCCTGAGAACCTTTTCTAGACCACCTGATGTACATCAGATCCTGGCACTCTTCATCTTTCCTTAAGACCAGATCTCACATTTGAAATTTCATGTCTTTTTGGGAGGTATCTCTGTTCAGGCTCCTCAATTGAGATATGAGGCTCCAAAAAACCAGGACCACAACTATTCTGTATACCATTGTCTTCCTATTCCTTGGCACCTAGTGTGTTTAATATCTGACAGAGTGAAGGAAAAGATGTTTAAATTTAAACTCCAAGGGCAAGTAGAACCATGTTCAGTAAAGAGAGAAAGGGATTCATTTCCAACAGGCAGTGCAAAGGCACCAAGGTGAGAAAAATCACAGCAGATTTAGGAACTAAGGTTTGCCTCGTATGGCTGAACATGGCAGATGGGGGTGAGTTGAGGGGAGGGGAGGAGCATAAAAGAGGGGATAGTTATAAAAGTTGAAGATGAAGAAGTGAGCAGGAGTTACAGGCTAGATCTAGGAGAGTCTCAAGGAATTAGTTAAGATAATCTATGAAAAGTGGTTCGCAAAATACCTGGCACATATTAAGCATCCAATAAAAATGTTCTTTTATCTTTAAGAATTTATTTTTTCACTTTTAATCAGTTTTATATGCAGATTAATGTATCTCTTCATATATAATTATATGCTTATATAATAAAAATATATATGTATTGGGCATTTTTCTAGATATGAGGACCTGACATTTAACAAGAAACATAAGTCTCTTCATTTATGGAGTTTACATTCTGGTGGGTGAATGTGGGAAGAGAGATAAGCAGTAAATAATTAAACCAGTAGTTATCAAGTGGTGATCAGGACTAAAATAAAAATAAAAATAAAACTGGATGATGTGATGTGATGTGATAAGTGGGAGGCTATGCAAGATGGCCAAGAAATAACTCTAGGAAGATGATTTTTCAGTTGAGATCTGAGTGACAAGAGTAAGGCAGTGGTACAAGGACCTGGGGATGAACATTCCAGGCAGAAGGAGCAGTTAGTGCAATTGTTTTGCTGTGGGAACCAGCTGGGCATGTTAAAAGGAACAGAGAGAGGATCAGTTTGATGGACGTGTAGTGAACCAGGAGAGTCACCGGTGAATATGATTTTGAAGAGCTAAGTGAAAGCCATATATTTGTCAGGCTTATGGGTCACGGTTGGGAGTTTAGGTCTTATTTTTAGTACAGTGAGGAAGCAGAGGATTATAAGGAGGGGAGTGATCTAAACAGATTTATATTTTAGAAATATCACTTTGATTGAAGTGAAATGAATAGATTTCTTACTGAAGAAAGTATTAAAAGATGAGTTAGTCATACTTCTTGCTCAATGGGAAGGAAGATGGGTAAAGAGTTGTGCAGTACTGTTTGGCAGAGATGTAATAAGGGAAGAGAAACATTTACCTTCTAAATAGAAGGCTTATCAGAGATGATTCAAGCCATCATCACCTCTCACATGAATTATTACAGTAGTCTCAGGATTCTGCCACTTCCACTATTGTCTCCTTCAGTCTGTTCCCAAAATAAGACCCAGAATGCTTCTCTAAAGCACAGTCATACTTTTCCATGCTGCTCGTTAGAATTCTCTAATGCCTTTCCTCTCACTCAGAGTAATAGCCGAGGTCCTCCCAATGGCCAGCAAGAACATACGTGAGCCAGCTCTCCTGCTGTCCATCTTATTCATCACCTGATACTCCGTTCTCCCTTTGCTTGTCATTCCAGCCTTCCATGGTCCCTCTAACAAGCCCAGGAAACAGGTCTTCACTTCAGGGCCTCTGCATTGAGTTTCTTCTGCCTAAGCTTCTCTACCTAAAAACGCTTTCATGAACCAATTCCTCTTTCCATTCTCTCTCTTAAAACCCACCTTTATTGGTGATGCTAATACAAAATGGATAAATATGCATACTGTGATAGGCTGATAAAGGCATCCAAAGATATGAGCACATCCCAATCCCTAGAATTTGTAATTGTTCCCTTTTTTGTAAAGAGGTCTTTGCAGGTGTGATTCAGTTAAGGCTCTGGATTTGAGGAGATTAACCCGGATGGGTTAACACTGTCACAGGTGTTCTTAGAAGAGAGAGGCAGAGTTAGATTAAACATATACAGAGGAGGGGCGCCTGGGTGGCTCAGTTGGTTAAGCGACTGCCTTCGGCTCAGGTCATGATCCTGGAGTCCCGAGATCGAGTCCCGCATCGGGCTCCCTGCAGAGCAGGGAGCCTGCTTCTGCCTCTGACCCTCCCCCCTCTCATGTGCTCTCTCTCTCTCTCATTCTCTCTCTCTCAAATAAATAAATAAAATCTTTAAAAAAAATAACATATACAGAGGAGAAGATAATGTGAAGATGGAGGCAAAGATAGAACAATGGGGCCCTCAGCCAAAGAATGCCGATAGCCACCAGAAGCTGAAAGAGGCAAGGAACAGAGTTTCCCCTAAAGCTTCTGGTGTGAGTGCAGCCCTGCTGACAACTTAACTTTGAATGTGCAGCCTCCAGAACTGTAGGAAAATACATTTCTGTTGTTTTGAGATCCTAAATTTATGTAATTTGTTATAGCAGCAATATGAAATGAATACACGTATCAAATACCTATTCCCTTTATCTTGCTTTATTTTTATTACATAGCATTTATTATCTGCCATAATATGTAATTATTTGTTTGTGGTTGACAATCTCTTGCTACTAGAATATAAGCATCATAATGACAAGAAATTTTTGTGTTTTATCCCTGTTCTGGAACAATGCCTAGGACATAGTTCTCAGTGATTACTTGTGAGAAAGGAGGAAAAGGAAGAAAGGAAGGGAAAGAGAGAGGGAGATAAGGAGAGTGGATAAGATTAAAAAGGAACTAATAGTGGGGCACCTGGATGGCTCAGTCAGTTAAGCGTCCTGACTCATGATTTCAGCTCAGGTTGTGATCTCAGGGTTATAAGATTGGCCGAGTCAGGCTTCGCACTGAGCGTGGAGCCTGCTTGGAATTCTCTCTCTCCCTCTCCCTCTTCCTCTGCCCCTCCCCCCCTGCTCCTGTGCCCAAATGCACTTTCTTTCTTTCTCTCTCTCTCTCTCAAAAAAAAAAAAAAAAGGAACTAACAGTGATAATGAATAGAAGAATTTTCCTGAAATTACTTTCTTTTTAGAACTAAAATATTATTCAAAAAAAGCTTGATGTGATTTGAAAGACTTAAAAAGACTAGTAATTATTTAAGAGGAATCAAGAAATTTCATTTTTTCCATTCTTTTTTTTTTTTTTTAAAGATTTTGTTTATTTGACAGAGAGAGATACAGCGAGAGAGGGAACACAAGCAGGGGGAGTGGGAGAGGGAGAAGCAGGCTTCCCGCAGAGCAGGGAGCCCGATGTGGGGCTCGATCCCAGGACCCTGGGATCATGACCCGAGCCGAAGGCAGACGCTTAACGACTGAGCCACCCAGGCGCCCCTCATTTGTTTTTTTTTAACATCAGTAGAAAGAAAGGGAGAGGAGGGGAAAAAAGAAAATAGCTTACCAAAACTATTTCAAGAAGAGATAGAAAAACCTGAATAGACTTATAAATGTTAAATACAATAAATTAAAAATGAAATCTTTTCCCACACAAAAAAAGGAAAAAATATCAGGCCAGATATTTTGCAAGCATGAATTCTATTACACAGGCAAGGGATGAATTATTCTGACTCATGCTGTAAACTATACTAGAGTATAGAAAAGGTGCATAATCCCCATTTCATTTGAGGAGCCTAACATAACCTTAACAGCAAATCCAGACAAAGACAATATGAAAAAGAAAAAGTATGGTCCCAACTGGCAAATAATTATAGATGAAAAGACAAAGTGCTAAAAAAAATTAGCAAATCAAATATAGCAATGTATAAAAAGACAGTATCTCATAGCCAGATCGGTCATATCCTGGGAATGCAACATTGATTTAACATTAGAAATTCACTAGACTAAAAGAGGAAAGTCATTTGATCAACTCAATAGATGCAGAAAAAAAGAAAAACTCAGTAGATATAACTCAACATCTATTCATTATTTGTTTTTAATCTTAGCAAACTAGAAATAGAAAGGAATTATTTAACCTGAAAAAGAGTATCTGCAAATAATGTATAGCAATCATCACATTTCATTGCAAAAGAGTGAAATCATTCTTTTGAACTTAGGGACAAGATTTCTTGCTTTCTTCAATTCTGTTAGAGGTCTAGGCACTGCAGTAAAGCAAGAACAGTAAATAAAAGAAACCAGATGGAAAAAAAGGACTAAAATTGTCATTATATAGAGATGATAAGAGTTTTAACATAGAAGTCCTAAAGAATCAAAAGATACATTAGGAGAATTTCAAGGGAGCTTACCAATGTTGCTGAATATAAAATTTAATACCTATTTCTATACATCAGCAAGCAACCATTAGAAAATATAATCTTTTAAAAAGACACCATTTGCAATAGCATTAAAAAATAGAGCACTCTTGACAATCTAACAAAAGTTGTACAGTTTTAAAACATGACCCCAAAATTCTCTGACAACTCTACCATCACGAATTGGGATTTATACCCTTTCCCCTGAATGTGGTTTTGTAACTGCTTGATCAATAGAATCTAGTAGAAGTGACACTCTGCTAGTTTCCAGACACAAGTCTCGAAGAAATTGGCACTTCTGTCTCTTGTCTCTGAGAATGCTGTCTGTCAGGACTTGGTCACCTTGCTGAGAAGTGCTCCATCAACTAGTCCTTTTGGAGAGACCATATGCAGAGGCTCTGAGATTATATGAAGAAGATGCAGAACTATCTCTATCTCCTAGCTGTTCAGGTGCCCCCTTCTCATGGCCTCTAACTGGTTCCAGCTTCAGTTACCAACTCTCTGCAACCACAGGAAAGATTTTGAGCTAGATCTGCCCAGAAGAGCTCTTTCCTTCTCAAAACCCTGACCACAGAAACCATAAGAAGTAGTAAGATGATTTTTGTTGTCCTTAAGGCACTATATTTAAATGGGATAATGTATTACAGGAACAATAGATAACTAAAATAATCTCCATGGAGAAATTTCTAAATTTTCCCAAATAACATTTAAAAAGATGAATGAAGATATAGATTCAATGCAATTCTGTAAAAATCCCAACAATCTTCTTGGTGTGGCACTCATTAAGAACAAGGTGGAAGCTTTTCTCTTCATATGTCACTAATTAGTTATAATAGCTAAGTCTGTGTGGTATTGGAGGAGAGATTAACAGATTGACCAAAAGAAACAATAAAGACCCATGAGACAGAACCACACAAATATGAAAAAATTTAATATGATCTTGATCACACTGCAAATTGGTTGAGAAAGATGAGCATTTTCAATATATGTTGCAGGTCAATTAGCTTTTCATAATGGAAAATAAATGAAAGTGGACCCATCCCTCACACCACATACAATCATCAATTCCAAATGAAGTAGACGTAATGGTGAAAGATAAAGCTAAAAACATTTACAAGAACTTGTAAAAAACATTTACAAGAACTTGTAGGAGATCCTCTCATGACAGTCTACTAAAAATTTCCGAATTTATTAAGAATTCCTATGAAACTTTAAGAAAACCAGATTAACGCAATAGGAAAAAAAAAGGGGGCCAGCTTATGATCATGCACATCAGAAAAAAAAAAAAAAAGAAAGAAAAGAAAAGAAGTAACCCAAGTCACCATTAAAATTATAAGAAACCTACAAAGAGTATATTTTACTGCATGTAAATTATAACTCAATAAACAAACTAAAATTAAAATACGCAAAAAATGACTTAGGACCAATCTTAGAAATACAATTTAAAATCACAACTAGAAAATACTCCTCAACTACCAAATTGGCCAAAAAATTTAAAAAATCCCAGTAAAATCAAGTTTTGGCAAAGATACGAATCTACTGGAATATCTGTATGTTGTTGGTAGGAATACAAATTAGCACAATTTTGGAAAAACAATTCAATATTAATAAGTCAAATTAAGAATGCACTTTTTATATTCTAAAGAAACTCCTACAAATGGACACCAGGAAGCATGTGCAAGAACATAGTACTGCATGAAATAGTAAAAATCTGGAAACAAATCCACCAAGGGTAGAGTGGTTAAATATATCGTGGAAATCAAATTTTGGAAAATATACACCAATAGAAAAGTGAAAGAACTGAATATATGACAGACTGTATGCAGTATGAGGCATTTATATAAATTTTTAAATCAGGCAAAATAATTTTAGACTTTATTGAGGAATAGATATAAAAGAAATAAAATCTATGTGATTGATAACACAAAAATTCAGGATGGTGGTCTTCTTGGGGCATGGCATTGAATGACATTGGTGAAGGGCATAAAAGTGCTGCAACTCTAGACCTGCTGTCAAGGTTCATGTCTACAAAGTTGTTTAATATGTTATTCATTATTTCTTTACTTTGTCTGAAATAGTCCATAAATATTTTTAACTTTTTAGGTCAGATGTTGGCAACCTGAAAAATTTACAATCCCCTGTATATGTGGGGTCATTACACCAGGTGTAGGATATGCATTCTAAAGTATGAATGTTGGTTTTATGAATAAGTTGGATCATAATTTCAAGGAATACATTCTGGGTTTTAGAGAGAGTTCAGAGGTTGACATTCTAATCTTAACTGAAAGCAGACCTGTTAGCCTATGCTTCTACTTCAAAAGTGTCCTTTCCAGATTGCAGGAATGAAAAATGTCTGCATCTTGAATAAGGGGGAATTAATTTTCAATGATCTCTCATAGATAGTTAAGATTAAGCCAGTGAAGGAAGGTGAAAAAGATCAGGATCTTTGCTCTGATTTTCAATTCTGCAGCTCTGAGAATAATTGAAAAATATCACTGAAAACAACCTCAGGGGCAAAATGATGCATCTGTTTGCTTTGTTAGGATTCAAGATTCATGTTTGCCAAGTCACTTCTGACTAGTTGTACCTGGTTTATCTGCCTATGATGAGATACAGATATCTATGATCATGCAGGATTATCTTCATGAGCTTTCTTAAAGTCTTTGTTTTTGTTCTGTTCTGTTGTATGCTAGTAAAGGTATTTAAAATGTTAAGGAAGGACACGTGTTGATTATTTCTGTTATTGGGTAGAATGAGATGAAATGAGAGCCGATCTAAAGAATCATCAACTGGAAAAGAAGTTTATAGAGCAAATTAAAAATAAAGCAAAATTAGAGTTAATTCCTTTTGCTCATGCCCCTGGATACTTTGGGGAGATAACATGTGATTCCTTTAAGAACACCGAGATGAATTGTTCATGTCATGGCCTACATAAAGGGCCAGCTTACATGTCAAGTATTTTCACTCTTTATTTTGCACCTTAACTGACAGAGCTCAGGGTTAGAGAAAAAGACAAGTCATGTTCATCAGGGAGAAGATTAAGTGCAGGTCAGTCACGAAATCCCTACTCTGTTAAATTCCCAGACTTGTCATCCCTTCAGTCGGAAAATGTTCTGTTTACAACTTTCTATGGACTACATTAACAATCTTTTGTTTCACTTATAAAATCCCATGGTATCACTGCCTTTTTTTTTTTTTTTTTTTTTGGGTCCGTATAGCATTTTCCTCTTCTGGTACCCAAGCATCAGTTACAGTATTTTACTGACATGCCAGGCCTTTATTTGCCTGCTTTTTGATCACAATATCTCTATGTGACACTGTTTGGCATTTGCTCATGTAGTAGTCTTTCATACAATTTTTAATTATTTTATCCAGATCCCTAAATGTTTTGACAAGTTAAGCTGCTCTGATTCATTTGCAACAATCTTAGTTCTGAGAAGGAATAATGCTTTCAATTAAAATAATAACAAGTGAACAGTTTAAGGAAAATATTACAAAAAAAAAAAAAAAAAACTAAGAAAGGAAGGCATAATGCCTTGTCTATGCCTCATTGTTGAACACTGTAGCTTTTCCCCATAGAGATGTAACTTTTGGCTTCCACTTTTGCTTTAAAGACTCAAGGGGCTTTATCAAGTACTGAGCTCTGCCTTTAAAAAAAAAGAAAGAAAGAAAGAAAGAAGAAAGAAAGAAAGAAAGAAAGAAAGAAAGAAAGAAAGAAAGAAAGAAAGGAGAGAAAGAAAGAAAGAAAGAAAGAAAGAAAGAAAGAAAGAAAGAAAGAAAGAAAGAAAGGAGAGAAATTGTCCATTTGTGAGCAAAGTTCCCACAAAGAAAAAAAAAATTACCTTGTATGTTCTAAATCCCATAAATGTACGACTTCAGAATTAGGAATGACCATGTTTTAATAAATTGCATGACTAGATGCTAGCTGTCCCACTCCATTGGCTGTAGAATCAAAAGCATTCCTCTCACACAGGTATGTTTCCATAAAATGAAACACAGTTTGAGGCAGTGTGATCAGCTGCAACAAAAGGAAAGCTTGTCATTTACACCACCAGTATAATAGCATGCCAAGTGGAGCCAGCTATTAGCTATTGAAATATGGTTCTGTGGGAAGACATGATCACTGAGCAGTAAGATCAGCGTATTTCAACTGAGATGTCTTTTAGGAGCATGTAAATCCTCAGTCAATCGTTACACATACCCTCTTACTCAGGTTTTCCCCTCTTCTAACATGACACTGGCACGAGAATTTTTTTTTTCAATTATGGTGAAATACATAGATAAATGAAAATTGTTTTAAAATCTAAGAATTCCTCCCTCAATTATTCATGCACAGATAGAACTTTATGGAAGAAGAGTTACAATTCACTTTAAATAGGAAATTGAAGTTCATAGAACACAAGAAAACCCCTTTGGTCAGACCCATGCTCTAGCAACCCAATAGTCTAATATTATCATACCAAAATCTACCTAATGATTGCCACCAAGGATGTCATCCTTAAAAATCAGTACTTTCATTTCACATAACTAAATCAATAATATGCATGTCAATAATTATTTATTTGCACACCTCTTTATTCTCTTGAAAAATGCAGTTCTACTTTGTGCCATTAACTCCTATTTTAGGAAAATCGGGCTGTGTTCATCTATCCTCATGCTTTTTATAGAAATATGATGCAATTTGTTCTATTTGGATATAAAGAGGCTAAGTGGACTGAATTGTTTAATAGCCTTGTCCCCTCTCTTGGATTGCCTTTACTCTGTTTAGCTTAAACAATATGGACATGAAATGTTAATAGTAAAACATCTGGCTGCTCTTGTCACAGAGATATTCAGTCGCATGATATGAAAGGTCAAGAGTTAATGAAGATTGGTTTTCTTGCACTCACACTGAAAGTTACGTTTTTCCAATAATGGAGTCAGAAGAAACTATAAAATCAAAATGTGGAGAAGAGGAAGATATGCAAAGAAACTATTCTGGTTCACTATGCCAGAAAAAGCAAAGCAGAAGATACAAAGTAATTCAAAGAGAAAAGAGAGTCAACAATGTTTAAAGATGAAGGGTGGTTCATGAAGATAAAGGCCAAGGGAAAGTATTGCGTTTCAATGGGAAAAGACATAATGGGGGAGGGGAAGGAGGTCATGCCTCCAAGTTTTTTGGAAGGAAAACTATCTATTGGAAAAATGATAGAACTTTAAAAAATATCAGAAGACAACAATGTCGTCAGTTATGCTTTCTTCCTTGGTAATTGTAATTACTGAAAACTATATGAAACCTTTTCTTTTTCCCCTGAGAGTCTCTGTGTTGGGAACACATCTCCAACCGTTTTCCATTCCTTGTTCATTTCTCTCACCTATTTGGATGTGTCTAACTAGCATTTCCTCCACTTGGTTAAGAGCTCCCAAAAGAGGCCAGAGGGGAATTCCAGGCCATAGCATTAAGGACATCCGTCAGGATGAACCATTGATGGGAAGATACTGTAATACTTCCTCCCCTGCTCTTACCAGCACCCAAACACTATTTACCTCTATTGGGCTGTCATAAATAAACTTAAGTAGAATGGTTTTGGAAAGGCCATGGGTAAAATTTAGATTTCAATGGACCAAGAAGAAATTAGAAGGTGAGTAAATTGAGGCAATAACTATAAGACTTTTTCTGAGAAAAATATTTCCAAAAAGAGAGGTAAGGCAGCAATTCAAAGGATTTAGCTTAGCAAAAAACATGATAATGAGATGCTTAGCAGAGAATTTTACATATGGCTGGTGTGTTATCAGCGGATGTTCCTTTTGTATTTTATTGATTAATTAATGTTTCTGATAAAAATAACTCTGGTTATGCTCAAGATGTAGCCTACCATTGTTTTAAAATGTTTTTTTCTATGATCTATAATCTATGAGTATCACTGAGGTAATCATGATCATTTAAGCAAACAAACCTTTAAAGCGTTCCATACCCTATTTATAGACATTAAAAATCCATTACTCACAAAGTAAAAATTGTAATATTCCAGTTAGATTTACCAAATTCAATTCTATTACCAACACACAATCCTTTCCCTTGCCTAATAGAAGAAAAGCATATGACTAATGGACTTCAGAAATGGTCATTTGGTGTCACTCTATTCTTATCCTCAAAATTATTAGCACAGGAAAACATAGATGTGGCATTATTATTTTGAGTGAGACTTTTTTTTCCCTATATAGCCTTCACCTTGGTGTGATAATGGCTTTGTTAAATGAAAGAACTAGCATACTTGTAGGGGGTGGTAAAAATTCAAAAGAGGAATACTTAAAGTGGAAATATTAAATTTATCCTTTGACAGGTTTTCCTATAGCAAGGATGAGAGCGAGAGACTTTAGAAGCAGAGCCAGGACTCTCCAATGAGGCTTCGAATGGTCTTGTTTGGTCTGCATTGAGCTAATTACCTGGCTATCTGCCAAAAAGCCCCTTTACCTTGTGCTATGTAGACTCTAATGTTAGATAATATCTAATTTTTAATGCTAAGAAGTGGCATTTGATGTTGTTACTAGTATCTGGTGGAAAGCAAGGGACAGGAGGTCAGAAACAGTTTCCTGGGAAGTGCTCTTAAACTGTTTCCTATGCAGCAGGGAAGGTGAACAAAGAGAAACCCTGTAGCCACCGTTTCCTTACCTTTCATAAGAATAAAGAAAAAAGGAAAGATTTAACATAACCTACTCAGCAGGAAACTCAACTTTACAGTTTCAGAACAGCACAATTTGGGTATTTTATATTAGTCTATCATATCCAAGCATTTCAAAAATAAAACAAGAACAGCTTTTAATGCAATCTGTGTTTACTAATATGAGCTAATAAAATCTCATAATATTATTTTGTATTGCACTAATGGGAATTGCATTATAGGATATTAGTTAAATCACCCATTATTTCAGTATTTAATGTGTTACTCATAGTGGAAGCATACATAGCAGAGTATGAGAGATCCGGTGCGAACAAATAAGGTGCAGAAGTAAAAATGGACTTTTAAAACATTTTTTTAGGAAGAAGAGCGAGAGGGAGCAACAACAGACACAGCGCAGTTTGGTTATGGAAGATCTAAACCTGATGAGCCCACAAAGGGCAGCTTCTAGAATTGCTGTGGTGAGTTGCAGGTTGATCCAGTAAACAGACATGTTCAGAAGTGATGGTGGTTTGATTGATGAGACTTCTATATTCTGAACTTGACCCTGCTGAAGCCTACCCTCTTCCCTTTATCTCCTTAAATCTGAGCACATGCACTTCAGAACTGAGACGGTGCCAAGCTGGAGATCAGCTGGACGGTAAGCGTGGAATGAAGATTTGCATCCAGGCTGTCTGACCCAGAACCATTGTGTTACACTGCATACTTATCATAGTGTTTTTAAAACTACAACATATAACTCCATGCTAAATCAGATACCATTACTTACGAGAAGGCACTATGGACAGATGGAAGCAGAGATCAAACATTTATGGAAAACACCGCATGTTTCTGTATACCAAGAATAAGTATTAAGGCTAGATGGTCTGGAGTCTGGAGGCCTTCATCTACTTCATGCATCAGTGTGATGAGAGATTATGGACTCATGTGAATGGGGCAAGTATATAGAATATTCACTAAGAACATGGATCTTAAAATCAGAGAGAGCCTCTTTTAATCTGGTTTAGCCTTTTCTAGATGTGTGACCACAGGAACTCAATTAAAATTTCTGTCACTTGGTTTCTCTATCCAAAGTATATAAATAATAAATATTTCCCTAAATATACTTTAATAGGATTAAATAAAATCATAATATTCTTAATCAGTGCCAGAAATATAGTAATAATTACCTTGAAGAGCATAATAATAATAGCTGAAGTGGCCATATATGGTTGTTAATTTTACACATCAATTTGACTAGGCCAAGGGATGCCCAGATAGCTGGTAAAACATTATCTCGGGCGCATTTGTGAGGATATTTACAGAAGAGATTAGAATTTTGAACCTGTAGACTGAGCAAAGATTATCCTCACCGACGTGGGTGGACATCATCCAACTCTTGAGGGCCTGAAGAGAACAAGAAGGCAGAGGAAGGGCAAATTTGCTCTCTGCTTGAGTTGAGACATGCATCTTTTCCTGCCCAAAGACATCAGTGCTCCTGGTTCTCAGGCCTTTGAATTCAGATGGGGACTTACAGCATTGGCCCCCTAATTCTTGGGCCTCTGGACTAGGACTGGGACTTACACCGCTGGCTCCCCTTATTCTCAGGCCTTTGGACTCACTGAATTATACCACCAGTTTTCCTGGTTCTCTAACTTGCAGACAGCACATCATGGGGCCTCCTTGGTCTCTATAATTGTGTGAGCTAATTCCCATAATAAATCTTTATATATATATATATATATATACATATACACACACACACACATATATATATATGAAGATACATATATATATAAAGATTTATATATATAATAGATTTATAGATTTATATATATTACCTATTATAAATATATAGATTTATATATATGTCAGGATGTATGGTGTATTAGTCAGGGTTCTCTAATACAAATTTGTTTCTCAGAGAACCCTAATATACCATACTTCCTGGTTGTCCTAGAAGAATCTTTATTCATACTTGTTTTCCCAGCACAATTATTCATGTTGCTCTCTTTCACTCTCAAAAGTGTCCTGGTTTGGACATAAATTATTCTATTCTTTAATGGTAGCCACACTTATTAAATACTTACATTATGTCACTAGTATTTTCTTAGGTATGCTTAACTCATTTAATCCTTGTAACCCTTGCAAGATAGGTACTATTATTATCTCCATTTTATAGATAAGAAAACTAAGACACATAGAACTGCTGCAGCCTGGGAATTTGAATTCAAACCATGATCTGCCTAGAATTTTATTAACCATTTATTTATTTGGATGACATTAGCACCGTAATTACTCAAACATACCAAAATAAAGAAAAGGGAAGAGATGAAAGGAGATGAGAAAGAAGAACAAAGAAGAATTTCTGTTTCAACTTCCTGCTCTGGGTGATATAACCATACATTACTTTTCCTTTTTACAGTTTCTGAAGAGCTGAGTCCATTTGAAGTAAACTTTACCTGAGGCCAAATTAATCACATGCCCTAAGATATGCCTGAATTTCTATATACAACAGTAATTCCTCCACCAATTACTTCCTCTCTTTTTCTTTTATGACAGTGACATCTTATAAAGTATCACACAATTTGGGTTTTTCTGACTATTTGTTCATGATTAGATTTAGGCTATGTATTTTGGGAAGAAATTCTACATGAGTGATTGATGTTGTGCCTTCTCAAGACATCACCTCAGGAATCACAGCATGTCACTTTGTCCTCATTATTGTTGATGTTAAATTTTGTCACTTGGCTTATGATGGCATCCATCAAATTTCCCCACCATAAGGATACATTTATTTCTCTTTTGTAATTGATAAATATAGGTTGACAAATAGTTGAGACTGCCTAAAAATATTCTGTTCCCCAAAATTCATCCACCCATTGTTTTAGCATGCACTGATATTTTCTCCCTGAATCAATTACTCTGTGGTTTTAAACAGTGATTTCCTGTTATTCCTTCATCAAGTATTGGTTGGCTTTCTATCATAAAAACTTTCCTAGTCATCTTTCTCCCTCCTTCCTACCTCTATTAGATTTTTTAAAAAGTTCCCTACTGACTTTATTCATTACTGACTTTATTCATTTTGTTTGCTACTCAACCTAACCCTGTTTTGGCCAGTGGGAGTCCCATCATGCTGCCCCTATGTTCTTTTTAACATGCTCCCCCTTAATGTTTGAGTATTTTCTTGTTTAGTGGTACAATAAAGTCTTTCAGGCTCAATTTGTCCTTTCCTTTACTTAGCTCTGTGATTAGCAATTTCTACAAGGTACGCTTATTCCTTTTAGTGAGTAAGGGTAATTAGGAACCAAAATTTGAGTGCTAAATGAGCTCATTACTATTGGGATATCGGTGTTACCAGAACCTTTCAATGGCCAGAACTAAAATATATACAGTGAGTTGCATACCTATACGCACATATATCATGAGTTACATATAGACCATGAAATATGAAGATATGGTATGTATCATGAATATATATCATGGGTTTCTATTACTAACCATAATTCCAGTCCAGCACCACAGGATTCTTCCATGCATTCCCCAATTCCTCACTGATATCTTCCTTCACCCACAGTGAGAACTGGATGTTAGACAAAAAATTGTTAATTGGCTCTTAACAATATCAGTATATTTATTCATTTCCTGAATTCCACTAGTCACAAAAAATAATTTCGGAATTGCTATACCGTCAGCACTAATAATACCTAACCTACTAAGTAAAGTCAAAGGGTTTTATTTTTTAATAGTTCTTTGTGTCTTTACACTGAAGGTAGGCAGAAAAAGTACTATCTTCAAAAGTTACTTGGTAAATTCTTTTTTCTTCATTCTGATTATCTTTATCCACTTTGTATAGATCTAGGTTCATTTATTTCTGTTGGTATTCATTTTTAGGTTTGATCTATCTTGGTTAATTTAAGTGTTTTGTATCTGTAGAACATAAATGTAGTTTCAAATGTGGAAAGTATAAAAGAGGGTATACCCAGAGAAATATTGTTCCTGCCTTTCTCCCCTCTATCTCATCCTCATCTAGCCCTTGTAGATAATCAGTGTCATTAGTTTTTGGTTTATCTTTACTGTATTCTTGTTTCTTTTTGTAATGAGAAGCACTGCATTCACACAATCTTATTTCTCCTTCTTTTACATAGTAAGTAGCATACCATAATACCCTTTTGCATATGTAATTTCTAATTTAAAAATATATTCTGGAGATCACGCCATATCAATTTCGAAATCTTTTTCATTCTATACCATTAAGTAGATGTACCACAATTTATTCAACCAATCTCCTATGTATGGGCATCTGGGTTTGTGAGATGGTCTCTATCCCTGGTGCCTGGCCACAGAGTTCCTAAAACACTTGTGATAAGAGTACTAGGAACATTTTTGTTCTAATATTTGGTTTTTGACTCCAGTTCCTGACACAGAGTTCCTAAATCCCTTGGATTTCCTGCATGATAGCAATGTCTTTTGTTCTAATGAGGTAACTCTTGATGGGCTCCTGGGTCACCAGAAAGATCAAGCCATAATCAGAAGGCTAGAATTTTCAGCTCCATCTCCAATTCTCCAGAGAGAGGAGAGGAGCTGGAAACTGAACTAATGATGTATCATGCCTGCTGTGATGAAGCCTCCATAAAAATCCCAAAGGTATTGGGTGGAAGAGTTTCCAGGTTGGTGAACACCAGAGGTGCTGAGAGAGGAGCATGCCTGCAGAGGGAATGGAAACTCCATGCCCCTTCCCACATACCTTCCTCTATGCAGCTCTTCCATCTGAATATTCCTCTGGATCCCTTACTATATTCTTTTTTAATAACCTGGTAAACATTAAGTAAACTCTTTTCCTAAATTCTGTGAGCCACTCTAGCAAATTAATGGAACCTGCCAAGAGGGTTGTGGGAACCTCTGTTATATAGCTGATTAGTCAGAAGGTAAGAACTTGGACTTATGTTGGCATCTGAAGAGGTAGAGGGCGTTCTTGTGGGACTAAGCCCTTAACCAGGGGAACTGATGCTATCTGCAAGTAGGTAGTGTCAGAATTGAGTTAAATTGTGTGACATCCAACCACAATTGCTTGGTGTTGGAAGTAGTGTGGGCATTGTAGTAATGTGAGAGTAAAGGGCAAATAAAGGACAAGTTACTTTTTCCTACACAGGGCTGTTTCTGAAATTTTGCAATTATATATAAGGCAATATTGATATAATGCCGTAATAAATAACTTCCACAATTTTTTCATATTAATGACAATGTATCCTTGGGGTGAATACCTAGGGTTTGCTGGACAAAAGTAAGTGCAGTTGTAGTTTTATTAGATCTTACCAAATTCCATTCTGTAGGTGTTATATCACTTCCATTTCTACCAGTAATACATGGGTGTCTGTTTCTCTACAATCTTTTTTTTTTTTTTTTTTTTTTTAGAGAGAGAGGGAGAAAGACAGAATCCCAAGAAGACTCCATGAAATGTGGAGCTAGTCATAGGGCTCGATCTCAGGACCCTGAGAGCATGACCTGAGCCGAAATTAAGAGTGGGGCACTTAACCAAGTAAGCCATCCAGGCAACCCTGTTTCTCTACAATCTTGACAGCAGAGTGTATGGCCAACTTTGGAATTTTTCTACGAGTGATAGGTAAAAATGGCATCTTATTATTTTTTAATTTGTAGTTCTCTTTTTGTGAGTTAAAGTTGAAAATCCTTCCATATGTTTAGAGGCTATCTTGACATAATTTTTTGTTAATATTCTGCTTTCCTTTCTTGGTTTTTAGAGTTCTTTATATATTAGGAATATTAACCTTTCGTTTGTGACATACATTGCAAATGTTTTTTCCCAGTTTGCCATTTGTCTTTTATTTGCCTATAGTGATTTTTGCCATTAAGAAAATTATTTTTAGATATTTAAGTTTATCAACATTTAATTATAGAATAATTGGGTTTTGAGTCCTAGCTAGAAAGGTTTCCTCTCTAATCAGGTTCTACAAGAGTTTGTCTACTTTTTCTACTTGTATGGTTTTATTTTTTATAATTAGATCTCCTATGCATTCAGAGTTTATTTTTGTGTATGGTGTGAGGCATGAGCCAAATTTTATGTCTAGGCAAGTGGCCATCCATTTGTCACAACACTGGTTATTAAAACATCCAACTTTGTCCCAGATGATCTGATAATTTTTAATGTAGTGCTAGATACATAAAATAAAGTCATCTTTCATTATCAGGAGCTCCTTGAAGCCAGCTGCTCTCATCATATGAATATTCCCAAACTCAGTTGTTATCATATAAAGTTTACCCTACCCTGAATAACAACACTAAAACCACCAACATGGGACAGGCTTAAAATTAAGTATAAAAGTTTAAGTTTCCTGCTGCTTCTTGCAATATGGCAGACAAGGAATTCTGAAATTACACTCTATTTAAAACATGTAGAAATTCTGGATAAGAGTCAACAAAAAACACTGATAATGCATTGCTGGGCTTAAAAGAAAATAAGCTAAATCTACCCGGGCCAAAATGAAGAGCAAACTGAAACTCGTGGGGAAACACAATGGAAAACAGAAACGGGGTCATTTGTCCATAACAGAAAACAAAATTCCAGGGCCTTTGGCCCATTCAAGGCAGGAAACATAACTTTAACCATAGAAAGAGCCAGATCTCTCAATGCTATCTTCTCAATAAAAGGGTAGAATTAAAAAAAAAAATCTATCTTGTGGCAAAATGAGCTCATAGGGAAATTTGGGGCCAGCCAATCCTACTTCTTATCATATAACTTAGAGAAATGCTTGTATATTGTATACATGTTCCAGGAGACATGTACAAACAATGTGTAGAATTTTCTTTTTAATTGTGGTGAACTTATTTCATAGAAAACTATAGCATTAGAAATGAATTAACTACAGCAGCATTATCAACACAGATGAATCTCACAAACATAATGTTGAGCAAAAGAGCAAGTACAGATACATGTTTTCAATTTAAAATACGTAGAAACCCAAAAATATATTTACCATGAAGATGTTCAAAGGGATGGTAAATACAAAACTCTGCTTGTGTCTAAAGGAGGAAAGATGAGTTGGAGGAATTCATGGAGGGCTTCAAATTTTAGTAATGTTTTGTTTCTCAAGCTGGGAGTTGTTTTATTAACATCTGTTTATATCTTACGTTCAATTTATTTCTTTACTCTGCAAAGATGTGTCAATGACCTACTACGAGGCAGGCATCGTTCAAGGCAATTGGTACATCAGTGAAGAAGCACATGAAAAATTATTGCCTTTACAGAGCTCGTATTCTAGAAGAGGAATACAAAAAATTAATTTGAAAATATTATAAGTAAAAAATATATATATAGTAAGTTAGATGGAAAGGTGGAAAATGGTATAGGAAGGGTTGGTAGTGCAGGTGGTAGAAAGAACATTTGCTCTGCATAATGTAAGCCGAAGCACACAGTCCAGCTGAGGTGTGGAGAAAAGACTGTGTGGGGGCGCCTGGGGGCTCAGTTGGTTGGACGACTGCCTTCGGCTCAGGTCATGATCCTGGAGTCCCTGGATCGAGTCCCGCATCGGGCTCCCTGCTCAGCAGGGAGTCTGCTTCTCCCTCTGACCCTCCTCCCTCTCGTGCTCTCTCTCTCTCTCACTCTCTCAAATAAATGAATAAATAGGGCGCCTGGGTGGCTCAGTTGGTTAAGCGACTGCCTTCGGCTCAGGTCATGATCCTGGAGTCCCGGGATCGAGTCCCGCGTCAGGCTCCCTGCTCGGCGGGCAGTCTGCTTCTCCCTCTGATCCTCCCCCCTCCCATGCTCTCTCTGTCTGTCTCATTCTCTCTCTCAAATAAATAAATAAATAAATAAAATCTAAAAAAAAAAAAGAAAAGAAAAGACTGTGTGGGTGGGATAACTAGTTAAAAGGCCACTGTAATAATCAAGGCAAAAGATGATGGTCATTTGGACCCTGGTGGTAGTGTAAGAGCTGGTGAGAAGCAGTCAGATTTAATTCTGAATTTAGAGCTAACAGGAATTCTGGATGGACAGGACATAGAATGTGAAAAGAAAAAAAAAAAGAGTCCAGGACAACTCCAAAGTTTTTGGTATGTGCTAAAAGAATGGAGCTGTTATGAACTGATTTAGGGAGGCCTGTGGGCGCATTAGCCTGCTAGGGCTGCCATAACAGAACACCACACGATGAGAGGCTTAAACAACAGAAATTTATTTTCTCACTGTTCTGGTGGCTAGAAGTCTGACATCTCGCTATCAGCGGGTTTGGTTTCTTCTGGGGCATCTCTCCTTGGCTTGCAGAAGGGCACGTTCTTTCTGTGTGTTCACATGGTCTTTCCTTTTTGTGCATGCATGTCTGGTATATTTCTGTGTGTCATATTCTTCTTCTAAGGACACCAGTCGGATTGGATTGAGGCCCACCCATATGACCTCATTTTACCTTAAGTACCTATTTAAAGTCGCTATTTCCAAATACAATCACATTCTGAGGTACTGGAGTTTAGGACTTCCACATATGAATTGAAGGGTGGGGAGGGGACATAATTGACCCCATAACAGATAAGTAGGTTTGGGGATGGAAGATTAGGAGCTTAATTAAGTACATGTTAATTGAGGATAGTTCGGACATCTACATAGAGATGTTTAGAAGGCAGTATAAAATATGAGTCTAGGGTTCAGGGAAAAGATAATAGTTAAAGATATAAATTTTAGTATTGGCAGCAGGGGAATTTAAAGCCATAAAACTTGATGGGATTGTGAACAGAGTAAGGTTAAGTAGAAAAGAAAAAGAGGATAGAAGTTAGACCGCCAGGTCCTGCAAGAGTAAGTTATCAACAATAAACAGGAACTATCAAAGAAAACTGATGAAAGAGTATAAGAAGAAAATTCAGTAAGACATAAAAAAAAAAAAAAAGGAGAGAAAGACCATATGCAGGTCAAATAGGTCAAATGCTGATAGGTCAAATAAAATTAGGTCTAAGAATTCGTCACTGAATTTGTCAATGTGAAGGTCATTGGCATAATTTTTAAGTGTTATATTGGTGAAATGGTGGAGGACAGAAGCCTGAGTAGAGTGGGCTTAAGGGAGAATAGAATCAGAAAAAGTGAAGTCAGAGTAAAGATAATTGTTTCAAGAAATTTTGTCTTAAAGGGGAGCAGAGAAGAAGGACAATAGCTGGTGGGGAATATGGGGGTCAAGAGAAAGTTTTATTTTTAAGATGGAGGAATAATAGCATGTATGTTCTGATGGGAAAAACCTCATTAAGAGAAAATTGGTGATGTAAGAAAGAAAACAGGAAATTGGTAGAGCAATCTCCCTCAGTGAATGAGCGAAAATGCAATTTGCTAGCGAGATTATCTTTAGATAGGAAGGAGCAAAGATAATAACAGGCATATATATACATTACATAATGTATATACAATGTATTTATATATATCATGTATTTATTTACATATATATAAAATATTTCAGCCTTAAGTCTTACTTAATGAGTATTTAATGTTTTGCCTGCCTCTTTCCCATTCTATTCTTCTGGAAAATGCCTGTTCATATGAGGTGGGTGCTTTTATTTTTATTTTATTTTATTTTTTAAAGATTTTATTTATTTATTTGAGAGAGAGAGAATGAGAGAGAGCACACGAGAGGGGGGAAGGTCAGAGGGAGAAGCAGACTCCCTGCCGAGCAGGGAGCCCGATGTGGGACTCGATCCAGGGACTCCAGGATCATGATCTGAGCCGAAGGCAGTTGCTTAACCGACTGAGCCACCCAGGCGCCCGAGGTGGGTGCTTTTAGAGAGGGATGTGGGTTGCCCATTGACCGGGGGGATGATAATGATTCACAGTGGTTTATAGTAAATGGTCCAGGTATAGTCATATGACTACTCAGTACCCTTCCCTGAATTTTTCAAATAGGAGCTGAGGAATGCTACTTCTTTCTTCCTTGATCACAGTATTATTGCAAGGCTGTAAACTTGCAACTTCCTGCCATATGGATAAGCTGTTCTAGAGAATGAAGCCTATAAAAAGTCAAAGAAAGAGAGAAGACAGGGAATAATATATTCCCGACATTATTCATGTCCATGATTCTGGGTGTCTTTCAAGTCATTTCTACAGAGTTATTCCAAGTAACCTGAACTATGAATTTTGTTAGTCAAGGTATTCAAGGACCTACAGAACTGAAACAAGTTATACTTATTTTTTTTTTTATCACAGTATTGGTTCCCTGTGCTTCACCCATACTAAATTACTTGTAATTGCAATCAATCTTAATTCTTCCTCATTTCTCACACCTCTCATCTTAATAATCATCTTTAGCCTCCACAGATTATTTCCTTGCCTGTGTGATTCTGGCCCAAGCCACCCTCATTCTCATCTTGTTGAATGAACAAGTGATTCTTGATTTCTAACTTTTTTCTAGGTTTGCTCATTCTATTTACTCTCCATCTACTCAGCCAATAAAGTCCCCTCTACTATGCAGGGTTCCTGATTTCTCCAACCTGAAGTGATTTCTCCCTCATTAAAACCTTTAGACCTCTCTTACATCATTTGTTTCATTTTTGCTTTGCCCCCAATTATTTGGAACCTCTTATAAGATGATAATCATATTGAGAGAAATTTTAGTCAACAGCTTTTTTTATCTGCAGCATCTTGTATATACTACATCTTAACAATTCGATTTTATGCTGTTATTAAAAATTGACCTAGTCTTTTTTTATTTAGATAAGAATACTTGACTGGGGGAATATTAAGAAATATAGGTTATGATATACTCTACTACTACTTATAAAGTGATTTTTGGTAAATTTTGAGATTTATAATGATGGGTGGTGAAAAGAGATGAGACTTGATACCTCTTGGCATCCATTGTTTATATGATTTCATCTTCCCCTTTCCACTTTAAACCTTGTTTAAGACGGAGAAAATTGAGCACTAATGAAAAGAATGTGGAAATGTGACATTTCAGAAAAGAACATAGATTTGCCATTATTCTTAGATTGCATTTTTTTGTTGTTGTTGTTGTTCTATGGAAAAATATCTTTGTGACATCAGTTCAAGATAGCCTTCATGAACAGGAACACATCAGGTGATACCTCCAAATAATTGTTGAGCTAACAACTGCTGTCCTTGCTCTATAAATATTGTCTCATTTTTTAAAAATTTATTTGCTTGAATGAAAGCTACTGCTATGAGGCTTATAGGTTAATTATGCCTATTCACCAAAAATGTTTGTTTTAAATTTGTTACTAAAATTTCCTGGGCTCAGTAGCAAAATGATTTCAACATAAAAAAATTCTATTTACCATTTGCTTACCTAAGGGCTGATAGAGATAGCCACCACTGATCATCAATACTCTTATGCCTTGAACCACTTGTGTTTCTTCTTTTAATACCATGTTTTGTCAAACACACCAACATGAGATGACAGAGATTAAATATCTTATGATTGTCTGAGTAAAACCATCATTCGAGCATTTAATACATTCATACCAAACATTAGAAGATTCTAAACTGAGAGAAACTAACTCTTGATCATCCATTCTAGAAATTTAATTTGACAGATGGTGAACCTAAATAATAAAGTATATTATCCTACTAACCTGTGCTAAGAAACCCCAATTGCACACTAAAGCTAATAGCTTGTCACAGCTACGGAAATGAAAAAGCAGCACCATTAGACTAATAATGCCATATGATCTGCCATGTAATGCAAATACCCAATGTTGTATTCCTGACAAGAAAAAAAAAATGGGAATTTTGTTCCATGGCTACAGAATGTTATGTCCCCTTTGAATTATCTTCTTTGGGCCCATTTTAACCCTGAGATAACAAAAGCTGTGCGTGAGTAACCTGGGATAGACTATGGTCTTTTGAAACTAACTTTTTCTCACTGCCAAATAAATCTCTTTTAAATATGTTCTCTGTGTGGCAATCATGACATCCATTGGCCAACTGGATCTGGGGTTATGCCTGGATACTTTCCACATTGCACGTGGTTGTCAATTTGAATTGTGTATCAACTACCCATCATATTTGGCACATCTGTACTTAACATTGGCATTAATTTTACCCTATTGTTCTAATTGCAGTACTTTGATGTAATGACACCATTCAATTCACAGATGGTACTGGTGGGGGGTTTTCCCAAAAAAATATAATGTAATTTTAATTTGGAATGTGAGAATGCCAAAAATAAGAGCTTCATTGATTAAGTTATCTGAGCCTGCTAAACAGTTGAACATTTGAACTAAATAGGAAAAACTGGGAAAGAGAACAGCAGGTTTCAATACCAACCTACTGCAAATGTTTTGTTTTTTGATTATAGTCCATGAGGCTCATAAGACTTATCTGTTCACAAACAAACTTTGACATACTTAGAATGAGCAAAATAAAATCTATGTTTTCATATAAAATAAAGTCTTTTTTTAAAAAATGAAATCATTTGGTGGGTTGAGAATATCTGCAATTTCAAAGGTAATTAAATTATTAAATTTAAAATGATTTAAATTTTTTAAAGTATCGCAGATTTGAGACACACATTATATATGTATATGTATAGTATATGTATTTTTAAAGATTTTTCTGTATTATCTCTCTCACAATTTCCTAAGATATCATGAAATAATGCCTATCATAATTTCCATTTTATAGAATAAAATCAGAGGAAAACTGAGTAACTTTCCAAAGGTCATAGGACTCCTCACTGATGGAGGAATGACCAGAATACAGATCTCTACTTCTCATTTGAAATTATTTTATGAGACACTGTCCATTTTGTCAAGTCAAAAGCTGCTACCATTTATTTCAATAGAACACAGACTACATTTACAGTAAGATGAGGGGCTAAGAAGTGTAGAACATTATACTTAGCTTTGGAATGGGGGTAGGGAGAAGGAACGGGGGTAGGGAAAAGGAAGACATTAAACTATAAGAACAACTCACTTAAGTAGTTTATCTACAATTAACAGGAGAGCCTGGAGGAAGTCATGAAGGGAATGAAAGTCATCTGACTGTACTATGAGTGAAAATCCAAAAGGGCTATGCCACCAATCATCAATTTACTCTAGTAAAACACAGGAAGCCAGGATCCCAGTGAGCTCAGAGAATTCTAACATAGCTGGGTATATTTAATGCAGTGATGGGATGGTGGACTCATTGATGTGTTTTTTGTTTGTTGGATGGTTTTCAGTAGATTTTAATGGGACCAAAGGATCCCTAAGGTAGAGCTTGGTATGTGAGCAACACCTGGAGAAGGCTGCCAGGTGTCCAATTCCTGGGCTTTCCCTAGGGCTATTGTTGGGCCCCATGATGAAAGAGCCTGCTGGCTGAGGCCAAAGAAGCTATTTTATAAAGGATATTGATTCATCCTGGATCACAAGTAGTACTTCTATGGGATTTAGGGAACAAAGTTCTTCCCACTTCTGGATGGAAGACAGAGTGACTTGGGCTCAATGATGATGTCGGAAATGCTATTTGGTCCCATAGGTATTGATGGTATTTGAAACCCTATTCCTCACCCCACAAAAAAGTAGAAAGTGTTAAGGTACCACTCCCAAGTTGGCTTCTACATAGCAGGGATCAAGAGGGCTCCTCAAAACTTCAGAATATTTTTCCTGAGTATATCTGAGACACCCTAAAGTTCTGTCAGATATAACTGAGAATTTCAATGGTTGGAAAAAGAGCTTGGTCATCAGTTTATACTAAAAACAGAAGTTTTGGGTTTACTTTATATAAAACTCATGGTCTGGAAATGCCAGGGGATACTTGTTTTATACATGCAACATTCTTAGGGCTGTCATCTTTCCACACCCTGCACCGTCAATGGTCATAAGGAAGCCCCAGCCCATTAAAATCGCCAACTTTTTCTACTTAGCATAAAGGATGTATGACCAATGTCGTAGGACACCATAGGAGGTTGGCCCAGGGCTGCAGCGTCATTAAGCAGTACTAATTCACATTGAACACACTGTTGGAATTTTCACCTGGGACTCTCCTCAGCCTTTCTCCTCCAAGGCCTTCCCATTATTAGCATAAGGTGGAGTTAATTCTTTAAATGGCATCTACTATGCAAAAAGTTGTACTAAGTTTTGTTCCCATCTCTCAGTGTTTCCTGTGGAATTTCAACATAGATCAGCCCCAAATTTGCAGTGATCACTATTGAAATGTTAGCCTACCCCTGATTTTGCTAGGTAATGTCCTGAGTGGTAAATTAGGTATCATGAAGTCACTTCAAAGCCTCACTCAGAAAAGCACCAGTCCTGCCTCACCATGGCTTTTCTAATCTTTAAGCCTTCTTATATGCAACGGGCTCCATGGAAAGCAATAATGAAAAGTATGTATGTGCTAAGAACCTCAGAACTCAGTTTCCCCTGGAAGACTGGGACTCTCAGCTCAATGCTCCAGTGTACCGTGGAGAATCATGGGAAGAGGGCCATGAAAGAAGAGGGTCCCTGAGAACATAAAGTCCTCACTCTCCTCTTAGCTACAGAGAGGCATCTTAATTTTAGACGGGCATCATCTTTGAGTAAATAAACAAAATTAGAGGGCCACTTTGCATTTCTATTTTTCACTACTTTTTTTTTTTTAAAATCATTATCTAGAGGTGACTTCTCTTCCACAGATACCCTACCCTATACTTCATTCCATTTAGGTTTATCTGCTTCCATATCTCTACTACCATAGGTTTTTTTTTTTTTAACTTTTCTCATCAGGTATATATTTTTATTTTACCTATATGCGTGCATGTGTGTGTATATACAAACTTCCTCATCTACTGCCAAAAGTTGTTGCATTCTAGCTAATTTTTGAGGCGTGTGCAGCTGTTAATTAAAGTGGCCATTACGAGATGATTTAGCATATGATTTTAGAATAGCATACTGCAAATTTGAAAAGATCTACACCTGTGTTTACCTGTGTACTAGAACTGGTTCTAGGGAAATCCAGATGAGACCCAGGTGCCCAACCCACTTTGTTGCAATATTTACATTTTGCACTAAATATGTTTATGCCTCACATTTCTAGTTACACAGTCCTAATTATGATGAACAGCATTTCTATACCTCTCTCTGAGAAGTGGAATTCCTTTTCTTCCGAGAAGTAGAAGTACAAAATTAACTTGTGCCAATTTTTCAAGCTTATTGGAATGAAAATTCTGGAGCATTGCTCCTCGATGAGTCTCATCTTCAGGCTAGCTCGAGATAACTAAAATAGTAAAATATCTTTCACATAAAATCTGTTTGTAGGAGAAAAATGAAATGTTAAGAGACGAGTGCAGAAGTTCAGTGTAGGAACAAATGAACTCAGAAACATTGTTATAGAGTATTCATAGTTTTTAAATTGACAGTACTAAATATTTGTATTAAGTAACATTGCTTTTTTTTTTTTTTTTGCAGCACTGAATGTTTTAAATATACTGTCTGCTGCTTTTCTTTCTACTTCATTTATTTGAGATTCACTGTGATCAGAACCGAGAAATTCTGAAATGTGATCTTCCAGCTGAAAAGGTCTGGTTGTTAGGTTATAGGGTTTTACAAATTCAGGCATGTTTCAATTTATTTTCTGAAATAAGATCTAGATTCACAACATTCAGAATATTAGATTTTTAAGTAGCCTAACCGTTTTCCAAGTATCCTAAAATATTGCCAAACTAATATAGGTTTGATTTCATTGTCTTAATCGTCACACTGACGCTTCAGTTACTAAAACAAAAAATATTTTTTCAGCTGTTCTTCATCTGGCTGGTTGTTCATTTTGACTGGGGGTCCTTAGATCAAGAGTGATATAAGTAGCAAGATGTGAATATATTTTTAACAGGTCTGTGAGCTTGTTGATCAGCCACAGTATTTTTTGATAAATGTGAATTGAAACACTTCAAACATTTTTTTTCCTGAGTTTTAGGTGTTCATAGTATTGATTTCTTAACTTGTCAATACAGTAAGGATTTTTTTTTCACACACAAGAGTAGCTTTAAAACCACTTGATTCAGTATGCAATATTTTGAATGATCTGAAATCATCCACTGTGTTGGTAATAAGGCCATATCATTTCTCTGCCATCATTTTTAAGTGGTATTCATGTCCTCAAACTTAAGAAAATATTTCAACAATTTTATAGTCTTTATCGAGTATGTGTGTGCTAATAATAACTGAACCTTGTCTATGACTATTAAACTTCTTTGTAGAAAACATATTTAACTGACATTATTTATAATAGAAATGAATTAAGTCTACTCAAATAATTTTCTTATAACCTCTTTTATATATCAGAACAATGATGTTTCTCTAATAAGGGTAAGGATAATATGAATGCAAAAGATGTGCTCTTTTATTTCTTTTAAAAATTAAACAAAATTTAGAAACATTTTACAAAGGTCACACCTCTTATAATGTGACTATTTCTTCATTCAAAAGATGTTATAACATATAAATATACAAAAACCTTGATTAGATTGTTATTATGTCATAATGCCAACCCATTGTCCTACACTGTGATGTTTCCTTCTCTACCAATTAAATATTCTGAGAAATAGGAAGAGTGATTCTTTCATATTTGGAATACAATGTATGATATACATCAATTAGAACAAGATAAATATGGCTTAAATGAGAATCAACAGGCTCTAATTTGTGTCCTAAATAAATGGAGAAGGCAACTATAATTTTTTTTGAGTGATTACTATGGTCTATGGATTAAGCTAAGTATCTTACATCTTTTTACTTTTTACTTCTTATGAAAGATCATATAATTCCCATTTTTAAAAAAAAAATCATATCATTCTCCTTTTATAATGAAAGAAAATAAACATTAGAGTGAGCAGACTTTCCATATCTTTTCTTTCTTTTTTAAAAAAATTTTATTTATTTATTTGACAGAAAGAGAAAGAGAGAGAGAGCAAGCAGGAGGAGCAGAGGGAGAGGGGGAAGCAGGTCCCCGCTGTGCAGAGAGCCTGACGTTGGGCTCGATCTCAGGACCCCGAGAACATGACCTGAGCCAAAGGCAGATGCTCAACCAATTGAGCCACCCAGGTGCCCCTCCATGCTTTTTCAAGTACTTCCTTGTTAAATTCCTTGAATTTATGTTTCATCTTTCAATGATGAGATCATACTCAGTCATTGGGCAAAAGTCTCTTGCAAAGTCTATAATGAACTTGCCATACAGCTGATTTTAAACTTCTCACACAAACATCAGTTACATCTATATGTCAAGTAACATCAAGCTGAATTAAAAATGTATCAGTGTTCTCAGCATAACCACTAACAGACTTCTTAATTAACCTGCCAATTCTCTCAAAAATAGAGTTCATTTTTGCTTTATAAATGAGAGTAGATTAAGCAATTTTTCTTCCACTGATTTTTTGTTGACTGTAGTTATTACCATGTCATATAATCTGTGAGTCCTGAATCACATATACAAGTGAGGACTTGAAAAGTTCTTCTTTATGTAACTTCTCTTCAATACGCAGTTGAGATATAGTCTTGACAATGTAAGCTTTCTTTACCTATTGCATCAGTCACCCGTTTTAGGCTACTCTTCTGTTTATTGGGTTTGATCTATGTCACAGCAATCGATTGAAAATGGAAGGGAAGACACAGAGAGTCTCTAATGTCCCCTACCAATTTTAATTTACAGTGATTATTTAATGTCACCTCGAGGATAATTCCCTAGGCAGTATCATACCTAGGACTATGTAACTAGAAATATGACTGTTCAATATATGAGGAAAATAAAAGCTACCAATTATGAAACATCTACTACAAGACAGGCATTATGCTATATGCCAGGGTTCAGCAAAGTTTTTCTGAGAAAGGCCAAATAGTAAATATTTTAGGTATTGCAAACAAACTCCGTGGTCTCTGTAGCAACTACTCAACACAGCCATTGTAACATGAAAGAAGCGTTAGAAAAGAAGTACATAAATAAGCATGGCTGTATTCCAATAACATTTTCCTTAGAAATGCATTTGGCTGGCAAGCCACAGTTTGCTGACACCTGCTATACACGTTGCCTATAGTCATTAGAACAAACATCAAGGAAAGGTATTGTTGAATTTATTCTATAGATGAAGAAACTGGGATTCAAACAGACTTAGTATACCTCAGATCTCATGGGAAAACTGAGCTCTGGTAACTTAGTAGAAGAAACTTGATATAAAGAACTAGTTAACAGACTGTCCAATGTGCTAAGAAGCCAAACAGAGCACAGTGACACAACCCCAAGAGTAGCAGCCAAAGGAAGTTTCTACCATCCAAAAGGAAGTGATGTCATAAACAGAACCCAGGAGCTGTCCATCAGGGACCTTGATGGAAAGGGTTGTGCAGAGAGAGCTGGCAAGAGAAGTCACCAAAGGGGTGAGCCTACAGGAGAAAGGGGAAAGAAATCTCCTGCCCTCCAACCTCCCACCACATCCATGGATCTTACCTGGATTATAGTCTGCAGATTTTCAGCCTCTTGAGGTATAGAGCAGAGCAGGGAAATGATCTCAGAGCACACAATGAGCGACAGGCACCAGTAATGGTAACATTATCAAGAATCCAGGCTCGTTTCCCCCAAATTCTGTGCCTTTCCAGTGTAATACAGCATAAGTAGAGCTTGCTTCTTATCTTTTCTTCTTTTGTTTGCACATGCAATGTTTCTTAGGCTCTCAGAATATAACTCTTGAATTAACCTCATTCTATAAGTACTCAATATCAAATATATCTTATCTCTGTGAAGAACCAAAACTTTCATGTCTATAGCCACAGTAAAGTGAAGATATTTCTGCTAATTTGCCAATGCCTTATTTCACAATGTTGAAAGGAACGTGCTTACAAAAAAATTTAGCTCATTGTCAGTAGGTTATGTATTTAAATTTTCATTTTTAAGATACATACTGGGATTGTCCCATTTTCATTTTGTGGTTAATTTGGTAGATTTTCATCCTCTTACATCTTAGTCTCAAAAGATTATTTTTGGGATTGATAGTAAAATAGGCCTTGATAGACTGATAATCTTAGTAGTATTTATATGTGTTGCTTAAAAGACACTTGTCTTATTGTTTGCTGAAGTCATTTTGAACATATACAGCCAGCATGACAGCAAGCAAATAGTTAACTTTACAGTTTTAGAGAGCTGCAAGAAGATGCACAATAAATTGAGATATCCAGAAATTATTGTTTGCTCCAAGATTCTCCACCCTCTTGGGGAGCCTTTTCAGTTACATTTCAACATGGACATTTTTCATTATCCAAAGATCCAGAATTAGGATAAATAAGATCATGATTGCAGCAAGCAAACTAGCGAGCCCCTAGAGAGATGAAACCGAACTCTGGCACTACACAAAGGAGAGACCTAATTCCTAAGAAAGGAGGCATTGGGGATTTTGCAGAGTATATTTAAAATAAAGGTGTGCCACTGAAATTGAGGTATAATTAAATATACAGAATCTCAATGCAGGGTTTGAATTGTGAGAAATTGCCATTGAAATTCTAACTCCTGGGTTTGAATTGTGACAAATTGCAGATGGAGAGATTCTGCCATTCGAATTCTAACTCCTGTAAGAAAGAAATAATCATTGCCACACAAGCTGACACGGAAACCCAAAGGAGGTCCAGAGAACAATGGCAACTTGAACCTATAAGCCAGAGAAGACATGTGCTTTAGTCACACTCACACTTCCCAGGAAGAAGAAATTAAACAGAACAATATTATTTGTTATTTATAATCAGCTGCATATTTATTTCCTTTTAAATGTCCCAGATAGTAGCTAGAATTTAGTTCTTATTTTGGACTCTGGCTACTTCTGTTCTCAGTGGAGACTGAAATTTTACCTTTGCTCTGGATCCAAAGAAGAAATTTAAATGCTCTTGAAGGGGAATATTTGGGCAAATCCGACTGGCAATTGCTCTTGAGTTTCTTGTGCTCACGGTGAGCTGATCAATGGAATTGAATAATGTAGTCGGTAAGGGCACAGGCTGTGGATCTGTGGATTTGAATACTACTCTGACAGTGACAACAGAGACATAGTTAATTCAATTTATTTATCCTCTCTGTGCCTCAGTTCCCTCATCTATAAAATGGGGATAATAATGGTGTCATCTCATACTGTTGCTGAGGGGATTAGCCAAGTTAAAGCATTCTGACACACTGTTTCTCACTTTCATGTGCATGTGAATCACCTAGGAATCCTGTTAAAATGGAAATTCTGTTTCAGTAAGTCTGGAGGGCCAGGACAGAAACTCTGTGTTTCTAACAAGATAATGCTGATGGTGTTGGTCTGTGAATCATAGAGTAACGATAATTCATAAAAGTGGCTGGCAGGTAGTAAGATTTAAATAAGTGTTCTATATTGTTATTATTATGTAGCATACTTTGGAGAACAGTGGCTTAAAATATCACATGCCTATCTGGATGTCATGCATTATACCATTATGTTACAGACAGTGTCTTCAAGAGCAGTTACTTTGACTGACTTATTTGTCCCCGACCCAGTTTTTTGTTTGTTTGCTGTTTGTTTTTCCCTGATACCTTCGTTCTCCACATCACTTCTATGTGAAGGGCCCCTTGATTTCTCAATTATCATAGCATATATTTTCTGTAACATTTTTGCAACACTGTGTATACTATGTAATACTATGAACCATCCCTTGACAGTTTTCTACTATGTAATTATCTTCTCCTCTAAATAAAATATATGTTCTGGGGTGTTTTTTTTTGTTTTTTTAAAGATTTTATTTATTTATTTGAGAGAGACGATGAGAGAGAGCATGAGAGCGGGGAGGGTCAGAGGGAGAAGCAGACTCCCTGCTGAGCAGGGAGCCCGATGCGGGACTCGATGCGGGACTCGATCATGGGACTCCAGGATCATGACCTGAGCTGAAGGCAGTTGCTTAACCAACTGAGCCACCCAGGTGCCCTATGTTCTGGGATCTTAACTGTCTTCTATATCAACTACTTTTCCTAACCTAATACCTTGTATATTTTAAGTGCTCACCAAGTGTGTTTATTTATTTGAGGTAGAAAAGCCATTGCTTGTCCATACTTTCTCCATTCTGAGATGAACTGACACAAGGCTGGGATTTGAGGCCCTTTCCCATTGTATAATTCTTGGAATATCTGTCTTACATTTACTTCTCAAAACCGACTTGAAATGGAGGTACAGAACACATTTATTTCCACTGGAAGGGAGGGCAGTGGAAATAGATTCCTTCTAAATATGTATTACCACTGTCAAAATGTTTAAAGCTACCTACAAAAGATTTGAGGATTAAAATTTTTTTTTTTCAATATTCTGGGTGTAACATGAGAAATACAAGTTTTTCTGATAAGCCTTTTTGGTCTTTCCTGTGTCTGCTAAAAATGCTAAGTTGCTTCATGCATGCATCTGCACTGGTGGTTGGGTGATTTTATTAGAGACTTCTTTGATTTGAAGTGAACCTCTTTTTTTTGTTATTTTCAGTTGTATAGGTCTGAACAGTTTTGTAAGGAAACATAAAGATGCAGACTCTAGAGTCATGAAGACCAACAATTGGAACCCATCTCTACCACTTCCTTATTCTGTGACTTAGCAAGATGCCCTTTCTGTCCTTTAGGTTCTGCTTTGATTAAATAAAAGTAAGTAATAATCTTTGTATATATGTACAGAGACTGGCACAACAACAGTAATCAATACATCTGAGGCATTCTTGTTGAAGATAATTTTTTTTCATATTTAGGAAAGCTGGTGTGAAGGTCATGATTATAAAGATCTTCCATAGAAACCATCCAATATAGTATTTGCTCTCCATTTTGATTTTTCTTCTCACTAGAAAGCAAAGCTTCATTCCAAAACACAATTTGTTGATCATAAGAAATTTTTGAGCACCAAATAAATTGAGTGTTTAGCTCAACATAGGCACCATGAATTGAATCAGAGAAAGTACAAGAAAGGCTCATGTCTTAAGTTTTATATTAATCCCATGAGATAGAGTTATTAAATTGTTTAATTCTAAAGGGTTGGGGGATTTTGTTTTGCTTTTCCTCTTAAAGGATCAATGTATTAAGATGCTTTGTCTTGGATTTTGGTCAGTTATAAGAGTGAAGATAGGAGGAAAGAAAGAGAGAGAGGGAAAGGAGAAAGAGGAAGAGAAAGAAGAAAGAAAGAAAGAAAGAAAGAAAGAAAGAAAGAAAGAAAGAAAGAAAGAAAGAAAGAAAGGAAGAAAGAAACAAAAAGAAAGAAAGAAAGGAAGGAAGGAAGGAAGGAAGGAAGGAAGGAAGGAAGGAAGGGGAAGGAAGGAAGGAAGGAAGGAAGGAAGGAAGGAAGGAAGGAAGGAAGGAAGAATGGTAATGACAGAGGGCAGGGAAGGAGGTAAAATAAAGGGAGGGAGAGAAATAGAAACAGAAGAAAGAGAAATTTCAGAAACCAACTGTGTTGAGAAGAACCGATAAATAAGCAGTCAGGTGAAATCTCTCTAGAGGGAGGACAAATGAGCACAACTTGACTTTCATGTAACCCTTAATCTATTTAGAGAAGGAAGAATCAAGAAATGAAGTACTTCTCAGCAGTAGTTTAAATTAAGAACTAAAATTAATTTACTTGACTTTCAAGCTATGAGACTTGTTTATACTCTGTAGAAACCACAATTTCACACTCCTAGATTCTAGTACAATGTTGGCAAAACAACTTCCTTATAAAATCAGACAAACTACTACCACCAACTACATTGCATCCAAGACATCTTTATTGTGTGAGATGATCATCCTTTTATTCATTGAACAAATCAGAAAACCAAGAAAAGAATATTTTTTAAGTGATGGACATGGGTACTAGTGGGTCCTAAAGTAGAAGCTTTCATTACTTCATATTGAGTGAAACAGTAAAAACTATAAGAATTCTTTCAACACATCCAATGGTTATATTGTCCCAATATATTTTAAAATATCAATAATGTAAAAAATGAGCTAAATAACAACAACAAAAAAAGAACTCTTAAAGCAAGGCTATACTTTTAATTTGAAACCTTGCAATACTAAATGAATATTGATATAATTTAACCTAAAGGTTAAATTACTGTAAACAACTGTAGCCAGGATTTTCCACTCTGAACAATTGCTCTCAAGAAAAAAATTAAATTTAAAAATATGATGTGCCAGATAACATTCTTTAATATTTGTATTAATAAATGTATTTAAAATCATTTTATGTACATTAAAAATAATGCAAAAGAGTTGAATTATGAGTTGCTATAAAATCCCTACATATTTACCATTGTATCAGCTAGCTATTGGCACAGTAAAGCAGCATAACAAACATACACAAAAATCTCAATGTTGAGTGAAAATAAAAAAAGTGATAAATTTGTAAAAATCTCAGTGCCTCACTGTTGTAAACATTTATTTAGATAATATGTTTGTGGGAAGGTGGGCAATGTTCTGATCTAGGCTGGGCTCAGCTTGGTGTCTCTGCTTCAAGAAAGGTTAGCTACTTATGCTTTACTTCGCTTATGTGTGTTTATTCTTGGACCCATACTGACAGGGCAGCTGCTAACTAGGGGAAGTGCCTCTCATAGCAATGGCAGACAGCAAAAGTGAAAATAGATTATTCACGTCCTCTAAGGCCTACCCTCAGAAATGGCACACTCTCTGCTTCATTCTATTGGTCATGGCAGGAAAATGAGATATGTCACATGGCAAATAGCATGGATATAGGAAGAGCCTTGAATTAGGGTCTTTCATGCAACCTATCATCACAACCACCTTCACCTAAAACAATATCATAATTAACAACGGGAAAGATTACAAAAGACAATTACAGTTCAATAAAAATTCCCAAGTAGGTAACTGACTACAAGTTATCTGACTGGAGGAAAATCCAGTTTAAGAAATCTATTATAGTATATTGGTGGGGAGAAAGGTTAGGTAATGTCTCAACTCAAATAACTGAAGAATGATGTAGTTAATATCTACTAGAAATCTCAATAATTAAAAAGCAAGAGTAATAAGTGAATTTGGAAAAAGGGCTACACTATCAGTAAATTTTTAAAAATCTAGATATTTTCCTATTCTCTTTATTACTCAGAGAAGAAGAGAAAATAATGTAATGTTGAAACTATGCTTCATGCTTTCATGTTTTATATAGTTAAAAATTCAATGTATTAAGTTTCAATTAAGAGAAAGCAATGAGGAATTCTTAATCTCAGGAAACAAACTGAGGGTTGCTGGAGTGCTGGAGGGATGGGGTAGCTGGGTGATAGACATTGGGGAGGGTATGTGCTATGGTGAGCGCTTGAAGTGTGTAAGACTGTTGAATCACAGACCTGTACCTCTGAAACAAACAATACATTATATGTTAAAAAAAAAAAAAAAAAGAAGATAGTAGGAAGGGGAAAATGAAGGGGGGAAAATCGGAGGGGGAGACAAACCATGAGAGACTATGGACTCTGAGAAACAAACTGAGGGTTCTAGAGGGGAGGGGGGTGGGGGGATGGGTTAGCCTGGTGATGGGTATTAAAGAGGGCACGTTCTGCATGGAGCACTGGGTGTTATACACAAACAATGAATCATGGAACACTACATCAGAAACTAATGATGTAATGTATGGTGATTAACATAACATAATAAAAAAAATAAAATAAAATAAAAAGAGAAAACAATGAGGTGATTACTATTGAATGTTACATTGATATAATCATTACAGTTAGTAGGTGCTGAGTATCAGGGTGAGGTTTTTCTGGTATTGTGATGGGACAAAGCCTGAGAACAAGGTCTGTGTGAACTCTGCCTAATTATTCCCCTTCCCTTTCATGTTTTGGGCTGAGGGAGCCAGACTCAACATTTAGCTACATGAAGAGGCTGTGGAATCAAGGCCTAAAGTCACACCTCTCACATCTGGCTGCATATTAGAATCACCTGATGAAACTTCAAAAAAAATTCTGCCACCATGGTCTCACTCCACAGATTCTAATTTACGTGGTCTAGATTAGGGTCTCAGATTTAATAACTTCTTAAAAACAGACCAGGTGACTTTTGTGTGCTGTCGGCACTGGGCACCACTAGCCTGAACAGCCTTTCCCACCTCTCCTCTCATCCTGGAATCCCATGGTTAGGTTTGCTCAGTGGAAGATGACTGTGAGGAGAGGAAGAGAAGCAAAGGGAGGAGAGACTCAGTCTCCATTGGCACCACGTCTGCTTGCCTAGGGTAGGAAGCAAGGATGGCAGCTCTAACCCCTAGATTTTATAAGATTTGAAGACTCTTTGATGGTGGGACACAGCAGATCAAGTCTTGGGTTGATGAAAGGCAGTGCTCTGTTACTTACAGCTCCACATGGGAGGAGGCTGCCAGACAGGGCAGGGCCACATGAGGGGTTGTTGCCAAGGCCAGGGTAACAGCTAGCTGGAGTTGTAGGAGCAGCTTTTGTATATCAAGTGGGGCAGGATTAGCTAAATTTCATGAGCTTCCTGTGGATTGGTTAATATGAATAATTTCACAGGCTCCAGGGCCTAAGAGTTGTCCCTAGTTGTCAGGTACCTGGCTCTAGGACAATTAGGGAAAGTGCATAGTGGCCTCAGTGTGAGCACCAATAAAGGATAAGGAACTGGCTGGGATGTGGACCTACTCAGCTGCTCAAAAAGGAGATCTGATCAGCATCTGGCCCAGGCCCCAAACCTGGATCAAGATAACACTGAAAAAAAAAAAAAGCAAAAACTTATGATATAACCTAAAGCCACCAAAGTAATACCTAGCTGGAAAAAAAAAAAAAAATCCTCCCCACTACTAAAATGTGGCACCATAAAGATCCAAAGCTCTGCCTGGTTGGATTCTTATTTCCTCCATCCTTGGGGAATAAAGATTAGGAACGATTCACTTGAGGGGTTCAAGACTGGAAAGAGACACAAAATCAAGGTCCCCAATAGAAAGCACAGGTCATGCTCCCTTATCCAAAGGAGACCGGATGTATAATGGAAATCAGAAATGTTTTAGTAACATTCCTGATGGAGTCTGGGGCAGCAACCCAAAATACATAAATATTTCTCAAGTGAAATATATTAATATTTACTTTAACTATGATAAACAAAGATTACAAGTACCCTTGTGTCTCTTCAGATGAGGTTTGTAGTCTAATAAGTTTAGGCCAGGTCTGATATTACTGCCGAGTGAATTATAAACAAAATGTTCTGTTTCCCAGCTTAACAGATTTCAGGACTTCAGATAAGAGGTTGTAGATCTATGTCTTAGATATTATCTGAATCTACATTGTTACACTACAGATGATAAGGATGATTCGTGTAAAGGCTAAGACCCCCAAGATAATTTACTCATTTTGTAATTATTTACTAAACACCCACCATGTGAGTACTGTCGGGAGTACCAGGGTACAAAGACGGCCATCACAGAGTGTCTGCTGTCAGGGGGCATGCCTTTTGGTATTAATATGTAAAAATAATGGGCCATGGTATGGTGCTTGGTCAAGGTGCAAAGATCACAGAGCCACATAGCACAGGAGTCAAGACCAAGAGCCAAATCTCCTGATTCAACAACTTGAAAACATCTTTTAAAAATAATTTTAATAGAGGCACCTGGGTGGCTCAGTCCATTAAGTGTCTGCCTTCAGCTCAGGTCATGATCCCAGGTTCCTGGGATGGAGCCCCGCATCAGGCTCGCTGCTCCGTGGGAAGCCTGCTTCTCCCTCTCCCTCTGCCTGCCCCTTCCCCTGCTTGTGCTCTCTCAAATAAATAAATAAATAAATAAATAAACAATCTTTTAAAAAAATAATTTTTTTCTTTTTTTTAAAATTTTTTATTGTTATATTAATCACCATACATTACATCATTAGTTTTTGATGTAGTGTTCCATGATTCATTGTTTGTGCATAACGCCCAGTGCTCCATGCAGAACGTGCCCTCTTTAATACCCATCACCAGGCTAACCCATCCTCCCACCCCCCTCCACTCTAGAACCCTCAGTTTGTTTTTCAGAGTCCATCATCTCTCATGGTTTGTCTCTCCCTCTGATTTCCTCCCTTCATTCTTCCCCTCCTGCTATCTTCTTCTTCTTTTTTTTTTTCTTAACATATATTGCATTATTTGTTTCAGAGGTACAGATCTGTGGTTCAACAGTCTTGCACAATTCACAGGGCTCACCATAGCACATACCCTCCCCAATGTCTATCACCCAGCCACCCCATCCCTCCCACCCCACCCCCACTCCAGGAACCCTCAGTTTGTTTCCTGAGATTAAGAATTCCTCATATCAGTGAGGTCATATGATACATGTCTTTCTCTGTTTGACTTATTTCGCTCAGCTTCCATCCACGTTATTGCAAATGGCAAGATTTCATTCCTTTTGATGGCTGCATAATATTCCATGATACACACACACACACACACACACACACACATATATATATAAAGAAGATGTGGTATATATATATATATATATATATACCACATCTTCTTTATCCATTCATCTGTCGATGGACATCTTGGCTCTTTCTACAGTTTGGCTATTGTGGACATTGCTGCTATAAACACCGGGGTGCATGTACCCCTTCGGATCCCTACATTTGTATCTTTGGGGTAAATACCTAGTAGTGCAATTCCTGGATCATGTGGTAGCTCTATTTTCAACTTTTTGAGGAACCTTCATACTGTTTTCCAGAGTGGCTGCACAGTATATGTGTTGCTTAAAAGACACTTGTCTTATTGTTTGCTGAAGTCATTTTGAACATATACAGCCAGCATGACAGCAAGCAAATAGTTAACTTTACAGTTTTAGAGAGCTGCAAGAAGATGCACAATAAATTGAGATATCCAGAAATTATTGTTTGCTCCAAGATTCTCCACCCTCTTGGGGAGCCTTTTCAGTTACATTTCAACATGGACATTTTTCATTATCCAAAGATCCAGAATTAGGATAAATAAGATCATGATTGCAGCAAGCAAACTAGCGAGCCCCTAGAGAGATGAAACCGAACTCTGGCACTACACAAAGGAGAGACCTAATGCACCAGCTTGCATTCCCACCAACAGTGTAGGAGGCTTCCCCTTTCTCCGCATCTCCGCCAACATCCAGACAGAACATTTCTAAAGACGCAATGATTGCCACAGGTTCCCAGGGCACTTCCAAAGGCCACCATCTAATTCCTATAATATTCGTATATTTCATTCCTGTAATATTTAAAGTGACTCTTGTTTTATTAAATTCATGAAGTTACAATTTTTGGTACCAGAAGTGATTCCAGGGAAGGGAAACATCAACAGACAGGAATTTGGAATGAGATTAGATTTGATTGATCTGATTAGATTTTTTTTCTTTTTAGGGCCCCACTGATGGTGGAAGATAAAACACTGGTGGTCCATGCCCAACCAAAGTTACTTACATCATTCATTGTCACTAGCATGAAGAAGCTAAGGAGCTCAAGGTCTGGGAGACGCAGTAGCTCCTGCAGTAAAACATATGGTGAAGGAAAATGGAGTAGCGGGACCAGGGGTGGACTGGCTGTTTCTAATTATGCTAGACAACTGGAGGAAAAGCAAATGATGAGATCACTCAGGATCCAGATAAGAAATTAGAAATCACCTATAAACTGATGAAAAGATGACCTTCTTTCTTAGAGCCATGAGGTCAAATTTCTAAAAAAAGAAAAAAGAAAAATCTAAAATCTGATGCTAGAGTACTGGGATTACTATGTGATTTGAATTTGTAATCTTATAGTTTCTTATGATAGGTAAGGGAATTGGTTAGAGTAAAAATCAAGCAGCTACTATGGGATGGTGACATTTGGACAGTTTTCAATGAAATTGAAAAACTTGAACTCTCAAATTCCTCTGAGCTTCCCTTCCTGGCAGAAGGAACCCTTATTCCACTACCTTAATGTAGTTTCTGGCCTGAAGAGTCAATAATACTTATGAAATTATGGTTATGGCCTTGTAGGAAAACTGCTGATCCTCCTCATGACCCACACCTACGTATTGTTTCTAATCTCAGATCATGTCAGACCCCAGTGCAAAGTGTGACCAAGAAGAGGTACCACTCACACCAAAAGAAGTTCAAGATTTTACCAGTTATTCCTGGGGAGTGTGTGTGTGTGTGTGTGTGTATACATAAATTCTAAAGAAAGTAGACTAGATTCAAAAGAATGTGATATTTGATCTGATTGAATTTCTTGGTATACATACATCTGCCAGAGATTTGTAATTCAAGGGGGATGATAGTGATTCTATCAGTTTGCTTGAAGGGTTGACAAAAACCTAAACTCTAACAGTAAATAAAGTAGAAATTCCAGAACTTCACTGGTATATTGTAGAAAAAGGTCAACTCTGACCCATGGACCAAATCCAGCCTGCAAATAGTTTTTATAAATAAAGTTTTACTGGAACACAGCCATGTTTGTTACTGTCTATTGCCTAGGGCTACTTTCCTACCAGAACAGAGTTGAGTAATTGTGACAGAGATGATATTACCCACAAGACCTAAAATATAACTATCTGGCCCTTTAGTGAAAACATTTGCTGACCCTTGCTCTAAGAAGAAAAACTCAAAGAGTTAGGGAGAGGCTGGAGTGAAATTTGTTGTGTGATCTACTTACTCACCTCCCTATCTATTTCCTCTGGAGGATGTAGAGAACTCCCTCTTCACCAAGGCCTTCAGAAATGCATAGGTGAAGGTGTCATCAGGATGCTTGATAAACGCTGAAAGTCAGGAATGACAGTGGGTAATGCTACCACTGAAAAGGGTTCCCTGATTTCAACTAGAATGATGGAATCCTGGAATAGTGGAAGTGAAGTGGAATATTTAATTGCCGGTGACAAGGTTTGGGTAATTACTATAATGTGCAGAAGACCCAGAGTAATAATCAGAATATTTGACCTGCAGAGATCTTTGTCAGTGATTAATTGGTCATGGTGGCCCTGGGGCTGGGTCCACCATGTGTAGTATAAATGGACATTCTACTAAAGTCTTACTTGATCTGTAAAAACAAAGTAAATGAGTCACAGCCCCTAACACTGGTCCCAGCTAGAGTCAATATACAGATGGGATGAAGGGGAGGCCACATTTCCCTGAAGAAGGAGCCTACTACATGGCCAAAAGCTTATATGTAAACATTCCTTCTACCAAGCCAAAGGGTGCTATGGTCATTTACTAGGACAATCATGCACTGGAACAAAAGGAGGAAGTACCTAAATTTTCAAGGATTTCTGCCACTGGATCTGAATTGATGTTAAACCCTTCCAAATCCCACTGTGGTCCACTAACCCTTCAGAGTGGGGAATTATGGAAGTCAAGTGATAAATAGAGTTTTTGGCTGTTTCACAGTAGACCTAGTAGATTCCTGAACCCATCCTCTAGCAAAGTCACATTATCTGCAGCAAAGAATGATTAGCTATTCAAAAAGCATCTTCTGAACACCACTGGGCACTAGTAGACACTAAGAACATGACCGTCAGATATCAAATGATTATGCAACTAAAGACACTCATTATGAGCTGTGCATGGTCAAACTCACAGAGTCATCATTTTGGATTTTGCACAAGAATAGGGTACATTAATATTGGACACAGGTAAGTTATATGACATAGACCTCATGTCACCTTCTCTGTTGTACTTATTCTTCTTCCTCAGCTCACATCTATTGCCTCATGGGGTATTCCTTGTGATCAGCTGCCAGAGGAAGAAAGAAACCCAGTCTTGGTTCACTGACCATTGATAAGTCAGATCAATATATTGTTGCAAGCCAAAACTAGACTGCTAAGTCACAAAGTCCCCAGTGAAGGGTAACCCTCAAAAACAGTGATGAGGATGGGGGCTCTGGATGGCTCAGTCTTGATTTCAGCTCTTGATTTTGCTCAGGTCATGCTCTCAGTGTCGTGGGATCTGGCCCCATGTTGGGTTCTGTGCTATGCTTGGTTTCTGATTAAGATTCTCTTTTTCTCTGTCCTTCTGCCCCTCCCCTGCTCTCTCTCTCTCTAAAAATAAATATATTAATCAATTAAAAAAAAACAGTAATGAGGTGAAATTCTCTCAATGGTAGAAATTTAAACCATACACCTAGTCACCAACTGGGGTGGAGGTAGAAGTGGTCTAAGGTCAGAATATAATATAGCCCCAGGCAATCAAATGGCTTGGCTGGTTATTCAGGATATAGAAAAAACAGGATTGGAGAACTGGAGAAAAGAGAAATGAAACATGGGGGGGGGGGGGAAGCACAAAGGTGGATTTATTGGCCTGCATCCAATGTTTATAAATTTTTGTGTCTCATTCAAGACCTCCCAGAGAGCATACTTGTATAGAAGCCATTTAACAATGAGGTAGGTAGGATGACTCATCCAGAGTCTGTCCTTGGCTGCCACTGTGCTTCTGCCATGGTCCTGAAAACCAAATAGCTGTGGTGATAAAGACAAAGGGTAAGCATGGGTCCTACAGTATGAGCTTTCACTCACGAGGTTGATCTAGCTACTGTTGCTTCTGAATGGCTGATCTGTCAGACTGACTTCCCTTGAGTATACCAAGCAGCTACCTGTGGGCAACTTGATTATGTTAGAGCTTCTACCCTCTCGGAGGCAGTAATATCTCCCCAGTGAGGTTGGTATGAGCTCTGTCTATGGACTTGCTTTTCCTGCCCACTATTATCACTACCACCACCAGTGCTACTATCCAAAGACTCACAAAATACTTGATTTATCATCATGGGATCAATCCTTCATAACATGTCTTTTGACCAAGAGAACCATTTTACATCGAAGGAAGTATGTCAATGGACACCAACCATAGAATCCACTGGTCCCGCCATAAACCACACCACCAGAAACTGCTAGCCTATGAAAGGTGCAGCTCTGGTGTCAGCTTGAGAGTGACACCTCGGGGGCTAGGACACTTTTTTTTTCCCCCCAATATGAGGCCAAACAAATAACGAGGGCTGGATAGTACAGGGGTTTGGGAGTCCTAATAAGGAGACTGGCTTTTTCTTTGAGTGAAATGGGACATCATTAGGGAATTTTGAATAAGAGTGGTATGGTCTGATTTATGTTGTCACAGAACCACTCTGACTGAAGGTGGGTGAGGGCAGAGCAATTTGGTGACTTATCGCAAAAATCTAGGCAAGAGATGATGGGACCATGAGCCAGGTCAGATGCAGAATAGGCAGTGACAAGAGGTCAGATTTTGGCTATATTTTGATAGTAAAGCCAGTACAGTAAAGCATTCCTCCTTTTAATTTGCATTCATTTATTAGTGATTTAAACATTTTTATGAAGATGGGTTATATATATATGTATGTTTTCTTTGCAATTTTCCAATACATTTGTTCCATCATAATAAAAAATGGAATCCAAATGAAGAAAATAATTTTTATGCTTTCATTCAATCAATAGATTCAAATCTGCAGATTCAAAACCTCTGGATCAGGACATTCAAGACATTTCAGGTCATATTGCACTTTTTTCTGTAAAAGTCTCTTTAACAATTTGAACTTTCTTTACTCTTTGCTTTAAAATATTGGCTCTGTGTCAGACAGCCAGGTACCTGATAGATTTTTTTAAAAATTATTTTAATCCTTACATATAAGTTCTTTATGATGGGAATAACTGAATTGCATCCCCCACAAATGCATACATTGAAGTCTTAACACCCTATGTAACTATTTGGAGATGGGACTTTTAAAGAAATTATGGTTAAAAGAAGTCATAAGGCTGGGGTCCTCATCCGATAGGATTGGTGTCCTTATAAAAAGAGGACACCAGAAATCTCTTTCTCTCCCTCTTTCACCCCACCTCCACACACACAGTGAAAAGGCCACGTGAGGGCACAACAAGAAAGCAGCTGTCTGCAAGGCAGGAGGGGAGGTCTTACCCCAAACCAACCAACCCTGCTGGCACCTTGGTCTCAGACTTCCAGTCTCCAGAACTGTAAGTTAATGATTTCTGATGTCTAAGCCCCCCAGTCTGTGGTATTCGGTTATGGCAGCCCTAGCAGACTAATCCAGTGATGCACTGCATGCACTTGGACTTGTTAAATAAAGTCTTACCAAACTAATTGGAGTTAAAGATTAAAGCATCTAGGATAGTTATGAGAAAGCAGCAGCATATACAATGATGAATAAAACAGGCTATTCCAGCTATGTGCAAACAAAGTTTTCAACTCAAAATATTCTGTGTGTACTAATTGTTTGTAGCCTTGAAAATTTTTCCCTTGAGGAATAATATGACACTTGCTAGTTAAATGCAGCTGGGTCAGATCTTTTCAGAGTCCATTCTCTGCTTCCACCTCCTTTGACCATGACTATTTTATCATTGAAATTTCAGTATAAATACTATTCCTCAGAGAGGTTTTTTTTTTCCCTCTCATTTCAATATCTAAAGTTGCCCCAGGCACTCTATTCCATTACCCTATTTTATTTTCTTCATAACATTTATCTCAATCTAGAATTATCTTAAATGTTTGTTTTCTTTTTGTACCTTCCCATAAAATATAAATTCCATTTGACCTTGTTTTCATGCTCACTGCAGTATCCCCAGTCTCACCAACGGTGGAGTAAAGGGACTCAATAAATATTATATGAGAGAAACATTTTTGGAACTGACTGCAAGAAATCTTTGAACTAAATTTATGGCCAATAATATGACCTATATTTTGTGAATTAACTTCAGTTCTTCCAACATTTATACCCTTATTTTCCTTTGTTATTACCTGAGTTCATCTCATTATGTTATATATATGAATCAATTTAAATTGTTCTAAACATTTTTGGAGGTTAAACAGCATGCAAATAAACAAAGAAAAATCCACATAGGTTTAGATATTAGGTTTTCCCCCAAAATGTATTTATTCTGCAATGAACCTGAAGTCCACCACAAAACAAGTATTTAACTATAGGTAATGCGATATAGTATAATATATTATTAAAATACTTGTTTTGTGGTATACCTCGGTTCATAATGGAACTTTATTCATATATACTAGTTTGATTTTTCCAACTATAATAACACAATTTTGTTCTCTACCACCTGCCTCCTTCTCTGGTCCATTATCTGTACATTTCTGCCTTGTTCTCCGTCCCATAAGCTGACCTCCAGAACAGCATCACTCTGGTCCTCTTGTCATGTGGCTTCTCCTTGGATTCAGCCCATGGCAGGTACCGACTAGAGCTGGAGGATAAGAGGAGGTGAAGCTAGGGTATTCCTCACCTTGGGCCCATACCTATTTTCCTTTCCTACCTTGACACTGTTCTGACAGTGACTACTTTCCACTATGACCTTGGATCCCATCAGACCACCTTTTTTTCCACAACTCCACCTTCCTTCATGCCTCAGGAACATCATCCCCTCCTCTTGCTCCCTCAGGCTTATGGGTGGCAAGGGCTCCCTACTGTTGCTGATCCTAAAGGGTTTTACCTTTTTGGCCCCCTTAACCCTGCCTCACTATTATAATTAGTTCCTTCATTTACCTCTCTTCAGTTAAAATATTGAATATGCCACCTCTTTCCTGCCAGGAACCAGATTGAATCAAATAATCAAATGTCCCCTGGCTGTGTTTTGGTAGAATAGGGAAGTGGTAAAACTACCCCTAATCATATAGTCAGTCAGTAAATATTTACTGAAAATATAATATATGCTAAGCACCACGTTCTTTTCTAAAATAGCTATAATGTTACATAAGACAAGATCCCTCTACTCAAGGGAACATTTAAACAAAAGGGAAAATAATATAAATTAC